>NC_133809.1:11401914-12077747 GCF_043250625.1 Sebastes fasciatus
ATGACGTAGAACGTACGTGCTGGTCGGCCGTTGGCTGTAGTCTTTGTGGTGTGTTCAAATGCAATGTTTTGGCCAAGACACAGGCGACGTGAGGCGACGCAACGGTCGGCCTTCCTCAACGCTAGTTCATGGATGCCGGTTTGGTGTATCTGGGGCTTCAAGCAGCTAAAGAGCCATATACCGTATTTCCCTCAGGAATGGTGAGGACCAAAAACAGGCGGGTGAATATTGGATTTACATTCGCCAGGTGGCCAGAAACACGACTTGAACTGAGTGTTAAACGTTGTTATGCATCTACATGTTTAATTGTTATTTCTATGTACAGCTAATATTCTCCTTAGAAGACGCTAGAATTTAACACCAGTCAAAAACATTGAAGCTGTTTGTAGTAAATATGCACATACAACATTATCTATCCGAATGTACAAGGTATTTTTATGGGTTATTAGAGGTATACTATTGAGTTTCTATTTGTTTTGTACTACCATTATTATAGAAAGCACAATACGGCCTTGTCTTTGTCTATTTTCTCAAATATAATGTGGGCGAATTAATTTAGTCTGTGGTGCTTAGAGCATTGAAAAATAAAAATGACATTTAGAAATTTTCATCAGCAATGTGTCTTTCTGCAAACAAAGAAACACTTTCGACCTTCACTGAAACTACCTTCAAATGAAAACGTTGTACTTTGAAATATTTTCCAAATTATTATTTTTCAACGATTTGAGCACCACAAATAAAACTCTATTTATCCCCATCATATCGTAGTGACAGTAGAAATTTCAGGAACGGATATCTCAAAATCTCGGCATAAAAACTGGACTGTATGGCGAGACACCACTAGGAACAGGTGGGGAAATGTTTTACGTAATTTGAGTGAACTGACCCTTTAAGAATTGACACTTCCCTGTGCCCATAGAGGACACTGATGCTACATATTTCCCAATATTGTTACTTCCATGTGTTGTCTACTTCTTCTCTGACAACCTCTTGCTTGCTCTACTTTTTTCTCTTCAGTGCTTTTCTGGCATTAATCACCACGCTGACACGTTTTAATTGTTTTTTTTACCTGCTAATTAATTGCGTCGCCAGATCTGTCTGTGAGTGCCTTGATCTCGACGAGACTAACCTGGATATGTCGACATACGTAAAATCAGTTAAACATATGTTCCCACTTGAGAGAGGAGGCATACTACAAATTGGCCGAACCCTTTATACCGAGGGCTCTGGCTCTCAGCAGGCCCATCTCTTTCAAGGTCTTGCTGGATAATAGAAAATGTATGAGATAATCCAATTCAAACAGCTCCGGCCACTTTTGGTCACGGCGGGGAGCAGCGCACACACACACACACACACACACACGCACACACATGCACACGCACACACACACACACACACACACACACACACTCGAGCCGTTTTCTCATTCATCATTTCTCCGAGTGTTGTCCGTTTGCGCGATGTGATGAGATACGTTGTGCCGCACAGTAACAGAGTACCATAACACACATTATCAAGACGATGCTGCAACACTAGAACAGGATCTGGAAATCTCACATAAAGGGATTTATGCCAAATGCAGGAAGGGATATAAGACACACACACACACACACACACACACACACACACACACACACACACCAGTGGAAGCTCGATGTAGGTCACAAACTCACACACACACACACACACTATCACATACAACCAGAGTGACTCCATTGAATACAAGGCCCCCATTTTTCTATTTACTCTCATGTACACACACAGTGGAAGCTAGATATGGGTCACACGCACACACACTCATATGCACACACACTCATGGCACTCTATTGAGTCCTTTTTTCCCCCCCTCTTGTTGGCTGGCGCACAAGCGTGCACGTGCACACACACTGAGCCCCCTTCTGGCTCCCAGGCCCGTATTATAAAGCTTGCAGGTGAGGGGGCTTTGTTCACCCCGAGCAGCTAATGTGCTCAGAGCAATGGGCTCTCCACCACATACACACACATATACACACACACTTATACTGGCTCAATAGTCCAGAAGGAGCACCTTATCTAATCCCACGGTTTATCCTTCAAAAGACTTTCTTTTCCTTTTCTCCTTTGTTCCTCCTCTCTCCTCCCTCTTCATCCCCGTGTCTTTGAGGAACTCCGTGTCAGTGAGAAGCGCTGATGGTTGACGACGCTCTCATTCTATGGGACAGAATCGATCTCCTTGGAGACACACACATGCACCCACACATCCTTTGAGGATAAGCACGGATCGCCCGCACACTCGTACACATACTGTCATGCAGAAAGTTTCACGTACGCGCACGCGTAAAAGTCCTTGCACATAAACCCACAAACACGTCGCGTCCCCTGTGGCTTCCAGTGATACGAGTAGTCACAAGCACTTCCTCAGCCCAGCCACACACATACAGACACACACAGATTTGCATCCAATTTACATGGAGACTTGTAGTCACCCCCGCTCAGTTACTGACAGTTTGTCAGACTCAAACTTGCCCCTGGGTTAAATCCATCTTCCACTGCCACCACCACCATCACCATCACCCACTCCACCTCTCTTACTCTCCATCCTTTCTTCCTCTCTGTCTTTGAGTCTCCCTATCAAGCTCTCCTCTTCCTCTTATCTCCCTTCTCTTGTGTCACGACTCCCCTCCCTCCCTCGTACCGTCGGGATGTGGTTAGCATGTTTTTCTCCAGCAGGACCCTGAACTGTACACACTGCCTCAGGCAACCTCTTTCTTTACATAAAGCTTCTGTACATCAGGTCACATGTTCTGGCTGTGACCTACATGATTGGATGGTGTCTGTGTTTGTTTAAAATGTCAGCATGGTGTCATGGTGAGAGAAACCAGCCTCTCTGTGGAGCCTCTCACGTCGAGCTAAAAACTGATACTTTGAGTAATTAAAGTCAGGGCAAATGAATTTTCTCCCGGCTCAGCAGGAGAGACAGTTACATAACAAGATCTAGTGTTGCTGATCTTAGTCATCAGCAGATTCAATGCAGTGATTGACAGGTGGAGGTCGTCTAAATATGCAGGGGCATTAGAGCGGAACAGTTTGCCTGCTGATGTTAAATGCTCTGCCAATTCCCTTCAGTTTAAGCATGAAAGTCAAAAAAGCGGTTGTTTGACAAAACGCTTCTGTGATTCTTGACCAGGGAGGTGTTGTTTTGTTTCTGTCGGATACAGAAAACTCTGAATTTTGTGTTTAATTCAAGAGAGAGGAAAATGTACACCGTGTTACCACAGATGTTCTGAAGAAGAGCAAAGACACATCACATATACAGTGGAGTAAACAAGGCACACACGCATATATGGTGTCAAGCTGAAGATACCATGTACACAGTAGGGGTGTAAGAAAATATTGAAAATATCAAGTATTGTTTTGTGATACTGTATTGATCCTCCAAAACACTATTGATTTTTAATTACATGCAAAGATTAACCCAGACAGGCTGGTCTCATACACTGTTCGTAGCTATACCTACAAAAAGTAATGCTCTGTAATTTGTATATATCCCGCAAAATCAATTTGTGTGTAATTAATGTTATCGTGAACGAGGAAATATAAAGAGTGGTGAACGCAGCAAAGGGAGGAGGTCGGATGGGTGGGTCAAAAAATACCGGACTTTCGCCCAGGAGACCGGCGTTTGTTTCCTCTGTGAAACCAGAAGTTAACGTTGATTGATATGTCCCGTAAGTTACTTACTGAAGTTACGCCACTTCCGGAGTTATTTTAAGCCAAACCACAATCTTTTCCTAAACCTAACGTAAGTAGTTTTCTTGCCTAAACCCAAGGATGTTGTTTCCTGTGAAGATGGAAGTTGATGTTGAAAAGGCTATGCATGTAACGAGCAGAAAGAACACAAGTTGCTGAACATTCGTAGGAAAACGAACGAAAAAGGAGGGATAACTTTTATCATACGAACCGTTGTACGAGGATACGTTGACTCAGTCAATACTTTATATAATTTGCATCCTCTCAGTGTGTGTGCCCTCTCAAAGTAGTGCTATGATGTTGGATTTTACAGGGACTGTGATAAATGCAAATGCAGATCCCACTGTTTTCGGATTGCATAAAAACGGTGGCGTGTTCTTTATACTATGACAGTTTTCCTAAAATTAGTTTTTAAAAACCCCAATATATCGCCTTGCTTACATTATCGCAATATATCTCACTATATTGAATCGTAACCACTGTATCATGATACGTATCGGATCGCAAGATTCTTGCCAATACACAGCCCTAATACACAGGAAGGAATGGAAGTTGCAAAACAGAAAGGTTAGATATTGGCACACTGGTAAGGGCTATCTTTGCAGATCAAATTGCAAAAGAACTAAGGGAATTGGATGTTTCAAATGTAGTTTCGATGGTAAAAAATCCATCCAGCCACTCTGGAGATATCAATGTCTAAAATCAAAGAAATGTGAGGGTGTAGGTTTTAAGGAGTATAACATCAGTAGGCTATAAGCTGGAGGTTGGTGTTCTCATATTGATCCAAGGAAACATACATTAAACATTTGACCAAGGGAAAAAAAGCATAGCTGAGAACATAAAACCCTTTGAAAGGTCTCCTTAATGTGTCATGTTAAGATGATATTGAGCTGGGAAACATAGATACGCTCCCACTGAGGACATTACAGGGTGTTGTGTTTGCAGTATTAAGGGCTACAATAGACATAACTCTTGGACTTTATGATGCTTGACAGATGTCTTAGTCAATAAACAGAAAATGAATCAACAATTCTGATAATTTACTACTTGTGTTTGTCATTTATTGTGCAAAAATGCCAAACATTCATTGTGTCTGGGTTCTCAAATGTGAGAATTTGCTGCTTTTCGCAGTTTTTTTTAAATATAATTATTAATTAAATATCTTGATGTTTGGATAGATTGTTTTTACAGCAAACATATTTGCTTCACCAACACAGGTGTAGCTGATTTACATGAATGATTGGCAGTATTCCACGCAGGTGTTCAGGGTCGGCTCGCTGGCGCAGCATCGTTAATGTGATTAATTACACCTGTGATTTGACAAACTGCTGTGACAAGCCGTAAATATTTGCTGTGAAAAAAGACCTGTTTGAAGATGTCAACTTCAGTTCTAAGTAAGAGTGATTTACTACTATTTTATTTGTCATTTTACAGACCTGAATGATTAATTGGTTTAGAAAAATCTAATAAACCGTTGTAGACAGCTCTCTGCTATACTCTGGTACACATGTTCTGGCTCTGTTCAACTAATTATCTAACTATTGGAAATCCATTTTCCAAACTCTATCAGATGTTTTTGGGCCGGTGATAGAACCTGATCCTTTGATTGCAATATTCGGTGTCCCAGGAGATGGTTGTCCTCTTAGAGGAGATAATTATAAAATCGTTACCTTTGTATTGTTGTTAGTGCGCAGGCTGGTTCTCCTAAACTGGAAAAAACCCACAACCTCCCAGTTTCATATTATAGTTGAGAGATGTCTTACAGCACGTAAAACTAGAGAAATTCAGGTTTATGATTCGTGGCTCTGCCGACAAATTTGAGAAAATGTGGCGTCCCTTTCTGGACTACGCTGAATCTAAGCTTTAAATCTCTTCATATGTAATTTGCAGACCTACAATAATCGTCATTATTTTTGGATACATTGCATCAATGAAATTTCATGTTGAATTTGTAAGCAATTTGAACCTCCCCTTTTTTTTAATTTAATTTTATTCTATTTATTTTTTTCTCATTGTGTGTATTTGTGTTTTTGTTTGCTTTTAATCCTTTGCCAATTAGCTGATAATTTTTTTTATTTCACAAAATGTCGTTTGCATTTAAGTAATCTCTATACTGAAAACCAATAAACACATTAAAAAAAAAGAAAATCAAATAAACATAATTTTACTATGAAAAAATAGACGTTATTGCATTATCGTTGACAAACTAGCTGAGATTTACATCTTGCCTTTTATTGTAAGCCACCCTAAAATAAACTAAACCAAATGGTAGCGTGCTAATGAAATCACATTAAACATGCTATTTCCATGAGTTTCACTTTTATCTCCTTTTTGTTGTGCCTGAGTTTCACATCACTGCTCCGTTAGTTGTTCTTCTGCTTACTGTCAATCTGCTGATGCCCACGGGGAGACAGGAAGTCTCTACGAGGAACTGTCATAAACAATCAAATTTACAAACTTTGTCACATCCATGCTTCTTATTCAGGGTATCTTCATTGTTCTATTTTAAAGCGCATAAATTCCAAACTACGTCTTGTCTAATAATGCACACATGATAAAAATATACATAGGAAAATCAAATCATGCAAAAGAAAGTGTTGAAGAAAACTTTCTCTTGTCACCTGGCTATGTGTTTTTGTAACTTTTTGCTAACAATACCCTGATTTTACTTCTATTTCTACCATGTATGACACTAAATCTTCACCTCCTCGTGACAAGCCGATGGCAACCCGGGCTCCTAAAGTGCTAATTTGGACTGCCAGTCATGCGTCATACAGTCTGCTGTCAGTGAACGTAACAATTAGCAGCCAAAATCAATGTCAGATTGAGAAATATCTCCAGTCCCGTGATTTTATTTCTCTGTGGCAGCGATATCTTCCCATCACTTCAGGATTATGGTCTTTCTGTGATTAAGGTAGTGGCTTAGAATCATAATCCTTGTCTTAGAAATGATTTCTTTTTCAAAGTAGGTTAAAAAAAACAAAACATCTTCTCCTCCAGAGCGAATGAAACAAAACATCTCCCGTGCATTTTCTTACAGAAAGGTGCAATTTTTCAGATTTCAACCCTGCCCCGACTCTCTGTGCATGCTGCAAAACATTGTCATCATTTAATCTGCCCATAGGAATGCAATGATGTGTTTTGAACGTCCAGAAGTGGAAGAAGTAGTCTACTCAGATCTTTAACTTAAGTAAAAAATGTCAACACCACAGTGTGAAAATACTCGGTTACAAGTAAAAGTCCTGCATTCAAAATGTTACTTCAGTAAAAGTACAAAAGTATTGCAATTAAAATATACTTAAAGTACCAAAACTAAAAGTACTTATTATTCAGAATGGTGTTTTTCACAATAATATACTTTATACTATATCACTCAATTACAATTATTGCTGCATTAAAGCTGCAGTAGGCAGTATATTTTTGGCATCATTGGGTAAAAAATCCATAATAACCTTTCAGCATATTGTAATTCAAGTCTTCTGCGAGAAAACTAGACTTCTGCACCTCCTCATGGCTCTGTTTTCAGGCTTTAAAAAAATCTATCCAGTGACGGGAGACTTTGGCCAATCACAGGTCATTTCAGAGAGAGAGCGTTCCTATTGGCTGTTAAATCAAAGGAGGCAGCTGTCAATCACGGTCAAACTAGGCAGCGCTGATCAAATATGAATCAGTATTCTGTTACTGTAATGACTATTTCTCTCCTCAAATGTTTTCATAAACATCTTGTAGTGTACTGTTTTGAATACTGATTTAGATAGTGATTGACAGCTGCTCAGAGACGACAAGCCTCCAGCTCAGCTCTGATTGGTTGTTTTCCTCCTGTCTGTGAAATCTTGCTGATGCCATTAGGAGCACTGTAGGACACAGAGGTACATGTTCTTTTTATCAGGTTACCTGTTTCATGCACTACTGTGAGGATATAGTGACCGTTTATAACTTTTTTTAAATCATATTTTCTCCAATTCTATTCGCTGCAACTTCAAGTAAAGTACTTAAGTGAATGTACTTCATTCCACCACTGGGTACGTCAGCAGCGTGGCGCTGATATCTGTAACGCAATGTGACATTAGTTTACTTAACTTCCCCCCACGTTTGTTGTTGTTCCTGCAGAGGAGCAGTTTTAAAGAACCAGTGAAGACGTTGCGCTGCAGTGCTGCTGCTGCTGCTGCTGCTTCTGTTGCTACCTTCCACTAATGAGGCTCGTTGATGGTAATGACTATGGCAGTGATGGTGGCGATGATGTAAGTGCTCCGAAACAACCTGAGGAGATCCCAGGAGTTGTTGTTTTAATGAAGATAGAGAGAGAGGAACTGTTGGAGCCAGGAGATAGAGACAGTGAGCCAGGGGTTTTAAGAAGAGGCAGAGAGGCCAACAGACATGGATGAAAGAATGGAAGTATGAATAACAACGGACAAAATAGGGGAGATACCAGCCCGGAATATGAAAGATGCCAGACTGCACTCAATACATAGCAGAACAATGGGCATTGTCATTCCTGCTCCATCCTTGTTTCCACTCCCCTTTAATACTTTCTCTCAGGTCCCGGCTGGTTGTGCTGATTGTGTTAGCCGAGCGAAAGAATAGGACTCTTTCAGTTCTGTCTGCCTGATACTCAGATGGGACCCCGGGCCGCTCAGTCCTCATATAGACCAGCCTGAGACTGATAATAACGCACACGCCACTGTCTGGCTACGCCTCCGACCGGCCCTGAGAGACGACAAAAAAAAAAAGTGAAAGGGAAATAGAGCGATCTACTTGAAAGATTAGGGCCAGCATGAATTAACATGAATATGAAGAAGGACAAAAAGTTGAGTGTATAACAAAGACAAGACCACAGAAAAAAAGAAGAGTTTGTAGGGGGAGGAAAGAGAAAGCAAAGGAAGGGGAGATGCAGAGGGAAATTAGGTGGAGGATAAGTGGTGGTGAGAGGCAGAGGAAGATTACTTCTGGAAGTATGAAGGCAGACATCTAGCAGCGAGGTGGGAGAGAAAGCAACTATCAGCGCATGGTTGGATGGTCCCAGCAGGTGAATGTCGAGGGGCTGGTATTACAGGGGATACACTGGCCTTTAGCATGGAGCCTCACCCAATGTTAAAGATGCCCTCTGGCGCACGCCGCTTTTAGAATGAGAAAGTTGGCATTTAAAATAGACGAAGAGGAGATGGAGGGATGAGGCGAAGGATGCTTCCCCTCCCCTTTTTTTTCTCCACTTGGCATCATCGCAGGTGAGACTCAATGAAGAGCTGACCCCCGGTTAACTTTCACGCTGATAAACGCCGAGATCTTTTTTTTTACTTTTCTCTTACAAAACGTTTTTGGCATCGCTAAAAATATTTGGATATTTACGAACAACGGGGTTATTTTCTTCCTTGTCAGACTACACAATAGCATCACAAGAGTCTTGGCTTTGTGTGCGCATACTACGGTGCACATGTTGGAGCAATAATGAAAACCAGCTTTTCATCTTCATCCAAAAAAAAAAAAAAAAACCCCAGCAGATTTTCAAACAGTGGGAGTTGAAAGTCAAACAAAAGAAGGAGCGAGTGAATCATTTGCATTGTAATCCATCAGACAAGGCAGTGGGAAACCGGCTAATTCCCCGCCATGCAGCTACGGACGCCTCGCTACCTTGGTTTCATCCAGAATGGGGCCACCGCAAACAAACCAGTCATTTTACACCGTGCTAATGGGACATAATAAGGCAGAACCAACAGATGTTGCAGCACTCTCACGATTTTGTCGCTACTTATTTCTGCCTGGTCCTGAGGCTGCTAACTAACACAGCCCTCTGATTCCGATACGACACCCCCCGATGTGTCCATATGCACGCCACCTTCTGCTTCAGCGTGTGTGCAAATATTCCCTCTGACCTGCAGAATAATCCTCACCTCAAGCCTAATCCTGAGCTAATTCGAAGCAAAGACTCTGAGGGCTTAATATTAGAAATCTGATGCGCCTCCAGACGGAGAGGATGACAGGAGGAGATGATGACGGCGGTGCTGATGTTGATCATTCTGATACGATAACGGTGATGGCACCGCTGATGATGAACATATGGACGAGGATGACAGCAGGGGTTGTTAATGATAACGGTGATGATATAATCTGTCATCGTTCAATCTAATCTGTGCTGGAAATCATGTCTTCGATCTCAGCTCAGACCGGCAGATTAAAACTCCACACCTATTGCATTACACATTCAGGACGGGTACAGATTCAATACAATGCAGTTGCAATAGTTCATCTGTTGTTGTCGAGGATGCTGACAGCCTCGGGGACAAAAGACCTTTTTACAAAGGTTGTTCTTGGCCATCTGCATTTTAAAGCTGAGTGCAGGATCTCTGACTCATGTTGGGGCAACTTTTTTTCAGAGCTTTTCTACACCTGAGTTGTTATTTTAGCTGTATTTTTGTTTTCCCTACAGATTTATTAACAATGCCGTTTGATTTATTTCTGCTTTAGAATTCAAGTTTCCAAAACCAGCTTTGTGTTGCTACACCTCTCTTTGAATATGCCGGTGTAGCTCCGCATCCTAACTATGGAAATATATATATTTGGCATCTATTTACATAAATAAAATCAGTGTTGATCATGACGATGATGCTAATGTTGTTTATTGAGATGATGATGATGATGAAAACAGTGGGGGAACATAACTATAGTGATTAAAATGTTGATGAGGAAAATGAGGCTGGTGACAGGGATGATGATAGGGATTATGGTTAATGTTTTCATGTGATGTTGATTAATGGTAATGATGATGATGTAATGACGGTGGTGGTTATCAGGAGGATGAATATAGAATAGAAGTGTATTGTTCAAGTAGGGCAAGGAATGTTTTTCTCACCATTAAAGACAATAAATAAAGCATAAGCAATAAACATAACACAATAAGAATTAAACATATATATGTTTATTATATATAAAAAGTATATTTTGTAATTTTCTTTTATATTAAAACATTTAAAAACATGCATCACAGGTCAGCAATACAGTAGTATGTTTGCTAAAGTGGATACAACTTACTAGCCTGGGGGTGTATATATTATATTATTATGCATGATGATGATAAATATGATAAAGATACTGAAGATGGGACGAGCATTAGAAATTAGCATTAGCTATAAATGCTGTGATACAGTGCTTTGGAAATTGTTGTGCAGTTCTCTATGTAAATACATTTGTCCCTATCAAATAAACATGAAATGAATGAGGTAAATGATGGTGATGGCAGTGGTAATGGTGATGAGGAGGATAGAGAGGAAAAACAATAACATCTTGAAAGTTATTATCATGGCATATTATGATGATGGTGAAGGCTGTGTTGTTGATAGTACTAATAATAATGATGACGTTGATGGTAATAGATGAGGGTGTCCCTCCTGCTGGCAGCAGAAAAATGTGTGGTTTTTAGTGCTAATGAGTAGTTTAGAAATTAATATAATTCTGGCTTATTGCAAGACAAAAAAAAACATTGTTTACTGCTGTTATAAAAAGTATATATTTAATAGAGTTATTTATAATTATAAGTATTCTACAATTTGAGGCCAGTGGCTGGATATAATAGTTGTAAAATTGTGCTTTAACTGACTTGGCTACATCCGTGATACAGGCACGCAATGTCAAGAGCGTGTGGCAAAACCACACTGCGCATGCGCAGAGGCTTTAGCTGTTGCCCTGCTGCGATTTGATTCGCTATTTGCGAGTACTGTCAAAGAGTAGCTATATAAGCAAATAGACAAAGCTCCGGTGTTTTTTTTTTACTGCCGCCATTTTTGACTGACAACGCTTATTATATTTATAATAATTTATTGTTCAACACAGGCCATTTCATTTTACTGGCGTCCGGTTGTCGGAGTATTAGGGCCACATTGAGGGAAAAAAAATCTGAGATTTTATTACGAGAAAAAAGTCGTAATGTTACGAGAAAAAAAGTTGTAATATTACGAGAATAAAGTCGTAACTTTACGAGAAAAAAAGTCGTAATATGACAAGAACTTTTTTTCTCGTAAAATTACGACTTTATTCTCGTAATATTACGACTTTTTTCTCGTAAAAATACAACTTTATTCTCGTAATATTACAACTTTATTCTCGTAATATTACAACTTTATTCTCGAAATCTCAGATTTTTTTTCCAAATGCTTTGCTGCTGGGCGCTGATGTTGCAATTGAACGGAACAATTGACTATCAACTTCTTGGCAATATACGATCTTTGGTACTGTTGACGTCATGCGTTCGTTGTTGTCAGATGTTGGTGTTTCTTTTAACGAAGATAGAAGCTAACTGCGTTCACAATGAACGTACAACACAATTTTGAAAGTCTGCCTTTTGAAGAAGAATTTGAGATGAAACACCTTGGTGCCCACCAGCGAAACCCCTGGTAAAAATAACCAGATTTAACGTGGAGTGGTTCTCCAGGATAAAATAGACTTTCAGGATCTCAAGCATCTTCCTGAGAGGATTGTCAAACATGAAAGCAGCAGGACAACAAGGTGAAATTGGTTTCCCAAGCAGTAAAACAGCAAGTTGAGGAGAACAGGTATCCATGTGCTCAGTCCAATTATCAACTGTGTTAAAAAAACTGTGTGGGAAATGTGAATTCCCACTTAAAAACGTCCCTGCTAGAGATTATATTGATGATGGTGATTACACTGGTATGATGAAGATGATTATGATCATGATGAGAAGCATGAGGAAGGTAAATTATGAATGTGATATATGGTATGATGATGATAATGTTGATGGTAGGCTAATACTGATGGCCTTGCTGCTAATAGGAATATACTGGTATAATGAGGATGATAATGATGGAGGTGTTGTTGACAGTAACAATGATGATGATGACCATATTACTAATAGGTATACACTGATGATCATAACGATTTGACTGTGTGAGTGATTCTTATGCTATGATGGTGATGATGATGATAAAAAGGATGTTGATCTTGATGCTCTAAGAGATATATATTTCACAACAATTGCACTTTTATGATGAAGATAATCCATGAGGAGGAGGAGGATGGTGATGGATTTGTAGATGAGGAGGAGGATAAAGGTGAATGTTATGTTGTCCAGTAACATTAATGATGATGGTGATGTTTATGGGGTTAGGGCTGCTACTAACGATTATTTTCATCGTCGATTAATCTGTCGATTATTTTCTTGATTAATAGATTAGTTGTTTGGTTTATAAAATGTCAGAAAATGGGTAAAAATGTCAATCAGTGTTTCCCAAAGCCAAAGATGACGTCCTCAAATGTTTTGTTTTGTCCACAAGAGGAGTAAAGAAACGAGAAAATATTCACATTTAAGAAGCTGGAATCGGGGAATTTTTACTTTTTTTTGCCTTAAAAAATTACTCAACTCGATTAATCGATAATATCAAAATAGTTGGCGATTAATTTAATAGTTGACAACTAATCGATTAATCATTGCAGCTCTATTATGGAGATGATATTAATGATCATAGTGATTGCTAGGGCTGACCCGAATGCTTCGAAGCTTCGACCATTGCCATAGTAATCAACCTCCAAATCAGTATTTGAAGGCTTCGTTTTTTGTTGTTGTTGTTGATGTTTATATATATATTGTGCAGTAGTGCAGCAGCGGGATACAGAAGAACACGCCACGAAGCTTCGAATACCTTTGAGTATTTCTCACCGAAGCTTTGAAGCCCAAAAAAAGTTATTCGGGACAGCCCTAGTGATGGCCCTGGTATGATGAAGATGACGACGGTGTACGAATGGGAAGGAAAGAGGTGAAGTGATTGTCAGGGCATGATGATCGCGTTAAAAAGACGACCATGATGAATATGACGATGATGATGAGGAGAAGGAGAGGAGAAAAGAATATACAATCCTGAGAGTGATTTTCAAGAGATGATGATGATGATGATGGCTATGTTGTTGACAATAACAAGCATAATGACACTGACGCTTACAGCGATGATATTGTCAATAACAGTGATTGTACCGGTGATGAATATGATGATGATGATGTCAAAGAGTGTGTGATTAGTAATGATTTTGAGGACACAATGATGAAAGGACCATGATGAGTCACTGCTGTTCTCTCCCCTCCTGTAGACCAATTTTAAGAACCCCCCCCCCAACCTCCTCCGTAACTCCCCCCGCCACCCTTCCTCCCTCTCTCTCCCCGAGGTTCGTGAGACGAGAATCAGAGCACTCCATTAAGATTCTTCTTCTCGCCCTTCTGTAGCCTCTATGGAAAATGAACCAAAGGAGATGTGAGAACATTATTAGTTTTTTTTGTCTGTCTTTTCTTTGAATGGAAATAAAAAAAATGAGGAGATTCTCCGCTGATGAGATTGCTCCATTCTTTTCGAGGCCTCACCTCTAACTCACTCGCACAGCTGCAGAGAGGTGTTATGTCACAAACGAGGGGGGAGATTGTTCATTTCGTCTTTTGTGGTCCACAAAAAAAACATTTCAGTGCATCTATGTGTGCGCCTGCCTGCCTGTTAACTGTGTGTGCGCCTTTTGTATTTCTGTGCCCATCTTATGTGGGTGTTTAGGTGTGGCTCAGGAGTGTGTAAGAAAAAAAAAAAGATCCCTACACCGGTTTGAAGAGGCTAATCAAAGGCTGGCAAATATTCCTCGCCTCTTGTGTAGTTCTGAAGCAACTGCTGGGCTCCTCTTCTCTCGGCTTCCCCCTCTTTGCTCCCTCCTCACCCACCTCCTCTCATCCGTGATTACTGAAGGGGCTGCAGGAGGGCTCTGTTCTTCGCCGGGCTTTGTGTTGACGTCCCCTGCACTAGAAGAACGTGCTCCTTTATGGGAGGTATACCCGCCCGCCTCCGAAACAAACACGAGTTTCTGCAGACGCTGCGGCTGTCTGCATTTTTTATTTCCCCCCACTGTGGATGCGTGGACACACAAGTGGGTGACATGAAGCTCGCTGCGGTGGCACCCAATCATCCAAAAGCCTGAGGTGAAGCCAGAGACAGGAGGGAAGAGATAGTAACGGATATATTTATAGTTTATGCACAGTGGTGAATTATATTTGCCTAACAAGAAACATAGCTGTGAGGAGCTTCCTCATTTTTTTTTCTTTTTTGAGATAAGGATGTGTCATGAAATAAGGAGGAGAAGAGAATGTGTGCAAATGAAATAAAGTTTAGAAAAAAGCTGTCAGCCATGTATCTTAATGAGATTAGTGTCTGAAGCAATTACCATGTGATTTGTTAAGGCAATAAGCACAAAAGTGTTTTAAACCAATCCAAAAATGAAAAACGGTGGGGGAAAAAAGAAAGAGGGATGGGGATGGACACAGGCGAGTAGGAAGAAGAAGAAAAAAATTGAGATGAGGATGAAGAGCAGAGCGTGAGAGGTGGAGAGAAAGAGGGAAAATTGACAGGAGGCGTGTATTGCTGTCTCTGGGTGCAGTGAGGAGTATAGGCTGTGGCACCCGCTATTGGTGCTGCATACTCTCTGTTTGATCAAACACACTTCAAACACCCTCGCTGACTTCCTCTGGCAGAGAGTCGGGAGACGAGCGCGGGAGTTTTTTTTTTTTTTTCTTGTGTCCGTGCGCGCACGCCTTCGTGTTTGCTGAGGAAAGCGTTATTGATGTTTTTGTTTATCTAAAATGGGTCAACCCTAAACAAAACAAGCACAATATCTACAGTGGCTGCGATGTTCGACTCCTTGCGGCTCCCAAATGGGTGAATAGTGTTGATGAATGACTCTGTGTGTGTGTGTGTGTGTGGTTAGGCCTGCGTGAGCTTAAACATGTGCGCTACATTCTCTATTATCACTCCCCCGCCACTCGTTTCACCTCTATTAAGTTATTCGCCATTAATCGCTCTCTTCATCAACTTCATTTCATATCTTCATTCTCTCCGTTTGCCCCCGTCGTGGATCTCCGCTGCCTTTCTGCGTCTTAAAGAGCCACGACTCCAGAGAGCTCATTAAAGCCATTAGCAGAGTGAGTCACAGAATAGTTAGCTCTCTCTCTCGGCGTTGTCTGCTCTTGTATCGCTAACTGCTCCGTGCAGAAAAAAAACAGAAACCTTTGACTCATCCAGTTATGTCTGCGTCGCCCTTCACCACCTATAGGTTGCCTCCTCATGCATGTTGCATTACCCGCATGCTGCGTCTCGCTGTGACTTCTTTAATTTCCCTCTATTAAAATCACTCCCAACACAGTCGTCCTGTCACATGAAAGTTTGATTAAGAATATTATTGAAGATTAGATTGATGAATTATTGATCGGCAAGGTGGGAAGTCTACGGGGAGTAGATTAGACACGGGCCAGGAAGTGTGTTTGTTGTGCGAGTGTGTGGTTAACGCATGCATGGGACGACTGTATCTGCATGTGTGCAATTGACTATGCATGCTTGTGAGGGATCAAGCGTGTGTGTGTGTGTGTGTGTGTGAGAGATCAAGTGATATAGTGTGTGTGTGCGTTTGAGGTTGCGATCAAGGGCATATGAGTGTGTGTTTTTTTTATCGAGAGAGCGCCGTGTGTGCTGAGAAACAGAAAAAGCGAGCGCACTCATGAGCATGACATTAAGTGATAACTCAGCCTGGAGCTGATGGTAAGTCAGTAATTATTCTGTTTTTTGGAAGATAATTTAGGATGCTCTCTGATGTTACAGTAGACACTTTAACCTTACATCAAGACATCAACGGCTGACAGATAACAGTAGTTGTGTAATTGTTGGTCAGTTTAGTCAGCTGTGGGTGGAAGTGTGAATAATGGTGTGTCGTATATAGGTGTTAGATGATGTGAAAATAAAATGGTGGGCAGTTGAAGAGCCATGAAAGAGACGGCGATCTGTGATATTCTGTCCTAGCGGAGCCGCCAGACTGTAGAGAATCATTGGTGTGGTACCTGTGATGTCAACACGTGGGTCTCTGATGGGACATTTCAAAACCTAGGGGCTAAGATCGGCCCATCAGCACCATCTTATCAGGTAATCGGTTAACAGGAAAACAGGGCAGAGCATGGACAAGCAATATAACCTGCGACACTGATTAGTTATTGTAAGTCTTTGCTGTAGAAGTTGAGCTCTCCTATGGTGGCTTAATGTTCACACATGACGGCATTTATTGGTGCAAGCTACACATGCCTCCTGCAGCTTTTCAAATAAACATGTTTTTTTAAACGACTCATTTCAAACGCTCGTCTCCGAGTTCGACTGAAATTAAAGAAAAATGAGCCCGCTGGAGTAACCATTATGGCTATAAACTTGATTACGTTTTTATAACAAGCATCCTCTTAATCATCTTAATGGAACAATTAAGAGACACACATTAAAAGAGGTGTAATTAGCAATTGGGAATGTAACTTGTGTGTAAAAAAAAAAATACATTTACAAGGCGGCAACCTCCGGGTTTGAAAAGTGAAGCCAATGCGGAAGTAGCTTAAACTTGCATTCTTTCCAATAGCCAGCAGGGGGCGACGACTCTGGTTGCAAAAAGAAATCTGATTATATAGAAGTCTATGAGAAAATGAGCCTACTTCTCACTTGATTTATTACCTCAGTAAACATTGTAAACATGAGTTTATGGTCTCAATCGCTAGTTTCAAGTCTTCTTCAATACAGCATGATGTTCATTTAGTAAATTATGGTCCCATTTAGAGTCAAATAGACCATAAAGCAGGGGATGCTTTAGGTCGGGGCTACCTTGTGATCGACAGTTCGCTACCACAGCGTTGTCTGGTCTGGGAGTTGTCCGTGTTTTCCTCTTAGAAATATAACCCTTTCACAGTGTGTTTTCAGTTCATGAAAGTTAATTGCAACATTTTGGTCGCCTAAAAATGTCATCAGCGTTCGGTTGTACTTAGCTCCACCTTCTTGTGTCACGTCTGATTGCAAAGAAACCAAGATGGCGACGGCCAAAATGCGGAAGTCGAGGCCTCAAAACTGAACCGTAGTTCGCGAACCTATGGGGGAAGTTATGGTGATTACGTCCACTTCTTATATACAGTATATGATATTTACATTAAGTACTAGATGTTGAGGGTTTTCCCAGTCACTTCAATACAATCTGAGTATTTAAGCCTGATTCTAATGGCCATTAGGTAACAGTGGCTTTCGCACACAGCTGATTTTGGTTGGTCATTGACCTTTTCTTTCTCCATAGCAACATTATTCTAAGCAACTGTGTATTTTTTTTCCTCCTATATTCCAATTATTCCACTTTAGTGCTGATGATTAGGAGCTCAGAAAGATGTTTTTTTCAAGCTAAACTGTGATTTTCATCATGTTTTACTCTGCATGCAGCCATGCGCACTGTGTGATACTCGCTTGATAGGTCACTCAGTCCTGGTCCACTGTCAGCGTGTGAGAGGCTCCAATCACATATACTGTATGACCATGATCAGGAAGCAATCAAAATTGCACTCGCCCTGCGTAAATTCATCCAAGATTATGCATTTTGTGATGCTTTGGTTTTGTTTTTTTATAACATTACATGCACAGGCAAATAGGGAGTACTGATGCTCAACAGTTTACAACATAAGGAAGAGAAAAACACATCTTATTTTGGCAGCAAACACGGTGAATTTCAGTACACAAGCAAATGGTTGGTAAACTCAGTGTAAGTGGGTTTTTCTGGTGACAGGATAATAAATCCAAAGACACCGCTGTTCACCACATCCCTGTGAAGAGGGAACAAATAGGCCATGAGTGTCAGTTACTGGTCTTTTATTTAGAAGCCCCCTTTGCCGCTTGGCCCTAAACACACTCTCGCTAAAGCATCTGGGGAGCTACTTAGCAAACAACTCTGAGTCAGTAATGAGGAAGGTGGTTTCACTCTCAGCAGAGCGTCTCCCTTCCCTCCAAACCCAGCCTCCTGTTTGTTGATGGCCTTGTTGTGTCTTGCCGAGTCTCTCGACTGTGACACCAAATGCCACCGTCTGCATCCAAATTATTTGCCCACGGAGTAAAGTCGGAAATCTCACATTGTGAGGAGAATATGAAGTCGTATGCCTACCAGGAAAGTTCTGGGATAATCCAATTCAAATAGCTCTGGGCAACCACTGCAGATCAAATCCTTCTCGGGTCGGGGCTTGCTTGCCGGGCGCCCCTTAGGCCACGCTCATGGGTGAATTTTAAGCTGCCGTCAGAAGACAGATGCGATGAGAGAGAAGAACATAAGTTACTGTTTGACATTACTTTTTGTTGACAAAAGCCAGGTGTGAATGAGGCGTAGTTTTTGTAGCCTTGGTTAAGCACAAATTGGCTCCATTACATGTGTACTGTATGCTTGTCTGTTTCAATCATGTGGTTTTTCAGGCCTTTTTGTTCAGGTTTCCTCTTTTTTTTATCCCAAAACTTCCAATTTTTCCCTCTAATATCTGCTTTACCGCTGCCATTGTTCAGAGGTTTTCTGTGATTCCCTCTATACTTCCATCATATGTGAGTGTGATGGAGAGTCAGTCTTTCAAAACACTCCCATCCTCAATAACAGCGCTTCCATATCTCTGTGAAAATGCGGAAATAAAGAAATTATTCTAATGTGAATGTGTGTGCATGAATTTGCACATTGAGTGTGTGTGTGTGTGTGTGCAACTGCGGCGAACACTCGATAAAACCCGTGACGATTCCATTATAGTTGCCGATTTGCAAATCAAACTAAGTTTACTGCAGAATCCAAAACTCCTCTTTCACCATGCAGATGCAGTGCAGGCTGCAGCTGCATTAGCATCACGAAGAAACGTGGTATTCTTCGTGTAAGGATGGTTTTATAGCAGCAGTGTGGCCCGTGTACAAAGGCCTTCAAAATAAGACAAAAACACCATAACAATGTGAGAATCTTTTAACTTCTGTTTTGGTCGTCCTCCCTGCTGTTTCACTGATCTATTCATCTTTTTTATTTACTGAATTCCCATGAAACCCATTCAGGCTTTACCGTTTCTCTTATCATAACGGCAATAAAAACAAACAAGACAAAAAATACAGATTAAAGATTAAAGAACACATAAACACACACAAAAAAAACAAGCAAAGACATGACCGAATCAGATATCAGATGCTGAAACTAAATAAAACACCACATGGAGGGGAAACATCAGAGCAACACAAAGCAATAAACCGATTAAAATAAAACCCCCATAAAGAGAATGAGTCACCGGGGAATGGGCTGAGTGTGTGGTTGTATTTAGTAAAATGTACTTTAACATGCATGATGCTTTTGTCTGTTGTCCGTGTTATACTTTATGAATGGAGCGAATTTCAAGGCCCTGATGAAACAAGAGAAAAATAAGCAATTTGGTCGGCTGAGATAAAAACAAAAGAACAACAAGCTGATTAAAGGCCCTCTCGTCTCTCTCAAAGGGAACTAATGAAGCAAACATGAACGAAATCAAAAGACAAACTCAATTGGAAAGCAAGAATCTAAAACTTTAAAAACCAGCCAGTATCACAGTAAAACTGGACAGCTCTCAATCTGAAAATATATAGGGCTGTCAATCGATTCAAAGATTTAGTCGCAAGATTGTCCACAGTTAATCGTGATTAATCACAAATTAATTGCACATCTTTTATCTGTTCAAAATGTACGTTTAAGGGAGATTTTGTTAAGTATTTAATACTCAAATATGCTTGCTTTATGCAAATGTATGTATATGTTTATTATTGAAACAACACAAAACAATGACAAATATTGTCCAGAAACCCTCACAGGTACTGCATTAAGCATAAAAAATATGCTCAAATCATATCATGGCAAACTCAAGCCCAACAGGCAACAACAGCTGTCAGTGTGTCAGTGTGCTGACTTGGCTTGCCCCAAAACTGCATATGATTATCATAAAGTTGGCATGTCTGTAAAGGGGAGGCTCGTGGGTACCCATAGAACCCATTTTCATTCACATATATTGAGGTCAGAGGTCAAGGGACCCCTTTGAACATGGCCATGTCAGTTTTTCCTCGCCAAAATTTAGCGTTAGTTTGGAGCATTATTTATCCTCTTTCTCAACAAGCTAGTTTTTTCCGTGGTCGGCACCAATGGATTTCTTGGATTTTCTAGTTTCATATAATACCAGTATTTCACTCTAGCTTTAAAAACAGAGCCCACTGAGCCCTCTGAAAGATCAATTGCGTTAATGCGTTAAAGAAATTAGTGGCGTTAAAACAAATTTGCCTTTTCATCGTGTTAACTTTGACAGCCCTAGAAAAATATGTGAATTTACTTTTATTCCCAAGACGCTGAATCTTCAGAGACGCAAGGAATTTCTCCTGACAGCAGTGACAGGCGGAAAGTCCTCGCTGCATTTCCACCGCAGTCGATTTGGTTGGAAAACACAGGTTTCTCTCTCCCATCCCCGAAGCACTTTAGCTCAGAACCATTTTTTTTCCCCACCAAACGGACAAATCTGAACCGAGGTTGGTGCTTTCGGGAAGAAAAAAAAAAAAAAATCCTCCAAAAATCAGTTGCCTGTGTGTGCGTGCATGCATGCCGTGTGTGCATTTCCCTCTCCCTGCATCCCCCATCTGCAGAGGAAAGAACTCTTTGAACTGTGAACCAATGAGCATCACAGCAGCAGAAAGATGTTGCTAGGAGCGATTCCTACATCCAGCTGTGGACCTGTGCATAACCACACGCGAATAAAAACTCATACTTAGTACACACACCCAAAACAAACGTGACTGTCTTAAGGCCATACTGTCAAGGTGATAGTCTATGCATGTAACCTCCTCCTCTTTTCTCTTCATCACCACGGGATGGCATGTTATGTATCTGGAACACGTTATCTCCTACTTACGTTGCTGCCATTTCTTTTTCTCTCCCTCCCTCCATCTCTCTTTCTCTCCCTTCATCTCTCCTTCTTCCTATCTAATGCATAAAGACAGGGTGGATGTATAATTCATACCCCCTCTGCCAGCCGTGCTCCTCTTGCTGTGTGTGTGAGTGTGTGTGCTGCCACCATTACTCGTCAGGCCGAAGAGACAGACCTCACCCAACGAAGCAAAGCGGAAAGAACAGGTCATCTGAGTACGTGCGAGTTAGTGTGAGTGTGTGTGCACGCGCTGATGTGTACATGTGTGTTTACCTCTGCGTGTCTTTATGTTGCTATAAATGATGTATAGGCGTGGGAACGCTCGCCTGCTGACTTTTCTGTACGTTTCATTACGTGGCTCAGGGTTAAAGGAAGCGAGCGCGAGCATTTGACGTCTGTTTTCCTTTGGCGTATTTATTGGCTTAGGGATTCGTATTTATCTCCGCGTGGCGTGCGCCGCCGCGCTGCTTATGAAACTGTAAAAGCAGGCCAGCGTTTGCTCTCTGAAGGCAGACATGCTTCTCTGAGCTCGAGTTTCTCTGAAATAGAATTTGGGAGGGCAAGACCCACCTCTCTTCTCCACTCAACCATACACTTACTCATTCCCTCTGGGGAGGAGAGAGGGAGAGAGAATGAGGTACAGGAGTGGGAGGAAAGCGAGAGAGAGGAGGGATGAAAGAGGGGCGTAAAGTGCAAAGGAGGGAAGAGGAGAAAAGAGGGAAATGGCCGAAGAAAGAATGAAGTGAGGAAGGCGAGAAAAAGGAGAGGATGGCTGGGGAAGGGTGACTTCTGCACAGTGATGGAACGTTTATCTACTCAAGTACTAAATACAATATATCCAATTAATGCTACTTAACTTCCTAGTGTTGTCAAAAATATTGAAGTATTGATACGGAATATTTGAAAGGTATCAATACTAATTTTCCCCATTATCAATACACGGGTACCAGATGCACTTTCTGTTCTCTCTTCTCACCGACAGCGAGTTGACACACATACACTGATTTTTATCTTTTTGATAAATATTTTAAAATGTATGCCCTCAATGTTGGGTAAATGTTTCCCTGTGGTATCGAAAATGGTATCAAATATTGATATTTTTCAAGGTATTGTATCAAAGTTAGAAATTCCAGTATCGTGACAATACTAAAATACTTCCACTTCATGACAGTTCAGAGGGAAATATTGTACTTTTAATTACATTCATTTGACTGTTGCAGTAACTAACTTAGCTGATTAAGGGATACGTCTGTCATATTCTATGTCAACAAATTGCATGAAGAGACCAAAACCAAAAATTTATTTAATCTAACCTAGGTAATAGTGATGTGTGGGTCAGGGTAGTAGCACAATTGTCAGGACTAAGGACTGAGGACATGAGCCGAGTTGAGCGCGGCGGCTTGCTGTGTGTGTGTGTGTGTGTTTGAGAGAGGGAGAGGTCAAGGGACCCCTTTGAAAGGATCATGCCAGTTTTCCTCGCCAAAATTTAGCGTAAATTTGGAGCGTTATTTACAGCAGCATTCTTCCCGACAAGACAACATGGTTGGTACCAATCGATTCCTTAGGTTTTTTCTAGTTTCATATGATACCAGTATCTTCACACTAGCTTTAAGTCCGCTACAACCTCTGAGAGACAGAATAGCAGCCATTAAGAGGTTAATAGTTACAGTTAATAGAGTTAATAGTTAATACTATGCTGTATCGATTCCCCCCCCCCACCCCTACCAGCTACAACATTAAAAAGCTTACATGTTAAGGCATCAGTAGTTTTAATCCAATAATATAATACAGTATAAACTCCATTCCAACTCCAAGTACTTTTACTTTTGATAGGACATTTTTTCTGATAATCCTTATGTGTTGTTACAGTAAAACTAATTTTTTTAAATTGTGGTTGTTATTAGTACGTATTGCTGCTGCTGCAGATACAGAAAGAGAGGGAATAAATGGAGAGAGAGAGAGGAAGAGAGAGAACACAGGGGGAGCTATAGGTGCAGAGAGCAAAGTAATGGAGAGGACATATAGAGCAACAGAAAAATAAGATGGGAGATGGAGAAGAGCTATAAGCCACCAAACGCATGTAGAGGCAGCAAGATAAGAGCAGGAGAGAGCGAGGCAGAAAGCGCAAGAATTCATGTACTGGTGGGGGGAGAAAAGCGAAAGAGCAAAGGGAAGCGCTATAGGCACAAGCCAAGAAGAGAACATGTAGAGACAAAAAGAGAAACAGAGAGAGAGAGAGAGAGAATCAACTCTTTTCCCTCTAATGGGTGAGTGAGCATTGAGAACAGTCAGCTGAGTCCGTGTCAAGAGGAAAAAGAATCTAAACGAGAGCAAAGCTAAACATGCACAGTTTAGGCCGCCGCCACACCGCTGTGGACAGCGGACGCACTAATGGACAGCAAGCAGAGTGGCGTGCAAACATAGAGCAGGTAGAAAAGAGACTTGGAGAGTTGCAACTAAAAGGAAAAAACAAGTCCTTTCATGGTCTTTACTCTGCGTCTTAATGTAGTTGCATTCAGTGATGGAGTCGGCTGGCTCACTATCTGATAAATTGCAAACAGAGCAGGAAGAAGAAACACACATGGGAGATGCTTTGATTAAAAAAGTCTCAAAACTCATTTAGGGTAACTTACTGCTGCCGCTGTAGCTCTGTTTAATAGATGGCAGGCAGGGAGGAGAGGGAAAGTTACATCAAAGTGCTGTTGGTGATAGAAATGCATAAGATATAAGCACTGCCCCTGATGTTTGGAATTTCAAAGCTTCGACATTTTTTTGCTTCCTATCCTGAGATCTTGGTGTTTTTATTGCTTTGAGGGTGTTTTGCTGCTAAGGAGAGCAGGCGACCGTGGCCGATTCTATTCAATAAAGCAAATGACACGTGCACTACGAGCGCCTAGTTTCTCTGTTTAATGGACAGCAAAGCGAGGAGAGACAGAAGTGGGAGAGAGTGTCTCCAAGCTAATTTAGTGTTTTCACTGGCTGTAGCTGGTTAGTGCTCACAT
This sequence comes from Sebastes fasciatus, assembly GCF_043250625.1. Classification (NCBI taxonomy): domain Eukaryota; kingdom Metazoa; phylum Chordata; class Actinopteri; order Perciformes; family Sebastidae; genus Sebastes; species Sebastes fasciatus. The sequence continues at coordinate 11,426,398 of NC_133809.1, forward strand.
CAATGGACAGGAGGCAAAGGGGAATGCAGAGAGGGAAAGCAAAGGAGAGGATTTTTTACGCAAAATATTACTGAGTCCTGCAATAAGACGTTTATATACATCCGTCAGTAGGGTGACATGATTTCCACCTGATCCTAGTGGAGATCATCTTCATTATTTTGTAGAACCAAGACAAATTTTTTACTTTAACAATCTGTGTCTTAAGATATTGGCAAATGCCTGAAATAAGAAACAACATTGGGAACAAGCGGGATTAACTCGCCACAATGGCGGAATATTTCTCTTGTTCTAATAAAAAAACCAAGTCTTGGAGGCTGGATATAGTCAGATTAAATGACTACTTAACATTGTTAACATTTCGTAGCAATAGCAAAGTATAAGTAGGAATAAAAAGTCAGTGTTAAAAGCTTCTCCGAATCCAAATCTGGCCAGAGTCAAACTCATGTCAAGTGAAAGTCCTTTTAAGAAAGTCCAAGTCAAGCGTTCATAACTAAAATGAAATCGTGGACGTGTTTCAGGTCTCGGAGTAATTCCATAGGTTGTTCACGGTTGTTATGCAGATTTCTGCATCAAAAGGAAAGAACATGTGTTTCAACCCGATCCCATGGGAAGACGTGTAAACATACGTACTACATCCTGTTTACATTCAGTTTTCCCATCTGAAATACTGTTGTCAACAAATTACAAATTTACATTTTACATTACTATTTTATACCTTAGATTAATATTTTGCTTTTACATTTACTTGTGTGATTTCCCCTTTTAGATATATTTTATGAGCATTTTTGAGGAACCTGAGACCAAAGAGTTTCATTGCCAATGACTGCTTTGCAGGAATTTACATATGACAAATAAAGAACTTTGAAATACCACAACATTACAGGGACATTCTGCGTGTCATGAAACCGCATTTTAACCTTTTAGTGCGTCATTTTTACGCCACGCAATAAAACTACGGTAATGGCCGCAGTTAGGTTTAGGCAACAAAACCACTAAGTTAGGTTTTGGAAAAACATCATGGTTGGGCTTAAAATAAGTATGTAAACTAGGTATAATACGTATCGAAACAACGTCACAGAAATACGGAAAACACATCACAAACGTCACTAAAAAACATGTCACAAACACCGGTCTTGAACGCTGGCCTCCTGGTTGAAAATCCTGTGTTTGTTGGACCAATCACCTCACCTCCCATCCGCCATAAGCGGTCTTTCTCAGTTTGTATTCAGACTACATGGCGTACAAATGACAGACCAAAATCAAAAACGTTTTTCTTAATGCACGCAAAATGACTTATGAACTACCTTGTCATTCATACGCCATTTAGTGCAACCAGTTTGAAAGATGTTACTCAAACATTAATGTTGTAGTCCTAACAGAGATTACCAGGAACATCCAAAATATCCTTTTTTAGGTTGGTACCATGTGTCCGTCTTTTTGAGGTGGTAGCAAAAGACAGGGTTAGTCATGGCTGGGGCAGAAATGAGCTGCTATTAACCTCCGTTCATCCCACTCTCTGTTTATTGTGTACAGTATTTCTGTGGTGGAACATTACCTGGCCCAAGGTTCTCTGTGTGGTAATCTGATTAAATATATTAATTTAGGAATATGCATCATGGAAGCAGAATATTCATTGAAAAGTATATTTTGATAGATGGACTATCTTTTCACAGCGGGGCCTGAAGATTAGATAATAAAGCACCTTAAGGCCTGCATCATATCATGTCTGTTGATAATGTGCTTTAATGATGCATATTCCCATACTCCTAAACAAAGTTACCACAAACCAATTTCTTCAACTTGTGCGCCTTGCCTGTTTGGTAATCCAGCCTCGGGGCTGACAGATGTGCATATTACCACTTCACAAGTTCAGGACTATCATAAATTTTATCACAATTACTGACACACAATGACAAATGCACATAATTTAGAATGATTGCAAAATCTGTAAAAGTACCTGCAACAAATGTTTTCCACGGTGAACGGCGGTATGATCAGTTAGGCAACATAAACCTGCATCTCAGCTTTTGTTGCTAAATGTTTCTGGGTTAAAACTTGAGTTTCTTTCAAGTCTTCAGTCAGTCAATCTCAAGTAATTCATATCTCACAGCAACAGACAAGTCCGAGTCAAGTTTCAAGTCCTTAAAGGGTAACTTTGGTATTTTCCCATGTTTTTGTGTCTAAGTGACTAATAGGGACAACAATTTCTGAAATTGGTCCAGTATTGAGGGATAACGGTGTAACCGGCAGCTGCAAAACGAGCTGCGAGGGCAAATGAAAGACCTCCATGTAACGTTACGTCCATTAAAAGTGCTTGTTTTTGCCACTAACAGGCTTAGATTGTTATTATAAGTGTCTGACAACATTATGGAAAGGACCCTACAGATAAATAAAATGTTTTTCTTACCTCCAAATACCTCTATCGATATTGCGACGATATTGTAGGGTTGACTATTGGTGCTTTTACAAAATATATACACAATGAGATTTTTGATAAATTATCAGTAATGTGGATATAATGACTAAGTGGGAAAAGGCAAATAATAGAACAGTTCAGAAATGTACTATAATGCAACTTTTAAAATCCGGAAAAGCCATTAGTTATGCCATATTAGGATATTACGATATCCAAAATCTAAAACGATATCTAGACTCATTTAACAATATAATATCGATATATTGCCTAGACCTATTTATTATTGTGCCAAAGTCCCGCTCAAGTAGAAGAAGTCTCGTTGTGAAATCTGAATATTCGTATACTCTGGCTCAAATAAATATGGGCCGCCATTGAATTCAAAGCCCTCATCCACATTGTCGAAATCATCCGTGACACTGAAAATCTTTTAGAAAACACTAAGCTATGCTTTCTGTACTCCAACACAACAAATTCAGCCCGGCTGGCACTCACGTTTCTACCATGGATGTATTCCACTATTCCACCGTTGTCTTCCGCCAGATTTCAGAATGACACTTCTCCTTGAGCGAGACTCTTTCTATAATTTCAGACACTTCAGTCTTCACTTCACAATCAGAACCTGTCATGGCAAAAACAAGCACTTTTAGTGGACGTAAATGACGGTGCCAGCTTGCCCCAATAGCACCATATTGCAGCCCGCGAGCAGCTGCCAGTTACAGCGTTCTCCCTCATTTACTGGACCAATTTCAGAAATTGTTGTCCCTATTAGTCAGTTGGACACAAAAACATGGGAAAATAAGTGTTACCCTTTAAGTCTTGATCAAGCCTGAGTCTCGAGTCTACCCTTCTGCCAGCCAGTACATCAGAAAAGACTCTTACCAACTGTACCTTGTAGCATCCAAGACCTGAGAATAAATCCAAAAAGTTTTCCCAACAATTTCTCTTGGAAGGAGCACAAGGCAGCCAAAACTGTGACGTCTACAACAACAAACATCTGTACACTTATCTTAGCTCTCTGTGTACCTGGCAGGAAATATCCATAGAGAGATGCATCAAAGAGCGGAAAAAAAAGTGTCCCCCCGCCAGTTTAGAGTTTCCTTGTCAATGTAACTAAATAGCGCTCTATTTAATGGACAGCAAACAGAGGGGAGAGGGGGAAAAAGAAGACACACAGAAATAGGACTGGATATTGAAAAATGATACCTTGTACTGCGCCGCTCGCTCTACAGCAGCTCTCTTTATCAGGGAAAGCAAGCACACGGTGTGAGAGAGACAGAAGGATACACACAGCAGATGCTTAAAAAGTGTCTCCAAGTCAATTTAGTGTTCCCATGCCACCGTAACTAAATAGCTCTCTATTTTATTGACAAAAAAGTGTAGGGGAGAAGAGAGAGACAGAACGATGCAAGAGTGATGAGTCGAATGAAAAACGAGTCGCTGGAGAGACGTAGGAATCCTCTCAACCTCATTTGTGAGCGCTGGTATTTACTGCCGCTATCAGATGTGGATTAGAGGCAGATCACAGAGGCAAGTCGTTTTATCTCATCCACTCACAGAGTATTATTAAATCATCACTGTCCTGGAGAAACGGCTTCTATCTTTCCAGTCTGACATTTCCCGACGACTAATTAGGTTGTTTAAAACAGCGTGTCATGTCCAATATATCTTTGCGTCTAGATTGGAGCATGAACACGTTTTTTTTAACGTAAGTATTAGCCATACATCTCACTGTAATGTCAGTATGTGGGTAGATGATGTCTCGCACCAGACGAAGGAGCGATGACAGTGTTGGAAATGTGATGTTTTACATGTGCGGATGTTCAATTAGCGATCTGAGAAGAAACAAGTGGGAGTTTCAGCAGTTTTTTTTAACACTTGTTCCTCATTAAAAACTGAAAATGTGCAATTTATTTTTCCTTCCTCTGCATTTTCCACACATTAATCATTTTAACATACATTGAACTTACTGTATGACTGTGCAGACAAGTGTTATGCTGCGTTCTTGTCAAAAAGGCGGTGAGAAAGATGGGTGTTCACATCATCAGACGTCTCTAAAGGGCCGGTTTAGCGCTTCATTTTACAGCTATGTAAATGTCCAATTATTTCCCAAGGAGTTTCCTGGAAAGATCTATATAATATAGTACCAATTATAGAGATAATTGGAGTTTATATAATTAATTTCCTGTTAACTCTCAATGTATGCTTCCCCATAGACAAGTTTTACAAAGTTTTACATGTTCAGCTGACCTGCTGTGCACTGGCTAAAAGATTTGTTAAAGTTAAACAGTGTCTCTAGTTTCCCTACAGTACTACTAGAGGTGTACGAAAATATCAATACAGATGAGTATCGCAATATTATGTTTGTAATACTGTATCGATTTTTAATTAACCTGTTAAAAATCCCAACGGCCTGGCGTTGGGCCCGGCTGATATTCGATCTTTCGGAGGTCGTAGTGGAAAAACCAGCATGGCCATTTTCAAAGGGGTCCCTTGACGTCTGACCTCAAGATATGTGAATGAAAATGGGTTCTATGGGTACCCACGAGTCTCCCCTTTACAGACATGCCCACTTTATAATAATCTCATGCAGTTTGGGGCAAAAAACATGCATTTTGTTTAGCATGCAGTACAAATATTTTATTATTGCCTATTCTAAAATGGTGCATTTCTGGTGTGTTCTTTATACCATGACAGTTTTCCTAAAATTAGATATGAAAAATCTAGGGCTGAGAATCGGTTAAAATATTTAATCGCGATTAATCGCATGATTGTTCATAGTTAATCGTGATTAATTGTAAATTAATCACGATTTTTATCTGTTTAAAATGTACCTTAAAGGGAGATTCGTCAAGTATTTAATACTTTTAGCAACATGGGAGTGGACAAATATGCTTGCTTTATGCAAATTTATGTATATATTTATTACTGGAGATCAATTAACAACACAAAACTATGACAAATATTGTCCAGAAACCCTCATAGGTACTGCATTTAGCATAAAAAAATATGCTCAAATCATTACATGGCAAACTGCAGCCCAACAGGCAACAACAGCTGTCAGTGTGTCAGTGTGCTGACTTGGCTATGACTTGCCCCAAATTGCATGTGATTATCATAAAGTGGGCATGTCTGTAAAGGGGAGACTCGTGGGTACCCAGAGAACCCATTTTCATTCTGCTGTCTTGAGGTCAGAGGTCAAGGGACCCCTTTGAAAATGGCCATGGCAGTTTTTTCCTCGCCAAATAAGTACTACATAACTACACAACTAAGTACTGCATAGTTCTTTACAGGAAACTTCTTAATTATTGGGAAGTAATGGCCCCAGCATTACTGATTGCAGAGTTGGTTGCGTGAAGGTTAGAAATTACTGTGCAATATAGAACCACATTCATTAAATTAGCATTTAAATACCTTGAACTTGGCTGATGCGAAGTTATTATGTTTGTTTGCTTTTTCAGGCGCTATCAACCCTGTCTCTTAGCAATTACGTTTATATACTACTAATTTGTTTTACCAATTATGTTTTGAGGAGAAACACTTTTTGGTTAAGGTGTGGGAACGATCATGCTTTTTGACTCTTTCAATATTTAAGCAACACCATGGTCTTTCCCAAACTATAACCAACTTGACGTTCCTTTACGTGGCATTACGTTCCCCTCAAAAACATATTTGCATTTTGAAAATTAGTAGTATGTAAATGTACTTTCAAGGAGATTAAAACACTCAATTAATTCTTCTTCTTCATTAATTTAAGATGTACCAATTTGAACCCTATCTCCTTATACCGTTATGTAATTATTTCCAGGAAACGTACCAGGAAATTAGTAGGAAATGATGAACCCGTAAAATAAAACGTAATTGACCTGACAGCTTTATGTCTCTAGAGTTGATTGTGTGAGTGTAAAATACACTGTGCGTGATCCATATGGCACTAAATCCATTTAATTAGTGTTTTATTACATTGAACAAAGGGGATGTTGATTGGATGTCGCTGTCAGTAGTGTACAGTGGGATACACTGGCATAGGAGTTGACGGAGAATTGTTCTCTTTTCCCACAAAAGTTGTTTGTTTTTCGAAGGAATCTGGGCTCTGCTGGGCTGTCTGATGTATTTACTCGCGTATGGAATCAATAAAGCAAAACAAACATAGTCTATATAGCTATGATTACATTAGAAACCACTAGAGCACATCTGCAGTGCAGCAAGGTTACCAGGTTCAGTCTGATCCTGCCAGTCTCTAACACACACACACACACACACACACACACACACACACACACAAGGAGAAGAGGTAGGAAAATTAGTCAATGAAAGCACTCACAGGAGAACATAACATGTTGGTTTGGGAGCGTTGTGGTGTGAGATAAATGGAGGAGGTGTGAGGAAGGAGGGGGGGAGACAGGGTAGCGAAGCGAAGGGAAGACAACAGAGGAAGAACAATCCATGCATCTCTCCACTGGGAGCCACAGCTCCAGCCTTCCTCCAGACCTTCAAGTCAGAGCCGTCTACCACTACAGAGCAAACACTGCCTCTCACACACATAACACGCTACCCCCACCTCTGTCTCTCAACACCCAGAACAGCTGTCAGCTACCTCTGGACCCCTCTGGAGGGAGCGTGTATGTACTTTAACAACATGTCATGCATACAGTGTGGTGTGTGTGTGTATGCATGCCTGGGCATTTGTGAGTCTGTGTGTGCATGTATGTGGGTGAGTTTAGATGACTAACTGGTTTTTATTTTTTATTTTAAATCCCTGAATATTCAGTGTTTATTTAGAATTTTAGAAAATGGACAGAAAATTAGTTTTTTAAAAAAGCAATAAAATAGCTTTTGCAGCGCAAACATTTAACCGTCTTTTAATTTTTTTTTCCTTACTTGGAAGTACGGCGGTGCATGCATAATCATCAGCTCATTTGCGTTTTCTTTCCATTTTTCTCTTTGCTTTATATTATGAGAAGCATTTCCTGCGCTGTGCCTGTCAAAATAGGACCTCGGTTTAAAGAAAATACTACTTTAGGATGCATGGAGACATAAAATGTGTGAAAAACCAATAAGCCGATACTTTAAAAAAAAAAAATAAGGATACATTTGGGTGAAAAATATGAGCCTTTGGAGTCTGAAATGCAAGTGCGAGACTGTATCTCTGTATGTGTGTTTCATTGCCTTTCCACAGCAGAGCATGCAATCCTCTCTACTGCAGAGCGAGTGTGTGTGTGCATGCTCAAGTGTGTGTACATACATCATAAGTAAAGAGGCTGGTTAACAAGGCATTAGGTCCTACTGTGCTTTCTGTCACTTTGAGTCTTATTAGAAGCTGTCGTAGCTCTGCTCAACTAAATCGATACACAATAGCTCTAGCCTAACATATGCATGCACACACAAGCACGCGCACACACACTTACGCTGCCAAAGAAATTGCCCAGTCAGCGACAATGTCCAATCAAGAGCTGTTTAAGAAGATGGAGAGAGCTGTATAGAAGACCTGTGTGTGTGTGTGTGTGTGTGTGTGCGTGTGTGTGTGTGTGTGTGTGTGTGTGTGTGTGTGTGTGTGTGTGTGTGTGTGTGTGTGTGTGTGCTGATTTGGAGAACAAGAAAAGCATTTAAAGAGGTGTTGCTCCTGTTAACGGATGGTGCCGCTTGAATTCACATGCTGCTAATTCATCAATAACCCTTTAGTGTAGCTGCCAATATGTGCATGTGCATGTAAGTGTGTGTATGTGTGTTTTGGATGTTCAATAGCTTCAAACTAGGGTCCAAGTATTTTGCATAGTGTGCATTAGACTAGTGTATATATTAGGGCTGTGTGTTGGTAAGAATCTGGCGATACGCATCAAGATACAGGGGTTACGAGTGAATATATCACGGCATATGTGATACTGTAAGCAAGACTATATATTGCAATATTTTTAATCTACTTTTAAGAAAACTGTTGTATAAAGAACACACCACCATTTTTTTATAATTTAATTAATTAATTTAATTTTATATGCAATCAGAAAAGTGGGATCTGCATTTGCATTTATCACTATCAGATCGGACATTATAGCATTACTTTGAGAGTAGCAGTAGTAGTAGTAGTTTGCAAATAAAATAAAGTATTGACTGAGTTAATCTAAACTATGAAAAAAAAATGTGATAGTGTTTTTGAGAATCGATACAGTGTCACGAAACGTAACTCGATGCTCAATATTACTCGATATTTTCTTACATCCCTAATAAATATATATATATATATACTGTATATATGAAAATGACACTAAGATTTCTTAAAATATACATGTATGTACTTCACCGAACATAATTTTGTCTCAAAACTTGTTAACGCTTTTACACAAACTCCAGATATCTCAAACAAAACACCTACAACAAAATACACTCAGTTGCCAGCTCATTAGGTACACCTAGCTAAATCTAATGCAGCAGTCTAATACAACAGTTCTGCAACAAGTCCTACCTTCGTCAAGGTCATAATGTTCAGTTTCAGTTAGGGCTGCCCACTCATTGTCGATTAGTTGACTTATTGGACGTTTTGGTCTTAGTCGACTAAGGTTTCTTTAATCGATTAGTCGTTTTTTTATGCTTTTTTCATGCTGACAGACAAGATTTAAAGTGGTGCTCTTGTGTGATTCTTTGTGCCCTAGTTGTTGTTGAAACTGTTTCAGAGATGTTGATTTAACTGTATGATCATTTTGGAGGCTGCAGTTCGTGGTGCCGTTAAACTGCGTTGCATCATACTGACAGGTGTTTCCATTATTTGTCAATGAGGGTAGTCCAAATAACAGAAACACCTCTCTGCGTGTATTTCATACAATATTTTCACTAATTATGAAACAGGTTGTGGCCTGAAAAAGCTGAAACTGGCAGACAGGTAGCGTTCGTGTGGCTGCGGTGCAGAGGGCAATTAAAAATGCATACTCTGCTATTTATGGAGCGGAAATTTCAGTGTTATGCGAGGGCGGACCACATGGTACTTTATAACCTGTCCCACCATAATATCCCGGTGTGTGTGTGTGTGTGTGTGTAGTAGAGAGAGGTTGAATGTGTGTTGGCAGTGCAGCAGAATGTGTGTGTGTGTCTGCATATGTGTGCGTGCGATGAGCATTTGACTGCTAAAGACCTGAAAAGCCATGAATCAATACTGCTAATGAGAGTCTTAGAGCTGAGAGAGGAGGGATAGAAAACCTCTCACCCTGTTCTTTCAATTTGTCTTTCCCTCCTCCTTTCCCACCTTCTTCCCTCCCTTTTTTCCCTCCTCCTCATCCTCTCAGTGTCTCTCTCAGTCCATATGTTTCTTTGCTCTCGTTCCACCTCCCATTTGTGGTTTGCACCATTTTGTTGCTCACTCCTCCCTCTCTCTCTCTCTCTCTCTCTCTCTCCGTTCCCTCCATTTCTTAGACCCACAAGTAGGCGTCAGGTGGTGGTAAACCGTACCATCATCTCCTCCTCTCAAATGCACTTTGCTCCGCTCCTCCACTCTGACAAATTGAATATTCCCTCTAAACACTTTTTCCAGGAGCGGAGGCATCTCATGTTCTGCTTCCACGGATCCACAAACTTAACGTCAGGCCCCCTAGACTCACAAACAGCCTGTTTTCTGCATAGATGTATCCTGCAGCAAAAATGTTCATGCCTTAAAGGACCTTAGCGGAGTGGGTTTGCAAGGTTTAGTTCCTTATCTACAAATCATGTAGACTCAACATTTTGCAGCCTATTTTCAAAGGCAGATTATACAGATTTTATTTGCTTTTCCAACAATTTCAGACAGCCATTATTTTAACATTCATTTCTGTGCACCACAACGAATTTATTAACTTGCTTATGTGTTGTAATCCATCATAGTGAACACCAAGTCTGCATTCATTTTTATCAGTGCAATTTTTAAGCACAAACTTGTGAGAGTTGAAAAGACTCGACTGCATCACGACATGTTGGAAGTATTTATGGGGCCAATTCATGAAATTTGCAACATGATGAAATCATTTTATACTTGCAACACATGCACAAGCATGCCAGAGCCCTGCAGTTCTCACAGATGCATTATCTTGCCATTTGCGAGTGACAGTCATTTGTGAAACGTGATGCTGCAACTATTTGTGATCAGTGTGTGAGAGCAGAATCGCATTTGTGAAACAGGCCCAAGGTGCATTACTTCTAAAAGTACCCCCCAAGGTCGACGATAATTTACATTGGGGCAGCTGTGGCTCAGAGGTAGAGCTGGTCGTCCACAAATCGGAAGGTTGCGGATCGATCCCCAGCTCCTCCAGTCCACACGTTGAAGTGTCCTTGAGCAAGAATTCCAAATTGCCCCCGAAGGCTGTGCCATCGGTGTGTGAATGAGCATTTAGATTAGATCCTGATGGGCAGGTTGGCACCTTGCATGGCAGCCTCTGCCATCAGTGTATGAATGTGTGCGTGAATGGGTGAATGCTGACATGTAGTGCAAAGCGCTTTGAGAGGTCGGAAGTCCATTTACCATAACATATCTATAAATGTAGGGGTTTGACATTTCTTTTAAAAAGAATGGTGAAAGGTGGTGCAGCAGAGCCTGAGATACTCTGACTTTCTAGTCCCTGGTATGGGTCAAGCTCCAAAAGCACCGGCTCCTACATTTCCTACATTTCCCATGATGTAACTTGATAGCATCTTTCGTTAGACTCTTCTTGCCTGGTAAACACGCACATCTTTAAAAAAAAATCAGCCCGTCTTTAACACAGGCTCTCTGTCAAAAACTTGTAGTCTCCTATACCAAAAAGAGATTTTCTTGACTCAGAGCCACACAAGACATTATACAACTGTTTGCACAGGGTTTGTAGTAGTTAGGGCCGCATCTAATGATTATTTTTATTATTGATTAATCTGCTGATTATTTTATAGATGAATCGATTAATCGTTTGGTCTGTAGTGAAAAATGTCCATCCCCGTTTCTCAAAGTCCAAGGTGATGTCCAAAACCCAAAATGTTTCAGTTTAATATGATATAAAACAGAGAAAAGCTGTGAATCTCCATATTTGAGAGGGCAAAAACAGCATTTTCTGCATTTTTTGCATGAAAAATTACTCAAGGGATTAATTGATTATCTAAATAATTGGTGATTCATTTTCTGTCGATCGATTAGTCGACTGCGTTACAGCTCTACTAGTAGTAAAGACTCTAACACACAAAATTGATGAGCTGTCACTTAATTTTATCTCTGTACTGGAGTGGAGAAGAAGTATAAAGTACTGATGCAGACTTTGTTTAATCTCACAGATTACACTCAAGTAAATTTCTGCATGAATCTGATAGTAAATATTCAATATTAATGGAAATGTACAGAAACTAATGGATGCCTGGAACGCTAAGACAAGGTTAGCAAAATGGTAACATGTGATGTAAAGTGATGTATATTGCAGTAAATGAACTCAAACATGTGCAACACCTGGCATGATCCTTTAAGAAGAAAACAGCACCCCACCTAATAAAGAAGTAACAGTTGAAGTAAGAGTTGCTGATTAACACAGTCAGATGTGAAAGGAGGCGGAGGGCGGGTGGAGGAATGAATGTTTAGAGACTGGGTTTGCACAGAGGTGAGGTGCGTTTGATAAATGGCTGACTGGGCACAGCATCGTTTAGAGTTATTAATAAAACACAGACGCTGTATCGATCCATGACACAGGCGGGGCTCAGCGCCGGCAGATATGCTCTCACTGATATAGATTTACATATGGCCCCTGTTCTCCTGTATGGATTTAGTGGCAAAGCTCAGTTGTTTCTACGGCTTTGACTGATTAGGCCTGTCCAACCTGCTGAAGTTAGGAGAAGAGATAGAAATGAGTAAGAGAGGATGAGAGAAAGATGGATTTACTGTATATGTGAAGCAAAGGATGGAGAGGGCAGAAGGGAGATGCCCCCGCTCCCACATCAACCCGGTACTTGTGGAGAGCTAAGCGGACCGGACAGGTGTCAGCGGCACGGTGAAGTCTCCCTCCCAGCGAAGCTATCAAGGGGTAGAGCTGTCGGCATTCAGTTAAAACTCCTAATCATTTCCTCTGACTCCCACAACTTACAGCCCGTCGTCGCTATTCATCATCCTCCGCGAGACATCTCGGAAAGAAGTTCTTAATTTACTGTGATTATGACACTGTTTGCATATAAATTACTGGTAACGATTGGGGCTGTAATTACGAGGGAGGAGAAACCGAGACGCGGAGGTTTACTTTCTTGTTTTTTTTTTTTTCCATCTTTGTCTTGAGGAAGAGGAAGAAGAAGAAGAAGATCCCACGGCTTAAGTTCCCCGCGACTTTCACACCGACATAAGCACTTGCACACATGCGCGGCCCATCTTCTTTTTCCCCCATGAAGGCACGTGCAGGGGTCCAGGGATCACCCAGAATGCTTTGCCCTGCATTGTTGAGCTGTTCCTTTCATTGCATTAGAGGGGGGTGAGAGGCTCTTCTCTGCCAAAAGATGGGTCAGGCCCTTTCACTGCCAGCATCCTTCTTTCACCCAGGCCTCTGTCTCCCAGGGCAACTCTCTTTCTTGTCCCCCCGCATGTGTGTGTATATCTCTGAATATGTGTGTGCGCGGATACATATGTGTGTGTGTGTGAGGAAGAGTGCAAGTGAAAGAGGAACATGAAAGGGAAAAGCAGGCTCGATGACTCGCTGCCAAACCTTCTCCAATTTCCTCTCCACGGCTAATCTGATTGGCTCCTCTGATGCTCCGACGGTGAAAGGAGAGCAGGATTGGAGGATGCCGGCAGGAATTGAGCAGGCAGTGGGCCGGACTTGGCCGGGAATGTTTGGGATGAGGCAGGAATTTGGGCAGATTTCCCCGCTATAGGACTCTTTCGGGGAATCATTATGTGTTTACGTTGATGCGTCTGTATAGTAGAGCATCCCCTTCAAAGTGCCTAATTTGTGTTCGTTTGCAGTTTCACATGAGTTGGATCGGAGGGAAGAAGAGGAAGCTTTTGATTTAGGGGGGGAATAAAAGGCAGAGAGGCCAGGGGAGAGAATGAGAAAAACTCTATCTCTGTTCACCCGATTTAGGATTACCAAGAAGAGTAGGGGGGCTGTCGGAAAGAGGGGGGAGGTGGAGAGCGAGGAAGAGAGGAACACAGGGAATTAGAGATGTAGAGAGAAACAATGAGGCCCGGGTGAATCAGACTGAGCAGACCAAATCAAGGGGAAAGTTGGGAATCTGAATCAGGCTAATCAGCAGGTCGGTTTTACAAGAAAGTGACCAGATGAACTCTTTCCTACTTTGGCCATCCATACTCAAAGTGTAACTCACTTGATGTACGCCAAATGGCAACAAGACCAAAGGCTTTTGCACCCCAAGTCCGTATTTGTCGTCTAAAATATTTAAAAATGAATACGACCTCACGTTGTGTCAATCACGTTTACACAAGTTTTCGGAACGATTTTACGCATTTTTTCACATCCGTCAAAAGTCAAAAGAGAGTTGTTTGACCACTCAGAGTCACCGTCCGTGCAAACGTCATCATCCAATATGGCATCTGAGAAACACTCACTTTGTCTCCCAGCACACTCCCAGCGCTAACTCTGTTTTGTCTTGTATTGCAAAAATCAAAGTATTGGACAAATACAAATTGGAATTGATGGTGGCTTTAAATGGGAAGCTAACGGATCACTAAAGTTATTACAACTCATCCTGAGGGGAATATTAATGTCTGTGCCAAATGTCATGAGAATGCATCCAAAGATTGTCATTACATTTCACTGAAAACCACAAATGTGAACCTCGTTGTGTCGAGGAAAACCCAGGGGATCATCAAAGTCAATAGGATCCATCCTCTGGGGATCGTGGATGTCTATGCAAAGTTTCTTGCCAGCGAAGGAAGATATTTTGGAGATATTTGACTGGATCAAAGTGGTGGACCCACCGACAGAACGGCATTGCCACCCCTAGAGCCGCGACGCTATAGCGTTGCTAAAACGTATATGGATGTGTAATATGAGGACAGCCAGATATTACAACCTATATGTCAAATCCTTGTCATTAGTGTGCTGCTCAAACAGCCACCACTCCTCTGGGGAGGCTTTGCACAAGATTTTGGAACGTGGCTGCAGGGATTTGCTCCCATTCAGCCACAAGAGCATTAGTGAGGATGAGCAATGATGTTGAGAAATGAGGCCTGGCTTTCAGTCGCCGTTCCAGTTTATTGGAAAGGTGTTTAATGGGGCTGATGGCAGGCCAGTCAAGCTCTTCCATGCCAAACTTGGAAAGCCATTTCTTTATCGACCTGGCTCTGTGCATGGGGACAATGACTAAGTTTACATGCACACTAATATTCCACTATTATTCCAAAAATGAAAATATTCCAAAATTGATATGGGTCATGTACACAGCATATTCTGAATTAGGACTTATTCCAAATGGAGCATTTTCTGATTAAGACATGTTGGGATATGCCGATATTATTCAGGTTATTATTTGGGTTGTAGGAGTGTTCTTTGGACATGTATACCGCGCACTCAGATTATGCGTTTCAATTGCATTTTTTTACGGCAGTTTGTGACACACGGCCTCTTGCCTGTTTACTGGCCAGCTCTGTGCGTTGTACACAAACTAACTAGCAGTCAGTTTGCAGAGATGCATGCCCAAAAGAAAAGCACACATTTCTGCTAGGAAGGAGAAACACACCTACCTTTAAACATTATGAAAGAGTTGGATATCAACAGGTTTTTGGATATGCGCAAATATCGCAACTCTGACCTTTTCAAGAAGGTGGTTGAAGGAATGAAAGAGGGAGGCTGTTTGCACGGTCAAAAAAGTCTGTATGTACAGCTGCATGTAAACAGGAATATTAGTGGAATATTCATTTTCATTAGCCATGTAAACAGCTTAGTAGGAATATTGTCTTTTATTTTTTTAATTAGGGCAAAAACTGAATATTTTGTGCATGTAAACATAGTCATGTTGAAACAGGAAAGGGACTTCCTCAAGCTGTTGCAACGAAGTTGGAAGCACTGTTGTCTAAGATATTGTTGCATGTTATACCATTAATAGCTCCCTTAATTGGGACTAAGGCGGCTCCAGTACACAGGATCTGTCCACATACTTTTGCCCACGCAGTGTAATTTGCTTTAAATAAAAGCTTCCCGTCCGCTCTACATTAGGAATATACCTTGGCGAGCTGGTGTACATGAATAATTACAGCAAAGTAAACAGTCATTAACTCTTGACACTCTGCGCTACACAGAATAAGCAACAAGACGTTTTACACAGCAAACAGTCCAAATCCAAACAGCGATACAATGCGAGACACGGATAAACTGACTGAGACAGTGGGAGTAAAAGAGGGTGGGTGGGGGGGAATAAAGGTGAGAAAAAAAAGAGAGAGAGGATAAAGGAAAAAAGGAGGTGAGAAGCTAATGAATAAATAAAAGAGACACGCTCGCCAATTCGGCGGAAGAAAGGAGCAAGGATTAGGAGGTGTACAGATGCGGAAAAAGAGAGTGGGAGAGAAGAGAGAGGGATGGAGAGAGGAGTGGGGGGAAGGAAATGAGAGAAACAAAGACCTCACAGTGTTTGGAGTGCTGCTGGGCATCCTCAGAGGAAAACAGAGCAGACTCCTTTGTAGTTGGAGAGGAAGCTCCAGGTCTTCATGGATGTGTGCATTAGCTGGTCCTTGAATTAGTGGCTCCCAGAGGTCCCTCTTTCTCTCTCTTTTTTTTTTTTTACCCCCGTGTCTATCACTTTCTCCATCTTTCCAGCTCTCTAAAGCCGTCTATTTCCATCAGTTTATCTCTCTGGCTCTTCACCTTTCTCTATATCTGTCTATCTTCACCTCTTTCACTCTCTCAATTTCTCTTTCTCAATCTCCCACACAAACTTTATCTCTAACACACAGCAGAAATACCAAAATAGAAACATTTGCGCACACACAGCAGTGCAGAAGTTACACAAGCATATGTGCACTACACCCTCACACACACACGCACACATAGAAACACAACGGAGTGTTTTTCTCTCTCAGGCTTTCTCTCACACTCAAACAGGCTTTCCAAACCTGGCTTCCTTAGCGGGTTCCCAGGTGCAGAACTCAGCATCAAAACAAACTCCCTCTTCTTTTTCTTCTCCTTCTTTTCTCGTTACTTCTTCCTCTTTCTTTGTCTGGGAGAAGCTGAAACTAAAAGTCCACAAACCGAAATTGACAAATTACTCTCAGCGTGCTCTTTCTCTGCTCTGCCATTTTCTCCTTTTTCTCCTCTTTTTCAGTTCTTCATTTTCCACCCTCTCGATCTTTTCCACTTTCTCTCCTTTTCGAATGAAAACCAAGCTTTTGCTTTATTAAAAAATTGTCTCTTGTGGGTGTTTCATTTAGGTGGGAGAAGCTTCTGAAAAGGTTCTTAGATACTTTTAAGACTCTTTGTTTAAGGAGACCTACTTTTTTGGTGTTTAAATTTTGTTTTTCTCAAATATACTCCATAAGTATGACAAAAAAATTCCAATGTTTTTCTAGCTTTACTGTTTTATAGCCTGGTTCACATTTCTTTGTTTTTTTTTAAGTGGTCAACGTTCAAATGCGCATCAGTAAGCAAATGTATCACCGATAGAACGCCTTGACCTTTAAGGAATAGTTTGATATTTTTGAAAATATATTTATTAGCATTCTTGCCAACAGGGTTTTTCCTGGCTTGAAATGAGTCGGATGTGGTACCATCCTGACCTCGGACCCTCTAGGGGAGTCTGTGAGGATAAGAATATTTTGTACATTTTAAAGTTAAATGCATCAATCTGATGCACTTTAAGAGCAAATTAAGAGGCTAGATCAATGAAGAGTCTAGGCTAGATCTTATGCTCTTTTAAACAGTGTTGTGCTCTAGCAGTGGTGGAATGTAACTAAGTACATTAAGACTAGTACTGTATGTACTGTACAATTTTGAGGCAGCCTACTTGTACTTTATTTGAGTATTTCCATTTAATGTAACTTTATAGCCCACTTCTACTCCACTAGGCTACATCTCAGAGGGACATGTTGTACTTTTAACTTCATTATTTATTGGACAATATCAGTTACTACTACTTACAGATTCAGAAAATATAAATCAACCAATAAACTATGGTGTATCATTAAGTAGTATATCATTATTACGTATATATAAAGCAGTTAAAATGAGCTCCACCTTTACCAGCTGCATTACATTAAAGTAATGAACACATTAATGCATCACAATACAATGATTTACCATCAAATATATTATTCTGAAATGGGCCATTCTGCAAAATTAGTACTTTTCATTTTGGTAGGCTGCTTTAAGTATATTTTGATGTTAATACTTTGAATGAACATTTTGTATGCAGCGATTTTTGAAAAATAATCGACTAATTCCCAGTGATTTTCGAATAGTATTTTTGCTTGTAATGCATATCCCTAGATGACGGCGGCCAAAATTCTGATCTCGAGGCTTTAAAACAGCAGTCCACAAACCAATGGTGACGGCACGGTGATGATGTCCACTTCTTATATACTGTATAGTCTACTACCACCTCTACAGCTGGCTAATTAATACATAATATATCTGGTTTGTTTAGTGCATACACAAACAGAAATGTAAAAAAGTCAATGTGCTGCTTCAGTTCATTCTTGGAGTCTTTATATGTTCAGTTTGTTTCTTCTTTGAACTGCGTCACTGTGCTCAATACAAAACTGCTGTAGGCTATTTGAGTACTTTTTGTGTGGTTCATGGCTTAGCAACCACCCAACTGCAACAGAGCTGTTGCACCATGATTGTTTTCTGTGGTTTTCATGATCTTTTAGAAAGCTTTTAACAAGCGAGTGACATACCAACCGCACAGTATATCAAGGCTGAGCTGACAATGGTAGTTTCAGTCACCGATGAGGTGAGCTCTGACGTTAAAAGCTGTGGATTTAAATAGTGACATTGATGAATCAGTTCAGCTTGAGAATTTGGTGTTGCAGCTTCGTTCGATGCTGTACTGAACACAAGGATATCAGTTACATTTTATAGATAATGTCATTTATTTTAGTGACCTCAAGTTACATTATACATCTATAAGATCAGTGGTCTCCAGCATGTTTTTAGTGCTGCAACAATAATGCGTAATATCAACCTTTTTCACCTGAGCCAGGTTCTTTTTATCAAGTTATGCCACGAGCAAATGACCAATCCCTTCTCATTTCCAACTGTAGACTTATACATTTCTATTCGCCGTGCATCTACTGCAAAGCCTGCAGACAGGTAACACTGAGATGGTGGATATCTGAGATACTTGTTCTGGGAGAAAATGTTCCACCAGTCAGCGCTGTGTGTATTTTTCTCAGGACAGCTGGCATATTGAATGGAAGCCTCTGCACAAATCTCCAACCCCCTCAACCCTCACACGCCTCCTCCCGCTTTCCCCTTTCGCTCCTTTTTGGCTGTTCACCTCCCCCCCTCCCCTACCATTCAACAGTTGGCACGGAGTCAAGAAGCAAGAAGAGATGGGGGAGAGTGGGACGGCGAGGGCGAGGGGAGGAGGGAGCTGGTGGAGGAATTGAGAGAAAGAAAGCGTATCGGTTGCACCTACAGAGAGCGCCCCGGGGCAGCGGGCAGAAATAGGGTTGTTAGTGAGGGGTTACAGTTGGAAAGTGTGCAGAAGCCACTGAGCTGGAACAGCAGACGATAAGGGCATGCTCGTTCTGATGAAGAGCTCCCTGTTGAGTTATCAGTCGATGAGGGTTCAGGTTTTGGGGTTTTGTTTTGTGCGCACGTTGGATGTGCACACGGTTTTTGTGTTAGCGTGCAGGCACAGTTGTGGATCCGGTGTGCTCATGTTCCAGTTTGCTCACGCACATCGTGTTTGTTTGCATGTATTTATGCCTGCGTTAAAGTCTCCCCAAAGTCCACGAGTGCCTCTCCAAAGTCTCCGCGCGTGTGTGCGATTGTCAAAACGTCTCGGTGCGTGTCTGTCAAACGTCTCGTCGTGTGCGAGCGTGTGTGGCCTCCTCCACATCTGTTTATCTCATTGTATCAGTCCCAGCAGTAAGGGCATGTCTTCAGCGGGTCCCAGTCTGCCCATATGTCTGCCGTGATCCGTGAATAACTCTGCCTGCCAGTCTCAGACAGGGCCGGCCCTTCTGCTCCACACTGCGCTGCTCTCCGACACACAAACACACACTCCTTAACACGCACACACACAGATGCTAATGCTTACCCTCTCTTATTTATGCACACAGGTATTCTCGTATCCTCTGATGCATGCACTCATCCACCACCCACACGAGTATAGACACAGACATGTGCAGGCACAAATTCTGCTCAGGTAGATAATTGAGGCAGGAACACAAGCGTACACTCACAAAGGCACACACCTACTACACAACACCTGCACACACACAAAAAAATCCAATTGCTCACAGATGGGTAATTGATGCAGGAACACAGGCAAAATATACACATAAAAGCCTCACACACACATGGCAGCCCCTTAGCATCACTCTCATTTCCACCAGGTTAGAGGACACTGAGGTTTTTGACATTGAGCACAACAGAGGTAAGTAGTTTATAAGCTTCAATAAAGTCAGATAATAAGGGGTAAGGTAAATAAGGGTAAGGTTAATAAGCTCTGGGCGAGGAGCTGTGTTAGAACACAGAGCTGGAAAAAAGCGAAGAGACCCAGGTTCAGACAGATCAAAGTCTTACATCAAGATTACTCCTCTTGGAAAATAAACCACAACAAATTGGCGGCAGCCGAGGACTTCTCTCTGATTCTAACTACGATAGCATCAATTAGCACTTCAAAGCGGCGCAAGGGTTTTCTCCAGCTATCTTTAGATGCCAGTAGGCGTCTTTGCTGCCTTTCTGTCAATAACACTCAAAGTTGCCGTAGAGGGAG
The DNA here is from genome assembly GCF_043250625.1 of Sebastes fasciatus. NCBI lineage: Eukaryota > Metazoa > Chordata > Actinopteri > Perciformes > Sebastidae > Sebastes > Sebastes fasciatus. Next base: position 11,446,664 of record NC_133809.1, read on the forward strand.
AAAAGAGAGGGGGAGTTTGTTGGAGAGTCAGCGGAGAGATGTTTCGCAAATGTTTCCAGTGGAATCCGTAGAGGTCAGAATCACCTTCGTAATTGGCATCATTACAAAGATGAACGGAGAGTCACGCGTATAAAAATACCAAGACAGACGAGCCAGAGAAAGACAACCAAAAAAGTTGGCAGAATAAATTGGTGCTAGGATGCATTCGTGTGCGTGGGACTGTGTTGTTTTTCTGTTCCCCGGCACCATTGTCAGGAGAAACTTATAATGATGTGCATGAATTCATCAAGGATTTTTTACACCACTACTCTCACAGCATTGTGGGGTTTTTTTGAATAAGAAAAATCATCATCAAACGGCACCGCAAATTATCTCAGTCATCAGCGTCGTTGCATTTAACTCCAGACTCAGGATTGCGGCGTCCCGTGCGGTGGGAGGGCAGCGTGACCCTAATATTTTCGACCTAGACGGTCTGATTGCCGCTGATTGAGATGAGATTGCAATAAAGCAGCGCTCGCTATGGAAGCCTTATGATTTTCCTCCTGCGCTTTGTCAGCTGTGCAGATTGAGTCCGCTGTTCATTATCATGGAGAGGCTGTCGACTGTTTGGGGGAATCCAGGGGGAGGCTGGAGGGAGGAGACAAGGAGAGGGAGGAAGAGGAGGGAAGGAGGAGGGTAAATCAAAGCAAAGTTTGGTAAACTTTCCTGAAGGTCGTCCGAGAGCGTGGCTGGGACGGGCCCGGGGGAGGGCCAATCAAAGACAGCTTTGTCAACCAATCAAACGGCAGGCACCGTATCATCTTCAATCGACATAACGCGCCTGCGGAATAAAAGAAAGGAAATGCGAGTGAGCGCGCTTTCGCTTTCTCAGAAGGTGGGTACAGAGAGATCCTAACCTTTATCTGTGTACTTTATCAGCGACTTGAGCGACTTTGACCTCCACAGCTATTAACAGGCATTTCTGACACACACACACACACACACACACGATGCAACACACATACAAATGCACTCTGTCCCCGTCTTTGTTTTTCTCTGCACAAGCGCACATAGTAGGGAAATTTAACGCTCCTCCTCACACACATGTACGCACACACACACTGCTCGGTGCTATGGGGCTGTTTACATAAGGCCTTGCCCTGGGAAAGCACTGTCATGCTGCCAATGCTGCCAGCAGCGAAAGAGCGAGTGAAAGAGATGGAGAGTGCGAAGGGGGTGGGGAGGGGAGGGAGATGGCGGGTGATGGAAGATAGAGCTTTGCCAGTCTGATGTGCTCACCGCCTGGGGGACCAGCGGTCACTCAGAATGAGGGATGAGGATGGACGGGAAGGAGGGATGCAGAAAAGGAATGCGAGATGAAAGGAGAAGTGTAGTCGAAGAAAATCTAAGCAAGAGAAGGACGGATTTGGATGGATGAGGAGATACACGAGGAGGAGGAGGAGGAGGGAGGGGGGGGAGGGGGGGTGAGAGATGGATTTAAGCGGAGTGAAGCAGGCCAAACTAAGCAGGGCAGAAGAATGGACCGACAAGCAGAGAACAAAGGAGGTTAGGGAGAGATTGGCAGGAGGGGAGGATGGAGAGACAGCAAAAGACAGGAGAAAAAGATGGAGATGGGGTACGGGGAGGAGGAGGAGGAATCCCAGAGTCCCCTCAGTTTGATGCCGCTTCTCTTTGAGGCTCTTAATCTATATGAACAAACGCATCAGCTACATGTTCACACACACACTCTTCGAACCTTCATGTCCGCACTTCAGGCTTAAAAAAAGTTTATTTATTTAGCCGTGAGGGGGGTTGGACCGGTCTGGTGGGAGGAAGGGGGGAAGATGTACCCAAGGTCAAAACCACTTAAGTGTGTCCCTCTTTCTTCTTATGTAACCCCTCTCTCTCTCTCTCTCTCTCTCTCTCTCTCTCTCTCTCTCTGTATCTGAGCTGCATACTAAGACACACACACACACATACACGGAGGCATACTAAAGCAGGCGGGAGTGTATCGATTTAGCATGGTGTGCAGATTCCCACCACTGCCCCTATACGCAGATTAAAGGGAGAGGAGAGGAACACACACACTCTTGCATCCTCATACACACACCTGCACATACACACACACAGCGAGGCAGCTTTTGCTCTCCAAGCTTTTTTCCTTTATCAGTGCAAGTGGGGTATAGTCATTATGCATATTCATTTTACGCATATTTGTAATTAGTTCTCAGGCGTTAAGTAGTTGTGACAGTATTTTCTAAACATGCGAGTTTCGAGGTGCCGCTTTTTTGATTTAATTTAACAGCAGTGGGTGTGTGCGTAGGTGTGTGCGTGTGTGTGTGTGCAGGCGAGCACGTGTGTTTGCATAATGATCATTCCCCACTATGCTGCGACTTCTTGGGGGCTCTCAGCGTGCCAGCTGTTATCCCCCGTTGAGCTACCGCACACACTCACACACACTACACATCTACACACTCACATGTCACACCCTCTCTGTTTCAACATCATCAGTCAGCAGTGCGCTTCTGTGTCTTCCCGCAGTCACGTCTCGGAGTGATGTGTGTGTGTGGTGACAGAGTGTGTGATCTCTGTTCGCTCTCCTCTGATACACTCTGTTCCCAAGCCACACCATTAGTGGCCCGCCGGACCCACCGAGATACTCCGACTGCACACCCAAAAGGAGCTCTTACTGGCGTGCACCGAAGAGATGCGGCACGCTGTGCTCCATTAAAAGCATTTAAACTTATTTTTGTGAGCTTGACAGCTTCTTTTTTTTCCTAGGTTCTGCACGCAGTCTTCCACACAGCATTTGGGTTGTTTCCCACTCTTGCTGTGCGTTTTAAAAGCATAGCAATCGCGGATTCCTCTAAACTGTGAACATTTTCACATCAAGAGATGTCGGTGTTTAATTGAGTATGAGAGCAATATATGAGATTTTACTGCGAGCGTCCTTGTTGTGGGTTTCCCTCTAGCCAAAACATGGCCGAGAAAATATATTTTTAAACTTGATTTGATAGATTTTTTGGCAGATAACTTAATTTGGCTCCGGTTATTAAAGTGTTTTCATTCCTCTGCAATCTAAAGTTGAATGTTTTAGGGCGCTTTCACGAGCCATAGTCCGTTTGGCGAGTCCGAATCAGAGTTAAATTGCTAGTTTTGATTTGTTTTCTATTTAGTCTTGTTCAGTTATACTGTGCACAAATTAAAGCGGACCAAATAAAGATATAATTTCTTTTCTAGTTTATGAAGGAGCGAATTTATCTTTTGTCTCGAGAGCTGCCACTTCTATGCAGGGAATCGCAGACTTTGAAATATTGCTGTCGAAGTTTGTGTTTTTTTGTGCGCACGAATCCCTTCTACAGTTCATTCCAAATGACTTTATAAACATCACCATTTTTGCGGATTTTATTCAGTATATTCTGTATGTTCTGTTGGGTCCAGATGTCAAGCAAACATCGGACTTCTGCAGTCCAGGTCAATCCTCTCCCACTCATGTTAACTTGTCGTTTACCTGTGTCCATCTCAACAAAGGCTCGCACAGGCAGCCTGCGTTTTGGTTTGCTTTGAAACGGTCTGAAAGTGCCCTCGGAGACTTTAAAGGTCCAGTGTGTAGGATCTGGTGGTATCTAACGGTGAGGTGAGGAGATTGCAACCAACTGAAGCCTCTTCTGTGTACCAAGCGGGTCCCTTTCTCGAGCCAGTTGTTGTAAGAGTTGTGTGGGTCATTTTGAGCAGAGCCGGTGTGTAGAGTGTGTGTGTATGTGGGAAGTGAGTGGTGAAGCAAGAGAAAGAGAGTAGCAGCGACGGGAGCGAGTCACGTTATCGACTGCGTCCCAAGTAGGAAAAGTTAACAGTGTTTGATTTGTCCGTTCTGGGCTACTGTGAAATAGTGGAGCAACATGGCGGACTCCGTGAAGAGGACCCGCTCCCTACGTAGATATAAACGGCTCATTCTAAGCTAAAAAAAACACAACTATTCTTATTTTCAGACGATTATACACTAAAGAAAACATAATTATTAATATTACATTCCATTTCTGCCAATACCTCCCCATAATTGTTACACATTAGACCTTTAAAAAGAGGTTTCAGGTGATTGACAGTAAGAAGAGCACTACATGATGCCGCACAATGAACTGACAATACAACAGCAAATTTGACAAAACTAATTTAGGGCTTTACTGCGGTGGATTATCCAGCTCAGGCAATTTTCACGTCTGTGGAAGTTGTTTTTCATACTGTACGAGGATGAATGGCATGCAAACAGCTTTTTCGTGAGGTGAGAAATGGAGCTCTAATGTCGATGACAGACTGTGTGCAGACTGAACAAGAGAGACAACCCTGCCCTTTGGCAGAAACTCCAATTTCAATACGTGCATTATATGATCATTAGATGATGAAGGATGATGATAGATGAGTGGTTATGCATATCACAAAGAGTGTGCGTTTTATAGATTTGAAGTTCACTGAAGCTGTAATAAGCACCTGTCGCTGTCTTTGTCTACTCACTTCACATTTAAGACTACATTTTCTCGTAAAACTGCACTGAATTGCGTGCAAAAAAGCTCCAAAACGTGTCCGAACTTGTTACTAAGCAGTCAGTTGAAAGTCGTTTCGTGAAATAAAAAGAAAACACCAACATCAGTACACAAAAGCTATGGTTAAATTAGCATTTTTGATGAGAGTTTAACATCTAATTATGCAGAGACAGGTCAGTAGAGATACTTTCTCTACTGACCTGTCTCTGCATAATTATATGTTTTTGTGTCTTCCGTCATTGTTGTTTGAAATCACAGTAATCTGTACACAATAATGCACAAACAAGCGGCGCTACGTGTTGGATTAAAGGAGCAGGAAAATAGTAAATGCTGGCACAGATTTGAATAAATACTGTACATCCACAAGAGACGCACGGAAGACGTTTTTAGGCCAAACGTGATCTCACAAGAATCCAGACTTTTAAAGACTGATCTCAGATACACATCAAAAATAACAAGTGTAACCAATAACAGCCATCTGACAAAGCCTCCGCTCTGGCAAAAAAAGAAATGTCTGGTTGTCATTTTTGTCAAGTTGACAAATGGCTGCAATTGTGGTGGCTCTTTCACACAGATAGCGTGAGGCTGGTGAGACCATTTGGATTGTTACAACCAGTACAAATGATAAGAGCTCGGCTCAGTCACTTGTTAGATTAACTGTAGGTAATGGTTGCAGTGAGGTAGCTGCACTTTAAGCTGGGAATAGGTGCTGTTTAGTATGCTGTCCTACTTCCTGTCTTGCCTTTGTAGTTTTCTTTTTATATGGTGCACTTAGGCGTTGGTGTAAATATATAATTTAACCTTCTGTGACTGGTTTTATGTCTGTTTGGCACATTTGTATTCGTTGCTCTGATAATGTTTCTGGTTGTGTATGCTTTAGACTTCCAAACAACACAATAGGTGACGAGGACTTACTGAATTAATGGGCATCAATACACTTTAGACAGCTGGATTCAAAGGGTTGATATAGTTCAGTTCATTTGTCTGCAACATACTGAATTGTTTTACATGATGTATTTGTGAAGTATGTGCTCCTTGTTAGAAGAACTGCAGATAAGATTCAGTTTGGACTTGGCAAAGATTTTCTCTCTTTCTTTCCTTTTATTCCTGCACTCATTATTGGCCAAGATAAATGAGACCTTCACCGTGAGACCTTTACTTTTTGGCAATTCGAAAAGCAGATGTAAAAGATAGCCCATTCTCTTCTTTCTTTCTTTCTATCTATCTATCTATCTATCTATCTATCTATCTATCTATCTATCTATCTATCTATCTATCTATCTATCTATCTATTTCTTTATCTTTTTCTTTGTGTCTTTCTTTCTTTCCTTATCTCTTTATTTCTTTCTCTCTCTTTCTTTCTTTTCTTTCTTTCTTTCTTTCTCTCTTTCTTTCTTTCTTTTCTTTCTTTCTTTCTTTCTTTCTTTCTTTCTTTCTATCTATCTATCGATCAATCTATATCTCTTTCTTTCTTTTCTTTTCATTCTATCTATCTATCTGTCTTTCGTTATCTCTTTCTTTCTTTTCATTCTATCTATCTATTTCTTTATCTTTTTCTTTGTCTCTTTCTTTGTCTCTTTCTTTCTTTCCTTATCTCTTTTCTTTCTTTCTTTCTCTCTTTCTTTCTTTCTATCTATCTATCTATCGATCAATCTATATCTCTTTCTTTCTTTTCTTTTCATTCTATCTATCTATCTATCTTTATCCATTACTTTGTCTCTTTCTTTCTTTCTTTCTTTTGTTTCTTTCTCTCTCTCTTTCTTTCTTTCTTTCTTTCTTTCTTTACCTCTTTCTTTTCTTTCTTTTCTTTCCTTCTGTTTTTATCTCCTTATTACAGCGCTGTGCTGTGTAACAGAGATACGATGGAATCAGGGAGGCTCACACCATCATGCACAGATCAATGTAACATGACAGGGGGGCTTTTTGGCCAGGTATTTATAGACTCCCTCCAGCATTATGGCCTCTCTCGCTCTCTCTCTTACAGAGACACTTCATTATCAGGAGCAAATCAAATCGCTCTCACGGTGTGTGTGTCTAAGTGTGTGTGTGTTAAGGGATGTAGAGGAGCCAGTCAAGGAAAGTGGAAAAGAATGTCAGTGTCTCTCACTTTGCTTTTCCAGGCTGTCCCTGGTCACACTGAGCATGCACTAAGGTATGTGTGTGCACATGTGGTCACCCATTAACATCTTCCTATCTGAGTACTTTTTCAGAACAATTTCCTTTAAATTTTTCACCAGCACTGAGCCATCTCTGCACGAGAAAGAAATCCTCTTAATCCCCCCGTTTTTGAAAGAAAATCAGGGCATTTATGAGCTAACTCAACAGACACCTAGTTTAAATTTTCTCTTTGATTTACCTCCACCAAGTCACTGCCGCTATTAAATGTCATTTGAGGAGCAAATTTGTGCAGAAGATTGCTTGAAGAACAAGTCGGCTGAACTCTATTTATAAACCTCAGGGTGCTGATTGGACGGCGCACAGATGCTCTTGTCTTCATTGGTTAAAAACACATGAAAGAGTCGGGGAGCATGCACGCACATGCACGAACATGCACAAATGCACGCGCCCCTCGAACATGCACAGATACCGCTACCAACTAAGGCATGCATGTCTTCTAATTAACATCCAACCCCCAAGCTGTAACAGTACAGTACAGCCTCTAACAATAAATTCATCCTCCTCTCTCTCTCTCTCTCTCTCACACACACACACACACACACACACACACACACACACACACACCTCTGCTAATCCGCTATGTGTTTGCTGAGAGGCATTCCCCTTTCCCACTTCCTCCCCCCTTCCTCTCCTGCTCACATCTCTCCTTTCCTTCATCACTCCCGCATCACACACACACATCCTCCTCCTCCCAAAAAGAAAGACTTTTAAGACTTACGGATCTTAACACTTTTTTTGGGGGGTGGCTTAAGGGTGTTAGAGGTTGTGAGTGTGTGTGTGAGTGCGTGCAACACTGTAAAAGAGTGTGCACAGCGTGGTTGTTTGTGCTCGTGTGTATTCCTGTGTATATGCATGAGTGTGTGGATGTGTTTGAGGGTGGAGAAGGGAGCAGGGAAGAGGAGGAGGAAGAGGGGGGTGTTACGGCTTTAGGGTTTAGAGGGATAGAGGCGAGGAAAAGAGGGAGAAGCAGCAGTGTGTTTGTCTGCGTGCGCGGCGTGCGTGCGTGCGAGAGGCAAGCGACGGCGGAGAAACAGCAGCGCTAGCACTGCTTAATTAATCAACATCAAAAGACAGCATTAAAAATGAATGGAACCCGAAGCAACAGTTTGGCTAAAGTGAATTATTCAGGCGTGGAGCTTACCCCGCTGCCCAACATTCTATTAAGGACTAAAATCTAGATTTTTTTTTTTCTCCTCGTGCCCCCATTTAGTCTCTGTTTGTACCAGGGCTGCAAAGTTTGCTGCCGAGGATCAATGCCTGCTTTGCCGAGGGAATTTTAGGCAAACAACTCTCAGTCCACTTTTTCAGGCTCTTGTGTTTGAGCAGAATGCCATTAGTCTCACTGCTGACCACAGTTACGGGCCCTTAGTTCCAAATTAAGGCTCTATTCCTTTTTCAATTAATGTATTCGAGGAAGTGGTTTTCGATTAAATGAAAAAGTCGCTGAACTCTGAGATGAGGAGATCTTTAACCTAAGTGAAAATCCATTCTCTTTTCCATTATTTAACTGTAATTTGAATATCTGCCCCGATCACAGTGAATTAAAACTGTGGTAATACACATTTTAATCATTTATTAGGCGCTGTGCAGGATAATGTCCATCACGAGTCATGATTGTTAAAGGTTTAAAATTTGATATCCAGAGCATTAATGTAGCAGCAAACAACTATTTGCTATATGAAGATATAGAGGAGTAATGTCTACCTGAGCAGAGAATGAAGCCTCTCTTTTAGTGCATGGGTGTGTGAGCATGCCTGAACTGGCTAGCTCACAGCCGCTGCTCTGCACTGCTCTCATACGGCGGTTACAGCTGATAACGCCGTCTGGAACGACGTCGTCATCACGGAAGCGAAGCACCCACCTCCGGTTCCCCCTCAGGTTAACAGGTTAACACTGTTATATCGCCAGCCCTATCGCCATTGTTTGCACTGTTATGCTGTTATCACCGTTAGCTGCAAGCCGTCAGCTCGCCGTCCGCCATGTTGTTCACCGTTGAGAGGTAATAGAAATGCTCCCGATCTCGTATTGAGCTCCATTAAAGGGGACTTATCATGACAAACTCACTTTGTCATTGCTTGTGCACATATATTAGGTATCTGTGCCTACCAACCTACAAACTGTGAAATAAGACACCCCAGTCATTTTTTGCTGACTGCATATTTGTCATGTAATTTGCGCACTTGAGTTACGCCAATTCCGGTGTTACTTTAACCCAAACCACGATCTTTTCCTGAACCCAACTAAGTAGTTTTGTTGCCTAAACCTAACCAAGTTGTTTCCTGTGAAGATGGAAGTTTATTTAAAAAAGACTGTATGCGTGAAACGAGTGGAAGTGCTGAACATTTGTAGGAAAACACACGAAAACTAAGGAATAACTTTTTGTAAGATATCATACAAACCGTTGTTTGAGGATACGTTGGATTCAACAAGTCATTCAGATTTGGCTCCCCTTCCTATGTCACATGCAGGCTCATTAGAATATATCCTCCCCTCAGTTTGAGAACTACCTTTGTCAAGGTGCACCATATTTTTCTCGCGAGCAAATCAGAGCAGACTGGGCTTTTTCGTGAGGAGGTCTTAAAGAGACACGGAGCGTTTCAGACGGAGGGTGAATACAGGTATATTCGGACAGGCAGTATGAGAAAATGAATGTGCTTTTTAAACATTAAAGCATGTAAACATGTTCTAGTAGAAACCCCAAATACAATTATGAACCTGGAAATGAGCATGAAATGTCCCTTTTAAGACTGGCTTCCATCAGACATCCATCAAGCTTCTCTGCTAATTTGCACTTAAGCTCTGAATTAATGCAGCATCCTACTCAACAGTGTCATAAATTAGAACTCAACTCAACTGAAAATGTTTACTTGATTGATGTCAAATCTTACTGTACGCCTTCAGACTAGAGCAAAATGAAAATTGTACTCCCACCTCCTCTTTGGGGGGGGCAGAACAACAGTTGTATTTCACTGCGGCATGAAATGAAAGCAGTAAAAAGTTGAGGCCTCTATGAAGGCTACATCTTTTGTGTAGCTGGTAAACACAGATGTCACAGCTTCGCAGTGTGCAGCTGTTCATACAGCTACAGCCACCGGGCCACACAGGAGCCGTAAACTCCTTCGACCAGCCAGAGGCAGTCTGTCGCAGTCTGGACTCGCTTCCTGTTGCGGCGGCCCCGAAGCACAGCCTTGTGTGCTATCGTTGGCGTCAAGGGGATGGCAAAGATGGAAGATGGAGAAGTGGGGTAGAAGAGGAGATTTGGAAAGATGAAGGCAAAGAAAGTGAGGAGAGACTTGGGAGCTTGGCAGCAGGACTTTGTTTGCATATATTTAGAAGTTTTGAGAGCCATTCTCATCCAAACCAGATTGTTGCATGAATCTTATAGCATGGGCTCACTGCCGGTAGCTGATATTTGTGAACTTTGAAGTTGAAGACATACCAAAACATCTCTGCTATGCAGCATTTCACTTGTTAATGTTTTATCAACCAGATCCTCAGCGTCGAGTCGCTGCAGGAGAGAGTCGATGGACGACATTACAGCCGAACTGAGAGGGTTTGAAAAACACTCTTCATGTTGTTTATCCTCATGTATGTGTTTTTGTGTTGATTTTTTAACACGGCAACACTGGAAAAGTCCCAGTTTACTTATTTATATGTTATTTTCCCGAAACTGGAAATAGTCCGACTCAAAGCAAACCATACTGTACTATAAGACGCGGCGATATACAGTACCGACATATAGCCAACTGGTGAGTTAAAGACAGTAAGGTACACACACAAGTGCAATATCTTTTGGAAATCTTTGCCCCCCCTCTGAACAAATCTCCAGGGACTTCAACCAAAAAAAAAAAGGAAAAAGAGACATCTGGAACAACAGTCTGGGTCTGTGTCTACGGGGTCTAAGTGTGTGTGTGCATGTGCATGAATGTGTGTGTGTAACACACAGCAGTCGACAATATGAGTTCACCTTCTCCCCAGAGTGAAAAAGTGGAAAACCATGCTGGTGTGTGTGCACATTTTAGATGTGTGTGTCTATGCACTATACGCATCTATGCTCTGGCGGTGGGAAGTGTGTGTGTGTGTATGTGTGTGTGTATGTGTGGTGAAAGGAAAGGCTGGAGGCTTTATATGTGTGCGAGTGTGTTTCTTTCTTTTCCTCCCTTAGCGAATGCCTATTTCTAGATCGGTTTGAGGGTCAAGGTTTGGCCACCGGTGGAGAAAAGCTGTGTTCCCATTTAAAAGGGAAAAAAAGCTCTCTCTCTCTTCACAATGAAAAGAAGACTGAACACACATCATCCTCTTAAAGCCTTAACCCTTGCTCTGCCATATCGCTCCTCGCAGCACAGATCCTACCAAGACCAACGCTAACAGATACAGGATAAAATAACAGAGATAAAAAAAACATCAAAAACTGCCGTTCTGACACGTTACTGACCATTAAGTCAAATTGTTTCGTTCTCAATTCGAATGCATCTTTGTTTGGAAAAGGCCAGAGGCAACCGAGCAAATGTAATTGGTGTTGCAGTGATTTCATCAGAGATCAACTTTGGAGCTGTAACCCTCCACCTGCCTCGCAGCTCCGTACAGAGAAAAGGCTTCTCGTAGCCAATGTGCCACGTTCTGCTCTCTACACTTCTGGAAAAACACTGTTATTAGTGGACTTTTATTCTGGCCTTTATGCATTTATCATTTTGTTTAGAAGCCCTTTTTTTAAAGCTTCTTCAGATGTTCATTCATATTCAATGTGGCAAAAGAAAAGATCTGCATTTATTGTCGTACATTAAGACATCAATGTTTTTATTCAAGTTTAGAGGTTATGGAATTCACATTTTTCACTTCATCTTGAACCTTATGGCAAGATGCTTCTGTTGGTTATACATGTGTACTTACTTAAGGGGTGGGGGAAAAAATCAATACAGAATAGTATCGAGATATTCTGTGTGGCAATATTGTATTGATACACAGACGTCAAGTATCGATCTTTTATTATATAAACTATTAACCTCTTAAAAATCGTCCGCTATTCATTAATTCAGAGGATGTAGCGGGCTCAGTCTTAAAGCTAGAGTGAAGGTATAGGTATCATATTAAACTAAAAAACCTAAGGAATCGATTGGTATCAACCATGTCATGGTAGCTTGTATGGAAGAATGCTAAATAATGCTACAAAGGTACATTACATTTTGGCAATGATAAACTGACATGGCCATTTTCAAAGGGGTCTTTTGACCTCTGACCTCAAGATATGTGAATGAAAACTCTGAGATGAACAGAGTGAAAACTGTGTCTTATTGGATAAACCAGATGTTGACAAACTGCATGATTTGCAGTTGAAAAAAGGAAATAAATCGCAATATATCTTATTGCAATATTGAGCCAATCGCAAAATGTTTAAAATTGCAATAAGATCGTATCATGACTTAAGCATTGGAAATATTATCGTATCGTGGGGCCTCTGGTGATTCCCACCCTTTATTCTAGGTTTGTTTTCTCTTCGTTTACTACCGTTTATGCTTGCTTGTGTGCTTTGTGTGTATAGATAATCTTTGTGCGATGAGTTCTTTGTTCGTTTGTTGTCTGCCTGTTTTATTTTGTTTTTGATCAATTTGTTTAATTAGGGGAGGAATCTGAATATGCCTTTCAGGCTTACTTCCTCTCCTGCATTGCAATCCCTGTTTTTTCTATTGTATATATTTTGTATCTTCATTATCGTGCAAATAGACTTGACTAAGTGATTTTCGTGAAACTGATTAATTAAAACCCAATTTATAGAATTCAGTGTTGCGAGTGGGGAATTTATAATCAGCATGTTTTATTCAAACCCTTTTAGGTCACCTGGATTAGGAGTTCAATTGGGCTCTTATGAAGTGAGAGTCGTGATCGCTGTGACTCAGACTCTGACTCATAGGTTAACACAGGCTTTAAATCCATTACGCTGCAGGAAATTATGTATGTATGGTAGCATCCGTGACGTCACTTGTAGGTTTCTCAAGGGAACTCAAGAATACTTTAAAGAGCCAACTCGGGGGTGGAGAAGTTCTTTCTTCTTCGAGTGTGAAGAATAAGACACATTTATTCAAGTTTAATACTCATACTTATAGTGTAGGAATAAGTAGCAGTTCCCAAGTGATCACATACAAAATGAAATTAAAAAAGTGCAGACAGTGAAGATGCATGCAAAGTGATTGTAAACTAAAATAATGCCAGCATTAACTGTGTTGTTTGCACTCCTGATTAAAAGGGAAATGTGTCCTATCAAGTGTTGAGATCAGTATATTTTGCACTCAACTGTACCGCAGTCATTTTGGAGATCCACCAACTAAAACGACTTCTGGGGCTCTCTTAAATATATGAGCATTTTTCTGATTAACTGCTCACAGCGATGTTGTCATCTGTTTGGCACCAGATAAAACTAATTTGGCAACATGTGGAGTCTGGTAGTAGTAGAGTGTGATAGGCTGAGATACCGCTCAATTGAGCAAATACATATCCAAAATATGCCTTTTAAGTCATAATATCTTTTTAAAATAAACAGTCGTGGTTATTTTGATTCTTTAATCACTTCTGCGTTGGCTTGGACTTTTAGTCACGGTGGATGCCACTTGGTTTGTTCTAAGAAAATGAGAATTAATTCAGCGAGAATACGAATCCAAGACAAAACAGTCTTGTTTGTTAGATGGAGTCCAACATTCACCATCAGTTTCCATAATTGCATCAGCCAAATATATATATGCTTTGAAGTGGGAAAGGACCTCCAATTATAGCTGTTAAAATGTTACACAATTCACACACTAAGCAGAATTTAAAAGATGGATAGTGACTATTTTTTTGTGGCGCTGTGTAGAATATGCAAATTGCCGCCATCCCTCTCGCTGGCATCACCTGGCAGATATTCTCAACAGAAATAATTGTGGGTGGCATGTCGAAAAAAAAAAGCCTAAATTCATGAAAATTGAAAAGTCACACCACTGCAACTTAATGCTCCATAAAACTGTGCAGTGCTGGTTTTAATGGGATGTATTTCCTGGCATTAGTTCAGTGAGAGTCCTGGACTTATTTCAGCTATAACTAAGATAATGATCCTGAGGGCGCCTGGGTTAGCTCAGTTGGTAGAGCGGGCGTCCATGTATTAAGGCTTGGTCCTGACCGCGGCGGCCCGGGTTCGAATCCGGCCTGTGGCCCTTTCCGCATCCACTCTCTCTCTCCCCCCTTTCAAGACTCTATCCCACTGTCCTGTCATAAAAATGGAAAATGCCCCCAAAAAAATAACTTTAAAAAAAAAAAAGATAATGATCCTGAGTCCTCTTTTTTGTCCCAGAGCTGGCTAATATGGCATATTTCTCATTGTTATAAAGTAGGGGTTGGGGGGGAAGTCGTTAAAGCATAGCATCGCAATATTTTACATGGCAATATTGTATAGATACACGGACGTTAAAGCTGCAGTGGGTAGAAATTAAGCAAATATGATTAAAACAAAGTTATTTTTATAAAACGGTCACTTTATCCTGACAACAGTGCATGAGACAGGTAATCTGAAAGAAATCATGTGCCTCTGTGTCCTCCGGTGCTCCTAACGGCATCTCCAGGATTTCACAGACTAGAGGAAAACAACCAATCAGAGACGAGCTGGAGTCTGCCGTCTATGAGCAGCTGTCAATCACTCACAAACTCCGATCAAACGGTCAAACTAGGCAGCTCTGATCAAATATGAATCAATATGTTGTTACTGTAATGCCTATTTCTCGCCTCAAATGTTTGCAGAAACATCTTGTAGTGAACTGTTTAGCTGTAAAATGAGAAAGATTGTGACTCGGCAGCTATGTTGACATCAGTTGAGGAAATACCAAACACCGCCCACCAGCCAGAGCACAGCCAATAGGAACGCTCTCTCTCAACTGACCTGTGATTGGCTAAAGTCTCCCGTCACAGGCTAGATTTTTTTAAAGCCTGAAAACAGAGCCATGAGGAAGTGCAGAAGTCTAGTTATCTCTCAGAACACTTGAGTTACAATTTGCTGAAAAGTTATTATGGACTTTTTGCCCAATGATGCCAAAAACATTCTGCCTACTGCAGGTTTAAGTATCTTTTATTATCTAAACTATCAACCTTTTAACGATCCGATGGCCAGCCAGCGGGCCCTGACGCTATTCTGTCTTTCAGAGGTTGTAGCGGACTCAGTCTTAAAGCTTGAAGCGTGCATGAAGAGTACTTATAGAGTGAAGATCCTGGTATCATATGAAACTAGAAAACCGAATGAACCCATTGGTACCAAACATGTCATGTTATGTTAGCTTGACGCTAAATAACACTCCAAAGTTACGCTAAATTTTGGTGAGGAAAAAGTGGCATGACCATTTTCAAAGGCGTCCCTTGACCTCTGACCTCAAGATATGTGAATGAAAACTGAGATGAACAATGGAAACTGTATCTCATTAGATAAAACATATTGCAAAAATCGCAACAAAATCGTATCGTGACATAAGTATCGTGATAATATCGTATCGTGGGGTCTCTGGTGATTCCCACCCCTACTACATATAGCATATATATATATATATGTATATATATATATATGTTTGTGTGTTTCTTCCCTTTCATAATGCTCCGCTATATTGATCTCAGCATGTCATCCTGAAATGGCAATGTCCTCATCAACAAGCTGCGAGTTGTTGAGTACAACCATTTGAGAATGTCAAGGGATTCACAGCATCCAGATGTGATCCCAACTGTGAATTTTAATGGCAGAATCAGCTGCTGCTGCCATCACGGCTCCGCCTGCTGCTGCCAGTGGAAAAAGATCGAGGGTCCGCTTGATAACGTAAAGTCATGACTCAGTTAGCGATTTGCATTGACTCTGCGGTGATGGATGGGCCTGAAACGAGTGTATGAAAAACATTACTGCAGGACATCTTTGCACAATTTGTCCCCCCGTAGTTTGAACGTATACTCTGTGAAAATAAGCTCTCTGCACACAACAGTAAGTTTTGAGATGGATGAAAGACTTCTACCATCACGACCGAAGTAGCTTCAGGCCAGGTTGAAATCATAACCAAGATTGACTAATGTTTATGGATTTCTTCAGCGTGTGTGTAGGGGGTGGGGGCTATCTGTGACTATTTGAGGGAAAAAAAGGAGCAAGGCTGAGGAAGAGAGACTCCGAGAGAGAGAAGCAGGGAGTCTCTGAGGAGTTGTTTTGGTCATGGTGCTCGAGCACTCTGATTAATGCTCAGAGAGACACCAGATGGAGAGAGAGAGAGAGGGGGGGGAGAGAATGAAAGGCTAGAGAGGGAAATTTGGGGAGAAGAGTACCGTGGAAGAAGATGATCAGAGGGAGAGGGAGAGAGAAAAGGGCTGGTAGAGGCAGGAGGTGGAGAGAAAAAAAAAAGATTAGACTTAAAGACATGGAGATGATCAGAGAAAGCGAGACAGAGAGAAACTGAAACTGAAACAAAAAAAAAAAGAGGATTCTAATGTGGTTTTTGGTCATGGCAGCAGTGGTTCTTTACTGGCCAATAATGCCTCTGAAATCCCAATTAGTCACCCCTTTTTTTGCAGTCAAAAATAATTTCAAAGTAAATTTCAAAGTCATTATTAATATATGTGTTTTTTATTTTTGACAGGAAGGAAAATGGTCTTTGGAATAGATTAGAAACGCTCCTTTGGCCTTTAAATCTCTGAGTGGGTGTATGTGCTTGATTGACAGTCAAATATTTGTCATGCATATGCATATGTAAAAAATAGATTATAGATCTGTGCCGTGTCCCTTTCACACAGCCTTTTTCGAGGCAAAAATATCGAGCTGTTATTCCGCCTCGCTTTTCTGTATAAAAAGTACGGGGAGAACAGAGTTGTTCTGTCGCTGATCCGGCAGTGGATGTAGTCACAGAGCCGAGCCGATGTCTAGGTGTGGAAGAGACAGTCGACCCGGCAAGACTACACGCACACACACACACTAGACGCCGACGCTGTTGTGTTGAACGTCGCGCCCCTTTTGCTCCCGTGATGACGGGGTGCTATCTAAAATCACACACCGGGGTGGAATTATGCCGCTGTTGTTCCGTTCAGTGTGTAAAAGCAAAGCCAGCGTAACAGCAGATCTTCAGTAGTGGTGTGAAAGGGGCTAATTCGGATACTTCCATTAGTACTCTTCCATGTAGTACACTGTGTACAATATGTGCTTGGGATGTGCGTGAATTTCGACACAGTAGTGTTGTCTGAAATCGAACACGGCTGTTGTGCATTTACAGGAAAAATCAACATTTGACCACTTCTTCTTCTTTTTAATGGAAAATTGCAACCAGATGGCGCATTACTGTACCGCCAACATTTGACCGCGATTGTCATCCGCCAAAATATCTGCCCGCTTGTTGGCTCACTTCATAATTGTATTAAAACTGAATGAAAAGGAACAGGATTTTACTTTTGCATAGTGCGGTGCCGCTTCCTTGGCCGCCGTTTTCACAAGTAGCTCTATGCAGCCAAGATGGTGACCATTGAGGGTGAGAAGAGTCCAGCGTTACACACTCAACCTTTTGACCGTTAAGAGCGGGGTACTCATAGTGCACTGCATTTTGCCATATTTGTCAATGTGAACACACTTATGCACTCAAAATATTGTAAGTACGGAAGAACTCAAATATTGAGACACAGCTCTGGTTAAGTCTATATATTCTGAGAAATCAGCCTTCTCCGGTAGAAACTTGGGAAATCAGGTCTCTCTGTTCCCCTACCTTGATTGCAAAACTTGTACACATGACGTTTAATAAATCAAGCTACTGCAGGAATGTAACCTGGCTTCCTACTAACTGTAAATTTGTGTAAATGCACTGAATATAAACGTTTCGTTAGCAGAATAAGACACTATTTAGCCCCTTAACCAAATATGGTGACATTTGCAGGAACATTTTTAAGCTGTTCTAGCTTGTAGCTCTCCAGCCTGCAAATTGATGTTAGCAATGCACTTTTCTCCTGATGGATGTTGGTTTGGTTTGCTATGGTGCAAGACAAGACATGTGACCTTGTTTGTAGATAAGAAGGAGATATTAGCCAGAAAGCTAAAAGTTCAAAGTCATGACTCCTGTTGCGTTCTGCGACTGCTAAGTGTGACCGTTGGACAGAAACAGTGACATTACTGCTTTATGCAAACGCAGATTGAAATGCAGAGATTTGATTGATTGTATGCAGAGAAGAGAACCAAGGGTAATCCTACTTGCACAGTAAAAAAGAAAATATAAAAGATACATTTCTCCCTTCTGGTTATTAATTTATCCTCGGAAGAGGTGACAGGACGTGTAATGAATTACAGAAAAATCATGCAATTCAACTGGAAACAACATTGGAAGCAGTAGAGAGCGGAGCTTTAAAAAAATGTGCTGCAATGTGCTGGTTTTGTAGCATTCCATTTTTTAAAAGACTTTGACAATGAGGTAAAGGGTCTATGTAAACTATTTGAGCACGACTCTACAAAGAGAATCTGCAAAAATGTTCATTTTCTCACCAAGATGTGGTACAAGCTTTAAGAATAGTCTAGTTGGAGATGTAAGGTTTGCAGAGGAGAGAGAGGAGAAGAGGGGGATGGGGGGTTGAATTTTTGGGAGATCAGTGGCAGGGAGGAAGATGAGAAAAGAGGGTTTTGGGCGCAGTGGGATTGATGTGGGATTGAAGATGTGGTGAGTGGGAGACAGGAATGCAGAAAGACAGAGAAACAGCAGCGGTTGTAAGAAAATTTAAGAAGAAAGAGACTTCCTGATGTTTGATAGGTGGCAATTTAGGAGACAGTTCCCCCAAATGACGAATATAAATAAAGGAAATGTCATGTTTGGAATAGTATTTGCCCTAAAAAAAAATGTGTTTCTCTTGTAACTGCTTGAAAGATATAGTTCACCTTGTCGTCCACCTTTTTGTCCATCTTAAATGATAAAATGAGTAGTTTGTTATTGCCTTCAAAAACACATACTGTATGTAGTGCCAGGAGGTTGGAGTGTTCGGTGTATCTGGGTCGGTGTACGTTAATGTATCGGGTATTTCTAGTATTGGTAACCTTTCAGGCCTCAAGAGAGGCCGCGCGGATCAGGGTTTTTTAATACCCGCAGATTGTAGGTCAACCTGTGAGTGCATCACTACAGGGCACACTAACATGATATGCAGCTATCCAGTGGAAGTAAAGCAATGTAGTGTCACGATACTGGAATTTCTAACTTCAGTACAATACCTTGCAAAATGTCAATATTCTATACCACAGGAACATTTTTGACACAACATTGAGGGCATAAAATACAGATTTTTGTCAAAAGATGAATAGCAGTGTGTGTGTGTGTGTGTGTGTGTGTGTGTGTTTCAACCCGCTGTCGGAGAGAAGAGAGAGCAAAAAGCACAGCTACTACCAGTGTATCGATACGGCGGAAAATGAGTATCGATACTTCAATATCTTTGACAACACTAAAGCAATGTAGTTCATTATCCTCCAAAAATATGAATATATAAAGCTGATTATATATGAAATCAATGTGTTTTTACGAAACTTCCTGTGATAATTGTGCTGATCTTTTGTGCGTATTATTTCTACAGTAAATAAAAATGAAAGGAAGCATCCATTAGGGGTGTAAGAAAATATTGATACACTTCAGTGTCACAATATTATGGTTTGTGATGCTTTATCGATTCTTAAAAGCGCTATTGATTTTGAGTTCATAGTTTACATGCAAAGATTCTTGGCGGACAGTGGTTCATTTTGTGTTGTGTTTTCATGTTGGAAGTTTTTTCTACTCAGATTTTATACATATGGTGGTGTGTTCTTTATACTATGACAGTTTTCCCAAAATTGTATTTAAAAAAAATCACAATATATGGCCTTACTTACAGTATTGCAGTATATCGTAATATATTGAATTGTAACCCCTGAGTCATGATATGTATTGTATCGCCAGATTCTTGCCAATACACATTCCTAGCATCCATAAAGCTAAAAACAAAAGTCTGGTTTACTCATCTTACAGTTGGTTCAAATTAAGGTCCCACCAGGCAGACAGCCAATCATAGTTTAAGATAATGTGGTGGAACCTGGGGTGACCAATCAGATTGCCCATGCCACCCCAGACCACTCCATGGACACACACCTGGATCAGACAATCCTTTCAGTTTCAAGAATACCCTGGCTTAAACAATGTCATGGTACTTCCGCCGTTTGCTCTTGAGACTCATAATTCACCTGACCACTAGAGGTTCTCGTCAGGTTAACATAAACAGAGGTCCTTCCAAATTTTTTTTAACAAACAACCGATACTGTCGTCTTTCTTGTTAGGAAAATCTAAGTTCAGAATCTTTTTTTTTGTTGTCTTTTTTGGTCTTTTGCACCTTGGAATTGGCACTGAGATTGAATTGAACCTGAGTGACAGGAAGAAAGATTGACGCAAAGAGAAACGGACAGAAAATCGGAGAGAGAAAGAGGTGTAGATCAAGATGGAGAGACAATCGCAGAGAAAGAGAGACAGAGGGAGGGAGGGAGGGTAGGAGACGCTCGCTATTAGAGTCAGACGGCATTGACCTTCACTCCATCCAGGACCACGTACAACACTCAGCACATATGGCTCCACTTAATGTGGCGAGACCTGAGTGTGTGTGTGTGTGTGTGTGTGTTTCTCTTTTTGATTCACTCGTAGAGGTGTGACTATTAGCACGAGCGTGCATGCTTTCCTCTGTGTGTCTTTGATTTTGTTTACATGCTGATGTTTACTTGTGTGTCGACACATGTGATATATGTGCATGTGTGTCTGTGTGCGTGCCTGCAAACGCAGTGTGGATCTTAATTGGACTCCATTCAAGTGTTTAATTACTCATTAGGGATGCTGCAAAGCAATCTATACAGCAGCTTTCCCCCCGTACGCTCCCTCTGCCCTCGGTGACTTCCAACCCACAGAGGCTCAAACGCTTTGACCCAAACTACATGGATTAGTTCACCTCGTCAATCTGGATCAACCCGTCCATATTAGATGAAGATCCTTGAGCCGGAGGGTGATGCCGGAGCGAGACAGGCCGTTAATAAGTCAGTCAGTCAGCCAGTCAGTTTGACACACTTGTTCATGTGAAAGATTAGTACTCAGTCAGACTGCTGGCCACTTTATTCACCCAGCCAGTTATTCAGGTGGTCAGTTAATAACCCAGCCAGCCAGTCAGTCAGTCAGTGGGCCAACAAGCCTCATGGCCTTTTAGCTGGCTAAATCAGTCAGTGACATAATCGTGTTGTCACTCCGTCTATCAATCTGTCAGCAAGACTGTCAATCAAGGAGTAAAAACCCTAAGTACTAGCACCTTCAGGAGTGATGCTTCACAAGTACAGATTAAAAAAAACAACATAAAATACAGCAAAGCAGTTACAGGGAACGTTCAAACGTAGAGAATTACGCTCAGTTGCCAGTTCATTAGGTAGCTCAAACCAATGCAGTCTAATACAACAGCCCTGCAATAAATTCTACCTCCGTGAAGGTTATAATGCTCAGTGTTTGTTTGTGCACCACATTTATATGAACGATGGTAGATTGAATAATGTCCGGCACACTACACAAGAATCAAGCCGATTTTGGGCCGATTCCCCCCTCCCAAACAATAATCCCCGAAACATAAAGTAGTAGTAAGATGGACCTCACACCTTGTTGATTTGTGGCAACAACACAAATGTTTATTTAACATGTCTCCATGACTTCCTCCATTCTTTATTCTTCATGAATTTTCAGTACAAAGTAGTGCAAAATCTAACATCGCTAATTCTTCCTGCCCCTCGTCATGTTTCTTTACGCTAAAGTCACGTTTGATCGTGAGAGATTTTGCGAGATTTCCATCCTCTTGTTGTTCATGAATGGAATCTGTTAGTGTGTGGTGTGCTGTTTTGGCTAAATCGTTGCTCACCACACACTGTAGGAACAAAACTGTTAAATTTAACACAACATGTTGTTATGTGTGGGATCTCTCATATTTTCAACATCTGTTAAGATTTGAAAAATCTTTCAGTGTGGGCCAGCCTTTACAGAAACACCTCTCTGTATAATGCAATATAGTCCAACAGCACCACAAACTACATCCTCAGTTTCAACACAAACAGAACATCATAACCATCATAAAGGTTGGATTTATTAAACATACACAACATAAAACTATTGGATTTAGTTTTTTTTCTCAAAGTTTGAGCTAAAACAATGTTTGACCCTCTTTCCCGAGAACCTGGACTGTTGAGCTTTTAATAGCATTTTAGATACCATACCTGAGGAGTCTTGGTGCAGAAAAGTATGAGGAGGAAAGATCATGAATATGTAACCGAGAACAACGGAGGGTTTGCTCTTGCAGGTTGCTATCCTTGTCAAACGTTGACTGGATGTATGTGCGGAAATATAACAAAGTAAGAAAGAATGAAAAGTTTTGTCTTCACAAAACATTGGTGGTCATGTTGATTGACATTGTGTCCCAATCACAAAAAAAGTCATTAAAACTGCATCTAAAGAATGCGTGAGTATTGATGGAATGAAAAATAAATCAGTGCAGTCCTTCTCCCCTCTTTAAACATTGACTCTGTGGAGACGTGACATTTCTGCAGGGCGTTGACACAAATCCTTTCTCGGTGTGCTCGGACACCAGCCATCACCTCCTTCGCGCTTCGCTTCGGGCCAACCTTGTCGATACCAACACAGCCCCGCTGCTGTTTACGCCGTCGAAGGTGCCAAACCCGGTGCTGCATCACGCCGAATGCCCCTCAGAAAACAAGGAGACTGATATAGGCATATCATGCACTCTGTCTGTCAGCTTGTCAGATGTGCCGCGTGTGCCCGAGCTCTCATCTCGTCTGTCTGACTAACTCATCCTGCTTGTCCATCCGTCAGTGGCTTTGTCGCTCTGTCTGTCTGTCTGTCTTTGGGTCTATTCTGTCTTTACTTTTTGTGCGTGTGTTTTAGCTACCGCATCACCAAGGTGACAATTACCCTTCCGGGGGATCTTGAGATTTTTTTCCGACAGGTTTTGTTATGTTAATTCAGAGCTGTGGGTGTCGGCTTGTATGTGTCTGTACGTATGATGGGGAGCATGTTTATGTCTGACAGTGTGTGTAGGCTATACGTTTGCCAGGGATTGGCAGAGGCGGCGGTTAATCCGCGGGGGGCCCATGTTGCCCGTCTTGGAGAAATACATAATAACCTTTCAGATGTGCTGAATGTCACCACGGTGATCTATGGGCGACATTATGCAGAGTGACAGATGTGGAACTCAAAAACAACACAACTTGAGCTTGGGAATGTGAGTGTGTGTGTGTGTGCCGGTTACTGCAGTGTGCGACCTACAGTATGATAAGTGTGTCTATAACTCGTTGGTATTGTTTGTGTGCATGTGTTTACTTAGACGTGAGGATCAAGAGCTAATTTACATAATTAAACATCAGTGTTTATGAATTTTCCCATGTGTGTGTTAACGTGGATGTACATGTGCCTCGTTGTGCACGTGTTAACATTTTCTGTTATGTGTGTCAGCGCCCTAGTACGGTATATTTATGTACGTATATGTGCAGGTATGTGTGTCTCAGCATGTGTTTATGTAGGAGGAGGTAAAGTATTTACTTTGCCCCACATACCTAAGCATCAGCAGCAATGCAGCGGGAGTCGCAGGCAGAGACGACAGCATTAGAAAGGAAAACCTCATGCTGGGAGAAAAGCAGCTAAAGAGTCTTTGCAGGAGGAAGATGTGTGTGTGTGTGTGTGTGTGTGTGTGTGTGAGTGTGTGTGTGTGTGTGTGTGTGTGTGTGTGAGTGTGTGTGTGTGTGTGTGTGTGTGTGTGTGTGTGTGGAGGAATCATTTTAAACATTCAAAAAGATGGAGCGGAAAGCAGGAGGCAGGGTGGGGGGTTAAGACAGAGGAGAGAACAAGGAAGAGAAAACAGTCATGAAGACTGAAACGAGTAGAAAGTAACAGTGTCAAAAGATGCTGCTGTGCTCCTGGAGGGAAAGTGGGAGAGGAAGAAAAAGGAAGAAGGAGAGCGAGTAAATGAATCTGAAGTGAGGAGAGATGAAGATTGAGGGAGAGAAAGGAAAGAAAAGGAGCAAAAGACAGAGTGAAGACAGGAGCCGATGAAGACGGAGAGATAGAAACGGGAGAGTAATGTGGAGTTAATTGGAGAGACATTGAGAGTGACTGAAGCTGCATCAACGTAACTTAAACTGAAGCTACTTACGCACGTTTCTTCCTGCCAAAAACCAAATGAGGTGAAATTGTGCACATTTCAGATGCTCAATATGAAATTTCATATTTTAAAAGACTCCATATTTTCATTTGGCCAGCTGTGCCTGGAATTGACTGTGGTTAGCCGGCGATAATGGTTGCAATCTCGTTGTGTTGGTGTGTGGTAGAGAGAACACCGGATGTTCATTACTGTCACTAACAGAATGATGATAGTTTCTTTATATAGCACATTTTCATACAACAGGCGTAGACTTAGTGTGCTTCATGATAAACTCAGTGCTGGCAGAAAGTATCACCCACTGTGCCTGCAGATAGAAGTTGAATTTTCCCAACGTTTGCCTTCAACTTTGAGAAGTGAAGATGAATCGGATTTTTGAAAAATGAAAATCGATCCACTCCTGATTCGTCCAGCTGTTCATCTTCACTCCTCTTCCAAGAAACATGGAGTGATGTGGGGAATAAGCAACATTTGCCTTTTACCCTCCAAGAGAATAAGAAGTTTCATTTCACTGGGCTATTCAAATGCTTGCTTTACTTTTCATTTACTGTAGAATCTTAGATAAAGGAGTTTTCTTATGAACAAATAAGTTATGTTAACATTCAGTTTTTCTCAGCAAAATAATCGAGGCTCAGAGTGCATTTCCTTCTTCATAAAACATTTGCAAAGTCGATTTTTTAAAATGTTTTACAATGTGATTTGTTTACATTCATGTCAACTAACTAGAAGTGTTCTTCATCACTGCCTTTATTGGTACATTGCAAAGTTTGTTGGCACGTTACCACAACTACTGTCGATCAGCGCCAGCGGTATAGCATCACGACACCAGCAGAATGTGGATTGCACTAGCTGTGTTCTTACGCTCGTGCATTAGGCTTGCCGCGGTAGTCATGTCACTAGTGTTACACGGTGTATAGGCATACACCGATTACAGTACTTGCCTACAGCTCTCACCGCCGTTTTTTTTTTTATCGAAAGAAAACCCACTCATCAGATATTGAGCGGCATCTTTTCTTGTAAACCGTCACATCCCGTCACATCCCTATCGCCCATGTGTGTCCTTGTGTGCATGCATGCAACAAATCCTCCGAATTAAATGCCAAAAATGTGTTTTCTGACCTGATGCTCCCATCGGCACTGCAACATCATTTGTCTGTGCCAACCAAGACCATCATTGAGGTTTGGTTTGGTTTAGGACATAAAATGACTTGGTTAGGTTTAAGGAAAGATCATGGTTTGGGTTAAAATAAGTACTTCTCTACGGTTACGGGAGCTTTGTTGTCATGGTTATGGTTAGGAAATGATTGAGGTTGTTGAATGGCTGTCTCCTGTGTTAAAGTAATGTTTTGTTGACCCATCCATCCATCCTTGCATCCCTACACTTAGTTGCTCAGTCACCACTAAAGGGTTTAGTCCGTTGGACGTAAGCATGTGGCGTTTTTGGGGCACCTGCTGAAACAACTGATGCTGGCGTTCTTCATGGAGGCCACTCTCCTTGCATGATATAAACAACAGGGACCCACTCTAAACTAAAAACATTGCCCCGTAGTGCTACTAGTGGTTAAAAGTTCCACAGGATTCCTTTAATAATTCATCCAAATTAGGGCAGGACAACAAACGGCACACAAAAGAAAAAGGAGAGGTTGTCATAATGTTTTTGTTTACATGGATGTTTGCCCGACCTTGCCCGTCTTTGTAGGTCAAAACGTTGCATCATTGAGCACCTCTGAAGCTTCCCCCTTTGAAGCATCTTTTGAACCAAAAAACACGCGGTGTATGGAAAGCGTTTTTCGTTGACTGACGTCCCGCACCCAGAGCGGTGTGTTTTTTTTAAAGTCCACAGCGTGAATGCCGCATCAGCGAGAGTGACGGACGGAGATCAAGTGAAGCCGGAGAGAAAAGTTATAGATGGAGAGAGAGGTGACATAGTGAGAGTGAGAGACAGAGAGAGAGCGAAGCATCCTTTGATGTTTGTTGGTTGATCCGGCCTGCTGTTTAGGACGCAGGCAGGTATGGTAAACAACCCAGGCTTCTCCAACCAGCTTTGATCACAGCCATGCTGAGAGTTGATGTTGATGACTCAGTGGTGCCAGAATACTAAGAAGTGGCCACTACACACACACACACACACACACCTTTTACTGTACTGTACTTAATTACACATCCAGTCACACACTAAACCATACGCTTTCATTCTTCTTCTTTCTCTCTCAATCTTTCATTTCAACTTTTAAACTCCTCAAATTCTATTTTCTTTTCACCCTGATATTGCGCACACAATACCATAAAACCCTTTTACACAGATTCCTTTTTACTGATTGTGGTCCAAGTCTCAGACTGAGCCGTTTACATCCATTCGAAAGCCAGCAGCCAAAAGCCGAATCGTTCGGCTGCATCTGGCTAACCTCACCAGACAATTCAATTGCACTGAAAGAGTGAGGAGAATCTGTGAGACATCAGGGGATTAGCAACCAAGCAAACCATCATATCATATTGCGCAGGTTTACACACAGACAATATTAAAAAGAAAATGGCTTGAAGCAGTGAAACAGAAAACTGAAAAAAGACCATGTACTGAACAACATGCACTTCAACAACAATCTGTTTTATGGGCATATTTTAAGATTTATGTCTTTTTCCATGAAGGCACTGCTGGGCTGGAAAGCAAAAAAAATCTAAAGTTTTTTACAGATCTTAGAAACTAATTATCAAGTTTTCCTCCTTTCGGTAGTTTTACGTGTCAAAATAATATTGACTGTCAATATGCCAGAAATACAAAAAGCCATCTTTCTCTGGAAATGAAAGATAATCAAATTTTATCACCCGGAAAATAAGCAGTATATGCACTATTTCTTGTCCCGGTGTTCAGAGTTTACACAGAATGAGTAAAAGGATTAGTGGAACTTTTGCACCGTACTTTGCTGTAAGCTACCTTAAAGCCCACTGTATTATAGCATCTGTCAAATTATTATGATGGGATAAGTTTTGGAGAAATTTTCGTTTGTCATGAAATGAGAAAATCCCAGTGAAAATTGGCGCGGTCTGAGGATTTATGGGTGTAAAGCCACACAGTGTGCTCAGGTTGATTGAGGGGGGGAAGTGTTGTGTTGTCTGTAGGTTTGCGACAGTGTCTATTTATGAAACTACAACTAGGGGTCACCAAAAACAGAAATGACCAAACTGCACACACACATTAGGGGCTTTAAAGCAGCTATAATCAATATTTTTTATAATGTATCAAATGGTGATGTGTAATATGAGAGATTCCGTTTGAGAATTATCACCTGAATCTGAAGCTCCTGTCGGCTTTACGGAGCTTTATAGCGGGTTTCAGCTCATTGTTTAGCTGTTAGCGACTAGCTGGTGAAGCATTTAGCAGCTAAAGAGCCTGATATTTCCCTCAGGAGTTGGTGGAGACCAAAAACGGAGCTAAAAGAGAGTGAATGTTGGACTTACATTCATCAGGTGGACAGAAACATTACTAATGTTACTCCGTAATTGCTGGATGTGTAAATAAACAATGGTTTAAGACTTTATTTTGATAATCGATTAATCGGTTTGAGTATGTTTTAAGTCTAAATTCTCTGATTCCAGCTTCTTAAATGTGAATATTTCCTGGTTTCTTTACTCCTCTATGACAGTTAACTGAATATCTTTGAGTTGTGGACAAAACAAGACATTTGAGGACGTCATCTTGGGCCTTGGAGAAAGACTGATCCACATTTTTAACAATTTTCTGACATTTTATAGACCAAACAACTAATTGATTAATCGAGAAAATAATTGACAGATTAATCAACAATCAAAAAAATCATTAGTTGCAGCCCTAGTGTTATTAAGATTTTTATTAACGTTTATATTTCACGGTGAAATTATATCTTAAAATCTCAGTTTTCCAAAATCACAAAATGTGTTTATTTGTGGTATGTAGTCGTGGATTTTGTTTGTTGTTGGTCTACTTTTGAGACGTGTCTCTGAGATTTCTGCCACCGTCCCCAATATAATGAAGGTGAATGGAATTTTGTTCGGGTGCTCACAGCATTGAAAAAAAACTTTTTAAAATTCAACAGCGATGTCAAAGTTTCAAGAAACTGCTACTCTGGATAATCCACAGACCTCATTGTGAACAGTTTCCATTGGAAGTTCTTTCTGCATTAGAAATAGTCACTATGACAACGGTTGACAGTGTGCGACACAAATGAGATTCTATTCACCTCGACTGTATTTGGGATGAGGCAGAAGTCTCAAGTGTGTTTTTTTTGGGGGGGGGGAACTGAAACTTTAAGAATAGGAAGATTTCATATTCTACATTTTAACTACGGAGCAAAGAAATTATTCATCACACTGTCATACGGGTAGAAAAGAGTAACACCAGTCTGAAGAGTAGCATTTCACTGTCCTCTCTGGTTGAACACTTGAGGTGTTTCTGTTTGTCACGATTGCTTCCTTGGTAGGACAGAAACAAAATAAAACTCATCAAACCAGTCTTGGTTAGTCTTCCCATTGTTCCAACAAGCTCCAGCTGTGGTCGAAATAAACCCTGAGTTTAGATCTGAAAAGAAACAGCCGTTATGCTATCCTCAAAGCGACCAGACTTTTACCTCGCCGATTGTAAAACACACTTCAAACTCGACAGAAACAAAATAAAATGCATCAAACCCATCTTGGTTATTTTTTCCACTGTTCCAATAACCTTTAGCTCTGGTTTGGTCAAAATAAACCCTTAATTAATTCACGCGTTAGATGTGAAAATATTCCGGCTGTGCCTGCTGTTTTTCCCCGCTGCCTCTCTCTGCCGTTGCTGGCCTCTTTGTGTTTGTGCTAACATTACTGATGACAAGTCTGTTGCTGAGTGACGAAAGTTGGAAGAAACTTTTAATTAGGCCTTGTAAATCTAATATGAGTGAAGATTCAGCTACTGGATTAACAATTTCTCGCCTCAAATTTGTTCAGAAACAGATTATGGCGGACTGCTGAAGTGAAATAACTGAAAGTTTACGTGCTTATTTTCAATTGGTGGACAGGAAATACATTGTGTGCATAGGATTGTGGGTGTTTTAGGAGTGCGGAGGATACACACATGCATCCTTCAAAATCCTCTGAACGAAGGACTCAGTCCTCGGTAGAATTCGAAGGATCCTCGACATCGGAACCGTCCTTTGCCGGGACTCGATGACGTAGCATCCTTGAAAGTCAACCATTGTAGGATCCTTCCTTGATTTTGAGAAACACACTTTGTTTGTTTCACCTCTGACCACACCCATCAATCGTACCTGTAACTACGCTCAGCCGTGATGTCACGGTGTACTGACACTCCCTGGAGTACACTGCTACATCACTGCAGTAAGGTAGATGTCAGCAAAAATAAGACTTTCAGGAGGTGTTGAGTTACGCTTTAATGACAACATCATAATCATAAACATCCATAAAGTTTGATTAATGTCAGTTTTTATTAGTGTTATTATGGCAGCTTGATGCATATCCCTTCAAATAAAGTGTAACATAATATTGTAACAGGGTTTAAATAATAGGCAAACTGTGATCACAAATATGCAAGTTGAAAGAAAGACACACGCGTCACACACGTAAGCTCTATGAGGAAGAGACATGCCGTAAGTGTGAGTGCATTCCCATGTCTTTTTGGCCAGTGCAGTCTGTGTGTTTAATTCCAAATGACACACAGCCTGAGAGGAGGGGATGCAGCGACACACACACACTCATCCGCACATAACTGCACACCAACATGTACTGTTTAACAGCTCGGTGGCACACACCTGCACCTGAACACACACACACACACACCTGCGCACACACACACAGTTTCCTCTCGCCCGAGCGTATTAGGAATGCAGACAGTGTCACAGGAGCAGGGCAGGCCGCTGAGTGGCTTAATACAACCTAATGTATCCTGGCACATTAGCCCTTTCTTGGATTGAGCATCCTCACTCATCGAGACCCACTTTACCCAGCTACCATTTAACCAACCACACACGCACACACATGCACTTCATTGTCTGCCCAAAGTACTAATGCTCAGATGGTAGTCATCCATAAATGTATCAGTGCACAATCAATAGGCAAAGCACATTTTCGTCAGATGGAAAACCACAGTCGTACAAATTGAAATGAAAGACGGAAAAACTCCTCCTCCATCTGCTCTTCCTCCATCTGGCCTTCTCCTCCTCCTCTTCTGCTCTCTCTTTCCTCCTCCTTTTCTCTTCTTTCTGTCTTGTTTTACTCTCATTTCATGCCATCTCATTATCCCCCCTCCCTCTTTCTTTTGTCCTCCTTCCACACGTATCTCCAGTCCTCCCCTACCTTTTCTTTCTCTGTCTGCCTCCCTCTCTTCTCTCCTTTCAGCCCTTTTATTCTCATTCTGTGCATCTCTCCCTCTGTTTCTCTCTCTGCCTTACCCCTTTAGTTGTTAATCAGAGTTGATTGGGAGCAGAGAGAGCCGAGAGGAGCTCCCCAGTGGATCAATGCCTCTAAATGATCTGTTCAAGGATCCCTTTAGAACCTGCAAAACTCGCTCTGATAGGGCACCGAAGCATGAAGGCGCTCATTTCACATCTAACTCACTTCCTGATTTGCCCTCTGGGAGGGAGATAGGACCGCCGTTATAGGGATAATTTGTCCCAAAGCTAAATATCCCACTAACCAAAAGTGCTTAGACCAAAATGTCTTCATTCCAGGCAATCAATTACTGCCAAGGTGAGGGGGAAAATGATGAATTTGTTTAAAAAGCTCAGTCTGTGTGTGTATGCATGCGCCATCTGAGACGTCGAGATTGCCCGACAACTGGCTTTGTTTATGCTCGTTTGATTGGAGACGTTTTCCTGCTCCTCAAATTTACTGAGCTCCGAGAAACAAGATTTGATAATGTGCGACAGCTGAATTTTAATAAATGTATTTGACGGGGTAGATTTGGAAAGAAATTGATCGTAGCCGTGGTGAGCAATGATGTTAATGACGAACACCAGAAGAAGAAGCGTCCGTCGCAAACGCCCACAATACGATATCACACTGAGGAATTTTAAACAGTCATTTGAAATGTTAGATGGTTTACTGAAGAATGTCTCAAAGTGAAACTTGAATTTTGAATGAGTGTGGGTTGTTAAAGATTCAAAAACAAAAAAAAAGATTATCAAATCATGCCCTATGGACATATTATTTATGGAGTGCTAGTAAATAAAATATCTGAATTATCAAATATTTAAAAAACACTGTTGTATTGTATTTTCTCACAGAAGGGAGTCAATATGAAAGCAAAATTATTCATGAAACAAAGATATGTATTTTAAGACTTGCGGTTAAACAAATACTACATTTACAAATACTGATTTAGCATTAGATGTGAAGTATTGATTGATCAGTTTCAGCTTCAAGAACTTTTGCTGATATGTACCATAAAATTAAAATGACGCTCTCATATAGGGTATTATCTCGCATAGTAAACAACGACTGTTTTCAAAGAAAATTGGGTGATATTCTATATTTTATTGTCAACAAATCGCATGTAGATAAAAAAAACAACAGCCAAATCGACTTGCCAGTCAAAGTAAATTTTTACTTGCACCTATACAAATTGTTTTATTTATTAGCGGTTATCAAATAACAACAAAGATAAACGTTAATTGTCATGTTTAATCTTTATTTAAAGGTACAGTGTGTAGGATTTGGCGGCATCTATCGGTGTGGTTGCAGATTGCAACCAACTGAATACCCCTCAGCTTATTCCTCCCTTTCAAAGACTGCGTTAACAGCTGGCGGTACCACGATTTTGCTATCGGCTGTTCACGTTAACGCAGTTTCACAAGCCGTTCTCCGACATGGAGAACTACAGTGGCCTTCAGGTAATGTGAAAATTCAAAAGGCTCTGTCTAGAGCCAGTGTTTCGTTTGTCCCTTCTGGGCTACTGTAGAAACATGGCAGAGCAACATGGTGGACTCTGAAGAGGAACCACTCCCTATGTAGATACAAAGGGCTCATTCTAAGCTAACGAAAACAACGATTCTTAGTTTCAGGTGATTATACACTAATGAAAACATAGTTATGAATATTATATTCCAATTCTGCTAATTGATCCCCCGAAATGTTGCACACTGTTCCTTTAGGTAAATGTATCTGGAGTTTTTCATTATGTTTTTATATCTTTCATTTCCATCATCAGCTCTGGTAAAAATGATGTGTTTAATTATTTTTTATCACTGGCCCGATCGAGCAAGTGAGACGCTAGATTTACTACTTGCCCGGGGCATTTTACTTGATATTCCTTATTGTTGAGCCCTGCAGTAGCTTATTCCTTTATGCCTTGTTGTCCAGAAATTATTTAAAACACATAAATAAGCCACACCGTTGCACTGGGTTGATCTCACATACACCATCCTGCTGCCATAAACACTCACTCGTCTAAAGCACCAAAAGTGTTTTCATCCACATTTGAAAATAACACTCGCTTAAAAACTACAGCACCCAACTGTTTTAGGAAATCATTATTTTAAATGAAAGTATATGTTTTTAAAGTGTAATGTCTTCTGAACAAATGCGAGAGCCACAGACAAGATAGGGAAGCCATAAAGTCTGGAGAGACTACATATTGTTGGTTTTTAGTCTTTATTTGCATTTGTTGACAATAACAAAAATATAGAATAACGGCAGCCTTATCCTTTAAAAGAGACTGTTTCACTCCAGTGACTTCAAGATTGTAAACAGAAGTTCGGTTCCCATATAAGCAACGCTGGCATCAAAACATAAACATAAATAGAGCCTGTGAAATGTAGGGAAAAAAATGCAGCCATATGTTTTTAATATAGTCTAACTGCCTTGCAGAGACTGTTGAGAGAAATAGATTGGGGAGTTCAAGCACTATCTTATGTACCTCCATATGTTACCTGCATTCATTTCTCAAACTCTTTGACTCGGCGCCAGAAGAAGGAATATAGCAAGGACAATTTCCACTATATATACCCTCTAATATGTATCTATATACTAATATTTCTGACCCACTTCTATTCATCATGCCGCCCTCAGTGATCCGCATGTGTACGGAGCTAAGTGGCCATTCACCACAGACTCTATACGCTGCTTTAGGGGGTGGGATAATAATGTGTGCTCTCTACCATCACATGACCCACTTCTCTTGAGTATCATACGAGAAGGCTTATTCAAGCACTCTGGAAAAAAAACACCAAACATGCTAATAATTCCCATGAAGCGTAGCTCGGCAAGCCTTATTAAAATATAATGGGTTGCCATGCAAACTTTTAGCGTAACCAGAGGGATTATTGATTGATTTTTCTGGCATGTTTATTAAATAGGAGACCTTCAGGATATTTTTTTGACTCAGGTGGTTTTAGCAGAAAGCATTTGTTGAAGTGTCCTTGAGCAACGCGTGGAGTCTCTAAGGGTTGCTGTTTTTGTAGCTGGCTCGACCTCAGATCTTCCTGTGGAGATTTACAGACAGAAATGTCCTAACAGCGATCATACAATTTCATATAATTACGGTACACAGCATGACTGAGCTAAGTGGACTCACCGCAGTTTCCTTTATGCTGTGCAATCATACAGAAATCCAATATAGGTAGTAAATATTCATAGTATTGTAGAAGATTTTTTTGATCTCATTACATTTCGGTAAACTATTCCTGATGCTTTCTCCCCCCTGCCCACTGATTCTCTGCATAGTTTGCGATTATTATTATTCATGAAGAAATGTTAATCCATTGTTCCCTCTGTGTCTTGTAGGTTCTGGCACGGAGAGTACAGGGTGGCGGTGAACATTAACGACTATCTGGACATCTACTGTCCTTACTACGAGGGTCCTCCGTCCCACGGGCGCATGGAGCGCTACATCCTCTTCATGGTCAACCACGAGGGCTACACTTCCTGCCAGCACAGGATGCGTGGCTTCAAGCGCTGGGAGTGCAACCGTCCCAGCGGTCCTGACGGACCCCTGCGCTTCTCGGAGAAGTTCCAGCTCTTCACTCCCTTCTCCCTGGGCTTCGAGTTCAGGCCTGGACACGAGTACTACTACATCTGTGGGTTATCAGCTAGACTAGTGTGTGTGTGTGTGTTTCTGTGTGAGAAGGTGTTTGTCCATTTGTTGTGTGCATGGGAGCGTGCGCGCGTCTGTGTCTGCGTGTTAGCCACGCTTCTGTTCAATATGCATTTGTAAACGATATGTAAATATGCAATCAACAGAAGTTGATTGAGAGAGTTCTCAAACACCATGCCGCTCGCTCACCCACAGGCGCGCATAAATACACCTTCCATCTCTCTCTCTCACTCGCTTTATATCTTGATGTATCTGTCTGCTTCTGTCGAGATCATAAGTGGTGTGCTCAGCAAAGTGGTAAAAATGTCACCAGGCGTAGTTTGTAATCATTTTTATATTAGCTGTATTGATGTTTCTCCTCACTTCAACAAGTGATGTATTAGTATCACAGATGGGCCGTACCCCCTGAGACTGTTTTTCTGAACCGAGTTAAAAAGCTATCATTCCCCCACCAGGCGTGGGGACAAATAGAGGCTTCAAATTACTCTTAAACATTGTTTTCAGCTGCTCGGTGTGCCAGATGGGTGGGATAGATTTACCGCATCCGGACTGTTTAGTGCAAGATCAGTTGGTAATCACAGAAAAGCACATTAAATTGACTTTCAAAAGCTTCGCTGTCAATGTCCAAACTTTTCTGGCGCCGCACAGACCACTTTTTTTTCTACGAGGCGGCTGCGAGAGCTGATGGGCTTGTAACAAACAAGACATTTGACTGTTTGAATCCACAGACCAGATGGGAGAATATGTGGAAAGAAAAATATTCTTCTGAGAGTCATAATTCACTCAAGCACAAAAGGTCACTTGTCTTGAAAATGTACAGTATGCTCAGGTTGTTGTAAGTCGTTTGTCTGGCAAGAACGGTCTTGAGCTGCCATTATGGAAGTTGGAAATGAATTTACAAAAAGTAGTCCTTTTGTAATTATTTATCTCATTAGTCCTTTACTTATTTTACTTTTGTGTTACTCTCTAAACATCACACCAAACCTGACCTGTCATTGCTATCTTGTTCAGAAGTTGTCTCATAGACATTGGGCCTCATGCAAGAACCGCTCGTACGAACAGATTCGTCCTTACGTAGCTTGTACGAGTGATTTAGGAGAACTTTCTCGTATTTAAAATGTTCTCCCTAGGAACGAACCTGACGACCTGCCATAGGAGTTATGTGCAATTACTCTGCTGTTAATCAAATCTAACTTTCTTCACTAATGAATTGTATATTTCATTACTCTGAAGCAATTTTGGGTTTGAAAAATCCCTATATAAATTACACTTCATAATTATGTTGACATTATCCTTCGACTCTGCAATTTGAATTATGATTTAATTCTAAATGTATTCATATAGCCTAACGATATCATCATTAATTTAAATTGGCAATTAATGCTATTGTATAACACTATAATATCAATATGATAATCTCAAACTGCAAAACGACTTAGATTATAATTGAAAGTTAAATTGTCTCTGTATATGATAAGGTCAACGGGAAGTGTAACCAGCGCATCAGGCCCTTGGAAGACAGCGTGTCACGGTCATGTCTAGAAGGTAACCCAAGAGTTGGGAAACTCTCACGAGATGGTTAAGGTTAGGCATTGACCTTGAATAATTAAGGTTAGGATAGGTTGCCAAGCAGCGAGTCTTGCAAGAGTTTTTGCAAGTTTTTGCCAGATTCACAATTTGCGGGTTACCTTCTAGACACAACCCTGTGTCGCTGTGCTGATATACGTATTGGCAGAGACAGATGAATGAGGCAGGACGCGTAGCCTTTAATGGTATTATTTGGGCGTTAATAATGCTAATTCACTAGTCTCATGAACGTGCACTCATTTACGGACATCATGTTTTCTTTTAATTTTCTTTTTTTTATTATTTTTATGAACATAGAACAGGTGAGGACAGAGACATTAGAGTATAATCAATAATAATCATCAACATTTAAAAAAAAATAGTGAATAAAAAGAGAGGCACAGGTACAGTTCAAAATGCACAAAAGTAAAGAAAGAAAAATTCTTGTAAAAGAGTATAGATGGCTATTACTATCCATTTTCCCAAGTATTTATCCCCCTTCTCCTTTTGAAGTCGAAGAGTGAAAGTAATTTTGCATTCATCATGTTTACGTAGGTCATTTACACAGTTTTCTGAAGTTAGGAGCGTTTGCTAAATTTGACGTGGCACACTCGTACGAGCCCGCGGTACGAAAAAAAGTAAGAGAACTTTAAGACAATAATAGGAAAATGTTCTTGCATGAGGTCCAGTGATTCTACAGCAGCATTTCTGCCACTGCGCAGCCTGGCACAGCTCTCTTCATTACCTCCCTGTGTTGCCGCTGCACAGCCGACTGACCTTAACCTTTTTAGTAGGAGATGATGCATTCTCACCATGACCCGTAATGGAATGAGGGTCCTCTGCCATCAGCTTCAGGTCGCCATGCATATTTCTAGATTGGGTTTTTTGTCCACGGAGAGAGTTTCTGACCTTACAGTGATATTCTCCTGATTCAGACAGCGAACAGAGCGATCAGCCAAGGCTGAATAATAACAAAAAATCCTTGACAGATATTGACACAGGTTTTAATTCAATTTGTTGTAGCATTCTTATATTCACATTGTATTTCTAATGTGGTAACACAATTTTGTAATGTAATGCAATCACTGAAAACCAATGTTGCTGAATTACTGCGATAGATAATCAGATTAAAGTAATGCGCTTCCTCCAACACCGTTTTGTTTACAGAGTAACTTTTAATAATGAGCACTAAGTATCTGCAAATATTTCCCTGCCTCAGTCTGTTGTCTACAATGTCACAAAGACACAGCAGGGGCGAGAGTCAGAGAGCTAAAGAGGCGAAGATAACAGCCACCCGATGTCGTACTGCACTTTTTCCCCAATCACACACACACACAAAGACACACTCTTTTGTTTTCAGCCTCGTGTAAGGGATGGACAGGGCCCCTCCAGAGTTGTATAGTTGCTGACTATGGTATTGTGTTTCTGGGACCCCTGAGGGAAATGTGTATTCCTCGAGATTGGTGTGTGTGTATGTATTGTAGGGGGGAGGGCTGGTAGCGGGGTCAGTTGTCAAGCGATTGTGAGTCCGTGAAAGGCCATGTCCATCATCTTGACTGACAACCACACACGTTATTGTTTCTCACATGCACACACACACACACACACACACACACACACACTCACAGGGCAGTATTTATGTGGAACGAAGGCATTTTGACATTTTTAACCACACAGCCCTTCAGTTGAGTGTGTGTATGTGTGTGTGTTTCCTCTCCGCAGATACTCACAAAGTAAAAAACACATCGATCTTTGATGGTGATCTGTGGCCAGACCTGTGTGAGTGTGTGCGCCAGTGTGTGTGTGTGCACGTTGGTGTGTGTATTTGTCATGTGTTTGACATGTTGACAGGTCCGCTCCACCCCTTACTTCTCCCAGCTGCCATCTGATGAGGTTGAGTGATTTTCAATGGGTTTTCAGGAGACGTCGGATTGTGGATGTGCGCTGGGAAACGGAGGCGCTGGGAGAGCTGATAAGACTTTTAAAAAATGACAAAAGTGAAAATATTTGGAGGGCACGGAGAGGGGGAATGCGCGGGGTGGGGTGCGGAGGGTATATATCTTTCCAATTGTGGCCCTTTCTCCCTCGAAATGCTGCCATTTGTCAGCGAAACGGCAGGGAAGCCGAAACAAAGACACACAACAGGAGAGATGGCTCGATACAAAGCTGGCGGGGCTTCATAGGGGACCGCGGTACTCTTTCTCTGGGCACTGCGAAGAGTGTATGTGGATGATTTGAAGAAATTTGAGGCAAAGGAAGTGGACTACAGGGAAGGCATGAAAGGGTAAAAGAGGTGAAGGGCAGGGAGAAGGATGGAGGGAGGAGTTGCGGGTGGAAAAGAGAGGGAGGAGAGGGCAGATGAAGGGTCAGATTTATTTCCTGTACGCTGTGGATCTTGATGATGGTCCTCTCCTGGGTCACTCCGGTTTCTGGCTATGCGGACTTCCTCAAGGGAGAGGGCCAATAGGTCTCCACGCAAGCACATTCTTTTTCCTCGTGTATGTGTGTGCACGCCTGCATGCGCGAGCGGTCAGGGAGTTGGTCACCATCTGCTTTAAGGTCTCCAGCTCTATTTCACATCAGAGCGAGGTGGGACTAAAAACCCAGATTCAATTTAATTTACTCTACTTTGAAGTTTGAATCACAGTAACTTTTTAAAATTTTTCTGGCATTCAGCCAGTGCAGCAGCAGCGGCGGCTCAGCGGTTAGCACTGTCACCTCGCGGCGAGAAGGACCTGCGTCTGTTGGGAATTTGCATGGATTTCCTTCCCCCCGTTCGAAAGACATTCAAGTCAGGTCGATTGGAGAGCCGGTATTTCCCTGAGGTGTGACTGTGAGTGCGACTGAGTCCCAGTGTGTGCGGGCTGATCCCTCACAGACTTGTTTACATTGCCTGGAGTGCTCAGTATGTTTACGGGAGCTCATAAGCTTGGGAGCACTGGTTTAAGAGAACTTAAAAGGACATATTATAAGAAAGTCTCCAACTGCTCGAAGCAATAAATGTCATCAAGAAAGTAATAGGCTGCATTAATGACTACATTAATGTCAAATTATAACAAATGCGTGTTAACTTGCGTGTTCCTTACTTTATATTCCTACCCTTGATTTACCACCTCTGACATTTTTGTTGCAAGCTAATTTCAATAATGTATGTGTGTTTTACTTTGCTGAACAAGAAGAAATGTCTAAAACAGTCTACATATTCATGTGGGAAGAAGTCGGCATTAAAGCCCACAGACACACTAGTTTCTGGCAAAAGCCGTCCTCCAGTGAACAAAGTCATGTATGTAGTATAATCATTTCTACTATTTCCGTTTTATTACCTTATCATGTGTTTGTCAGTGTTTCTCCCTGCCATCCCATAAATAGGTACGGTGACTTGAAATAATTGGGGTTAAACTGAGGTTTGGTGTCTTTGTGTTTTGCGGATCCGACCTATGACCCTCCAGTCACACTGCTGAGGGGCCCTGAAAGGCCCACGATCACTGCGTGTCAGTTGGTTTGTGGTCATTTGAATGACTAAATTAAAATAACAACTGACCGGATAAATGCATTTAGCTGCGTTACCTAACGCTGTGTTTCCCAAACTTCTTTTGTCGGGACCCAATTTCTAAGAATGACAAACCGTCGTGACCCAATTCACGATATGCCTTCGTGAGAAGAGCGAATTCATGCGTAAATAAACGTACCATTTTTACTGCCATTTCCGCATCATCTTATATTATCTTGAATAGGTAAACCAGCCATTATGAAAAGATACAAGTTTGATAAATCACAACTTATAAATAAGACCAAATAAATGCATTTAGGTGGAGTTAACAGGCTACAATTATCAGAACAACACGAACATTCAGGCTCCCTCATGTGGCTCAAAGGTGTACTGCAGATATAAATGTTAAATAAAAGACTATTGAAAAAATGTATTTGGCGACCGAGACCCCCTGTGGATCCTGACCCAGTGTTTGGGAATGACTGATCTACACTGTATCTGTGTGATTACTTAATTATATATTGTCAGTGTTTCTCCTTGTCATCCCATAGATGGGTACGGTGACTTAAAGTATCTCGGATTAAATTGGTGTGGTGTCTTTCTGTTGTGGGGATCCAACCTATGACCCTCCAATCACACGCCCTTTAGGCCCTGAAAGGCACCGGGTTCACTGAGTGTCGGTTGGTTTGTGGTCATTTGAGTAATTTTAAATTAGTCTGCGAACAGCTGCCACTAAATTGAAATATCAACTGAATGGATAAAGGCATTTAGCTGGGTTACCTAAAGGATAAGGCTGGTGTTATTCCATATTCTCTTATTGAAAACAAATCCCATGAACATACCAATATTATAGTCCATCAATACTGTCTCTATAAACTCCCAGTCCAGCCACCACCTGATAATAAGCCTCTGAGACAGAACACCATTTAAAAAGAAAACCTTTATTAAATCTCCTCAATGACTTTATGAGTACAATCAACAGCACAAATCGCTTCATCTCTCAACTAATCCCCTCTTTCAATCTCTCTGCTTTTTTTACAGCGTCTCCTCACCCAAACCATGTGGGGCGAGCATGTCTAAAGCTGAAGGTGTATGTCAGACCTCCAGGTAAGTCACGCTCTAACTACACACTCGCACACACACACATTGTCGCACAAACACACACGCAAAGGTCCAGATTGGCTATCAAAGTAAAATTAGGGGGGAATAAGAGGTCTGATAGAATGCCCCGGCAACACTCTCTGCTCTGATTCACACACCAGCCAGGCAACACTTTAACACCTTTACACACTGAAACACACACACACACACACTGACGCAGTCACACATGCAAACACACACAAGTGTGCACGGGCGCATACGCGCGGGCACAAAGTGGCATACGCACTTCACATCAGATCACATCACATCACACTGGGTGTGAGGGAGACCTTCTGTCCTTGTAGAAAGAGGACAGAGCGGGCTGAAAGTGCTCTCTAAAAACGTTACCAACATCACTCCATTGGCTGGATTCGCTCATAAGAAACAAGAGAGCGATCTAATAATAAACCCATCGCATACTGTAGGAGTCTAATCTAATAATAGACACTTCATATTTCTTAATAAAATTCTCCTTATGCATCAGGGCCTCGTGGTAAAAGATGAAGCTCGACTTGCCCGCCAAACAGCGTGCAGCCTGATGCTCTTTTGAAAACAGCTCCCTCGTAGATTGGCGTAGACGGGACACAAGTGCGCCATGTTGGCCTGTGATAGTGGCGTTTAAAAATAACTCGACAGAAGACACGGGGAGCAGATTGCGGCAGGCATTATGCCACACTTGCGTTATCTTGAAAATCTACCTGTGCGTCTTTTCAAAGGCGGATTCTACCTCGTGAGTTTTCAAACCTAAGCCCGACTAAAGAATCAAACCTGGGTAGTAACACGACTCCCTTGATAATGACACGGCTTTGAAGATCTTCGTAAAAAGGATGAGAGTCGGCCTTCGCAGCTTTTCCAGACTCAGATCATTCCAGCTACTGCTAAGGGGGAAGGAAATTCTCTCCTCCTCCATAATTACTGAAACAACATACGCTCTTTTATTCTGTCATTGCTCCTCTTTGAGATTCTGCTTTTTTGTGCTCTTAGAGTAATCTGTCTGACATTGCAACTAAAAATCTCATCTGTGAAATATTGTCACGAGAGTGAGCTGTGAGCGGTTGCACATGTGTGTAAGTGGAAGTGTGTCTTTCTGTGTTTGTGTGTCAGCTGCTCCAGATTCAGAGTCTCTGTGATTAAACTGTAATTAGGTTGGTTAAACCCCCTGCAGAGCTCAGTTGCTGTCGTCTTCTCCTCCTCCTCTCTCTCTCTCCTCTCCTCATCCCTCTCTGCCGTCTTCTCTCTGCCTTTTTCCTTCGCCTTTTGAATTGTGAGTTTTGTGGTTTGTCGCTCACTTTCCACATTTTGTTCCCCCCTCGTAACAGTTCCACTTGTCTACCCTTTGTCTTGCTATAAACCCACTCCCTCCTTTGTTTTAAATCATCTTGTCTTTTGTCTGTGTCCCCCTCTCAGTTCAGATATTTTGTCGTTTCTCTCTTCTTTCCGTTTCAGATGGGTCGGGATATGATTCTCCGGAGCCCTTCCTGACTGATGGAGGTCCGTGCTGGAGGCCAGGGTCCGCGGCCCTGTTAGCTGCTCTGGCCTCACCGCTCCTGGGACTCTTCTCCTGGCTGTGACCCCTCTCCCCCTCCTCCTGGAGCTCCCACCCAGGGTCGCTGGGCTGGGCTGGCTGTCCCTCTAAATCCACCACCCCTCAGGGAAGCCCTCTGTCTCCGTCCCCCGTCCCCCCCCCCCATCCCCTTCCTCTCCCACCTCCACCTCTATACGACCACCAACCACCCCCACTGCCAGCCCCCTCCATGGCCCAGCCACGGACACCGCTCCCAGGCCCTGGCTGAGAGGGTCGGGTCTCGAGCTGTCTGGGAAGCTGCGC
Organism: Sebastes fasciatus; assembly: GCF_043250625.1. Lineage (NCBI taxonomy): Eukaryota > Metazoa > Chordata > Actinopteri > Perciformes > Sebastidae > Sebastes > Sebastes fasciatus. Next base: position 11,488,645 of record NC_133809.1, read on the forward strand.
TTCATCTCTGATCCCCTGAATTCAGGGTGGAACAGCAGCTCTCAGCTGAAAAACACAAGGGAAATGTCTCTGCACTCATATCAGGGGGTCCTTTTGATTTTGTCTATTGACTCTTGGCCACTGATGGGGTAGATGTAGCCGCGGCTATGATTAAACTTGTCGTTCCAGTGCCATTCCTATCATCCAATCACGGCAGGATGCATTAAGCGATAGGCCTGGATGCACAAAAATTGGATTTTTCTCACATTGCTATCCCATCGTCAGACGAAGAATTGGAAGTGGCCAAGCTTGCATTGTAATTGGAATTCTATACTACCTGGACCAGCTCCAACTGCAGCGAGAAAAAAAAGAGCAACCGTATAAGAGACGGAGAGGAGGAAAGTGACCCGGGCCGGTGCAGAAAAAGAAAGGGAAAACAATGCGGGCACAGATTTAAATACATGCGGCCATGTGGGAGATGTAATGTTATATGTGTTGATATTTTCAGAGCCAGTGTAGATTCACAGCAATGTGATATAAAAAAAAAATCATTTTTTTTATGAGAAGCTAAGATATCACATTATAATGACAAGTGTAATCATAGCCTGTTTGAGTGGGAGGGTGTGTAGGGGGGTGTGCTGGGTGGGTGTATATTTTCAGGTGGGATGTGTTCTGTCTTATTCATGTTTCTAAACAAAGCATTTATCACAGCCTGGCCAGCACAGGCGTCTTCAGCACTGTCTAATGTCGATAGGGTCGGGTGACTTTTGGAACCATGACTTTCTCATGTATGAATGTACCACTGGTTACCCACCTCTTTGTCTCTCTGTATTATTATGACTGTGGTCACTTACAGTACCTTCTCTTGGACTGGCAGGATGAACGGGGTCGGGGTTGGATTTTGGAGGGATGGCGGGGCGGGGTAGGGCAGGAGGAGTTTGAGGATGGAACAGGTGACAAAAAGGAGGCGACACTCAAGTTGCATGACCACTGTGAAACCTTCAGATCAATCTCGTTTGTAATGATGATATATTTTTTCATGGGGGATAAATCAGAAACACCCTGCTACCGCTCTCTTGCTCTCCCTGAGACTTTTTTTTCAGACATCAAACGGAAAAAATTCAGTCTCTCTCCTCTCGCACGGTTTCTCCTGTCTGGCTTTCGGTCGTTGATGGATTAGCTCGGGCCTGGTGAGATAAATGGACCCACAGGGTGAAACTGACTGGAAATCAGCCCCTCAGAGCCCAGGCCAGATCACAATGGACGCAAATACTGACTGAAGCTGGTCCCGGGTCTGAGGGTTAAACCAATAAAGGGGAAGCGCATAGACTTGTGGCAAATGAGGCGAGGTGTGTGTGTGTGGTAGCATCACAAAAAACACACATGCGCATGCACACACATATACATGCACACACGCACACGGTCTTTGATAACGGGACGGTTCCTCTGAGATTTTGGGAGCATTTGTGGACTATAAAAGGAACAGCACAAAGAGAGAGAGGGAACGCCGAGAAAGTTTGTGTGTATCATGGGACTTCTTTAATGTTGGGAAGTGAACATAATGAGTAAGCACTGTGAACACACGCATACATACACACATGACGGCCAGTGTACAGATACACACAGACATATGTAGAAAAAAGCACATGCAGATCTAGACATTTACAACGACATGGCATGCACATACACACATGTACAAAGACACACACACACACACACACACACAGGAAAACACAAACAAGGGGAAGCACTTCCTTCCCCGTTTCATCTTATTTTTGTAGCATTTAAAATCACTGTTAATTACTCCTGTGTGGGATGCAGTGATGGGGTATAGCCTGTGGAAGATTAAAAAAAATGTGTTTTCTCTTCTTCTATTCCACTGATGCTGTCCTTCTATCGTTCTTCTTCTCTGGTTTGTGATCCATGGTTGGTAGTGGTAGGATGCCTCCAGGTCTGAGCGTCATGTATGAGTTTGTCTCCTTTTCTGTTTGTGGTGTTTTTATTTTTGTTTTGTGGGAGCTGACCTCAGTCATTTAAGTCAGTCAGTCAAAAGTAAACACAGAAGTCAGAGCAAGGAGAGAAACACACAAATAAAGATTGTCTTTTTGTCTACTCGAAAAATAAGCCAAGTGAATTTATTCAGTGGAAATGTGAATTAATTTTCATGTGATGTTTTTTTTTCTCCACCCCCCCAAAGGGCAGATGATTGTATTCGTGTATTAGGCTGCACCTGGGTCTTTATTTTGCTCAGTCTATCTTCCTCTGACGTCAAAGTCTTGGGACGGTGAGCATTGAGCTCTGCCAGTCAAAGCATGAAATTATTCAGATGAAATCACCCTCTCCAATCTTCAGCTGTTTCTCCCTCAGCGATGTGACAGCTAATCTGAACTGCTGACAACGTGGAGACTGAATAGCTTGATAGCCTTTCCTCTCTTGTTTCCATCAGATTTCCAGCAGGGTGGCCTTCCGGTGATGGAAAGTAACCAAGTGTATTTACTGAGTACTGTAAGTACTGTACTCATGTACAATCTGGATGCACATGTACTTTACATGAGTATTTCCATGGTCTGCTACTTTAAACCTCTGCTCCACTGCATTTCTGAGGGAAATAATGTATTTCTTACTCCACTAAATTTACTTTATAGTCGGGCTGTCAATCGATTAAAATATTTAATCACGATTAATCGCATGATTGTCCGTAGTTAATCGCAATTAATCGCTCATTTTTTATCTGTTCATAATGTACCTTAAAGGGAGATTTGTCATGTATTTAATTGGAGTGGACAAATATGTTGCTTTATACAAATGTATGTATATATTTATCATTGGAAATCAATTAACAACACAAAACAATGACAAATATTGTCCAGAAACCCTCACAGGTACTGCATTTAGCATAAAGAAATATGCTCAAATCATAACATGGCAAACTCAAGCCCAACAGGCAACAACAGCTGTCAGTGTGTCAGTGTGCTGACTTGACTATGACTTGCCCCAAACTGCATGTGATTATCATAAAGTGGGCATGTCTGTAAAAGGGAGACTCGTGGGTACCCATAGAACCCATTTACATTCAAGTCAAGGGACCCATTTGAAAATGGCCATGCCAGTTTTGCCTAGCCAAAATTTAGGACAAGTTTGGAGCATTATTTAACCTCCTTGTCTACAAGCTAGTATGACAGGGTTGGTAACAATGGATTTCTCGGGTTTTCCTAGTTTCATATGATGCCAGTACCTTCATTCTAGCTTTAAAACCTGCTTGAGCCCGCTACAACCTGAAAATCGCAAGTTGCGTTAATGCGTTAAAGAAATTAGTGGCGTTAAAACAAATTTGGCGTTAACACTGTTCTTGGTTAAAAATTGGGTCTAGTTGGGTCCCCTTCTCACGTTCAGATATTTTTATGTGCATTTTCAATTTGCGCATTAAAAAAGTAAATACATTTTATATATATATATATATATATATATATATATATACTTTTTTAATCATAATCTAAAAAAAAAGTTTTTATGCTTGGTTGAGGAGGAACAGTTGATGTATAGATAGTACGCCCTCTTCTTCTGCAACAGTTTAATGACACCCGACTGGAGAATTGGCGCCACCAGCTGTTTATCTTTATGCACCCAACTCCTAATATTAGCCCACCAGCAGTGGACGGAAATGCGCATTAATTTGTATTTTCTTGCAATATCTGGCGATATCTTGCAAATTTGATGAAAACTTCTCGCATGTTTTCATTTAAATAAATGTTTGAAGCACAAACAGGTAAAATTATCCAATATTTCATGAAAAAGAAGCAAGAAAAAATCATATTTTTTTGTAGCAGAACTTAGTTTTTTTTCGTCTTTCTTCCCTCAATAATCATCTCACGACTACTCAGATTTGTTTTGTGGGCCCGACCCCTAGTTTAGGAACCACTGGACTGTACATAAAGTGGTTAAAACTAGCTCCAGCTCAACCAGCTACAACAGTAAAATGCTATTTACACATTGTTGCATCAGTATTAACAACCTATTAAAGGGATATTTCTGGTGTTTTGAAGTGGGATTGTATGAAGTACTTATCCATAGTCAGTGTATTACTTACAGTAGATGACGGTCAGCACGCTCCCAGCTTGGAGAAACGGACAAGAGTGCTTAAACGGATATACATTTTTTTAGGTGAGCCTTTCTTTTAGGTGGCTAAAATAGCCCAGTCCACAGCACTGTGTTGCTTGGCTCCGATGTTGGTACTCCTCTGTTTCTCCAAGCTGGGGGCGTGCCGACTGTCCTCTACGATAAGTATTACCCCTACTATGGATAAGTACCTCATACAGCCCCACTTTAAAACACCCACACTATCCCTTTAATGTAATATATAATAATGGGCCACTCAAAGGCCATTTTCTAAAGAACAAGTACTTTTACTTTTCATACTTTTAAGTACATTTTGTTGATGATAGTTTTGTAGTTGTACTTATAAAAGAAGTGCTTTTACTTGTAATAGAGTATTTTCACATTGTGCCACAACTCATATGTCTATCAAAAGTCAGGTGTCCTTGAACGAGACCTGGAACCATTACATGCTGGCGATGCCTAAAGGCTAAATGTCTGAACAAATGAATATAAAAAGTTTCCTCTCAGCAGGTTTCCTCCAGATCCGGACATGAACAGACAGATAGACAATAGACGCGTCCCCCCATTGGGGCTCGTATGGGACAGCGCTAGTTTGAAACATTTATCAGTCCCGTTTTAAAAGCGTTATTTGAAACCACTGACTCGCCTCTTTTGGCAGCGTGGTGCAAAAAGAATATCAGAAACGTTGTTTTTAGGGAAAACTGAGGTAAATGAATAATAGATGAGCCTCGGCCTGCCATGTTTGGCCCTCCTGTGCGAGGCGGGCTAATGGCTATCGATGTCTCTGGTTTCCATCAAATTGCTTCATATGAGAGCTCAATCCAAACGGAGGAAAAAAAGAGTAGATTCCAGCGTTAAAGGAGACGAGGGAATTAAATTATCTCTGAATATTGAAAGGCACGCTTGGTCAGCCAATTCTTTGTCCTGACAAGTATCAGGTACCGGCGGAATTAGCCTGACGTAAAATTAAGCCCGATCAAGCAAACCTTCCCATGTCTCAATCCTTGTGAGAGGAAAGATGGATGTGTGATACGACTGGAACAGAGCCAGAAGTGAACAGATGTGCTCCTTGAAATCATGGGAACCTGCTGATCTGGGGCTATGTCACCGACACACATGCACATACACTATTATATCCCCCCGTCTAGATCCTATTAATCACTTGATTATTTCAGCTGTTTTCATTGGTTGGCGTGCATAATTGGCGAGAATAAAATTTGGCCTATATGATATTGGTTTTGGCAACGACCGAAAAGGAAAGCCAGGAAATACAGATGGCGACCCCTTCGCCATTCTTTTCCTCTCTCTTCATCTCTTCTTCTGTTGATTTCTCGCTCTCACAGACACATTATTAGGCTACAGGCTAATCTATTCTCTCTCCCCTGTACTAACTGGCATGATTTAGGAATTATGGAATTAGGGCAGCGCTCCCATCTCTATTAATGAGGAACGGCATGATGAAAGAGCTTGATCCTGAACGTGCCATCTGTAGTCACTATTACACATTCACTTAATCTATCTCTCCTACTTTCTATTCTTTCTATTCTTTCTCTTCCCTCCTTCCTTCGTTCCCCTCTCTCTCTCTCTCTCTCTCTCTCTCTCTGTCTCACACACTCACATTATACCTTAGTTGCAATTACAGCGGAAATACTAATTCTCAGCTCTTCAAGCACTGTTGGATGTGGCGTGAAATGGTGAAATCGCACAAGCAGGAAAGTTAACTATGGACCACACAGCCATGCATAGGCACACACTCGCAAGGAGTCCAGATGGACCGTGTGTTATTGCTGAATAATGCATGCTATGTAGACTCTATAAAAGATACATGGGCAAGAGAGAGAGCTGGGCACCAGTTCGTTGAGGGCAGCATCCCTTGTGCAAATTTGTTGCAGAAATGTTCAGTGTATAGGTATTCAGCTTGTAGGTGACCCAACAAGGAAAAATATTTAGCTGCAGTTAGAGAGAGAGAGAGGAGGAAAACACACTTGCCTTTTTAGACACTGTCAGTTGATATGTTAGCTGGCACCCTGCCCAGTGTCTTTGCAGTCACCTTGAACAGGCTTTTGTGGTTTAAACCATGAAACTTGGGGAATTACACAGCAGATTCAATGCTAGAGGCTCAGATTTCAGAGCATCTCTCAGAAACACTATGAAAGATATCCAGCAGTCTGACTTCATGTAAAATACTGAGGAGGGGGTGGGGGGGTGGATGAGGAGGTGGGGAGGTCTGGGTGAAGGGTAAATGCTGCACTCATGTGGGGAAAATGAGCACTTTTTCTCTGGAGTCATATGACAGGACATGCGCACCATCATGTGATGCGTTCAAGTGCTCAAAAGAAAGCTCCTTCCTCTGAGAACTACAGTTTGGAATACAACTACTCAAACAAAAATCGACCATATAATAGTAAAAAATAAAGTTGGTATAATGTGCTACTACTGCAGGAGAATTAAGGAAAGGCACAATGAAATGTTTTCCTAACTAATCTAGTAGCCAAAACTCATGAATTTTATTAAAAAGACAAAAAACAACTTGTCCAACAGCTTTGAAACTTTTTTAACTGTAGTTTACAATAATATTTGTAGATTTGTTCTGAGGTGACATTTTCATTGGTTGCTCTTTGTTTTCAACTATCCTTTATACTTAAAACAGCTTTTAGTCCCATTCAGATCATTATATTCACTTAGACATATTCAACAACCTTTTTTTATCGTGCCTAGAAGTTGGGAGACGTGCTTTTAAGTTTAAATTGCCCAATTTATCAGATTTGATTACTTCTTTCCATGACTTTAAGACTTTTTTTGCTGGTTTATCTTGTTTTTGATTGTATTTGCCTTTGTTTTCAGTTTACGAATATAATTATTTTATTATTATGTTCATCATTATTTGTGGTTTGGGATGGGATGGAGGGAGAGCCTTTATGTGTATGTCCTTGTTGATGTTACTATGTTGATTGTTTTGTTGTTGAATTTATATTTTTGTTTAATTTATTATCATCATTATTATTATTTATGTGTTTAAATATTTGTTAACTTCCATGTTTTGTGCCCCTTGAAAACGAGATGGTGCATCTCAAGGGGTTTGAAATTTATAAAAATAAAAAAAAAAAAAAAAAAAAAATATATATATATACTGTATATATATATATATATACATTACCATGCACATTTTCTTACCAAGCAGTATAGTCACATTTATATTCTGCTTCACGGCTCCCACTACATCTGCAGGGATGGAAAGTAGGGTATTTTATTACTACTTTTGAGTGTACTTCCGAGTTTATTAAACTAGTTTATGTTAAAGGTCCCATATTGTAAAAAGTGAAATGTTCATGTCTTTTATATCATAAAGCAGGTTCAACTGCTATATAAACACTGTGAAAGTATCAAAACGCTCAATATACAGAGAAACACACACAGCCAGTATTCAGAAACTGTGAATTTGAAACAAGCCGTTAGGATTTCTGTCCATTTGTGATGTCACAAATATACAATATCTAGACCATTTCACAGTTTTAAACATAAACATTCTAAATGTGTCCCAGTTTATTTCCTGCTGCAGTGTATGTTAATGACATCAGCTGACAGGAAGTAAACATGGACCCAAACTGTTGCCTAGTAATGCAGTTCCATTGCAATTCTGTTGAAATGCCCTAAAACAGAGCATTTCAGACAGAAGGTAAAAACACAGGTATGTTCAGGCAGACAGTATGAGGAAAATAAAGTTGTTTTTTTAACATTACAGCATGTAAATATGTTCTAGTAGAAACACAAAATACAAGTATGAACCTGAAAATGAGCATGATGAGGAGCACCTCCAGCCTTCAGCCACAGACTCATCCCCCCTCGGCACAAAACAAAGCGCCTGGGTCAATCCTTCATGCTGGTAGCCATCAGGCTCCACAACCAAGGCTGACCCCCATATGAGAACTATGAGGACTTTAAGATGTTTAAACCTGCACTATCTGCCTTTAAACCTGCACTATCTGCCTTTAAACATGCACTATCTGCAACCATCTTGGACTCTAACCACTGGCGCACTTTACACTTACTTACACTGTACATCCTATAAACCACTTTATAGACTGCACACATGTATATATTACATTTATTTATTTATTGACAGACTGCATACACTATGTTCACCCATTCACTCTGTATCTTCTATATCTCTATTATTGTTTTTATAATTTTTGTATACCTTTACCTATCCTGTGTTTCACTCTGTTTGCTGATGTAGCTGCTTTGACACCTGAATTTATCTTATCTTTGATATGGTACCTTTAACTCGGCTCTTGGAAATCGCGATATTTCCGACAGGCCCTTAAACGCACCAACCGACACCCTCCGGCCAGACGGTGAAAACTACTGAAGGAATCCAGAAGTTAGTTAGTTTACCGGCGGAGCCAACTTCACATACCGTCAACAAGGAGGAGGAACGAGCTGGGCTTTCTAAAAACAAGGAGGGTTAACTGTAAGTATTGACTCCCTAGATAAACCTCCCTCTCCCTTTATTCCCTCATTATTTGTTTGTGGCGTTAGGTAGTTCACTGACTGGAAACCGGAACTAGCTTCACTAGCAAAGCGAGCTAGCAGCACATTAGTTTATAGGTTAACCTGTTTTAAGATCCTTTACAACACGAGTACAACTTCTCCAACAATGTAAGACAACTTTAATGTTCTTTGACAGACTGTTCGACACTTCTTTCTGTCTTTTTTCAACTTTAATTGAGTTTAAAAGTGTTATTTTTTGGGGAGTTTATAGCTACAACTTTGGTGTCTTTGGGCGTGGGGGTTTTTCAAAATAATGTTTGTTTCTCATTTAGCTTAATCACCTGTTTATCACCTGTTTATCACCTGTTTATCACCTGTTTATCACCTGTTTTTTGTTAAGTAGTTGCTCTGCATTATTCCTCTGCTTTTTAAGATGATCAAAGTCAGGTGTGTGGGTACAACAATGCACCTATTTAAAAGGTAAAGGCGGAAATGATGACGTATTGTCTCCTATTTCTTCACTTATGACTGGCAGAAGTAGTGAAAAGTAGCTTATTGGTATACCATATAAAGCTTTCTGTGAAATAAATAAAAGGTTTCTGTGAGATAAATAAAAGGTAAATAAATGACTGGCAGAAGTAGTGAAAAGTAGCTTATTTTTATACCATATAAAGCTTTCTGTGAGATAAATAAATAAATGACTGGCAGAAGTAGTGAAAAGTAGTTTATTTCTATACCATATAAAGCTTTCTGTGAGATAAATAAATAAATGACTGGCAGAAGTAGTGAAAAGTAGCTTATTTTTATACCATATAAAGCTTTCTGTGAGATAAATAAAAGGTAAATAAATGACTGGCAGAAGTAGTGAACAGTAGCTTATTTTTATACCATGTAAAGTGAGATAAATAAAAGGTCATGGTTAAGTTTTTGTTTGTACAGCATGATGTCATTGACCCACTTGCTGTTTGTTATTGTACACACACACAGGGTTACAGCATTATCAGTAAAACCACACTGCCACAAACATTTAATATTAATGATAAATGTGTTGACATCAGGAGTCATGGAAAGATATAATCAATCTGATAAATTGGGCAACATAACATGAAAATAATGATGAACATAATAATAAAATAACATGTCAAAATACTGAGTCTATTTATAAACTGAAAACAAAGGCAAATACAATCAAAAACAAGATAAACCAGCAACAAAGTCTTGAAGTCATGGAAAGGAGTAATCAATCTGATAAATTGGGCACATTATTATTATTATACTGTATATACTGCTCCTATTACTGTTTATACTGCTCCTATTTTTATACTTCCTTCTATTTAAATGGTTAATATTTTACTTTTTTTTTTTACTGTGTTAGCTGATGCATCTTGTTTTTTGCACTATACCCTTTGCTGCTGTACACTGCAAATCTCCCCACTGCGGGATTAATAAAGGAATATGATGTAGGAAAAAGTGTTGCTTCAATGTGATCAAAAGATCAAGAAGGAGGATATGGACCTAACATGGAAGGGAATAAGAAAAGATGTCATGTGTGTGTGCTGCAGTTAGATCTGGAGGAACAGGTTTGGGTAGATGAACAAGAAATGTTACCCTTTTCGCTATTGTTAAGACACTCTGCTGTAGGTGCTGTGAAGAAACAGCAACATGAATGGGTATGTCCTTTAGGCCTGTTAAATTATTCCTCTTGTGCCTCTGTGTGCATGTAAAGTGGTGTCACAGTCTTGTGTTGTTATGCAGTGTGAGGTGTGAAAATATGGGGCTTACTGTTATGTGATGATAGGCTTAATTTGCACAGGGGAACAGCAAAATCTAGTATTTACGGCATGTGTGTGTTGCTTGGGTGTAACCTTCTCATCACTGTGTCATGAGGATAAATCAATATCCAGCTATATGGAGGTCTGCTCTCCTGGCACATGAAATTGATCTTTTAGTGTTGACATGTTCATCTGCTCTCGTTGTGGCTTGATATTTCAATGAGAGCGTGGTGTGTGTGAATGAGTCCTCCTTCAGTGTGTTACAGTTGTAAACTCGCATCTTGCCAAGTCCAATAATCAGTTAGAAAAAGCAGTCAAGCCGGTGTGAACCAAGTGCCCTCTTTCCAAAAGAAGGAGAAAAAACATGCAGAGTCAACAATATTAAATCCTCTGAACTGTCTGCCAAGTAGACAAATATCCATTTTTCCCTGTCTCTTTTTTATCTCAGGATGTTTTTCTGCGGGTTTGAAAGGGAACTTGAAGTTCAGGGGTTATTTGAAAAACGATAAAATGCCACTTGAACTTTAAAGGAAAAGAGGATGACAGGAGAGGAAGAGAAGGAAAAGGGAATAAAGCTGTTTCCTGAATGGTATCATTGGAGCTTTGTGTTTATGGCTAACCGGCCCTGTCCTTGAAAGTGCAGTGTTTCTGCATCACAGAAAACAAGCTTAAGTCTTTACTTACGACGATCTTGATCTCATGTTACCTTGTGCACCAAAGGCTGTCTGAGGCTGCCATCACACCAGGCAGTTCAGTGCATCCTGTGACACTGGGCTGCATGAAGGTCACTTGATGCACAAATCCGATATTGTTTGGATTGGATTTGTATCTGCTAAACCTCTCTGCAAGGTATAGCTCATGTTGTGACCAGAATGTCCATATGGGATTACCTGGAAAAACGCAGTGAAACCACACCTATTGCTCAAGTTCTGTCTGCTTCCGCCTGTCAGTGTTGTTGTATTCATGAGGAACCTCATTTACAACATGTCCTGTGGAAAGTACTGTCAGGGTTACTCTTCTGCTATATTTCTCATACAGTCCTGCTCTTACCTTCCTCTAACACATAAGGACATTTGATTCTGATCCACTTCTGTATTTAAAAATAAACCGAAAGTATAGTAAAATGTTGAATTTCAATACGAGTGGCCCTCAATGGCCAACCGCGACCAGCACTTCCTGCAGCTGGTTCACAGTAAAAGCTTTTCAGTGACACTTCCTGACATCATGCCCGCCCTGCTGTTGTGCATATTGTGCAAGCTCATGAAATCTGAATTTTAATCTGAACGCAGAGCCTGCATGGAGCTGTCAAATAATGATGCAACTCAATTTGTCCTAATGTAATTGGCTGTGGGAGTTCGTTTTCAGGAAGTCACATGAGATCAGTTGTATAACTGAAGTGTCTTTAAGCTGAAGCGTTGTTTTTTTTTGTGATTCATTAACTGACACTGAGAACGTCTTCAATATTGAGGAACCAAAGTTGAACTGTTCAGTGTTTGCAAACCTTCCACCGTGCTTTCAGCCAGTTAAGTACGTATAGTGTATCACCTCTGCTGTTAGACAGTCCCTATCCAGTCTAGAGCCCCAATGATTAATCGTTGAGTTGTCAACAACTATTTTGAAAATCTATTAATCGGTTTGAGTCATTTTTTAAAGGAAAAAAAGTAAAAATTCTCTGATTCCAGCTCCTTAAATGTGAATGTTTTTTGGTTTCTTTACTCCTCTGTGTCAGTAAACTGAATATCTTTCAGTTGTGGACAAAACAAGACATTTGAGGGCGTCATTTTGGGCTTCGGGAAACACTGATCGACATTTTTCACCATTCTCTGATATTCTATAGACCAAACAACTAATCGATTAATTGACAGATTAATCAACAATGAAACAAATCGTTATACTAGTGAGCAAGTAGGCTCTATCATTGTGGTTGCATAAATACTCACATTTGGTGATAATGGTTTGCATGATAAATTATCCTATAATCTGATAGTGTAAATGTATATTATTATGATTATGGCTTGAGAAACCTGCAAATAAAATAATCAGTTAATATTGATCCGTGTTTAGGCCAGAAATACTAACAATAGTATCATTTTAGCCCTTAAAAGACCACCTCTTTTAAAAGACCACGTATAACAGAGTAGTATGCTTTTTACACTGTTTGTTTCTATAAACTTATTTGAACATTTATCATTTCATCACTCTTATTTTTAACATATACAGTACTTTGTAGGGCTGCCGTCGATTAGTCGACTAATTGGTTCTTTTGGTTTTAGTCGACTTAAGATTTCTTTAGTCGATTAGTTGTTTTTTTGTGCTTTATTCATGTTGAATGATGTATTTCTAAGAAACTTATGAACATATTTCTGGTAAACACAAGATTTAAAGTGTTAATTTTTACAGATCTGATGATTAAATCAACTAATCAATTAGTCTACAAAATCATATGAGTGTTAGTCGAGTAACAATTCCTTTGGTCGAGGACAGCCTTCACATGTCTCTAAATCAAGTTTTAGTATAGTAATAAACTTTGGTAAGGTTTACCAACATCCAATCGCATGATTGTGATTTCACAGCCTCCTCCATCTCTGTTCCCTTATTGTTATCGTATGTTCTGTTAGCCATACTGCAGCTAATCTTTACACCAACAAGGAACTGCTGTAGGCTCACAGAAAAATAGTTTTGCGTCATCATTTAAACCGATTTTTGCTTCCTCCTTATTAGCAATCCTTCTGTATGACTCCCAACACTCCTTCAGGGGCATTAAAAGAGCCTGATTTGTATAGGTTTTGCATCTCCTTCTTCCCTCTCCATATGACATGAACACTGATGTTCTCATGCAGTTAAAATGTTTGGTCCTTAAATGTGTTCTCTGTATTTAAGATTAACTCACTGAAGAACTATTCTACATCAGTGAGCCTTGAGTAGTACTCTGGCAAAATGATGTAGGCATTAATACACTGACCCTGATGTACTTAACATAAAAGCGGGAGCCAGATATTTCCCTCAGGAGTTGGTAGAGATCAACAGAGCTAAAAAGAGAGTGAATATTGGGCTTGCATCGCCTGAAGGCCAGAAACAGGACTCCAAATGAATATAAACGTTGCCCCGTAACTGCTGGATGTGTAAATATGTAACTGTTTGTTATCAAGTTCACCATATCAACTTAAAAGGTGATGATATGTCAACGATACACTATGGCTGAGTTAATTCAGTAACTGTTACAGTTTGTCGACTAGAGAATGATGACAAGTGTATACCTTAAGTGTAAAATGTCTAATACAGAAGTATTGATCACATTTTTTGGAATAACCAAACTCTTATCAAACATGTTTATGGTTTGTTTTCATATTTAAAAAATACTTTTAAAAAAAAAAGTATTATCAGATTTTGTAAACTACCAGATATTGATATCAGTACTGGTCTCAAAAATACAGTATCTGTTGGCCCATAATAAAAATTGTCATTGACAAATTTTCCGTTGATCAACTAATCGGTTCTTCAGCTAATTGGAATCAATATGATGCTTTGTTCGATCTCAAAGTTCACTTCAGTCCTTCGCCAGGAGTGTGTTTTGCTTTTGGTCTTTTATGGTCATAGAATATCTTTTAATAGTAGCCTACAGTAAAGCTAAGTCTCAGATTTGTTTGAGTCACAGAGCTTTATGATAATCGATGCCCTCTTGATGTGACCTTTTTGAAATCTGCCTTTTCCAGGCCGCAGAATATCGAGCTCGGTGCAACGGGAGGATTCTCCAAACCTGACAGCACCAACATGGAAGACATGACTGTGGAACAGGTCACCATGAGGGCCAACCAAGTGACTGACGAGGTACTGAGTCACACACACAATGCACACACACACACACACATCCCTCCTTTCTCTCATTGTCTGTTTCTCTAGTATGAAACTTCCTTAATGTGATATTCTGCCCAAAATGTTTTAATATCAAATGCCAAAACCGTGCAAGCTACAGACGGAAGCCATGATGAAACTCGAGTGTTCGCAACATACTGAGCATACAGATGGACAATGAGGAAGTGGATAATGTAGCAGGAGTGTGTTGTGAAGTCTCTCTGTATGTTTTATTTTCAGTAACACTTTTCATTTTAAGCGTGAGTAATTTCTGAATAATTTTATAACAATTCTCTCGGTGCTAACTGATACACGTTATTAATTCCAATTAATTGCCAGCATAAACTAGAGAGTCTATTAGGCAGTGCAAAAAATGATGAGCTGAACATGCAAAAATGTGTCCACAGGTAAGCAAACAATTCAATGTATATGACAAATAAAGTTTACACCAGGGCTGTCCCAAATGCTTCGAAGCTTTGACCGTTGTCATGGTAATCAACCTCCAAATCAGTATTCGAATGCTTTGCTTTGTTATTTTTTTTATAAAAGTCTGTAATGTATAAACTCCAAAATAGCCCATGAAATAAGGAATAATCCCACATTATTCATTATTCATATTCCACATGAATTATTATTAGTTATTCTCTGATGGATATCACTGTTTATGTGTAGAGGTGTGTGTGTGTGTACACAGTAGTGCGGCAGTGGCACTGTCTCAGGCAATGAAATGGTGGAGATGAAGAATGATGGAGACACAGAAGAACAGAAGCTTCGAAGACCTTCAGATATTTCTCACCGAACAGCCCTAGTTTACACTATTGAATTAATAATAAATTAATATTTACTTTGGTTTAAATTGACCTTTTCTTTTAAGAAAAGCAAATTTTCCAATAGTTGTTACAAAATGACATGCGTCTCCAGGAAACATCCCAAGACGTTATTTTGAAAATGACACCCCACCTCCCCTGTAATCGTCACCTTTTTTTAGTCCTACTGTGAAAACCATTCATAGTATTCATATTTAAAAGACACCTTTCACCTATTGATACTGAAAAGGGTTATTTTAGTTTTAGTATCACATGATGACTTCATGACAAAAAGACAATACATGTATGCTAATTATCCACAAACAAGCAATCAGGACAATGAGATGCAAAACCGCAGTTGTTCAAATTGAAATGAACCAAAGTCTGAAAGGAATAGTTTGATATTTTGCTCATTTGTTTTCCTGCGAAGAGCAAGATGGGAGAATGAATACCACTCATGTCTGTACGCCAAATAAAAAGCTGCTAGCCTGACTAAAGAAGAAATCCACCCATCAGCTCCTCCTAAAGTTCACTAATTAACACGACATGAGAATATGAATTATTCTAATGTCCAAAGTGCAATCACTCAGTCAAATGTATGTTCAGTTTTATCGTGTAATTTTAGTATTATTTAAATATTTGACTTAACCATAATTGAAAATAATCAAGTTTTATATTATATATGGAAAATCATCAGTAGCAGAAAAAAACCTAGCACACATGTGATCCTGGAGTTGCTTAAACATACAGTAGCATTGAAAGAGCAGAGGGTGGGTAATTAGATTCATTGCATTCACAGTTGATTATTAAGGTAAGCATTAACAGGAAGTGCGTGAGGCTTTACGCCTAATTTAACCTGATGGCTCCCTCTCCCCTCTGTGGTTTTGACAGTTTGAATGTTGTCAGCTATATCTAAGCGTTTTATTATCAAGGAGATAATTGTTTCATCAGCACTCCAGGGCATCATATGATCAGCCATCTGAGTCAAATGGAGGCAAATTAACTTACTCTAGCTGGGCTTGTAGCAGTGCACTTCACCTTCCTGTAATTTAGACTGTACTAATTGTCTGTGTGTTTTTCTTTTTCTTGACTGTGTGTTTTTCTCTCTGTATGTGCTTTTTGACTTAACCTTTCTCTTTCTCTCTTTCGTCCTTTTGCTGCTGCCTGGTTGACTTTATCAGATCATAGAAGGGACAGGGCATGGGAGGGTCCTTCTTCTGTTAATGCTACTTCACACTCTGGCTTTTGGTAACCACTCATACCTGAAACACTCGGAGCATGGCTGGCAATGTATCAGGGCAACATCGGAATTTGTTATGATAAGATTGTTTTTAGGAAGTATAGCACAAGCTGTCTTGGAGGCCGTTCATATGCTGCGTCTAAAAACACTTGGAAAACGCCAGCTGTGCCGCTTGGGGGGTTGCGCTCCTGTCGCGCCTGCCATTACTAAACAACAAAAACCTGCGTGCTGCAATGACGACTATGATAAAGTTTAGCAGGAAGCCTCATTGACTAAACTAAACACAATCAAAACAAAAGAAATGCATTTCCAGCACCATAAGTCCCTCACAGTAGCTTTACACTCCATTTCGCCGGGTCAGTTTGGCTGACCTTTCAACTGGATGTTGTGCCATCCTCGGTCAGAAAGGGTGAAGCCAGTAAAATAGTCCGTGGGAGAGATGATAAAGCCGAGTATAGAAGCAAAGAAACGAAACTTCGAAACATTTTATTGTTCAACACAGGCCATTTTGGTAGAATATGACAATAGACTATATACTGTATATATTTATAATTTTGTTTTACTTTTGTACAGCACCTTTTAGGCGGACGTGTTACGGGCGTCCGGTAGTTGCTTTCAATCCCAAATGTTTGAAGCGTAGCTCTGCAGCTGGGCGCCAATGTTGCAATGGAACGAGAAATTGACTTTTACTTCTTGGAAATATAAGTTCTTTGATAAAGCTCTGGGTTCCATGCACTAAAATTATTAACTTCTCCATATATTTACCGCAGACTGATATTTACGGAAGAAAGAAAACATATATACTGGGCCTGCTGTGATTGGTTGTTCCTCATAACATGACGTGCGGTGCGTGCTGCAGCGTTCCAAAAGTTACTATTTTTATCGCGGCCCGAAAAATAGGCGCCTGGGAACGCTTGCACGCCGCAACAGCGTCGCTTCCTAGTTTGAGCCCACCTGCCGCGCGACTACATTGACAATGGATTTGAGCGTGCAAAAGACGCGACATGTGTACGGTGCCGTATGTTGCTGTTTCCCCATGTCCAGTACTTAATAATGTGTTGTAGTTATTTAAATGCATTGTTTGTGTGCTACTTCCTAATCCCTCTGGTATATTGCAGGCAATTATTACCCGTAGTGTGTTTTAATGGGGTTTTTTTGTGGTCGAATAACAAAAAAAAAAGCCTTCCATGTAGCTTGCTGGAACCTGCACGTACCTCACCTAACTGTACTTCCATTGAAGCCATCCCAAACAAATGATAAAAATACCACGCCATTGTCTGTATCTGTATCACAGCACCCCAATCTGGAAAATTTGGCGAAGAAGACAGATATTTCGTGCTTAATTAGCCGAGTTCAAGGATTTTAGGAGACGTGACGTAATGTTTATCCACCCAAGTGATGTTCTGGCTAAGCCAACAAAAACATGGCTGAGCTCAACACATCCCTCTCGCCAATTCCGTGTTTGTCTGTTTCTCAACTCACTGATTAATGTATTCAGAGCAAACACAACACAGAGAGGATGAGGACTTGGGTCTCCGCTCTCTCTTGTTAACAGTTAATTAGTGATGGTAACAATAGAGTCATGCCCTGAGTCACTTCAGTGCTTTGCTCCTTTGGATGCTCTGCTCAGCTCTCTGTGCAACTCTTTGCTATTAATAGAGACACAAAGGCGTAACTCACCTGAACTGACTGCATTCCAGTTTGTCGTCAACTTTTTGTCTCCGTGCCTGCATGTGTGTGTTTTTGTGTCCTGCTGTAGATTTCGTGCCAGCCGAACCCATGCGCAATTAGACACAATTAAGAGTTTAGACCCAGGAAAAATGTAGCTGTGTCCTAAATCCATTTTGCATACTGATTCTAATGAGGTTGTGTACTAGTGTGTTCACACTGGAGAAGTGGCAAAATGAAGTATGCTCCAACCAGAACATTATGCATACTAAACACAGATTTTTGAGTGTGCTGAAACTAAACATTATGTCGAGAGCTGCAGCGATAAATCGATTAGTTGTCAACTATTAAATGAATTGGCAACTATTTTGATAATCGATTAATTGGTTTGAATATTTTTTTTAAGGGGGAAAAAAGGCAACATTTTCTGATTTCCAGCTTCTTAAAAACTAATATTTTCTGGTTTCTTTACTCCTCTATGACAGTAAACTGAATATCTTTGAGTTGTGGACAAAACAAGACATTTGAGGACGTCATCTTGGGCTTTGGGAAACACTGATCAGCATTTTTCAACATTTTCTGGCATTTTATAGACCAAACAACTAATTAATTAATTAATCAAGAAAATAATCAAACAATGAAAATGATTGTTAGTTGCGTCCCTAATGATGTCAGAAAATGATAAACTCAGGAAGATTCAGTTAGTTGTTACATAAGGTATAGAAAAGCAGCTAATGCATTACTCACAATTAAGAGATGGGAGCTAAAGAATATTTGGCCTTTTTTCTTCATTACAAATAACTTAAACAATTAATCAATTATCAGACTGGTTGATGATTCATTTTCTGTTGAATCGATGAGTTGACTAAAAGTTTTAGCTCAAGTAGAGGAGCTGCTTACAACTGTTGATTATTTTCTCAATAATTGTTTGGTCTATAAAATGTTAGAAAATAATGAAAAATACCCAACACAATTTCCCAAAGCCCAGGTTGACTTATTCAAATTGATATGTGGACTAAAATACAATTTGTGTTAATTTCTCTAAGCTTGAACAGTCATATAAACTTTAGAACTGAAAGAATAAGTCGATCGTCAAAAATGAACTGAACTGATTATCAAAATACTTGAAATTCTGTTTAAGCAAAAATGCCACGCTTTCCCTTGTTCTCACGTGTGAGTATTTCCTGCTTGTATTCGTCTTATAGGATAGGAAACTGCGCTGGTCACTAAAACCAAATTAGTGGATATTAAGTTAAAAAATTTGTTGTCGTGATCTGATCAGATTAATTAAGTAGTTTCCATGATGGAAAAGGGCTGTTGCAATTTCAAGGAAATGATCTGCATTAGTTCCATCTTCTGTTGTAACTGACATTGTTCGATCACTTTTTCTGTCACACCCGGAGTACTGTCCGGTTATTTGGTTATTTGGCAGCCAGATGAGTTCTTCATTGTCCTTTCTGTGCTAATGCGTGTGAGAGATGCATAAACGATAAACATTGCTGACTGTGGAGGCTAAATTTAAATCTAGTGTTCTCTTATTCATGCAAATTGCAATTTGGAATAGCACACCACACTTTCTAACATCAGACAGTGACCTAAAAAACAAAACTTGATGAATCTTGCGTAGATGTTATTTTGGTTATTGCAGGTATCTTTTTGATTTGTTTTTATTAAACCAACACCTCCCGTTGTTTCCTCCACAGTCACTGGAAAGCACACGGAGGATGCGGCAGATGGCAGAGGAGGTGAGACTTTGACTATTTGCTGCTGTTACTGACACAAAAAGCACAATCCCATCTTATATTTAGCTGTGTTTTGATGGCCAGAAAGCAGGTCCATGTTGGTTTGTAATTGCCCCTTACCTGGATGAGGATTAGGACATTTTTTTATAAATAACATACTCTTTAAATGCTTGAAATTCAAACAACAGACTATTAGGGCCACTTAATAATTTGAGATTTTTACAATAAAGTCATATTTCGAGAAGTAATTTTGACAAGTCATAGTATTATGAGGAAATGGATGCTTCAGTTAGTAATAAACTTTCTTTGTATTAGCCTGTCAGTTTTAATATCCTAATTAACTCTTAAATGTATCAACCCTGATTATTCCCCTTCTTTATTATACATACACCTGTCTGTAATCTTTTCATTGGTTCTGAATTTGTGTGACTCTTGTGTTTTCAGAGCAAAGAGACTGGAGCAAACACCATGGTGATGTTGGACGAGCAAGGAGGTAAGGAGGAGATGAACAACATCAACGCTACTAGTTTGGATGTAGAGGTTTCCACTTTTTGTTGCTCTTTGTCTATGGCAAAGAGTGGACGTGATTTGGTTTAGTTTAAAGAGTCACCCATAGTCATTTTTTGGATGTTCTTCATTCATTTTGAAAGGAACTAACCGTAAGTGAGTAATGACATATAGCACACTAATGCTATCACACTCTAAATGTTTTCTAAAATACACTAATATGGACATCCTTGTAAATCGGATTGCTCTCTCTTTTTTGCAAGTTTTTGTTGCAGCTAAAATCAACCAGAAGTAATTGTGCCGTAATACAAATTCCATTATTCCAATAATCTTTGCATTTCAAAGAAGTTATGAGATGATTTAAGGGAACAGATTTCCTTCAGAATCAAGCAGGGAAGCTCTCAGGGATGTCTGCTATAGAGAAATTGTAAGGACAATGATGTCTGCCAATGTTATGCCCAAAGAAATGTCACACATTCTCTAACTTAGAGTTGAAGTAATTTGTTCTAACCTCCCTGTGTGACTGCAGCACTTAGGAAGCGTGTAGTGTTAAGTACACTTACATAAAAAAAAAAGAACAGGTGCTAATAAAGCTGTCTTTACACCTGATGTACACCAAGCATCACGGCTACAGTGTAACAGCAGCACTTCCCTGAAGGAGATGGTATTGAAATTAAATAATTTATTAAAAAATGACTTGACATATCATGTTCCTCATCATATTCCTTGAGGTCTCCTCTTGAGGAGCCAGGGGTGATCTGTTTCTTTTCCTGAAACGGTATCTGTTTTGTCTCTCCTTATGTTTGTGTGTCTTTATAAGGCTACACCCTAAATACTTAGCTTTTCTGATATTTAGACTTTTTTTGATGACTGTTCAACCCAAGTTCTTTTATCAAACTGTGTTTTTTTTTTTTTTTTAAATGCCCCAATGAATTGGGTAGCTATGTGCTCCTCCCATAGTTTGTGATTGAGGTCACGCCTCCCCATGATTGAACACACCTGTGTCTGATCAATGCCTGTGGTGTTGTTTGTCTCTCAGTACTCTGAGGAAGACTGTCATGTTGAAACATTGGTCAATTATTAAGTCATTTTTTTGCATCATGGCTCCAAATATGCGACTATTTTCCTCTACACTTGTATTTTTTATCATGGTCACCACCTCTCCAACACTGGTGTGTGTTCCTCCTCTCTCTCATCATTGAAATTAAATAAGACATACAGTATCTGTGTTTGAGTGTGCTTCAGTATTAGGCAACAGCCAGTAATTTCTGTAGCGTGCATCCTGAAATATCGGTGCGTCAAACTAGTGTTCGTCTGACAAATGATTTGTCTATTTGTGCCATTTTTTTCCTTGTTTTTTTGCCTGTAACTTTGTGTAAGTGCTTTGCAAGATATGCATTCCCTTTTTTAGAAATGTGCATTTGTAATTAGTTGTTGTACTATCTGCATTATGTTCTTTTTTCATCTTATCCCAATTTTTTTATGTTGCTGCAATGACCCAGTTATTGACCCAATTAAGGAATCCTCACTGGGATCATTAAAGTGTAATTGAATCTTGTTCTAAAAATGGCTAAATAAAGGTGATACAAAATTAACAATAAGAAAAAACTCCTAGTGTCTCAAAATGTACCTAGATACAGAAAGTCTGAGATGTGAGAGTCTGACATGGTGTGTTGTGTGTGTCTGTGTGTGTTTCAGAGCAGCTGAGGCGTGTGGACGAGGGCATGGACCAGATCAACCAGGACATGAGACAGGCTGAGAAAAACCTGACTGACCTCTCCAAGTGTTGCGGCCTCTGCGTCTGCCCCTGTAGCAGGTACACTGTACACTCAGAGCTGCTGAAGCCTCCAAATCACTGCTGTGCATTATCACACTTTTCTCTATCACTCTTTTGTGTGCTGTGCTTGTATTGATTATTTACGGAACGGGTATGTGGCTGGTTTTAACCAACATTGTGACCGTGATCACAGTTATAGCTATTAGCAATGTAGCGCAAACGGGCAAGGAAGCTGTTTAAAACAACTGGATATTCTGATCATAAGCATTTATGTTTTATTTTTTTTATATCATGTGAAGTGGGGGGAGTTATTTCAGGCAATCCCTTCATTTTTGCCATAGACAAGGTTGGCTGACTGACAGTTTGAGCACTTTTACAGCTTGGTTAGACACCAAACTCTCATCAGTACAAGAGTTGACCAGCTGTGTTACAAAATATCTGATTCTTTGATAAAAAGTCAAAGGTATATATAAGCATTTTGGCTCTCAGGCCACCACAGAAACACTGGTATTTAAAGATTATGGTGCTGATAATACTAATACTACAATCAGCAGCTTGAATTTATTCACTTTTGGATAAATTTTTGGATCAATTTGGCACCTATGGCGCCGTGTGTTGTTCCCATCTGCAACAACAAAGCATTTTGAATTCTCTACCACACTGCTCTGATTCACGCCGCTTCCTGGAGCATTCTCCATAGCAACAGCAGCCAATGCTCATGGGTATCGTGGTATTTAAAGACATCCGCCATGCCAAACTGAGAGTGGTGGCCTTTCCATAAATCTGTTCAATTATCCAGGAGAGTCCTCTGTGTTTCTATGTGAAACAATGAAAGAGGAATACAGAACATTTCCGGAACCCGCGGCTTTACCCCTCTTCACAATATCGTATTATCATGGGATTGAATGTTTCACACTACTCTGATCTGCCTTGTGTGATTTCAGCATGAGCAAAAAGTTCAATACAAATTTGCTTCTCAAATGTGAATTTTATGGTCAAAAGATTGCGTGTACAATTTGTGAGCATTCCCCAATGTTTTATGAATGAGTAGGGAACGTGAAAATGTTCCTACCGCGTTCTGACTGATGTGCTGCTCTGTGCCGAGTATACTTAAAACCCTCTCCGTCAAACCATCAAACCGAATCGATGTGCAGAGTCGGTGTGTGTGCATAGTAAGATCATATCTGGTTCTAAACATGGAAAAAAAATAATTTCCCCAAAATGCTTTCACGTTGGAGCAGAGGAGTCTTTGACGAGTACCATAAGATAAGGTAGGGAATCTTAATTTCCTTACGAGTAATCAACATCTGTGACCGTACAAATAGGATGTTCTGGTTTGTATTGACTTTCCGCTTTCTTCCCCCAGGGTGTCGTCTATCGAGAATGACTCAAAATACAAGCGTACCTGGGGCGTAAGAGGAGGTGATGAAGGTGATCTCAATGGCTCAAAGATAGTCTCAAGGCAGCCCTCAGGTGCTCGCAATGGCCAGGCTGTCCAGGTGAACCAACCGGCGCCCTCAGGACCGTACATCAAGAGGTGGGGTCCTGGTCATTTTGCTTCTTTAAGAATATTTCACCATAATGTTGTTAATTATGAAATTACATATATAGTTTTCAGTTGACATATTGAGACACGTTTGATAGAGCTTTACTTCAACATCTACAGGATAACTAACGATGCACGCGAGGATGAGATGGAGGAGAATCTGGATGCAGTGGGCAGCATCATTGGCAACCTGAAAAATATGGCTCAGGACATGGGCAGTGAGATAGACAAGCAGAACAAACAGATTGACAGCATCACCGACAAGGTAACAGTCTGACGTTAACGACATTTCAATTGTTTTGCCCTGTTAATGCACATTTTTA
This sequence comes from Sebastes fasciatus, assembly GCF_043250625.1. Lineage (NCBI taxonomy): Eukaryota > Metazoa > Chordata > Actinopteri > Perciformes > Sebastidae > Sebastes > Sebastes fasciatus. The sequence goes on from NC_133809.1 coordinate 11,512,464, forward strand.
TTTTCTCTGCTATTCATTATATCAAGCTTGATGTCTGAATTAAAGGCATCCTGTGGAGTTTTTCATCTTTACTAATATTATGGAGCAATGTTTTTACAAGCAGGGTGCTGTTTTGTTTGCATCCTGTACATGCCCATGGTTTCACGCTGTTCCACCGATGGACAGTTGATTGACAGTGATGTGGAAGGAAGAAGACTAACAGTTTGCAAACATGGATGTAAACAATGGATTTAGAATATTTTCCTTTTTTAAATTAGCTTTGCAAAAGTAGGAAATTCATTCATTCATTCATTCATTCATTCATTCATTCATTCATTGGGTGACGGACGAATCTCCTTAACGATTTCTACAGTGTATTTCTGTCACGCTCCTATGAGTGACCTGCATTGAGCAGGGTTATATGGTTGTTTACTCTAGTCTTGCTGGACCGTGGCCGACACAGCAGCAAACGCTAGGAGGTTTGTCTGTGTGCACACCACTGTCTCCCTGCACTGTATGGCTCATTCTGAGCGGCGAGTGGCGAGATCACCGGACATAAGCAGCCAGCTTCTCATATACGTCAAGCCGGCTACTTTATTAGATTCATTTTTGATTCTAATAAAATAGTTTTGATTAACAAGTTGCGATTCGCTGTGCTTGTACAATTTTTAAAACCACTAGTGTCTGCTTCAAAACAATGCGAACATGATGATATAGAAACGTGCCTAACCTGTCCCTGCTGAGTAGAGAGCGGAGAGTCGTCTTCAGTGTTACACAAATATTACCAAAATAATTACATTTATTTTTAATAATCATAATGACAAAACACATTAAGGATTGCACAGATGAGACATCCTCATTAGACAGGCTACTCCGGAAAACACCGGCGGCAGCAACTTAAATAATTTAATTTAAAACCAATACAAAGGCTAGATGAGACATGGGATTAAACACGTTCCCCTTTAAAGTAACCTTTTGCATTTCCGTTGAATAAGAGTGCATTTCATTTTCTAGTAAAAAAACAGTTAATACATTAACTGTCATTGTGGCATGTCTTGTCTTACAGTGAAGGTGTCGATGAATAAATACAAACTTATAAATACGGTCTATGATTCTTAATTACAAAAGCATGGCTTTAAATATTAATAGCTATTTACAGACTGTGTGCTAAAATGCACTAGAAACCTAATTCTCCTTTACAATAATTCACCACGTTTGCAATCGGGTAGGAAACTCATTAAATATGCAATAATTTAAGATCAGTGTATGTGATGGAATAGTAGCATTAGAATGTGCAAGAGGCCAAAACCTTCCTCCCTCGGACCTCCCTAGCTGGCTACCCCATACCCTGTGGAATTTCCTATTTATTTAATCATATAACACATGCCTTTGTCACATAGTTAATTGCATGATGATGATGTTGTTTTTTCTGACTTTGGTAGGGCAGCACAATTAATCAAAGTTTTATCGAAATCGCAATATGACCTTCTGCAATTTTCAAATCGCAGGAGGCGCAATATTTGTTAAAGGCAAAATGTGTGTCAAAATACCATTTGAATTAAATATTGTCATGCTGTATAGATGTCCTGGCCTACACATCATATTCTACAGACTTAAGAAAACATCTTTGTTTGGTACAGATCCCCGATTTCCCACAAAAACAATTACACCATAATCATTTAAAAATGTCCTTCAATAATAATGAGAATAATGATGTAAACATTATCATTCCCCCTAATATCGCAAATCATATGGCAATTGCAATATCATTTAAATAATTGCTATTAGATATATTTTTTTCAAACTTGTTCAGCCCTAGACTTTTGATGGCTATCTTTTTTTTCACCATACATGTGTGTTTGCAGTACATTCAAGTTAAAAGTGCCATGTGGATGTTACATTCAGTGTTGCTAACAAACCTTTTCAATCCATTTAATACAGCATTTGCAAAGCTGATTTAATCCTGCGTTTACATCCATGTTTACTCGGTAGCAGTCTTCTTCTTCCCTGCTTTTGTTGGCGCACTGCTGCTGCACATCTTGGTGTAGCACCGCCACCTGTATATATCAGTGGAATAGTGTGAAAGCATTGGCAGGACTCACCCACGTACAACCTTGTGCAAACAAAACAGGGACCAGCTCCTGCTCAGTTCTAAAACTCCACAGGGAACCTTAAATGTCTTTATATGCATTTAAAGTCAGTGAATTGCTTAAATGAAAAGAGAGTGAATATTTATGTAACAACCCCTTTTCACCCGTTTTCTTTCTTTCTTTCAGGCGGACATGAACAGGATGCGTATTGATGAAGCGAACACGAGAGCCAACAAGCTCATCAAATAGACGAGGAACTCTGCTTCTGCCAGTTTTATCCATTAACCTTGAGCCTCTGTCGCCACACACACACACACACACACACACACACACAATGCATACTTGCGCACACGCACGAACACACACTCTTTGACACAAGAAAAAAGAAATTCAGTCAGGAAGAATATCTCTGCCAGCAGTGTGCTAGCCTTTATACTGCACTATTATGTAAATAAAATAACTTGATTACATTTTATAAATTGGCATCTTTGACACGTATCCATGTAGTCATGCTGGACTTTGAGAAGCAGCGAAGGGCATCAGGAACTGCACCAAAGAGGAAGTGACTGACTGCCTGTCGCTGCTGTTCGACAACAAATATGCACCAGGCCTGTTGTATCATATCTCAACATTCACAGGAAGGGAAGTAGCACAGGGTTAGCTTCCTTTCTTTCTTATTTGTTCTCTGTTGTGCCTTTCTCTTAAAGTCAAGAACTATGAATTGTCTCTTTTGTCTGTCTCTCTAGTTTGTATGGACGAGGTCATGGGCAGCTTACTAGCTGTCTTTTTAGTGATATGCAGCACAGCATTCATTAATTTATCACCCCCTGTTGGACATATCTTGATACAGCTACATCTAGTTTAATCATAAAACATCTTACCCAAATTCTTATTGGTTCCGTGTGTAATTAAGTTAATCGTAATGTGTATAATTTTCAGATTAAGTGCTTATTTAATTATTCTTTATCAAGCAGAAATGACTTGTGAATAAAGTTGTGTTTTTTAACACTTTGTTCTCATGTCATTTACGCCATTTCAGATGTAAAAACTATTTAAAAAAATATATATAGTAAATGTTGTGCTTTTGGAGGGAGTCATGGCAAATCCTTTTCATGCTGGAATTCAAAGCACCTACCCCTGAATGATAGCAATTTAATGTTTTTAAATTTTCTGACTGGTGAAAAGTCGAGGTTGTTGTAAAATTGTGAGGCGCTAAAATTTAATATATACTAGTAATCACTTGTCCTTCAAATGTGAAGGAGGGTCAGTAAGCATCATGAGGAACATTCATCATTTACTCCTCCAAAGCATCTAGTTTATTTTATAAGAACACTGAACACGTGAAACATAGCGGTGGTTGAATAAGTTGTCGTCAAAGGATCAATTGCTGTACTTCATATTTAGTGTCTCGCGGTTTTATCGCCCGGTGTGGATGTAAATACTGAAACATATTGCAGCTGTTTATATTAATTGCCTATAGTCATTCTTGTTAATCTAATTTCATTCGTCTTTCTTCGTCACCTCCTGGTTAATAGAGATTTATAGCACCCGAGAGGAGATTTAACAGCCTATACAGGGTTCCTAGTAAATCTGGTAATATGCGGAAAATTAATTTCCTCAAGTTTGATAATTGCTCTTTAAAAGTATGAAAACAAATGTTCAGTTGTGAAACACACGGCTGTACGTTGTTTTAATCCGCTATCATTTCTCATGCTCACTAGGTCGTTGTCATTATAGCATATGCAGCAGTTTTGTCATAATGAAAACAACCCGGAATGTGAAAAATTAAAGAAATTAGTGTGGAAAAAAGATAATTTAGAAATGGGAGAATGTGCAGGAACCCTGTCGATGCCTTCTAGATGATCCATGGTTGTGTTGTAACAGCCATTATATCGCAAACAGCTCCTCTTGCATCTGTTCTGTATATAGCCCGTTTTTCAACAGCAGAGCTGCAGTAAAAATGATATCGGATGATGGAAAGCATAATTTGTTTTGTCGAAAGCCGTAGCCAGGCTGAGAAATTACTGCTGGCAGCAAGATGCAGAAGTATACATGTAAATGAATGATGTTTAAGGACGTAGAAGCGGAATAAGTCCTGGCGGGCTCCGTTAAGGCCTCGCTGTAGAAAATTTGGCTAGTGATAAAGTAATACAATATGCTGAAAATATCTCTCGTATGCATCTTCTGGCTTATTTGTTTTGAAGAAAAAAAAGATAATTTGTATGCTCTGCTGCAGGCGTACACCTATTGAGTTTGTAAAGATTGAAATGAACTGTTATTCAGGGCTTTGTACTGCTATAAGTGATCAGCCTCAGCCTGTTACTTGTCGGCTGAGATCTAATTAGTGTAGCCTGAGGCTGACTCGCTGTCTTGAGGCTGTTTATTCATTGTTTTACCAACAGCCACTGGAATGTAAATCCAACCGTTTTGTCGATTTTTGAATATGTTCAAATGCAGCTTGTATACTTATCTGAAATTAGCTTACAGTTGACTGTTCAACAAAACTAAAAAATGCCTTTTGTTTCACACCTGCCTCTGTCAAATTGTTTGTATTCAATAAATCTATTCTGAAATTAATTTTATTGCACCTTTTCAATGTATTAACAATTGGTATGGAATCACTATTCATTAAAAAACCGGTGGACATGAATTTCAAATGGGGTCGTTTCAGAAAGTTTCCACTTACGAGGTTGTGAATACAAGAAGGGGGGCATTCATATGGACTCTTCTAGTGAACACGGTAAACACGACCCCCATCTGAAGGCACCAATAGCAAAAGGAGATTAAAATGACAATAAATAAACCCAAACTCTATACTTTCAGGAGTTTATTTTAAAGTTTATTCTCTCAAAATGTATTTGATATTTCCTGTCAACAACATTTTTTGGATATTTTACATAGCTAGAGAGTACAAAATGCAGATTAAAAACCACTGAACAGAAAAAGGCAGGTAGGACGGAGTGGAGGAATAAACAAAGTGGATGAAGGTGACAGAGTAGGAAGTGTCAGAATACTGTAGATATAGTGACCAATAAAAACAAGACTGAGTACATGTGATGCAAGTTTCCCAAAACCATTTTGTGGTGCGTTTATAACAGGAAAATTGGACTACTGGTACTACTGTAGTACCATAGAAGTGATGTTCTTCTGGCCCTCTGTATTTCTTGTTTAGATGGCCACAAGAAGATTAGAGATGTAATGACTAATTTGTTCCTTTTTGTATGTGTAAATAATCTAGACAGATCATCATGATGCTACTTTCTCATATTTCCTCTTGAGCTGAACTCTCGTTTATCTTTCTACACCCGACTTCCATCATTTTAATGAGGTCACTTGATCGTAGTTCAGGGACAGCGCCCACAGTACAAGGCAAGACGGCAGTGAGGTGGGGGAGGGTATGTGACATATTAACATCTATAAATGCAGCTCCATATACTGTACATACTCTATATTCCCTGTATACGTGTATGGATTAGAATTTCTTATTCTATAATGGCTTTATTGTTGAAACGTACCTAATTCTCACTTCCTCCTTTACATTCATATTACGACCCCTTTCCCTCAGCTCCATATTGTATCGATCTTCACTTCAGATAAAGAGCGTGCCTGGTCCTGTTGTGTGGTTTGGAAAAGCAGTCAAGATCCATCCGACCCACAGCTTGTCCTAGACTTTGGCTGGTAAAGTAAAACTAGTTAAATAAATTTTACAGGCTCTTTTTTTTCTGCTTTTACAAGAACACCTGGTTTAAATTCTAGTTGGCTTTAATTTGACACTTTCTGGTAAATAAAATGTAGTTTGTGAGATCAGAGGGGTGTTTCATAAAGCAAGATTACAAGTTATTCAGGCTTATTTACTTCATAAATGAGGTTTAAATAAGTCTCACGTAGGTGATCAGAGAAACGTATCCTTCCAGACTAGCCTGGTTTGGGTCAGGCTTAGTTTAATCTCAGGCTGAACCAGTGTTACAATCAATCTGCCCGACTAAAACTCAGTGTTTTGTTTGTCTTTTTGCATACTTAAAATTTGAACTCCTATTTTTTTCAGTCTTAATTCCAGTAAATTTATGTTAATTTAAATGCACGGCACTTAATATAAAGCCAAAATAACTTGACTGTAGCCTCCAAAGTAAGCAGCACTTTCACTGTTTGTTCTCTTTAAATGTCCCTTAAATAAAATTAAAGAAACAGCCACCCAGAAAGTCTATTCAAGATGCAAGTAGCCAATCTGACGGTATTTAAACAGTAATTTCACCATATGGACGCTGTTATTTCACTTGCCAAGTAGCAAAATCCAACTGACAGATAGTTTCTAAAGATAATAAATATAATCGTTGGGATTTAAAATAAATTACCTGGCTGCAGTCTTATTTGTTAATTTCAAAGTTGTTTAACAGCATCTTATACATCTATACATTAATTTTTAGCACTTATAATTAGGGCTGTCAATCGATTAAAATATTTATTTGCATGATTGTCCGTAGTCCATCACATTTTTTATCTCTTAAATGTATCTTAAAGGGAGATTTGTCAAGTATTTAATACTCTTATCAACATGGGAGTGGGCAAATATGCTTGATTTATGCAAATGTATGTATATATTTATTATTGGAAATCAAGTCAACTTGACTATGACTTGCCCAAAACTGCATGTGATTATCATAAAGTGGGCATGTCTGTAAAGAGGAGACTTGTGGGTACCCATAAAACCCATTTTCATTCACATATCTTGAGGTCAGAGGTCAAGGGACTTGAACCCGTAAATTCATGATTACAATTAGAGTGCTGCAACTAACTTGAGTCTGAGTCTGGCAGTGGTTTGGTTCATTTTCTGCTGTAATATCATGTTTTAATGTAAACCAGACTTGACTTTAGGAAACCGATTAATCCCAGTTCAGTTTGTTTGGCTCATTTCAATTCAGGCTTTTCACAATAACACCCTGCTTTTCTGAGCCATCTTTATGAAACACCCCTCAGATATATGATGACAGAATACATTTTCATATGTGTGTCCCTACAAGCCAAAGTTGAAGACAAATAAGGCAGGTCAAGTTTGGTCTTGACTGAGGGTTCAAGAATATCACAATAGCACCATATCAAACTAACGTAAAACATAATTCATGCATCTGTAGATATATATACCGTATATGTATATATGTTAATGAATAAATATGAAATTTAGGATTCAATACACAAGTGTTGAATATATTTCAAGTTCACAGAAATAACTACTGCCACAGTTCAGTTGAGAATACGACTCCACGAGATCTATATTCAACACTGATCCATTGTGGTGTCTCATGATCTCAACAGTCAAACTCTTCACAGTGCATAGAGCATTTAGTTTGCATGCCTGCAATAACACTTGGTGTGTGTGTGTGTGTGCACTGTACAGCACCGCACTACGTCTTTACACCGCATTTACAAAGCTTTTTAAAGCCCGTTTAACTCACTCTGGTTCTATAAGTAGCATTTAGTGCTCCAAATTCAAACAGCACAGTATTACAGTTCACAACCATTGTATAAGGCAGATAAATAAAAGCACTCCTTAGTACTCTTGAGTCACCCTATTTTCATTACAGGCTTTCATATTGTACATGGCAATATCAAAGCATGCCACACTAACGCAAACAAAAAAAAAACTGCAGCAAAAGAAAAGTTTTACAAACATTCTTTGGTTGAGTGTGAAAGGAGCATTCCTGTGCTTTAATTGAATTGCTTTGAATTTGGCATTTGTTAAAAAGAACACAAAGGAAATAAAGTGGACCTTTGCAATCATACACTGGCTTAAATACAGGCAAAAGAGTGATGGCTTTAACCTAAACTACAATATTTATGTTAATTCTCGCTAAAATAATATAAAAAAATCTAATGATCAAAAAGCTCTCTTTGACTGATTGTACACAAATACTTTCTCTTTCCACGTTGCCGTGGCAACCCCCCCATCCCGATGGCCTTCCCCATCTCCTTTCACTTCTTCTTGGCAAAGCGGCTGAACTTCTTCTCCTTGTCTTTCTTGGCAGAGCTGGGCTCAGGGAGGGCAGTTGAGGAGGAGGGTGGGGGCAGGCTGTGGGCTTTGGCCCCTGAGGGCCCCGACGCCTCCTCCGCTGCCAGGGGCTGAACGGCCTTCTCCATGGCCTGGCTCCAACGCTGGAGCTCCTCCTGAAATGAAACGCAAAAAACACACACAGCATAAGAGGCTTACAAAGGGAAGTCCACCTCCAGAGGGGCAGTGTGTTTTTGTCTCGGTCTATTTGATTAAATTAAAAAGTGTAAATAAACAACCTCAATCCTTGTAAGTGTAATTCAAGAAAAAGTGAATAACCTCATTAATGTCAGCTACTTAACATAAATAACCCTGCCAAATTATTCAGACATGGCCAAACTGAAGCAGCTTTATAAAACTAAATGTAAATATGTATGTACCGTATGCAGCATTTCACCCTGTGAGTACTTCTTTACAGTACATAAGGTCAAAGATTATTAAATAACAAGCAGAGTCCAGAACATTTAGTCTCATGCGATTTGTGGAAAGCTGTTAAAAGTTATTCATCGTTTATCTCTTGATGGTTTAAAAACGTACCTCGTCTTTACACTGGAACAAATATTCACCGCCGTCAGCAAGACTGAGAGAGGGAAAGAAAGTGAAGTTAAGGTTAAGAGTTGTGTGGGGGAACGCAAAATGAACAAGATGTTATTTTATACTTACTTTAGAGTAACATAAAGACTTAACTAGTTTCCCCAAAACAGATTTTTCAGTAATCTAATGCCTAGTTCACACTACACGACTTCAGCCCTGATTTTCCGTTCCCTGACAAAAGCCCCAGATCGGAGGCAAATCGGCATTGGCACTCCGCCCGTACATCGGTGTTCGGGTGTCATGTGTGAACTGCTTAAAGATGCGAGCACTCGCCGACACATTCCAGATAGCATGCTAAATTTCTGGATCTGTCAGGGACTGCGTCCACGAGCTACAGCCAATGAGAGAGTGAAACACGGGTTGAGGGGAAACCTGGGGTAGGAGGGGTCGCCTGTAACAATAGGAACTTACTATGTGTTGCAGCTAGAAGAATTAATAGTAACAAATAGTGTGGAAACAGGCTATTTTGTGAACGCATGCCAACAACAACATCAGCAATATGTCTCACGTATGGTATCACGTCATTTACTGTGTATTTATCGCGGGTTTTTCGTGACAAAACGTAGTTTGGAGACCTCATCGGGGATTCCTCCCGGTGAAAGATCTTGTAGCGCGTAACCTCCTGTTGCCGGTCAGTCATAGTCGGTAGTATGAAAACCACAACGACTTCAAGATTCCCGATTACAAGACAGCAAGTTGTGTAGTGTGAACTTAGCTTAAGCAACAAAGCTTTAATTTTCTACTCATTTGAATGTATTAATGTTTGTTTGACACTGGCAGCAGGCCTCTTTTAGCAACTATTAGTAAAGTGAGTGCAATGAACTGCTGAAGACAGCGGTGGGTTATTTTAGTTTAGCCTGGAAACGGGGGAAACGGCAAGTCTGGCTTGGTTATATCTAATCTGTACAAAAACCATAACACAACAGGTTGTGGTTTTACGGGTGGGTATGTGCAGGACTATTTCTTAGCTGAGAGCACGTAATCCCCCATAAAACCACTTGATCTTCTCATGTAACTCTTGGTAATATTTCCCATAATGTTGAATTATCCCTTTTAATAGTGAGATGATCTGAAGCTGTAATAAGATTCTCACCGTAGTTTGGCGACGTGCTTCTTCTTCTTGTAGTTGTTGAGGATCTCCCAGCTGGCGTTACTGAGGGACAAAGGGTCCTCGCCGTGATACGTCACGCCATGGCCAAAACTCTTAGAATCCTTATAGACTGAGAGCTGACCCGGCTTCAGCACACAGTACAAGTTGTTCCACGACCTGAGAGGAAGAGGAGGGTTAGGAAATGGAGGGCTTGAATATCGATCGTTTCAGGTAGCTAATTTCCATCAATAATGAAAAAATTAATTTAATTTAATCCCAATTACGAGAGCCACAAAGACATCGCCACTCCATTAAGACTTAATTCAGTTCATTAGAAATGAGGAGAGCAGTTGTAGCAGCTCACTGCTCTGTGAATGTACAGTCAGACTTTCATTAGCTCCATGTCCATAATTAAATTCACAAATTAGATTGTTTTACTTCAAGTTCTCCAGTGTAGTTAAATTATATTTAAGGTACACTTAAGCTGCTATGCTTTGATTTACTTTAAGATTCAAAACTGGCAAACATGTAACTAGTGCAAAATCACCTTTCTCGTTTTTTACTCCCCCCGCCTTCTTCTGTATAACATGCATGTTTTGAATGCATCCTATACAGTTGTAGATGTTTTTTTTACTACCATACCGTTCTTTATAATATCAAAATAACTTCAAAGACTCTAGAAACTTGCTTGAGTTGTTTGATCCATCACAAAGAAAATTAATCTGCATTCCTTTTTGTTAACGTTACATCGTTTTGTGGCGTGGTATTGCTGTTTAGGTGCAATGAGGTAACTTAAATAATAATGAAATAAACTTGATGTTCACTGTGATGGATTAAAGAAGGTAAGCAAGTGTGCTGATAGATTTTCCTAAATACCTATTTGAAGCCTTCTTTCCTGAGCCCTCCACATCGTGTTTGCGGCCCAGCATGCCCTCCTGCAGCACAGTCTGGGCTCTGGGGGTCTCCACGGGCATGGTGGCAGCCCTCTCTGGTTCTTTCGGGGTCCCTATTGAGACAGAGGGTTCCAGCTCCAGGGAACCACTCTCTCTCATTTCTGACACTATGGGCACTGTGGAGTCACCGGCCGTCTCCTCCCGCAGACCTAAACTGGGCTCAACTGCACCAGAACCTGACTGGAGGAGAAAAAATAGAGACAGAAATAGAATGAGACAGGAGAAAAGTCATTGATAAATCAACTTGATTATTTTTAAAAGTGCTCAAAGAAGTTTTCAACAGAGTAAGAACGTAAAGGAGGTCTTTCAAATGCAGGAGTTAATAAGAAAATAGCAAAGAAGAGAGGCCGATTTTCTTTTTTTAAACTGCAGTATGCTTAAACGGGTCATAACATGATAAAGCAGAGAGGACAGGAGCTAAGTGAGTGTAGTTACTCACCAGAGTCTGTTCCTCAATAGTGTAGAGCTGCGAAGATTCCTCTACGAAACCTGTGTCTTCTCTCCTAGAGGAAAGAGGACAGCATGGGGTCTGCATGAGAGACTTTTAAGAGCAGCGGGTGAAGAACAATGTTTGTGCAGAGAGGACTGTGTGCTTGCAAGCAAGGCCCGCAATATTCTCTTTGTTTATTGCCAACAAATCCGATGAAAAGACAAAACATTGCGGTTTTCCGCTTCTCAGCGCTTTCTGACTTCCTCAGCCTGTCTGACTCTCCACCCCAAACCCATTTGTTCATACTGCGGCAATACAATGCGTCATAAATGGCTCATTTGTGTTTCTATTGTTGGTTTAGGTGTTTTCAAAAGGATTTGTTGACAGTAAGAAAAAAGATAGAATAGCACCAGACTCCTTTAAGAGGACTTTTGTGATGATCATCTGTTAGTATGCATGACTGTGCTTATGGGTGCAATGGTGCATGTACAGCAGAGTTTCTCAAAGTGCGGGCAACGAGCCAATGGCAGCCCTCGGAGACATTTTGTGCGCCCCCTGAACGTGACATGCTAAAGCATGATGATTTTAATCATCCGTGATCCATTTTAATACTTTCAATAGCTTTTATTTAATACACTTCCCGGCTACTGCGTCAAATTGCGTCCCTCTAACGAGCATCTATCAGGTTAGAAATGACAACTTGTAGAAAGTTACTGGTTGCATGGCAACTAGTGTCACTTTGCCAATTTTGCCGATATTACATTCTGCCATCAGTGCTAGTGCTGTTGGCTAAAGTTAGCGATTGCGGTGGACAACTTTGCAGTTTAATATGGAAGTGAGCTGGAAAAGATTTTGTTTTATGTGCATGGTTCCTCACATACATACTATACAATGACTTTTTTTTCGACATACTATGACTTTTTTTCGACATACTAAACTATGACTTTTTTTTCAAAGCCGCTATAATATGACTTTTCAATGATTTTTTTCTACATACTATACTAAGACCTTTTATTCGACATTCTATACTATACATTTTTTTCAACTTACTATATTTTTTAATGACTTTTTTCATGACTTTTGTTTTTGACATACTATACTATGACTTTTTTTTCAACATACTATACTATGACGTTTTTCATGACCTTTTTTCAACAAGCTATAATATGACTTTTCAATGACTTTCTTTTCGACATACTATACAATGACTTTTTTACGACATACTATACTATGACTTTTAATTACTTTTTTTCGACTTTCTATACTATGAATTTTTTTCGAAATAATATACTATGACTTTTTCATGACTTTTTTTGGCATACTAAACAGATTTTTTTTCGAAATACTATACTATGACTTTTTTTGGACATACTATACTAAGATTTTTTAGTGACTTTTTTTTTCTCGACATACATATTAGTATAATATGTAAAAAAAAAAAGTCATAGTATAGCATGTCCAAAAAAGTCATAGTATATGTCGAAAAAAAAAGTCATAGTATGTCGAAAAAAAGTAATTAAAAAGTCATAGTATAGTATGTCGAAAAAAAAGTCATAGTGTAGCATGTCGAAAAAAAAGTCATAGTATGTCAAAAAAAGTAATATTATGTCGAAAAAAAATCATAGTATAGCATGTTGAAAAAAAGTCATTAAAAGTCATAGTATAGTATGTCGAAAAAAAGTCATTAAAAAGTCATAGTATAGTATGTCGAAAACAACAGGCAGTCTAATTGGCAGTCAGTCATCGAAACGTTGAGAAACCCTCATGTACAGTATAAGAATGCCTGCATGTACTGTATGTCAGAGTGTGTGTACCTGCTGTCCTTATCCGAGCGTTGCTCTTCTTTGATGAACTGCTCCATCTCCTGTTGCTGATTCCTCAGTTCCAACAGCTCCACCTGCAACACAGTAATGAACTGGAATAAATACCTAATCCATTAGTTGATTCAATTTAGAAACATTATATGACACTTTACTGCCATCATCTTCAGCCCTCATAAACAAAATATGTTTTGTTTATAATTGTGTGTAAGATTTTTCCTTACCAACATAGTATCCTATGTTTTTCAGCAGCTATTATGATTCATGATTTTTGTCCATACCGTAGTGAGGCGCTCCAGTGCAGAGAAGCGCTCTTCCCAAGTGGCGGTGGATTTCTCAAAGGCCTCATGCCTCTTAAGGAGTTTCTCAACCTCGTCCACAGTATGGCCCAGGTCTTTACTGGACACGTAGGGCTCCTGAGCGATAAGCCAGGCCTCCGCCACCGAGGCGTCCCGCGCAAACTGACACACCTCCAGAACTGGAGGCAACAAAGACAGGGGGTCATTATGGGAGTTGTCAGACTACTTTTATACTGCAACAAAAGATGCTTATTGGAGTCTGAGTGTTTTGATGAACAAAAGCCACAGTACTCTTTCATGTGCAAAGGTTTGTACAGATGAGCTTTCACATCAGTTGGCCTTTGGCAGCTTAGTATAGATTTATGAAAGGAATAATGTATGTATAGGATTTGTTTTTAGGTTGGAGGTTAGTTTACTCACAGAGTCTGAGCCAGTCCCATCTGTCGTCCCACTTGGACATCATCTCCTTCCTTTTCTCCATCAGCTGCACCAGCTTCTCGTTGATCTGACAAAAGCAGTTATACAGTCGCAGCATTATTAAACAACTCAGCCCAAAGACTGGCTATTATCCTCTAAGAATTAGTATTGTGAAGTAATTACCCGCACGTTAAATTCAGGCCGGGGTCAATTGCTCATTTAAATTCTTTTGGCTTTTCCATTTCTAATTAGTTTGCTTTATAGTCTCCCTGATGAGTGAAAGATGAGTGGAATTTTTTATTTCGTGGCAATCCAATTGGTTCCATTGTGCCAGACAAGAACAATCACTCCCAGAAAAGTAATTAAATCTAATGAAAGCAGCAATTTGAGGCCCAGCTGAGGATGAAAAGAAGCTGTCTTTGTTACTGAAGCCTTACCTCAGCAGAGTCTCGGTGCTTGCGTGTCAGCAGAGCCTTGCCCTGGTCTGTGCAGTCAGTGAATTTTGCTCCCCTGGCCTCGATCTCTGAGCGGATCCCCTGGTGGTACTTCTGCAGGAGCTCCATGGCTGAGACATCCCTAATGAAGAGGAGGGAAGGACATAAACTGATATCAGGTAATGTGTGAAGCTTATCTACCTCTGTTGGTAGGGACTGGAACTACAACAGTAATGACTAGGCTCTGGCACGTTTATCTGGTCCCCTTCATGTTGGGAATTAGCAGAAATTAATGTTGATATTAAGAGGAAATTTACTGAATGGATTATCTAATTAAACTGTGAAGTTCTTGTCTGAGGTGTGCTCACCTGTGTTTCTCCTGAGTCTCTATCTGCTGGATGATGCTCTCCATCCAGACCATCAGGTCTCGCACCATGGTGAAAAAGCGGAACTTCTCAGCTGTGTCCATCAGCTGCGCCCTGCGGCTGTCGCAGGCGTCCAGCAGGCCCTTCCAGGCTTCCACCACCTCTCGCTCTGTGGCCTGGATGGCGTCCGCTTGGCCCCCTGCATACTGGGCATGAAGCCGTGAAGCGGTCTCCTGGAACTGTTGAACCTGGAGGACGGAGAATCAAGAGTCAAATCATTGAAGTAAATTATAAAAATGAAAATCTCCCTCCATTCAAAAATGTGTCTCGCGTATTGTTACTTTAAATGGATGTTTGACCTTCACTGTGCTGTATGTGCTGAGTTTGACAGCACAAGGCTGTTTTCACATCCATCTGCTGAAGGGGAAAGTTCCTCTGTGCTCACCGTAAATCTGAATTTAAGACTTGTTAACTTAAGACTTAACTTAAGAGTTAAGTTTGATCTATCAGTGAAATAAATAAACTGTTTATATCACAAAATAATGTATTAGTATTTAAAAATCACCAATATTTGGAAGATATTTATAGTTATTTCCAGCTTTGTTGTGCTGTAGCCTACAGACAAAGTTATTACAGTTAAAAGTCCAGTTATGAACGACATGGATCAAAGATTTGTGGCTGTGTTTTAGTTGTTAAAAATACATTCATCCTCAAAAAATATTTCGTATCTATATTTCACATACAATGTCTGACTACAGAGATGAAGGAGCGGGTTTTAGGTGCATCCCCTCAACCAGCAAAGGAGACACTGCATCGCGCCGTGGCTCCGTCAAAAACTACTCAGACTATAACAGAGCAGAGCTGAGAGCCACATCTTGGAAGCTTCTGAAACGCACTGCAGCACGTCTGGTGGAATCACAAGCATTGTCTAGAGTGGCCGTGATCAGCTCAAGCGGGTGCATCGTAGCCGTAACGCGATGCAGCTGCGCTCCATACCAGACTCGAAATCTAACCCACCACTGACTTTATGCGCAGCGTTTCACTTGATGTTGCCTAGTAAAAATTCAGAATATCATCAAAAGACACTGGTGTCTAAAAACCGTATTGACAGGAAAGAGGCAGAGGAGAAAAGGGCAAAATCAAATGGGGCTGTGCGGGCGCAGCATCAAAGCCACTGTGGCCGCAGGGCATACGATTTTCCGAAGGGCATCAAGGCCAGACAGAGGGGCACCGTGGCCGCCAGTGAAATCCCTGCTCTGGTGATATATTCTCTGTGGGTTCTGTTTGTTACCAGATGGACCCCTTTCACATTACAGATATTATTTTGACCCATTGAGGCTGATACAAATGTAAAAATCCCCCCACTGGATCACTGTTCATGGCTACACACCGTTTGAGATAACTTCTCACAGTTGCTCATATATTGCAACACTCTCTCGTCCCTCTAGATATGAATCATCAAAGTTTGCCTCTGGGCCGCAGCCTGCTGTGCTCCCTCAGAGTAAAAGGGCTGATCCCCTGTGTTGTACCTGTTTGCCTAGAGCGGTGATGTCTCTCTCAAAGGCGGCGTGCATCCTGTGGAAGGACTCGGCTTTGCTGAAGTCCTCTCCAACATCATCGGGCAGTTCTTTCTGCTTTTCATGGATCTGAGCCACTAGCTCCTTCCCATCGTCAAAGTACCTTAAAAAAAGGAATCAATCTCTCAGTCTCTTTGATTCTGTGTGCATTATCATCACATGTATCATCCTACTTATTATAATGAATGTAAAGTTGTCACGTTTAAGTTGACAGTGTTATTGTATCCAGATTTTTTCTGGTTTGATGCCATTAGTTGCTCACATCATTCTCACATGTTATTTTGCATTACGGGATTAAACATGACATCTTAATGGCATCAGTTCAAATAACTGTGCATCTTTCGGCTCGTGGTCTGCTGCATCAATGCTGTTTTCCTTACTTGAGCAGCTCGTAAGATGTAGTGAGGAGCTGAGCGCGAGTGTCGATGAGCTCTAGCAGATCAGCCCAGCTTTCATTGATGGTGTCCTTCCACTCTGCCATGGTGGCTGCCTCGGTGTGGCCGGCTTCGATCAGCTCGTCTATCGTCTCGTTGACAAAGTCCACTCGCTCCTGACCCACCATCCCCGTCTCCCGCGCAAACTCTCTGAACTTATCCCTCAGAAGCTGAAGGAAAAGACAGATATGTTTAAAAAAATGAATAAATAACAGGTGACAACAGAATCAAAATTAGTATTTTGTGTATGGAAGTTGGAATTTCCTTTTGTTTTAAAGCTACAGGGGACAATGTGCAAGCTGGGAGCCCATGTGGCGGAGAGAGAAAACAATTTCTGACTTAAATACCCAAGAAATCATGCCATCTGTAAACTGCTCACATCGTGTGTTCAGATGGTCTGTGATCACTTAACACCAAAAGAAGCAAAGGCATAAAAGCAAAACATAATATAACAGAACAGTTAAACTATCCTCTTGATTTTCTCTTGTTGTTTATGAGACGCTCCATTTGCTCCTCAGTTTTGATTTCTCAGTTCCTTTAAAGTAGAAATTCTAGTCACTGAGCATAACTGTCTTATCTAAAACAGCTCCAAAATTAGATTAAATGGGTTGCCACATAAAAAAAAATGCCACATGCAGATAAATGCGTATTTGAGCACCTCTGCTACATCAATATAGCACCTGTCATACAGGTTGATGCAATTCTAAGTGCTTTACAGAGCTGATAAGACGAATGTAAACAGTACAACAGTTTGAATAAAAATGATAAAATGAAATAATAAAACAGGTAAATAGATAAAAACCTGCTTGATATAGAAGCATCCATCTCCCTGTGTCGCTCAGAGAGACAAATGGTCGCACTTTTGTTATATTTTTGGGATGATAAGAAGCAAATATCGGTGAAATATGAGCCCTGAAGTTTTTTGCCTGTTGGCGCAGAGTAAGTCCTAGAGAATTTAATTTTGTGGCCAGCGTCTCTCTCAGTTTTCTCTCTCTGTATGTGTTATAATGTTAAAGTTTTTCTCAAAAGGTATGATCGCTGTGTGTGCATGTTTTTTGTGTGACTAATACCGTGACGTGGTCCAGGTCCTGGCCCATCTCCTGTGAGGAGGCCACCATGTCTCTCCCTGCGATCCAGTGTTCCAGGTCCTCCACCTCTCGGCTCAGCAAGAAGTGGTGGTAGGTGTGGTCCAGCTTCTTCCTGCGGTCCTCCGCCAGCTCCTTCAGCCCCGCGTACTGTTTATCCACCTGGCCCTGTCGCCTGATGATCTCCTCACTGAGGGAGGGGAGAGGATGGCAGGAAATGAGATGCAGGGAGGCCGGAGAAAATGAGAAAATGGCAAAGAGAATTGGATTTGGGTTGACTCTAGATGAGGCGTGTGATTAGGATACACAAATTATCACACTTTACATACTTATCTCTCTTATCACCCTAAACCACAACTGACTGGGACAATATGAGTGAATTAGCATCTTCGGAAGTAATTTTTTCTGTGTTTACATCAAATTGTCTAAACACAAACCCGTCAGGACGGTCCTCGGCAAACATTTTCTGGGCACGGTCAGCCAGCCTCTGAATGGAGTCAGCGTAGTCATCCACGTCTTGCTTGAGAATCGTGTGGCGCTTCAGCATCAGCATGGCACTCTGCTCATCCTGGAGAGATGAAAGAAAAGGTGGAGGAGGAAGAATCACGAGGAGGAAGAAGAAAAACAGCTATGAAATTATGCAAAATAGGGAGACTGCAGATTAAAGCAAAACAAAATACTCCAAATAAGCTCACAATAGAGGATGCCACGCATGTCAGTTTAATTGAAGAAAAACCTAACCATGTAATCATGTTAATGCATGCAGTGCTACTTGTTATTTGCACAACACAATATGCCTTGTTTTGATTTAGATAATAAGATCTGTTTCAGACATCTGCGGTCACTTCCCTGATTAATCAACCAGCTCTCTACTTGCTCTGCTCCTCACCTTGGCCTTTTCATCCGCGATCATGTAGAGCTCCTGCTCCCCTATCCAGGCTTCGGCCTCATCAGCGTCGTTGTAGTAATGCTGGGCCAAGCTGGAGCCGCTCAGCCTCTCCCTGCGCTTGGCCATCTCGTCCTGCAGCCGGGCCCACGCCTCCTCCAGCTCCTTCATCTGGTCCGCGATTCGCTCTGCCTCCGGCCTGCCCTCTGCGCTGGCGGCCGCCGTCATCCTCCTTCCTCGCTCTAGCACCTCATCGACGCGAGGCTGGTGGCCCTCGATCTCCTTCTGCAACGTCTGATGGACAGAAAAGAAGACGGCGAGCGTAAAGCATCGCACCAGAGACGATAGGAGTGGCTCTGCAACTGCTGTTTTTTAACAGAAGTTCACACATCAATCAGGTTTACTTTTGTGATATATACGGAAACAAAAACGAAGTGTATTTGAGGATATGAGGATTTTCTTTGCTTTTACAGTATAAGGAGTGGATGCTTTCTTGACTGGCAGTTCAAACTGCACAGTACATGACAATTGACAGAGGAATAATCAACTATTTTGATAATTGATCAATTGTTTCAGTAATTTTTCAAGCAAAAATAGTGAAAGATTACCAAACACTCGCTTGTTCCAGCTTCTAAAATAAGAGGATTTTATGCTTTTCTTTGTCATATATAATTGTAAACCGAATCTCTTTAGGTTTTGAACTGTTGGGGGGACAAAATGAGCAATCTAAAAGAAGTCACCTTGCGCTCTAGGACATTGAGAGGGGCATTTTTCACTATTTTCTGACATTTTATAGACCTTAATCAGAACAATTAATCAAGAAAAAATAATGTCAGATTAATTGATGATGAAAAAAAGCACAAATTTACAAGTAGCAATTTACAGTAGAGCTACCCACAACTGTTTTCCTGCAGACAAACCCCTCACCTGGTTCTTCTTCAGTAGCATTTGCACAGTTTGAAGATTGTGGCCGTGCTCTTGTGACATTGCCAGCGGCATCCTCTCCTCAATCCAGAGCTGAGAGAGAAAGAAGACGAAAAAGAGGATTATGACAATGAAAAGAGAAAATAGTAGGGACAGCTTCACAGATCTGAGATGCACACAGAGTATAACATTTTTTAAGACCACCTTTCTTATACTTCATTTTATACTCTTTTTCTCAAACAGTAAAAATCCTCCTTTAAGCTGTCTCCTCCACCTGACTAAAGTGGATTTAGGCAGTGAAACCAATAAGGGATTAAAGCTTTTTACCCAGATCCACCAGCGGAGTCAATTTCATGGAGATAGTTGATGGTCTTGCTGTCTTGCATACTAAGTCTACATACTATAATTGAAAACTTCATTTCCAAATTAATAAGTTATCATTTTCGGGGGTAACACCTTCTGAAGTTCAGGCTTCAATATTTCCCAAAAGGTGTTCTCATGCTGTCATTCAAAAGCCAACATTAATCTAGCTCCTTTATTCAAATGTTGTGCCATCAATCATTTTGTGAGAGCAGGGAGTTTCAACACTTTAATTTTGCTCCGAGATTGGATCCATGCTTACAAGCTCATCGGCCAGGTCTCTGTAGAACTGGTGGACAGTCTTCACGGCCTCCAGTTTGCCCTTGCGCTGGGCCAGTGGCGTGAGGAGCTGCTGGAAGTCCCTCTGCAGGGCCTGCTGCTCGGCCTCAAGCTCCGGCTGGTCCTCCCTGCCTCCGCCGTGCTTCCTGACGGCCTCCTGGAGCTCCTCCAGCTCCCGTGCCCGGTCACGCACCTGGTTCTCTGTCATCTGGCACGGGGAGATACGATTACAGAAAAAAAGATGAATAGCCTTTCAAGAGCCTAATCAGTATGTAGTGGAGGGTAAACAAACCAAAAGTTAGTTTGTCTTGCCATTTAGGTTTTCAGCTACTGATTTCATGAAACTTTTACTAATGCAACACATTCTGCAATATAGTTTAGATGACTTTTTTTTAGTTGTTATTTCCAATAAATATAATGCTTTTCTCACATTTACATTTAGATTTGTAAGATTTTTACAGTAAACAAAAATACAGATCCGACACAGGTGCTCACTCACTCAAAGTTAATCCTAAGAAAGCACATTATCTAAAGCTAAAACTTTAATGTATTTACTCCCATGGTGAGATTTAACTACACATGATTTAAGAAGTGCATTGCAAACACAAGAAGTATACAAATATGTATGCAGCAAATGCTACAGAGACACAGACCTGATGCTTCTTGAGCAGGATGTTGGCTTTAGTCAGATCTCTGACGTCCTCGTCTCCGCTCTGTAGCTGCTGCTGCAGCCCACCGAGCCACTTCTTCATATCAGTCAGGCTCTGGTCGAAAAGCTCGGAGCGGTTAGCATCAAACAGCAGCCGGGCTTTCTCCTGGGTTGTGGACTCCAGCTTCTCCCACAGCTCGTGGAGTTTGGCCAGACGCTCCTTCACGATGGGCTCAAACTCGGGCTTGGACTCCATGAGCTCCTGACCCTCCTGCATCCACAAAAACACAGAGAGAAGATGATGTTACCAACAAGCTCCACTGGGAAAAAAGATATCACCTGAGGTTTTACCTGAAGCTGCTTATGGAGGAGGAATAAGTCAATAAAAGGTGACGGAAATGTAGAGAAGATTCACAACTCCATAATTTAAGTATTGTACTAATAATCTGTTATAAAACAAAGATAATAAAATCCTTAACTTAATCAATACATGCTCTTTTAAAGGCACAGTGACATAAAAATATATTTTCCAAGTGTGTCTCTAATTGTTCAGGTATCTTTTATTATATATTTAAATAGAAAAAAGTAGTTTTATATCAACGTTAGGGCCGCAACTAACAATTATTTTCATTATTGATTAATCTGCAAATTATTTTCTCAATTAATCGATTCATCATTTGTTTGACAAAATGTGAGGTAATTATGAAAAATGTCTGTTATAATCCCCAAAGCCCAAGATGATGTTATAAAAAGTCTTGTTTTATTCAACCAACAGTCCAAAACCAAAAGATATTCAGCAAAGAAAAGTTTAATATCCTCAAGTTTGAGAAGCTGTAACCAGCAAATTCTTGTCATTTTTACTTGAAAAATTACTAAAACGATTATTTAATTATCAAAATAATTGCCGCTCGATTTTCTGTCAATCAACTAATCGACTAATCATTGCAGCTCTTATCAACATCCCTCTCTCATACACAGCGTTACCAACCTGGTCTACGTTGTTGAGCCAGTCCTTGTTGGAGGCCAGTTCAGCCATGAAGGCCTGATGTTTCAGCCATTTGCTGTGGAGATTCCTGGCCTCATCGTACGACGTGTCCTGAGCCGTCAGCATCTTCTCGTTGATCCATACGGTCAGCTGAGGCACGGAGAGGAAGAGAGAGCATTAAGGATTAGCAAAAGAAAAAAAAAAAAGATTCCAATCAAGCATGCACGGTTAAAAAAAAAACTTGGGAAAGTCATGGAAACGTCAGCATTTTAAATTTGTGCAGAGGTGACTTTTCTTTGAGCAGGATTTACTTCTTTATCTTTTGAAAACAGAGCATTTACCAATTAGCCAAATGGGACCCCTATCCCAAATAGGGAAGATATGAATTTAGTCTAAGAAAGTCTCATAAGTACCACTGTGTTATAAGAAACAACACAAAGTGTGTGCTGCAAATTGACTACAATAATCAACACTGCAGAGTCAAGTCTCAGTGAAGGTCTAATTAAGTTAATAATTAATGTTCTAATTGATGTTACTCAGTGATTACATGAACAGTAAACTGACGGTGAACTCACATCTTGAGTGTTTTGCAGGAAGTGCTGCAGGTCGCGGTTGTCTCTGAGCTTTTCTGACACCTCCTGGGCTCTCCTCTTATTCTTGTTTTGCCTGAAGGTCAAACACAAGAAAATGCATTAAATATACAACTTATCTTCCTCCACGTTTTAATTCGACATCTCTCTCAGTGACATAACAGGAGGCATCGCTGAACGACCACGAGAGGCTGAATCATTATGAGTTCCTCCTCCACACAGAAAAATACCTGACACAGTAACCCCAACAAAAACAGTCATCTGTTTCTCTGCTATACTGTGAAGAATAGCTCTCACTTAAAGATCAATATCCATTATTGTGGGCGCCTGTCTACCAAGCTGAATTGTGGGAGTTAATGGGACAAGCTCCCATGCCCTCTCTACTGCCTCTTGTTGACAATAATGATACAGTGATAACAAGAAAGCTGTTTCACTGCTGAGCCGTTTGAAACTATGAAGCAGAACAAGTTAAAATGAAAAGATTACTACTATTTTTCTACATAAGATCAGGGCTTGTACGGTATTTATCAAACTTCTAAAAGGGAAATTTTGGACTATGTGATGATAAAAGTCTCTAAAGTTGGTTAAGAGTAGATAGTAGATGACTGCAGTACAGGAAAAAAGCATCTCTGTGCCTTTGTACAGCCTCACAGAGCCGCTAGCATGGCTGTAGACGTTACATTTTGTTCTTTTTGTATCTGTCAAGAGTGCAAACAACAAGAATAAAGCTGGTATTAACTTGTTTGCAATCAATTTCTATAGGTCTTCATTGTCTGAACTTGTCAATGTGGTGCTAAATTCTCCTTATTATATGTTTTCTCTCATGTACTTTGTCTATCAGACGCATAATTTCTTCATTGCTCAAGTTTTATTTTGTTTGGTGTTTGGTTTCCATTTCAGCCAGTTTAAATATTAATTAAAATATATATACATTACATTGTAGTTACTTTCACATGCTATTTGCTGCTGGTGATATTAAGAATTTCACAAAAATTGTGAGTTGAATGAATGAATTTTGAGTTTTTTAGGGCACTTTTTGCAGAATAACACATCATTGAGTAAAATGAGAATTATGAGGCAGATGTTGGGTAAATCCTCATCTCTGATTGGCTATCCCTGCAAAGTAATACATGTGATTAATCATGTGATCACATGAGATTTGCTCTTAAATGCTGCTCTTACACTTCGCTGTAAGTACAGTAGGAGTAAGTCGCTTGATAAATGTGCCTTAATGCTCACACTCAGTGAAGAAGTTTTTTTACTCCAAAGTTAGAGAGCATTGATTCAAGTGTAATTTTAGAACTTTTTGTTAAATATAGATTCACGTTTCCCTGACCAGAGCCAGTTTGAAAAATGACTGTGATTGCGGCAAAGAAAAAACAACAAAGACTCCCTCCCTAAGTACTTCAATATCTTAATAATTTTCTACAATTCAAAAGCCCTTTTGACAATCACATTGACTAAAATCCATAACTCTTGAACTGACCTGTCTCGGATTGAGTCCATTTTGTCCTGCACTTTCCCAGAGTAGAGGTTGTCGCTGTCCACCAGCCGCTGCCCGCCCTGCAGAGCGCCGTCTATCTTGTCCTCGTTGGCCTCCATGGTGCTCAAAAAGTCCTCATGCTTCTTCAGAGCTTTCTCTGCCCCAGCCAAGTTGTCAGGCTTGTCTATGTGGGCCAAGGTGTACTCCTGCAGTGAAGCAAAGAAAGAAAAAGACAAACAACTGACAGCGCTGCATTCTTCCATACCACGTCTTTTAAATACCTGCAGCATCACTAACCCCATCATTAAACCCCAACTCTATGGAATCTGATGACTAGTCCACTTGAAGACACAATTTTGAGACAAGTCATAACCTTAATTTATGTAGTCCTACTCCACATACACCTTCAGTACTGTACCTGGTTGTTGAGGATGGCATCCACAGCCTTGCCATCCCTCATGAACTGCTGGAAACCCAGACCCTGGTCCAGGAAGTTCTTGCGGCTGTCCCACATCTTCTGCAGTTCAACCCAACCACGGTCCAGCCCCTTCAGCCTCTGCTCCAGCTGCTGGTACTGAGGATCATCCTCCTGATCCTGGGTAACCTGGGCACCGGTGTCCCTCACACGGTGATAGTCTTCCTCGTGGTTGTTTATGTCTTCACGCACGGCGTCATGAAGGCTGAGCTGCTCCTCGGCCTCCGGCAGCGTGGCGGGCATTTCCTCTGACGCCACGGCCTTCTGGGTCTTGAAAAGCCAGGACTGGAAGTCATCCATGTCTTGGAGGAAGGTCTGTAACTTGCTGACCTCGCCCAAAGAGTCCTCTCGGTCTTTCATGGTCTTTCTTAGCGTGTCCCAGGCCGCGTCCAGCTCCCCTCTGCGGGCCAAGATCTCATCTGCGTTCTCCTGGTGGTCCTTAGACAGCTGGTCGGCCTCGTTCCTCAGGAAGGTAAGCTTGGTGTCGATGGCGGCCAAATCTCTCTCCATGCCAAACAGTTTCCTCTGGATGGTCATGACGGCTGCCAGGTCATTGCCCAAGTCCTGTGTGGACTCGATAACGCGCGTCTTGTCTTTGATCCAGGTCCCTGTCTCGTCACACTCCAGCCCGTAGTTGTTCAGACTAACGGCAGAATCCACTTTCCTCTTCTTGTCCTCCACCATGGCCTTGAAGGCCTCCCACCTGAAAGATAGTTATTTATTGAATGTTTATATCACTTTAGTGTTATCTTAGAGTATGTTTTATACCCCATGAGGCCTTTAAATATCTCTGTAACACTTTATTTTACAGATCTGTTATTTCCTAATAACTTCCTACAAGTCCTGACGTTTTCTGGAAAGAACCATGTAATTTTGTACTAATTTTAGGGAAAGTAGTAATTCCCTTTGGAAGAACTGCTTCATTTACTGTAAACTCAAGTAAATGTATTCAATTTATTTATTATTCAAATATTATTGGGAACTTTACCCTCCACATATGTTGAATTGTATGCTTTCCTGGAGACAAATTTCACATTTCTGCATGTTCAGGTGACCTGCTGTCTCTATTTGAACTCTAATTAGTGATAAATTACAGACTTCTTCATACTTCTACTTCTTGAAAATTATTATGAAATTATAGACCTATAATATAAAGAGTTGCCAAAAGAGATAACATATTTTTTTTACTTTTTTCTTACTAATTTCAAGTGTAACCTTGAATGATTCATTAGAAATGCTGATGCACAAATAAACAGTGAACTTTATGACATGTAGAATAAATAATATAATTAAGGCACCTCTTATTCAGTCGCATCTGACATTCTTTGACCTCTTTGGTGCGAGGGTGTCTGCTGTCCTCAAGCTGTTTCACAGCTTTATTGACGTCATCAACTCTCTGCTGAACGTTTGCCATATCTTGAGCTAGAATGCTCAACCTGAAAACAAGAAAAATAAAAACAGCACAGTGTACATGATGCATAAACACATGAATACAAAAAAAATGACGCTTTGTTTTTGAACATTGATTTGGGAAACTATTGTTTCCACATTTTTATGAATTACAAAATTAAATCTAGACATGTACAAATGTAGGAGCGCATAATAACAGAATCTGTTCTGTGTACCTGTTCTGTACTACTTCCAGATCCTCCAGCTTCTCAGGCACCTCTAAACCCACCAACCACGTCTCCTTCTGGCCCATCCAGAGCTCACAGGCATCCGTCTCACTGAAGATGGTGTACAAGGCCATAGCGTCATCTAGCTTCTTCTGTCTCTGGTCAGCCAGAGACAAGAGCTCCATGTACAGGTCCTTGATGTCCCTCAGACGTCTCTGGATATCAGGGGTGTTTTGTAGCTCCTCTGGCAGCGCATTGGCCTGTTTGGACAGAGCATCTATGGTGGCTCCGTTCTTGATTGCTTCATTCTTCAGGTCCCTGTGCTTCTTCAGTTGCCGCTGGGTGGTGTACTCGTCGTGGCCCACGTCATCGCTACTCATCTGCCTCTTGGCGTCCAGCAGCCAGGCTTTGAGTTCATCAGCGTCTCCCTGAAACTGGAAGAACCTCTGGGTGTCCTGGAGGTTCTGTCTCCGAAACGCAGTCAGCTCCTCCAACTGCTGCCATTGCCGCCTGATGTCGTCCATGCTTTCTTGAACCTTCGGGGAGCCAAAGTGCTTGGCCTGGATCATCTGATCTCCTTCGGCCAAGATCTGGTCAAGGTTGGCGCGGCGGGCTCCAAGCTCGTCCTCGAAGGCGCTGTGTTTGCTCTGAAGCACCAGCACGCTGGTAAGGTCCTTTCCATAATCCAGGGAGGAGAAAATGTGCTCCTTCTCTCTAATCCAGCTCTCCAGCTCCGCCACCTCCCACAGGAAGTACCAGAAGCGGAGGGACTGCTCCAAGCGAGCCCTCCGCTGGGCCGCCAGGGCACAAAGCTCCTCGTAGCACAATTCCAGGTGCTGCACCCTGTCGCGGATCACCTGAGGATCACATGGCTTGTAGCCTGAGGAACAAAATGAAGGAATTGTTATATATATATTAAACTCATTTTGCTTTCTCTACTTGCTTAATTCTTCACAGGGTTGCTGGTTTCTATCTCAGCATAAACTGCGTGGAGGGCAGGGCATATACTGATCATGATGAGAGGTTATCATAGAACAAACACATACAGACACTCACATTCAGATCTATGACCAAACCACCTGATTTACTAATATCTCCAATTATTCATTATAATTATTATAAACAAATATGTTTTGACATCTATTTATTAATCTACCTTTGTAAATATGTCAATTTAAATTTAAGTTAACTAGTGCCTTCAATTTTTTTTTTTTTTATCAATGTTTTTATCACTGCTTTTATTCATTTGTTTTCATTATTAACTACATCGAGAGAAGCCTGTGAAAAAGATAATTCTGATTCAATGGGAGAAAACCTAAGCAACCATAGGGAGAGAAAACTCCACACATGAAGGACCAGATTACAAATTGTATGTGTTTGTTGTAGGGTTACTAACTAAGGATAACTAATGACCCAATGTCAACCTTTTATAAGTCTTTCAAATTTAGTAGCTTGTTAAAAACTAAATAAAAGTAATATTAATTGCACTTGATGTACTCTGAATGCAGGAATAGATAACATTATTTTATTGGTTGACATGTAAGTATATTGTTTGTCAGCCTTTTCAATCTCAGGATCCAAATCACTAATTTATGATTGGTTGAAATGTTTCGATACCAATGTCAATATGTCACCTGATTTTGGGACCAATATCAAAATAATACTTCCTCAATACCTTAATCTGAGAAACGCTTAATTTCGTTGTTTATAAAACAAGCTAAACTTCATAAACACAGCAGTGTTAATGAAGCAGCAATTCATATATTTTGACAAAATAAAATAATAGGAAATATCCAATCAAATAATGTGTAAAGGAGACCAACTTTCAAAAAGGTTTGGACAGTTTTGCCAGAGATATATTTTGGTAGGTGCTCAAAAAGTATTAAGGTATCCGTAATATCCTGCTCTGGTCAAGGTCCATGGCCTGCAATCCATTTAATGTCGTCATATCTAACAAAACCAGGAGCAAGGAGCATGATGAGCCACTGCACTTACTATCTCCGTTGGCGAACTTGAGCGCAGCAGCACTGGCGCTCTGCACTCTCTCTGCCTGCAGAGCGATGTCGTTCTCCAACAGAGCGTGTTTCTGTAACAAGTCTTCCACTTCCAGCAAGTGTTTCCCAAAGTCAGGAGACAGAAGTCGAGCCTAAAGAGAGGAGGAAAGAACAAGCTGATCAGTTTAGTGTCCAGAGAATAAATGTTAATGAGTTGATGAATATTGCCTCCTGTGCTTGTACCTTCATGTCATCCATCCAGCTGATGATGTACAGCATCTCCTGGAAGATCCTCTGCAAGGTCAAGTTCTTATCCAGACGCGCCCTACGAGCCTTCAGCAGCTCCTGCAGGTAGTCCCACAGGCGCAGGACGTTGTCTTTCCGGACGTCGATACGTTTGGCGTCATGGTATCGCTCTGACTCCAGCTCTTTTGAGATGTCCACCAGGACCTGAATACGCTCTTCATACGCAGAGATGTCCGTCTCAATGGCATCATGCTTTTTCTTCGCTGCCTCCACAGCTGGCAGGTCGTAACCAAAGTTATCCTGAGGAGAGCAGAACCTCATGGTTTAAACCTTTAAACTGTACATTTTGCTGAAATACTTCTGTACTTTTACTCAAGTAAATATTAATTGCACTATTACTTGTAGAAGAGCATTTATACTGTGAGATATTGCTACTTTCATTCACTTAAAGGTGACCTGTGGAGTTCTCTTGTAAACAAACCAAAGCTATGTTTACATTCAGTGTTTCTCACCAACATCGCATGTATTCTTGAGCTCTAATAAATGTTCTGCATGCATTTCCTTCCTCAAAAAAACATTTGCAAAGCTGATTTTGAAGTATTTTAAATCCAGCATTGTTTGCAGCCATGTTGACTAGCTTGCAGTCTTCTTCTACCCTGCATTTTCTGGTGCTTTGCAGCTTATGTTGGCGCATTACTTCCACCTGTAGTTCAGTGTAATACTGTGAAAACACTGGCATGACACATATATATGAATCCTCTGCACATGCAAATAAAACAATAAACCAATCATAGAACAACAGTTACATAGAACTACTTCCCTCCACAGTCATTTTAAAACTTCCTCTTCTGATGATTCTATCTTTTTGTTAACAAACAACTAAATATTTATTTTCTTCTAACTTCTTCCGACTAACTTTTGTGCTAAAAAAAGTTGCTACTTGTTAATTGCAACTGACACCTTTCAGTTGATGTCATCTCTTTATTTTGTCATGGCAACCTGTCTCAGCTGTTTACCTCTCACCACCAATAATCAGGTGTGTAAACAACCTGCTGTGTCAATTAATTAATGCAAACACTGGAAAACTATTATACACATAACTTCATTTAATTAGGTAGTCTAATTGAGATCGAGACCTTTTTCAAGAGACGCCTCGGAACAAATATCCGATAATAACACCATATGATATCCATAGTTTTGTTGTTGATGTTTTACCTGAGCCACGAGTCTCTGGTTCTCCTGGAGCCAGGTCTCCCTCATGGCAGCCTTCCTGTCGAATCTTCTCGCCATCTGTTCCAGCTTCTCCTGTCTGATCAGCTCGTCTCTCAGGATTCGCTCCCGATCATGCTCCGCCCTCTCCAGACGCTCCCAGGCCTGCACACAGATGATGGGATGATGTTTGTTGTGTTTTTTGGAGGGGGGGAATAGCAATGTGATACTTTCTATTTCCAGTTTAGAAGTTCTTTGCTTGATCCAATCCATAAAGACGTAAGAAGTCAATGTCCTACAGAACAACTCCTGTAGTGTCTAAGGATGCTGTAGAGTAGATGTTTGCTGATACAACATATTCTCACTACATAACCCTATCTTAAGGACCTTTCAATTAGGGCAGTAGCTAATAATTATTCTCATTATCAATTAATCTGTTGATTATTCTTTCAATTATTTTTCCAATTAATCGTTTGGTCTGTGAAATGTCAATTTAATTGTGAAAAATGCTTATCACAGCTTCAGAGAGCCCCGGGAGCTGTCTTCAAAAGACTTGTTTTGTCCAACTAATAGCTATATCAGAGGGGAATAGATCCCAACCCTTCCTGTGCCAGTGACATGTTAGTGTTATATTCTGTCTTTTTTATTTTCTTGTGCCTGCAGTGCTGTCAGACCTTTATTTTCTTCATGAGATGGCTTTCATTGTACAGTTTATTGTACTGCACTATAGTATTACCAGTATAATTCAATTCATTTGTGGTTTAATTGTTGCCTCGGGACAGTGCGCTGCTAAATGAATGAATTATGCCCATCTGCCCGAGCTGTATGGCTGAGCTTCAAACCACACACGCTTACATGCTGGTCAAAAGAGAGACAATCTTCATATGAAAAAGCCAAACATTTTCTTTATTAAAACTGCAGCTGAAGTGATTAGTCGTGTAATCAGTTAGTTAATCTATTTTGATGATTGATTACACATTCAAGTCCTGGGCTAGTTTGTAAAAATACCAATCATTCCCTAGTTTCAGCTTCTCAATTGTGAAGATTTGTTGCTTTTCTTTCGTTTTATATGATAATATACTGAATATCTTTGGGTTTTGGACTCTTCGTTGGACCAAACAAGCTATTTGAAGACATCTCATTGTGATGGGCTACTTTCTTGTTATTTTCTAACATTTTATAGACCATATGATTAATCAGAGAAATTAAACTAAAGATCTTTCTCACCCTGTTGATATCAGCGACCAGGGCTCCCTCTTTAGGCGTGTAGACCCTCTGGTTGTTGGACCTCATACGACTCTGGATGGTGAACAGCAGCACCTCAAGGTTTCCCTTCTCCTGGAACCTGAAAGAAAACACAAGTCACACAAAATTGTACAATTAAACTGTACACCTGGAGGAAGAGCTTTCTTCTTTTACAATGCCTGCGTGATGCCAAATGATGACCAAAACATATTCATCAATGTATTTATATTCTAATCACATTCGTTATCATAAAAATACTGTTTACTAAAATAATAATAATAATAATAATGATTAGTTTCTTTGTTCTATAATTGCTTCACGTCCATCTAATGTCTAATTCAATCACTATTTATTTATTTATTTGTCTAAATGCACATTAATTGTGCTCACTTATTTGTGATTATATGTTGGATCAGCAATGGGTCTAATATTGGTTTCTTGTTTGTTGATCTATTGATGACAAACTGTCAAAATTCAGAAGTCAAAATGCAGTAGAGGTATGGATTGTTGTGAATATGAATGATAGAAACATATTTATTTCAATAAGATATAATATTTACTTTTTAAAATGAAATCAGTGACTAATTTGAATTACTTTTAACTCTAACTTTGAATTTACTCTAAAACTGATTGAAAAGAAGCTCAACATAAAAAAAACATATCACACAATAGAATACATTAGATTACCTACAAAACTTAACTTAATAATAACTGAATTTTCTACAACTAAACGGCAGTCAATTAGTGTATTGCAAACTGTTGGAAAGATAGTCATCCCTCTTCTGTATCAATGTGGTTTAATGATTGTTTGTTATTGTAACTCTGTAATTTTATGAAATTTGCTTAATATTGTAAAGGTGAGTCGTGTTTTCATTTTCTCTTGAAGATTAAAAAGCAGTGTGTAATGTAATGGGAAGGTGTCTTGGCTCGACTCACTTGGGCGGCTTCTCTACCGTTCGGTAGGTGTTGAACTTCTGAAGCTGCTGCTGAACTCCGGTCAGAGAGTTGGCAAGTTTCCGGTTGTTCAGCACGATGATGGTCTGCTCGATCCACGTCAGCAGGTCTGACGAAAGCGTCTCATATTTATTAATCATCTTCTCCGTCTCGATGGCGTGATCCAGAACCTGAAGGAGAAGGTCAAAGACAATCATGGTGGCAGGAACAAACTTACGGTAACAAATTCGTCACGAGTGTGCGTCATCTTTCCATCTTACCTTTCCAACTCTCTTGCCCTCGACAGCGAGCTGCTTCATCTTCGAGAAGTAGTGGTAAAATGCCACGACGTACGTGATGATGGACTTCTCATCTGGGTTCTCTGTGAACACATCTACAAACAAACCAGCAGACAAGTCAGTGTCAGCAAAGCCAGAGACCATATCTGGTCCTGAGGTCTTTTTTTCCACCAGGCGTTAAACTCATAAACATTTAGTTCAACATGAAGGCACAGCCTCCGTCAGTCACTCACCTTCAGGGTCTAACAGCTTGGTCACGCCAAGCTGCTGCTCTGCTACGTTGAAGGCGCTCTGGAGGTTGTGGGTCGGGTTTGACCTCTTCAGATTGCTATAGTCCACCAGATCTGGCCTGAGAGAGAAAGATGGAGAGAGGAGTAAGAGAGCAAAAGAGGAAAATGAGACAGTGAGAGAGAAGAAGCAGAATGAGGAGGAGAGACACTGAGCAGACGGGTTTCCTGTGTGTTTACATTTCAGAGCTGGTGAGAGTGGATTTGGCCATTCATCTCTCCTTACCGGTGTTTGTGTATGAGAGCGTTGAAGGCCATGCCGTCTTTCCAGCAGGTGGTGAAGTTTCTGATGTTGATATTGGGATATCTGCAAAACAACAGCGAGGGGACGTCATTGACTGAACATAAGGGACATTGCTGAGAAGCTCCTGTTTTAAATCAACATCTGGGATCTGTTCTGCTTCTCAACACGTGCAATTATGAACCACATATTTCTGCAGCTCCAGGCCTGAGCAGACTCAGACCAGCAGCATTTTGTGATTTGCTCAAAAGATGGCAAAATTTAGAGGCACAGATTCTGAAATATGACAGAATCCAACTGGATGCCAGCAAATCACAACACTTCAAATGAAGACCTTTCACCTTAAAGAATAGTTCAACATTTTGCTTATTCGCATTATTGCAGAGAATTAGATGAGAAGATCGATACCACTTTCATGTCTGTACAGTAAATATGAATCTACAGCCGGCAGCCGGTGAGCTTAGGTCAGCATAAAGACTGGACAGAGAGGGAAACAGCTGGCTCGGCTGAGTTGGAGGTAACAAAATCAGCCCACCAGCACATAACCCCGTAAAAACAAAACATGTTTTATGGTTATTAAATAACTCGAGTCACATGACTTGGACTTGAATCACAAATTGGATGACTTTCGACTCCACTTGACAAAAATCAAAAAAGGAATTGACTCGTGACTTCACTTGGACTTGAGCCTTTCGACTTGAAAATACTTGATACCTTCCCTGAAGCCCAAAGATTTAAAAAGTAAGTTATTTAGAAAGTGTGCCACCAATCAATTCATTTCCTGAATCAACTAATGTAAACGCTATTCATTCCCAGCAAATCAACACTTAAGCCCATTAAGCCAATCACAATTGTTTTAGCTCCAATCAAGTTGCAGGAGAGAACCATGAAGAACTAACGTTACGTTACTGAGCGCCAGTTGGAAAAGATGATACCGAATATAATTTCTCAAAACTCAAAACTCAAAGGTTAGGACTCAGGACTTGACTTGAGACACACTTGCAAAACAATGACTTGGTCTAACCTCTGGTAAAGGGTAATGCAAACCGTTATTATGTTAAAAATGGACATATTTAATTAAATTACTTCTTCTTCTCTCATTTTTTAATTAAACATTATGATAAAATTGAAAACAATGCTGATTGTGATTGCAAACCTATTTCCAACCATAAAAACTGGAATAATAAAAATAGTAACTAATGTTATTTATAGAACACTTTTCGAGATGCTCAAAGATGCTTTACATAACAAACGTATTATGTAAGCAAGAACCTGGAAAACTATAACAATACAAGTAGCGCAGGACACAAAATTAAATATTAAAAGTTTTTTAAAAGGTTTTAAAAGGAGTTTTGAATTTGAAGACGCACACAAAAGAATGTCTTTAACCACTAAAAGATTTATAGCTGTGCAGAGGAGTTGATTCTCATACTGATTCCCAAAAGATATTTACAACAGCTTGGTGATGCTAAAGTTCACACATCCCACTTACCCTGCCGTTTTCATCTGACACCACAGAAGAAGAGCGTCCTTGGCTGAGCGCGTCTCCTTCTGGTCCGCCTGGCCCGTTTCCACAATGATGTCCTGGATCTGATTAAAAAACAACAAGCGCAGCTGGATGATAAATAATGAAACGTAACTAATGACTGTGAGGTTTGCCATCCAACAAGAACAATTCACTGCAGAGAACGAAAACTTAACTGATAGTAACATGTCGCTAATAGGATGCAGCGGTAGGGAGACATTTTGGCAAAGTGGCACAAATACCCCTTTGAAATACATCATTTATTATAGCTTACAGACATACGAGAAGGTTTTTATTTGTCTACAGCAACACTAATCTCAAGGGATATGTCATCGATGTTATTAGCCGACTGGATTCTCACAAATCTAACCCAAAGATCCAGTTGATATGAGGAGGGGTGGTAATTATTGAAGTTTTTTATTTTCCCACACAGTGGGCCAGTAATTAGAGCAGTGATGTGATCTGAGAGACAGGCCCTGAGAGAGGGCTAAATTTAGCCAGCTTTGGTTCTCCTTGGTTTATGCAGACTGAAAAGATACAGACAGGACCAAGTCAACTCCTTTCTTTTCCTTTTCC
Source organism: Sebastes fasciatus (assembly GCF_043250625.1). NCBI lineage: Eukaryota > Metazoa > Chordata > Actinopteri > Perciformes > Sebastidae > Sebastes > Sebastes fasciatus. Next base: position 11,546,876 of record NC_133809.1, read on the forward strand.
TTTTCTTTTCATTTGACGAGGCTGAATAATGCAGGAGGCCGTATTGTTTGAACTAGCGTGTCTAAAAATAACAGTGTTGCTGTCAAATTAAAAATAAATATATGCCCCCTCCAAGAAGATAAAAAGAGTCAAACAGACATGTTCTGATGTTGTGGATGTGCTTTTTTACAGCAGATAATAATGGCTCTGGAACCTGAAGGCATCTCAAAAACATCCCAAGGCTGCCAGTTGAAACTGCTTCTGTGCTGCATAAATACACACCCAAATAACACTAATCAGTTAATCAGAGACGTGTCTATCAAACGCAGCAGGTTGTACACTGAATGCAAATTAAAAAAAGTTTTAATGTACTCTGATTTTATTCATATAACAGTCTGGTGGTGGTAGCATAATTGCAGTCACATCTGAACTGTGGTTCAGACACTCTGCACATGTGACCAGCTCATCATGTTATTTGAGGATTGCGATACACATGTTAAATAACATGTTAAATAACAGGAATATCATGTGAGTTTTCTGACCAGAACTGTAATGGTGACATTTTTAGATGTAAGAAAATCTGAAGGAATGCTGAAGAAGATTGTGTCTGATGTAAAGAAAATAATCTTAACATGTAACCCATGTAACTCCCAATGACCTACTGTATCTGGACACAACGACTGGATTTTGCAGTCAAATATCCAAATATTAAAATGATACTTACTTTTGTTGGGGTTTATTTTGTAGATTAAACTCCTTTACTGATCTTTATTGACTGTTGATCTATTGACTATTATTAACTTACAATACCCTACAATACCCATAGACTAACCAGTATCGGGCCTGTCTGCTGCACATTGTACTGGTTTACAGAAAATATAATGTAATATGTTCCATCATATATTTTATATTGTGGTGTATGCTATCTTCTACATGTATACATACACTGTATATAGTGTGCATATATACTACATACTGTATATATATAACATTGCAGTATATTTCATATAATTTGCTTTTACTATTATATCTAAATATACTGTATATATTACTGTTATTTATACATACAATACTTCAGTATGACTCAGTTTCTTCCTCAAGGAAGCTGCTTTCACACCACCAATGAGGGGAAGACGGGAGAGGGGAAGTGGTTTCGATCAAGGCGGTAGGGGTGTGAAGCCGTGGCCGCCCACGTGAACACGCACAGATTTTGCTCTGAGTTCACCATGTTGAATTTCTGGTGGTAACCGACTGCCGTTGGTCTAGCCGCTTTTAAAAGCGCTTTGCTTTTTTGGGGAACGCTCTTGCAGGTAGGTGGTTGTCAGGGCAGTTACCGCGTGAAATGTTTGTTGATGCGTTTTCAGTATGAAAACAGAGAGACAGACAGAGAGGGGAGTGAAGTGATGTTATTGTCCAACATTTTGTGGTTATCATTAAAGTGGCCTAAGTTGCACGGAAGAAGCTGTCATTGTCGTGGCTTTTACTTTAACCAACAACCTAAAATCAATGCACTAAATAGTTAATAGTTTTAGCATTACACACGCTTTATTTTAACATCTTCAGGCTTTGAGTGATTCAAACCAGCAAAACAAAAAGATTACCTGGAAGCGAAGGATGATGGTCCAGATGAGGCCGAGGATGAGGCGATGGTTGCCGTCGACGATGTCGTGGGAGCCCATGTTCTCCAGGTGGACCCTCTGCTCTTTGAGGAACTGCAGAGCTTTGTCCACATTCTCCAAACAGTGGATACGCATTCGGCCCTTAGTGGGTTTTGGCTGAAGACAGAAATAAGACAGAAAACAAAGAGAGGAAAAATGATGAAGGCAAGACACCACGAGAGAGAGAGAAAGAGAGAGAGGGATGATACAAAAGGAGTGAAAAATACAAAATGTAAGGTTTGACAAGAGAGCTTCTTACCAGTCGTTCGCCGGACAGCACCTCCAGCAGTTTAATGAGCATGCGTCCGTCTCGCAGGTCCAGGTAGAGGTCAGAGATGCGACAGCCGACCCGGGACAGGATCGAGTTGACCCATTTAGTGAAGGTCTTCTTCTGAACCGCCTCACGCTCATCTGATGGGAGCACAAAAGTTAAAGAAAGAACATGAGCTCCATGAATAATGAAATAACTTCACATCTACAGAACAGCACCACCGGAGCTGGTGGGGATTAACTGTCCTGCTCAAGGGCTCTCTTGCCGCTTACTGATAAAATACAGCCTGGACATACCCAGGTATCTATATTAGCTAGTGAGCTTTGTCGGCATCAAAAACATAACATAAAAAAATGATTCTGTGGCTCCTCTCATTTAATCCAGTAATAGTATCTCTACCTTCACATCAGCTCTGCCTCCAAGAAACATGATTATGAGACAAGGGGCCCCTGGGCACAGACACCCCTCCTACACAGGAGCAAGACCACCAGACGGATATTATGCAGGTGAACCAGGGGCCAGTTGCATAAACTTAGCTTAAGACTAGTCTTGGCCTTAGGTTAGACTAGTCTAATTAAGACTTTCTGGTGCATAAATATTAAGACTGACTAAACCTGAGCCTGAGGTGAGAGCTTTTTTGCTATTGCAACAATCTGTTAGAGGGTCAGCTAGCTATTTCAACTGTTTATACCCATTACTTTTGGTCGTGTCTAGAAGGTAACATGCAAAAATTTGCAAAAACTTGCAAAAATGTGCAAAAACTCTTGCAAGACCGATGACCAATGCCTAACCTTAACCATCCCACGGGTGTTTCCCAAATGGTGGGTAACCTTCTAGACACAACCCAATGGATAAACAGTTGAAATAGTTAGCTAAAAGTAATGGATAAACATGTCTAGAAGGTAACCCGCAAATTGCAAAATCTTGCAAAAACATGCAAAAGATCTTGTGAGATTCGCTGCCCAACGACCTATCCTAACCTTACCTTACCCATTCAAGGTCAATGCCTAACCTTAACCATCTCGCAAGAGTTTCCCAAATTGTGGGTTAACTTCTACCCAATAGGTTGTGTCGTGTCGTGTCGTTTCTTGAAGCTAATATGATTTCAATGTTTTTGTAGACAGGCCTGCAGCAAATGTGATACACATCATCACAAACGGATACTCCCTGAGGAAAAGCTTAACTTTAACAATCTATGTCTCCTCATCCTCCTAGCAGAGTAGATGGAGAAGTGGTGCTGCATAATAACATCACATGCATAAAACACAAACAAGGTCTCTGCATAGTTAAGCGTAGGTGTACAGTATTTATGCTGAAATTCCTCGACTGCAATTTTGCTCTGAAAACTCAGGAATGACAGGGCAGAGAGGAGCAGAGAGTACAGAGCGTCAGACTTTATGGCAGGATGAGCGCTGCCCACATGGTGACACATTCTGCCAGGCTCACACTTAAAAATCATATCTCGCTGCATGGAAGATGTGCCTCCTACTCAGCAGCAAAAATAAAACCAGATTTGATGGGACCATATGTCAGCATGACCCAATGTACTATATTCTGTTTATTTTGTTTGTGGACACACTTAATGTGAATGGGAACGAACGGGGGTGGTGTGAGTGGGTGTGTGCTTGTGACGGGGGGGTTGTATCTGCATTTAGTAAGCATATAAAATGTCCTGCATGATTTTAACCTTCTCTTATTACACATAAAGTACAGAATATAAAACAGAATAAGACTTGGGATTGGGAATTAAATTAACTTTCTAGTGAACAAACTATTTTGCAGCACCGTTTCTAAATTATCTTAAACATACTTTTCACACTTCTCAACTGCAATTTCTTGTTACTTATCGTCATCCATATGCACCAAAAACAATATATCTGCAATAAGCTAACAACAGCCCAGTCGATTTATTGATCTACATCTAGAAATGAGGTCCAGAGACAACAACATCATATGCACATAATATGATCTATTAAAATACTTCTGTAAGGCTTCATTCCAACATATTAAACAAAGGCTTTGGAAGAGTCTAATTGCCATATTGATTAGCCAATATGATAAATTTACAGGTGATTCAAGGGCTTGGCAACATTGTTAAAATCAATGTCACAATATAAACAAAGCTATATCAAACTTTTTTTATTGTAAACGTATCAATAATGAACATATTTTACAGCTCATAACGTCGTCCTGCCTGACGCCGCTGTCGCCGAAACGAAGCACCCACCCCCTCGGGTTCCCCCTCAAGTAAACACTGTCGGTTCTGCCAGCAGTGTTGCCCTTGCACTGTTACCACCGTTGGCTGTGAGCCGTGGGCTCAGCCGTAGCCATGTTGAGAGCCGTGTGGAGGCAATAGATATGCTTTCATTTTCGTATTTAGCATCTTTAAGAAGAAAGAAAAGAAAAGGAAATGCAACAGATGTAATGTATACAGTGCGTCTAGCTGAAGTTAGTTTGAAGTTATATTTCAAATTAACTGGGAATCATTCATTTGGACAACAGAATTTTGTCACAATATGATCATATTGTCATGATACGACTTAATGTCAATAAACAAAACTGTCTCACACATCTCATAACTTCCATAGTAAGTAATAATTACCTCCGCCAAGGCCAAAGGCCTAGGAAGGAGGTTATGTTTTCACTGGCGTTGGTTTGTTTGTTGGTTTGTTGGTTTGGAGGATTACTCCAAAAGTCCGTCATGGATTTGAATGACATTTTTTGGAGGGGTGGGGTGTGGCACAATGAACAATCCATTAGATTTTGGTGGCGATCCAGATCATGATCCAGCCTCGGGATTTTTTTTTAATAACTCCGCTCAGCCTGTGCATTAACACCACAGGCTTTAAGACATGCGCAGTGTAACTGATGACGGCGTTTTTTCACATTAAACTGTGAAATTACAGTTGAGTTCGACCAAAGCACACTTGGTGATTGTTGGAAAGAGAAACGACGGTTTAGGTGAGTTTTACTTTGTTTCTGTCCTGTTTGAATAAAGTGTTTTACGCTGCTCCGTTACGTACAGCTGATGTCAACATAAACAAACATACACGTGGATAATGGCGCAAACTTCACGGAGAGGGGGGGCAATCATACTCGGGCAGCTTGGCGGAGGTCTGCGCTCTCCGAGTGCCATTCTAGTTAGCTTTACTTTCATTCAAGCAATCATTTTGTATTTTTCTTGTTAGAGCTGAAACAATTAGTTGATTAACTGATTTACAGAAGATTTGTCAGCATCAATCCTAATCTATTTGCTATTTCAAGTAATTTCTTATGCTATGTAAATTCACTGGTCCCACCTTTAAACATTTTAGAATATTTTCAATTTTTATAGATCAGAAAAGCCAAGATATTTATCACTTTAGGATCTGGAAACTTGGACATTTTATTTAGTACTTGCTGATGTTTGTAGATCAAATAGTTGATCTAATCATGAGTTGCAGCCCTAGTAGATACTGTATGTAGTTTTTGACTGAAGCTCTTAGTAGAATATTTCAGAACAATCTGGAGCAAGGAGGGCAAGGAGGACATGAAGGACGATGCAACCTGACTACGGTTACCTTGATTGCACCCACAGCTCCCAGAAGACACACACTGTATACACACACAGCTCCTTAACGTTTATCAGGTCAAACGCTGGTGATGAGACATTTTCCCCTCAGTCGTCCAATCTTGCAACACGTGACTTCCCCTTGGTCTGCCTGTTACAGTTCGCCCCGTTTATTCCTGAACCCAAATATGACTGCAAACTATGGAGTGCAAAGGAGTGCATCCTTAATGACTCGTGTAATAAATGATTCAGACCCTGAGGCTGTGGAGAACAAGCGAGGAACAAGCTGAAGTGAACAGAAGAAGAGGGAGGAAAGAAAGGAGAGAGGAGTTAAAGGTATTGGATTAAAGGTTAAGAAGGAGACATAAAACAGTGTGAGGGAGGAGGAGAGACTGGAGCAAAGGTATCAGGGGCTCAGATGAGGATGAGAAAAAGAGGGCAGTCGATGGAGGGCAAGATGGATCAGACAGAAAGTAATGGAGAGATTGACTGAGATACAAGCTTTCAGGTTTAATCTGCAGAGACCCGACCAGGAAAATAGAACAAGATACATTACCTACAGTATCTAAAAATGACCCAGTAAGCACCAAAAAAAGCTCCAGCTCCATTCTTAGCATCATCAAAGAGAAGAAACCAGTAGTTATTGTATGTAAAACACATGGCGCAGCAGAGTACAGTAAATAAATCATGCTTTTTCTGCTCCCCTCAGCAGAACAACGGCACGCACCGCTCCGCTACGTCGTCACAACTTTCATGAAAAAGTAATGGCAATTAAAACATGCAAATAACTCAAAGCTCCAACAGAAGTGTCAGAGTTGATTTAGCACAAACTGTCACATCAGAATCTGTCAGCAGGGATAAAAAAACAAAACACCAAGAAGGCAGCTGTGTGTGCAGTAAAACCTGTGATAAATGCTTTCTGAACTATTTGGGGTGCTGCCTCCAGAGGGTTTTTACAGTGGAGGCAGTAAGAGGACAATTAAAGATCATCCCCCGAAATGTGCACATGGTTCTCCCGTATCGTCTCGCATCGAGACCTTGAGAGGAGACATGAGTGCACATTGATGCTCTTAGCCTTTTAGGAAGCATGGGACAACAGAGAAGGAGGAGGAGTGGGCGGAGGGAAGGAGGATTGTTTCTTGCGTGCATCCCGCCGAGCCGTCTCCAGATGAGCAGTTCTACAAGCTCGATGTGACAATAGCACTCGGTGTACGCTCACTGCTGAACAAAGCCTTCAGCGTTAAGTCTGAAAACTAAATTCTGTTTAACTTCAAAATTCCAGTAGCAGTATTGTTGAGCTGGGCAGAAAATCAATATAATATATAAACTATTAGTGTCAATGTCTGGGATATATTATCGAAATGTCAGTGGTTGTCTTTTCCAGGTCTTTAAGGCTATGTTACAGTTAAAAGATAACATTTCTGAGCTTATTTGAGTGCAATAACATGAACAGTGAATTATTCTACATCACATTCACATTACAAACCACCTCTGAAGTCTTTATATATTGATATTGAGGTATTTGTTATGAGTTCCATTACTTGGGTTTGTTGTTTGTATAATGGCATATACCGATCTTATCCACCCTTAAAGCATACCTTTTACTGATCACATAGAATTTCCTTTCATTTCCAAAAATTCTCTTGAGTCAGTTTCTTTAAAGACATCAACATAAAGCAACCTGACTGAGAACAAGTGGAATGGGACCACAAGCAGGAATCAGCACACGTCTCCCGATGCATCCCGTTCTCATTCCCAGGGCGTCAAATACCGAGGCTTTGTCACGCCCCTTGGCGTGTGATACCAACGCACAAGGCACCCTTTAGTGCCTGTATGAAACGTACCAGGCATTCAATTAACTACAATGTAAACCCATCTGCGGCAACAGTAAACACAGAGAAAATGCACCGGGAGTGTGGTGACGTAGTTTAAAGAGCGAAAAGACACACACAGGGTGGGCAGGAGGGGAGTTGGATGGGTCCAAAAACAAAGGGCTTTCATCGAGGAGACCGCTGTCCCATGTTTTAAGTTCAAGTTTCACTTTCACATTACAATCAGCTGTTCGTTCGTGACCCGTGTTCACAACGTTCATTTTCATTTTCACTTTACAAACGTAGTAATTTTAAGCCCAACCATGTTGTTTTTCCTAAACCTAACTCAGTGGTTTTGTTACCTAAACCTAAAGTGAAGCCAAGGGACGTGACAAAGCGCCAGTATGTGACGAGTTGGTATGAGAACGTGTTGTCTGGTGAGGTACGCTGTGTTTAATAATTGTTGTTTTTTGTGATAAAACCATTGATCTGTGACATGCTAAAACATATTTTAAGAGTAACACAAGTAAAGAAATGTCATAAAGTCCCAGTAATGCTCAGTAATGTCAGTAGCAATATATATGAAGTTCTTTAACATTTGCTAGTCTTGCTTTAAGGTTCTGTATCAAAGTTGGTGTACGAGCAGGATTCCTTCTCCTTTTTACATTAAATGTAAATGAAAGCTACAATGTTTAACTTAATGCATGGTTTTCACTTCGATCGTGGCAGAACGGAAACGGAGGCTTGGCTTTTTTACACATAAGCACATTTAGGTACAGTTCATAAATAGGAAAGTAGCTGTAATAGTTCATACGAAGGTCTGACCACAACTTTACTGTACGTTTAATGCTTGGTTGTACTTAGTGGTGCTGCAACGGAAGCTGCCATTGTCGTGCAGTCTTTTTACATTAATTAAATATTGTTGAGCAAGTGCAGTGGTCAGATACAGTATCTAGTTTTTCCACACTGACTGAACTGCAGCAGCGTTTAGTCACTGCTGTGCTGCGTTCCTTTTGCAACTTCTTCTTTCTGCATATCAGTGCCAGCCTTACTAAACATTCCTCTGTTTCACATGCTTTTACTGTGTAATCTCTCATCCACTCCTTGACTCCAGTGAAAGCCCAATGACTTATTCATGCTGATGGATTTTCCCTGTATATGGCTTGATCCGTCGTTTCCCAATGTCAGCTCTTACTGGAAGTAACCAAGTGGATCCCACGGCATCTTCTACATGCCTGAGTCATGGCACTGCCAGGGCTACCTGTTCTGCAGCCATGACACCACGTCTTTATTAACAAGCCTGTCCAGGAGACGAAACACCGCCTCCGTCGGCTTTATTTACACGCTTCCTCACCTCAAGACAAGATGAATCGTCTGAGCTTATGCTAAATGGACTCACATTCTGCGACAGCTAAACATCAGATTAATGCACATTAGAGGCTGTCACGATCACGGAGCAAAACATACCGGCATTTTGACTCATAGGGATTAAAGGGGAGCTCCACGAAAGCCTGTTTACAGGTGTTGGGGAGCACTATTGCAAATGTGAAAAAAGTTGTATAAAGTCTTTCATGGCTTCAGAGGGAGCTGTGTGAAATCTGATAAACTAAAAATAAAAAAATCTGGGGGTGCGTAGTTAGATAGAAGCACCAGACCTTTGTAGCCCGCTCCTCATCTCTGCTTGAGGCTAGCGGCTCGAGGCTACAGTTGCTGCTACTAGCAAAACACGGTTGTGTCTAGAAGGTAAGTTGCGAAACTCTCGCAAGATGGTTAAGATTAGGCATTGACCCCGAATAGTTAACATTAGACATTGACCCCAACTGGTTAAGGTTAGGCATTGACCCCAAATGGTTAAGGTTAGGCATTGACCTCGAATGGTTAAGGTTAGGCATTGACCCCGAAGAGTTAAGGTTAGGCATTGACCTCGAATGGTTAAGGTTAGGCATTGACCTCGAATGGTTAAGGTTAGGCATTGACCCCGAATGGTTAAGGTTAGGCATTGACCTCGAATGGTTAAGGTTAGGCATTGACCCCGAATGGTTAAGGTTAGGCATTGACCCCAAATGGTTAAGGTTAGGCATTGACCCCAAATGGTTAAGGTTAGGCATTGACCCCGAATAGTTAAGGTTAGGCATTGACCCCGAATGGTTAAGGTTAGGATAGATCGTCCGGCAGGGAGTCTCGCGAGAGTTTTCGCATGTTTTCGCAACTTGGGGGTCACCTTCTAAACACGACTGCAAAACACACCTGAATCTCCAACCAAACTGTCAACGGTCGAGTTGAATTTTGGGTCATGTAGGCGTCAGGTTTTAACAGAGAAGAAGAGAAGAAAGCGTGGAATAAAAAAAGGTGATATTTCTGGTTTTGCTGCATCGATTTTGATAATGTCCATCATGACTCAGACAATCTTACAGGAGTGCAGTGTTAAATCAGAGGAGTACTCTTTTATAAGAAGATGCAAAACGAACACATGAACTACAAAAAATGACAACTGCTTAAAGAACATACATTCACAATAATTTGAGGGGGCAAAGAGATTGTATTTTTTAAACAGTAAACAGGAGACGATTAAGGGCTCAGAAACTTGAAGGGAAGAGCTAAAAGGTTAAAGGTCAATGTCACAAAAAAACTAGAAAAGATGGAGAAAAAAAAACACTTTTTCAATCAGGGCACTCAACGCCAATGAGTGTGTCAAATCCAAGTAAGTCATAAGAAAAACTGATGAATGGTTGAAATCAATAAGAAAACACTTTTTTCCCCTCTCTTTCTCTATTTATTACTTGTGTTATTTTCTGTTATTGCTGTTCTGTTCAACTTCATTTGGCTGCAGTCTTGATCAGATCTCCTGAATAATGGGGCAAACAAAAAGTAAATAAAACCTCATGACATCCAATTGGGGGATCAATACACTTGGCTCTGAACAACCACTCTAATTTGGGAAAGCTTCAGAAGTTTTACCGCGTCACGTATCAGTTGACTCTGCAGTCTTCAGAATCAGTCTATACTTGAAATTTAGCAGAGGCAGAAAAAAAAAAAGCATGTTTCCCTCTCTGTTCCTGCATCGTCTCCTCCATTTTCTTCCTCTCACTAATGCACTCCTGTCATCAGGGAGTTGGATAGCATAGTGCAAGCTCAGAAAAAATCCACAGTGACGGCAGACCTCTCTTTTAAAACCGTAATAACGCGAGCAGGGAGAAGTTAAACCGCCAGAGAAATTGATTCTTTTTTAACACCGCCAACGCAATCATTCAGGGGAAAAAGGATCAAAACGCACTTATGCTGTGTTCTTTGGAACAGTTTGTGAAGGGTAAGGGCCATATGGAGAGTAGGCAACAAGCTCAAATGATGAATATGTTTGTTATTTTAAAGAAGAGGGAGCATATAAGAGTGCATAATACTACCTTTGGAGGGGGAAAAAAAAACATCACAACCTTTTTAGGAGTTTGCCTATGAATTATTCAAAGTCAAGTCAGTGAACAATTGGGGCAGAGCCCCTGCTTCCTGGAAATAAATAAATTACAACCCTATACGTTCAATAAAAGGGCCACCGCTTTGGAAGCTTTGCTGCTACTTTAATCCAGTTCTCACGACAGGAAGACAAACTAACACTCGCTCACATCACAGCCCAACCTCCCTGCGATCCCGTCCTGGCCTAAACACAAACACAAGTTGGGAAAGGGAGGGGCATGATTGGAAAAGTGTTATCTTGCTCCGTCTCATCAGTGAGGAAGGAGTGGATGGGCAAACTCTCTCTTTCAAACACACACACAGATGTACAAACACACACAGCTCTTCCATCAGGACCCCTGTACCTTGCAACTGCCTGAAGCGTCCATCCAGGATGGAGTTGAAACAGATGTTGGAGGTGCTGAAACTCAGCCAGCGTGCCCGCTTCATACTTTTAGCTGAGGAGGAAGAGGAGGGGAGGAGGGCGGGGGCAGGGTGAGGGTGAGAGGGCCGCTGACGTCTCGGGGTGCAGGAGGAGGACGAGGAAGAGGATGAGGAGAAGGGGGAGAGTCCCACGGGCGCCACGGCGAGCGGGACGTGCAGGAGAGTGCCGTTCCTCTCCAGGTGGTGTTCAGGCTCCTGCTGCTTCCTGCTGCTGCTGCTGCTTCCCCTCGCTGTCTTCCTGCTTTCAGCTTTCTGGGCCCGGTGGACCGGCGGGGTGCTCCTGCTCCGGCTCATGCTCATGCCGACCCGAACGGGGGCCTCTCTCTCTGCCGGGGCATAGGGCCGGCTGGCAGCCTCCTTGGTCCCGCTGCTGCTGCTCCGGATGGCTGTGGTCTCCCTGCTGCTGGCCTTCAGGCTGATCTTGACCTCTCGGAGCCGGGGCTGGCTTATAGGGGCAGCGCGCAGCAGGCACGGGCTGCTCATCTTGACCCCCGAAACAACAACAACAACACCGCCTGGAGCCAGCAGAGGAGCTTGGCACTCCACGTCTCTCCTCTTCTCTGTCTCTTGGCTCTCTGTCCTCCTTTCCAGATCCCTCTCGTGTTCACTCCAGCTCCCTCCCTCCCTCCCTCCCTCCCTCCCTCCTTCTTCTTCCTCTTTTCTCACTCTCTCCTCGCTGCTGCTGTGATGATGCTATGCCTCCACTCTCAGGCGGCACAAGGGCTCAGGCAGCCTTCAGTTCAATTCAGAGTGGTTTCTTTAGCCCCATCCATGCATACAATATGTTTCAATACGTCCACGTGCTCACAAGGCTCCCTCCCTCTACCCAGCACTCCCACACAGTCATGACATCACTGAATGTGTATTTCCCGTGCCAATAATCCAACATGAAACTGTCTATTGCCTATGGAGCGTGTCTTTTTTTAAGGTTCATGTAAGGAGCACCTTACCTTGGATGGATATTCAATATGTTATGTATGTGCTTCGAAGGCATGCTGGGTGCATATTTCTGAGTTCACGAGCTGTAAATCAGCAGCGGGCATCATTCAGAGCCTCTCTCATCTCCTGCCTCTCTCTTGACTTTCCTCCCTCTTTCTACAGTACCTCTCTCTCTCTCTCTCTCTCTAACAGGAAACACTGATTGCATTACAGAAACATCAGTGCAGCAGCACTCTAACACAATATCACCAACACCCACACAGAAGCCTGCATCATTTAAAGAGACAGAAAGAGACAGCAACAAAAGTGATGAGAGCGCTGCCAAATAAACAGTCTGGACACGACTTTAAATATTTCGGCCACCCAGATGTTGGGCTGTATATCAAACCTCAATACATTATGTGTTTTTATGAAATCTGTGCATAGCATCGAATGTTCAAAATCAGACAGTTCTTAAACTTTGTTATCCTTAAGACTTTCATTATATGAAACCCCATTTTAATACTATTTTGTAATACTATTCATGACCAGCTTTTTTTTAGCAATAGCCATTCAATGTACTTTCATTCTGTAACTCAATTTCAGGCACACTTACATCAAAGCATTGGCCATTTACAGCAAATAGTTATAAAATGTTGGCGGGAAATGGGAGAGAGAGGGAGAACTACTCCTCCCCCCGAACTAATATTAAATGCTCAGTATAATTAAAAAAGCTGGACAATGTAGTTTTTAGCAAATGTTACTCAAACAGGAGTAAATAGTGTTTTTGCTGAGGACTATTTTCAGCTACCGATTAATGCACATTTGGTGCTCTAGTGAGTATTTACGGCAGCAGGATTGGGAGACGTTTGCCTTCAGGGCTTTCTGCCAGAAAGGCTTCATTTTAACCCAAACCATGATCTTTTCCTAAACCTAACCAAGTAGGTTTGTTGCCTAAACCTAAGGAGATTTCTTGCAGAAAGCACTGAAGGCAAACTTCTCCCATGTGTGCAGGATTGTGTGTTTTGAGATCAACTCAAAATAAACTACAATGACCATGTTCATGGTAATGAAGGAGCATGTCACCAGTGCAACAGTGTGGCTTATTGACGTGTTTTTTCAGGACAACAATGGAGCTCTATATTAGGTTTTGGCTACACAGGCAAAACTTGTTGGTGGGATCATTTCATTGTTGGTTTTGGTCTTTTCATGCGACTTATCCCGTAAGGATTTTGACTTTGAATCAAAATGTAAAACTGTCAAAGTTAACGCTATAATAACGCGTTAACACAAAATTGTTTTAACGCCACTAATTTCTTTAACGCATTAACGCAACTTGCAATTTTTAGATTGTAGCGGGCTCAGTTTTAAAGCTAGAGTGAAGATACTGGTATCATATATAACTAGAAAACCTAAGGAATCCATACGACCATGTCATACTAGCTTGTCGCGAAGGAGGCTAAATAACGCTCCAAACTGTCATGCCCATCTTCAAAGGGGTCCCATAACTTCTGACTTTAAGATATGTGAATGAAAATGGGTTCTATGGGTACCCACGAGTCTCCCCTTTACAGACATGCCCACTTTATGATAATCACATGTAGTTTTGGGGCAAGTCATAGTCAAGTCAGCACACTGACACACTGACAGCTGTTGTTGCCTGTTGGGCTTCAGTTTGCCATGTTATGATTTGAGCATATTTTTTTATATCAGCAATGTTCTTGTATAGCTGCTTGTGTTTAGACATTTAGTTTTCTTTTGCTAGATACCATTTTGCGATGTGATCACACCAGCTGCGAGGCCAAATCGGACCAGCGACTGATGTTGGGGCAATCCCCCTAGGACCATACCCATCTTTGAACTCAGCCTTCATTTTGATTTCAAATACACACCTGTGAAGTGTCGTGACTGCAACTTGCACGGTTGTGCAGTAGCGCGATGACAATATCTGTAGTAATCAAAGTACTCAAAACCTCTTCTGTGGCAGTTACCGCTACAGTAGGTGTCTCCAGGATCACATTTTGCAACGATGACACTCATAGAGTCACAAGGTGAAAAAATGACCGGCGTTGCTGTCGCGGCTGGTAATACATTTACAAATTAAGGTATCAAAAAAACAACAACTGTGTTTTGGTGTCTGTATAGAAACTCAGGCATCATATCTGCACTAGTATCAGAAGATTTCAGTGCTACCCAGAAGTGCCTTCTCAACAGAGCTGAATTCATATTTTACTACCTTGCGGGTGACCTCTCTTGTCTCCAGCTTTATGGAAACGAACACTGTGTGACCCTCAACTCCCCGTTTCTGTCACGCTTCCTTCCACCGCAGAAACACTGCTATTTTAAAACCCCAAGCAGCCGCCCCACAGGTGGAGTCACAGCTTACCAGCTTAGCCAGAAAATGCCAGAGATCTGTGCTATGGGGAGGCAGACGGGCAGGGCAGCTGTCCAGATCGGTCAGACGGTGGACATTCCGGGAATGTGCAAGCGATCCCAGTTACTTGCAGAGGGGGCGGAATGGTGTCAGGGCTCAGCTGTTGGGGAGGGTGTGTGACACCACGAGTAACATGTGAACACACAACAACACCTGCAGAGCTCTAGCTGAGAGCTTTGGAGTAAAATCAAGGGTCACCTGGAGAGTGATTTTGTAATTCTTTGACTAAATCTAAATGGAGGTCAGTGACACATTGAAGCCCATTAAAACCTGCCAAAGTTTAACAACAGACACCCATTATAGCTCACCCCTTCTGCCCTTCCCACGCTCTAAAAAAGACACAGTCATCTCAAAAATGTGTCCCACAAATGCCTCAGAGAGGACACAGCCTGTTTACTATGCATGCACTCACCTGCGAGGGCCTTGATGCGCGAGCGCTCAAACAGCCTGGCAGAGCAGTTGTCATTGTCTATCTCCTCGTCAGTGAGGTCGAAGCGGGTGTTGATGCGGCTGTACTGCTGCGTGATCTCCGCATTGTCAAAGTCCACGGGGGACGTCATGGCGGTAGCCAGCGTGGCAAGCGGGGTGAGGGGACGGCAGGCAGGCGTCCTCAGGTGGTCTGGGAGTGTGTAGGGAAATGAGTGGAGGGGACGAAATGGCAGGATGGACCTCGAATGCTGGAGGTAGTCTGGAAGAGAGGGGAAAGACACACAGTAGAGGTGTTATTATGACTGATTATGATGAATAATTCAGCACTTACAAGGAGTCAAAGTAGTTTAACTTTTTTATGGAAAAACCACATCAGACACACATTATTATTTCAAGTAGGATACTGTATGGTATGGCTGCAACAATAATGGACATTTTTTACTGTTTTATGATTTAAAGACCAGTCAATTACTCAAGAAAATATTCAGTAGATTAACTGATAATAAAAATAATTATTTGTAGCCCCAGTGTAGGGACAAAACAAGAAAATGAGTCTGACTTGTGTAGCCTGCTTTCTCTGTAAGAGCACTGTCTCGCTGCAATTTAGTTTGTATTTTGGTTTTAAGTTTCAATGTATCAACCCCATTGGGGAGGGGCTGTATCTTATACATGGCATGAGAATGTCATTTTGGCAATTTGAGGAAATCTATGTGATCTCAGATGTGGTACAGGTATATTTTTAGTCGCCTATCATAGCTTTCAAATTGGCCTCCATAAGCTCCTGTGCCCCCTCACAATCTCCATTTTGTGCGTGTCACTTTGCTCAACCGTCACCCTGCCGCAGTGTGTCTGTGTATTCTTTGTGTGGAATGGCGGGTTGAAGTTGAAGGGTAGCAGCTCAGATAGCTCTCTATCTGGGTGCAGCATAGCTCTCTTA
Organism: Sebastes fasciatus; assembly: GCF_043250625.1. Lineage (NCBI taxonomy): Eukaryota > Metazoa > Chordata > Actinopteri > Perciformes > Sebastidae > Sebastes > Sebastes fasciatus. The sequence goes on from NC_133809.1 coordinate 11,562,754, forward strand.
TCGTGTCACACAGGGGGAGGGCAACCCCTCTGTGCCGCAGAGCACGACAAAAAACACCTACTTTTAAATGATGCGGCTCACGTAGTTTGAACTTACGAGTGTGTTTCCGTTGGTGGGGTTTTTGTGAGAATAAGCGCGCGAGGTGAAATGAGGCGGGAAATACAACTTGTGTTGATACTGTAGTAGAGAAAGATGAAGAAAAATTAACATAACAGCCATGTGGCACTACAACAGTTGCTGAATACCACATATTTTTGGAATATTTTTCATGTCAGAGATTTAAGTGATGACATTAAAACTACAACTAGGGATAGACAATTAATCTAAATGTTATCAAAATCGCAATATGACCTATTGAAATTTTAAAATCGCAGGAGGCGTAATATTTTTAAAGGAAAAATGTGTGTAAAAATACCATTTGCAATTAAATATTGTGATGCTGCAGAGATGTCCTGGCCTACATATCATATTCTACAGACTTAAGAAAGCATCTTTGTTTGGTACAGATGCCTGATTTCCGGCAAAAAAAAAAAAATCACACCATAATCATTTAAATATGTTTTTCAATGAAAAGGAGAATAATGATGTAAATATTATCATTCCCTCTAATATTGCAATTAGATATTTTTTTTTTTTTAAATGTTCAGCCCTAACTACAATTAGAGATAAGGTGAACATCTGCATTTATTCTACTGTATATTTATGATTTTACACTGATGGAAAGAAACTAAATGTAGAATATTTGCCTCTGAATTATAGTGGAGTACAAAGTAGCAGAAAATAGAAATACTCAAGTAAAGTACAGGTGCCTCAAAATTGTACTAAAATGTACTTTCCATCACTGCTGACATGCCTTCACTACAGAGAAGAGAAGAGAAGAGAAGAGAAGAGGCCCTCAGTGATGCACAATGACGGCACCCTACAGGTCTCCCTCCTCCTCCTCCTGCTGCTCAGTATCAGTCTTCTGCAGAGGGCTCTTATCAGCCCAGGGAATGCTCCACCCACCACCGGGGATCCCCTTATCACACACACAACCTGAACAGGACCGCTGCACAACACACTCAGACTGCATAAACCCCCTTTACACGCCGCACAAACCCCGTATCCACAAACCGTCAGCTGTTTACAAAAACCCTCTAAGACTCTAATCGTGTCCACGGGCTGACTGACTGCTTGCTTCCACACACAAACCGCGGCAAATTAGGTGTGTGAGTTGGGACTACACTCGGGCTGTACTGGGCTCCATTTAGAGCCGTATTAAAGGCAAGCTGGCCTCCTACTTATAGACGCCCCTGTGACGGAAAGTTCACTGCCTGCCACAGCAAAGTGTGTGTCTGTCAATAGTGAGATGTCCTCTTGTGGTGTCCTTGAGCAGGAGACAGGACTCTTACATACCTCACTCACAGTAGGTCACCCTGTCAGCTAGAAGTTCCTGTGATGCAGAATAAAATCTAAAAGCACCATGAAATCAATATAATTAGAGTGCTGAGCAAGTGTAACAGTATGCAAATGCTTAAAATTGTGCAAGTGCAGATCTCTAAAAAAACAGTTTCCATTACAGCTGCAACTAACAATTGTTTTCATAATCGACTAACCTTTCAATTCGTTTTAATGTACAATTAGAGATAAGATAAACAATCTGCATTTATTCTACTTAGAGCTGCAACGATTAATTGATTAATCGATTAGTTGTCAACTATTAAATTAATCGCCAACTGTTTTCATAATCAATTAAATCGGTTTGAGTAATTTCTTAAGTAAAAAAAGTTAAAATGATCTGATTCCAGTTTCTTGAAAGTGAATATTTTCTGGTTTCTTGACAGTAAACTGAATATCTTTGAGTTGTGGACAAAACAAGACATTTGAGGACGTCATCTTGGGCTTTGGGAAACACTGATCGACATTTTTCACCATTTTCTGACATTTTATAAACCAAACAACTAATTGATTAATTGAGAAAATAAACGACAGTTTAATCGACAATAAAAGTCGTTAATTGCAGCCCTTATTTTTGTTTATCTTATTTCATATTAAATTGAATATCTGTGAGTTTTAGACTGATGGTTCGTCAAAACAAGAAACTGGAAGACTTTTTCTTTAGCCCTGAAAAATTCAGATTTTTCTGTGTGATGTTTCTTTTTTGACATTTCAGACATTTTATAACAATCACCTGCAGTTGCAGCCCTAATTAATTAACAAATTGGTAAGCCTATAAAATGTAAAATAATGATAAAAGTTCATGCTATGTCTTAAAAAAAACAGTAAAAAAGCCAAAGCTATGCAATTTACAATGATATCAAGAAAGAAAGAAAGCAGCAAAATAGCTATGTTCTGCTTTTTTTCCATGATAAAGGATTAATAGATTATCAACATATTGACAATATTTTGACCAGGTGATTAATAACTAATCCATTTAGCACCAGTTTCTACATGTCTGAATTCCACAGAGCTAAACACACGAAACATAAATTATGTAATCGTAGTACAAGTCATGTTATCGTTGTTAAAACTATGAGGTAATAGGGCATAAATTTGATACGAGGCGGATACAAATAGACTTACGTTTTTATTGGCCTAAAAGACAAATTATATAATACTTTGGCACCCTGCTTGTATTACTTTCTAGATAAAGACCTCAGCCCACGGTCCAGTATTTCATCATTTTTGTGGTTGCACATTGTGAGATGATGACTAGAGGCGCTGGATAATAGTAGTATAAATGTCAAGAGGGACGATTAAAATGTAGGCTGGAATATCTCCAGATATTCAAGTGCTGCTAGATAAAAAGAAGAAAAAAAAAATTCTTATTCATTATTGTAATAATTGTAATGTTTTTTGTGGATGCAGCTCGGCACATAAAGTTTGGGGGAAATGGTTAAAAGGTGTGAATGAGATTTTTACTCTTAAGATTTTCTGAGTTAGAATATAAACAAAACAATCCGTCTTTTTCTAAAGGTGTGAAAAAACTTTAATGATAACCTTTCTGCTGTTTGTGATTTTAATTGACTTCACCCATTCCACCTCTTTTGTTGTTACTGCAAAACTACACTGTAAACAAATATGTAAACATCAAATCAGCACCTGAGATGAATAATAACTCCCAGCTGTAAGTAAACTCTGTGTTGATGCATGCACAACACATTAGCTGGCGAGGAGGAGTGAGAAGCATGGAGTCAAATGGAGAGGATGAAATAAGAGATGGGTGTGGTCAAGATGTGTGACCTACAGTATGTGTGTGTGAAACTGTAGCAGCAACTGGACTGAGGAGAGGGAGGCCTTTGGTCCAGCAGAGAGTAAATCTGAGACATAAACACAAAGTGGACAGAGATCAATATGGAAGAAGAGGAGGAGGAGGAGGGGGTTGGTTATTGGACTGAGTGACCATCAAAGTCTGCAGCTCCTCAAACTGCCAATAACAACTTCAAACTAACCATGCACTTTAACAAGATATGAGGGAAAACATGGGGGGAAGCGGAGCATAAAAACACTGTTCAGCATAATCCATACTGTACATTGATTATGTACACAAGCTGTGAGGAGGAAAAAAGCTGTTACTTTGTTGTGGTCAATAATGTTTTGACTGCAACAATACTGAGCCTGGTTATAATGGAATCGATAGTAAACTATTCCTGGAGTGTGTTTACACAAAAGGCTCAGCTCGTCCAGACATGGCGACACACTCAACGCACTAGTCTTGTCCTTTTAAGGGGAATGAAGGAGGAACGTCTCTTTTGCTCAGAGGAACAATTTGTTTCTTTGTTGTTTCAGAAGCTGTTTCCGATCAAGGAGGGAACAAGCACTGTCAGGTGATTTAAGAAAGAAAAGGAGAGGATAGATGGAATGGTGGAAAGTGCATGGGCTTAAAGGTTAACAACAGTACTTGAGTACATTTACCCAAGTCCTGCAGTTAAGTACAAGTTTGAGGTACCTAAAGTATTTCCATTTATACTTCTACTCCACATTCATTTGACAGCTTTACTTACTACTTCACAGATTAAGATTTTACATTAAAAAAAAACATATGACAGGCATATAACAAATATTAAGCACTGTAAAAGATTAAACTATCCCAACAGTATATAAAAAATACTTAAAATACATAAATTAGCTCCACCTTGACCAACTACAACAGTAAATTCTACTTAAACAAATGCATCAGTAGTAATAATAATAATAATAATAATACACAAACAGGATTATATACAATAGTGTAACACTTCAGTACTTTCATGTTGATACTTTAAAGTACATTATTGTTGTGTACCATTACTTAAGTAATATTTTCTATTCAGGACTTTTTTTATATATATATATATAATGGAGTATTCTTATAGTGCAGTAATGGTACCTTTTACTAAAGTAAAGTATCTAAAAACTTTCTCCACCATTCCTTAAAGAGGAAACTTTTGGAGAGCGCACTTCTTACCACAAACATGCTTAGTGACGTCATTGTGCGCATTTCCAAGGACTTGCTATAGCTTTAAAAAGATAACAACTGATAACTAACTCAAGATGTAACTTTAGCTTAACTAAAACTTAAAAGAGAAAAAAAAGCGAGTAATTTTAATAAGCTATAGCAGAGCATTTGAAATAATTCATGTGAAAGCTTTTTTTTTTTTTTTTTTAAAGGACTTCATTGTTCAACATGGCAGCCAATAAGTCCCAACAGGTGGTTTGGGAGGAAACTTTTTAAACTCCACTACAAACAATTGCAAACAATAAGCAGACTAAAAGTGGAATGAGCTCCAGTTATAGTGAGCTGAGCTGACAGCAACTATTTTGGCCAAAGATCAATAATTGAATTTAACAATTTACACTTGCTTATGCTTCTGGATGTTGTCCTGTCCGGAAACGTTTCTTTATACATAATGGGAGTATTCTTAAAGTGCAGTAATGGTACTTTTTACACAAGTAAAGTATCTAAATACTTTCTCCACCATTCCTTAAAGAGGCACTTCTTACGCACAAACATGCACAGTGACGTCATTGTGCGCATTTCCAAGGACTTGCTATAGCTTAAAAAAGATAACAACTGATAGGCTAACTCAAGATGAAACTTTAGCTTAACTAAAACAAAAACAAAAAAAAAAAAAAGAAAGTGAGTAATTTTAACAAGCTATAGCAGAGCATTTGAAATGCTTTTTTTAAAACGGAGTCATTGTTCAACATGGCAACCAATAAGTCCCAACAGGTGGTTTGGGAGGAAACTTTTACAAACAATTGTAAACAATAAGCAGACTAAAGTGGAAGGAGCTCCAGTTAGTGAGCTGAGCTGACAGCAACTATTTGGCCAAAGATCAATAGTTTCATTTAACAATTTACACTTACTTCTGCTTCTGGATGTTGTCCTGTCCGGAAAGTGTTTATCTTGAGTTCTTGTCCTCTGCCAATAAAGCAATTATAATCCCATTGAAGCAGCAGCAACAGCAACAACAGCAGCAGCAGCAGCAGCAGCAGCAGTGGGGGTCCTGGTCCTGGTCCTGGTCAGTGCGCACGGAGGTGTCCACAGCGCGAGGAGGGCGCACGGTCCTGCACGAGGGAAAGGCGCTCCAAGCTCATTCCCAGAAAGCCAGAGACTGACCCACCCTGCGGGGTTAAAAATAAAGTGGGCGCATCCAGTACATGATATGTGCGGAGCGCAGGGAACGGACATTCCTGACAAGAGACTGGTGACTCTAAATGGCAGAGACACTTCTGATCTCTTGTAGGCCTACACCCCAACATACTGCACTCCACCCCCCTCTCTAATCGCACACAACACCCACAGAGACCCTCTCAGAGAAATGTCACCTCCACTGCTGCCTCTGCGTGCCATTCACATGCAGTACAGACAAGAGGAGAAGAGAAGAGAGGCCTAGCATGAATAGAAACACGTCCTGCATGGAGAAAGATCCTCACATTACAAAGCATATTTTTGATACAACTTCAAATCAATAAGTATAATATGAAACAATAACCTAGTTGACCCTGCTGACCTGCTCTGGAGGTCCCTGAAGGTGCCCCTGTTGTGCCTCGCCGTTATAACTGTTATTATTAGTCTAATTATTATTAGAATTAATTATGTTCCTTGCTCATGTATTTAGTTATTTCCTTCCCTATACTTCCCCTTAGTTAGCTTTAGTTAACTACTTACTATTTTTTTTTTTTTTAATTTGTGTATTTATTTGTGTATATGCTGTATGTGTATATATATGTATGTATGCATGTATGTATATATATATCATTTTTTTTCTTTTTATTAACCTTTCCTCTCTCCATGTATCCACCCCATAGACGCGTACACACAGAAATGTGCTAACTGGCCAGTATTCACTGTTCTTGTCGTCCTCTTGTTGTTGTGTTAATGTATTGTCTTTTGTCTTGCAATAAATTAAAAAATAAATTAAAAAAAAGCATATTTTTACTTATTTTATTTATCATCGTCATTGTAGTGTTTATTTTACAATATTTTTGTTTAATTTTATTATTATTTTCATTATTTATTTTATTCTATTGTATTAAAATGTCATTATTTTAATACAATCTGCTTATTTTGTGTAGTTTCATTATTTTTATTTCCTTGTATTTTATTTATCTTTTATTATCTTAAATACCCATCTTTTATTGCTCTCTTATTCAATGAACTTTTATCCTGGTTATTTTGGTGTGCATTAGTCTCTAAATCCATTTTTTTTTAACATTATACATTTTTGTCAATCATCTGTACAGCACTTGGAATTGCATTTGACTTGTTTGAAAGGTGCTATACAAATAAAGCTTGATTGAAGATTGATTGATATCCATCAATAACAAGCTGTGAAAACACCTGTTGGATAATCTGACATCAGAGGTGGGAGGTAACTTTGCTTGAATATTTTACATTTTATGCTTTTTTTCTGACTATTAAAAATAAAAATGTTTTAAAAAAGGTGTGGCCCACTTAGAATAAGGGCTGGGTACCGTTTAACATGTTTTATATAATGGTGCTGATACAATACCTGATTATCAATACCAAAAAAGAAAAAAAAAGAAAAAAAAACATTTTTTAAACAGCTTTTTTTCCCCATTTCAACAAAAGAAGACAAACCTTCTGAAATATGAATAACTAGACTTACTGCCTCGCAGCCGTATGCCTCCGCCAACCAGTGAAGATGCAGTTTACATCCATGTCTGTCCAAAATGTCATCACTTCACCATTAAATCCTGTTAGACATTTGTGTGAAATTGTCATAATTATTAGCATATGAGTTCTTGAGCTCTGGCCAAAATGACCTTTGACCTTCAAATTCTAATCAGGTCATCCCTGAGACCAAGTGGACATTTCTGCCAAACTCGACAAAATTTGATCAAGGCGTTTCCGAGATTATCACGAGAATGGGACGGACGTGAGGTTGCAGTGACCTTTGACCACCAAAATCTGATCAGTTCATCCTTGAGTCCCAGTGAACGTTTGTGCCAAATTTGAAGAAATTCCCTCCAGGCATTCTTGAAATATTACGAAAATGGGACGGATGGACAACCCCGAAAATATGGGGGTGGTCTCCAGCCCTACAGTCAGGGCTCGCCATCGCGGAGGCATGACAAAAGCATTGAGTAAGTAAAATAGGGAAAGAAGAGGACGAATCACTGTAACATTTGATACTTGACAGTTTGACACTCCAGACACTAAAGATAGAGAAGTTCAATATCCAAGTCTACTTAGTCTTATTGCAAATTATTAAATTTAGGAATTTAAGATTCTGTTGACACTTAGGGAAAATTATGGGAACAGGCCTTCACACAAACGGATGATTAGAAGAACTGGAGAAACAACAAGTCACTTTAAATATGTATTGTATTCATAAAAAATGGCCAAACACATGGTCCACATCTCATTAGCAACAGGAAGCAGGGTGTTTATAATAAAAATACATTTACAAGACATCTTCAAAACATAAATAACAATGCTTTTTTACAAAATGAAATAAAAAATATATATCAGTACAAAAAGTGGTGACAGTGTTCCTTCACTGTGTCTTCAATATTTGTGTCTTTCTTCTCTTTGGTTCCCCCGGAAACATCTTTAGTCACAAACTGAGCGCTGCCAAAAACAGTCCTCTGAACCTTCAACTACGGTAAATAATATGGCTTCATATCTGGATACGGCTGACCCGGCTTTGACTGAGAACAGTCCTGCCTTTGATCAGCGTCTGCATAGCTTCAACACTTTACAAAACAAAAACAAAATCACTTTTTAATACGCAACATTAATAAATGCATTAACAGTTTTGTGCAAGAGGCTGTAAACACAGCGCCGTGCTCTGCTCGTAAAATATAACCCCATCACAACTATAAAACACATTCAACAGCATTTCAAACAGGAGGCAAGAGGAACTAAATAAATACAATGGACTTCAGAAACAGGTGAGAACTAAAGGCCTTAAAACTCAGCTTATCCAGATTCAGGGTACCGTACTGTGTCTATATCTTACTGCACCTTTAAATAAAGGGAGTCCAGAGGTCAAGGTCAGCTCAAGGTCATCCCTGGATCTTCAGTAACTTGCTCAAGGACACTTCAGCAAGCCAAATGCTTGCTAATTACAGGGGCTTGAACCAGAGAGCTCTGGTTCTCTGATTCAATCCCCTCTCTGCCTACTTGCCCTTTGACTTTTTATATCCAAAAAGTTCTTGACTTTCCAACTCACCAAAACTACAAAACTGTTTTCAAACTATTTGGTTTCTTGCAGCGACAGAGTGCTGCTGAGTGGTTTCAAATGTGCAGTGCTACATACATTACAAATAACGACTGAAGAGTAACTAAATAATTCTTAGGATTCCTTCAATACGCCACCTTACTATCCAACACATATAGCGTAGGGACTGTAGGAAAATTATTGGGGTAGTTTAACCTTATATTTCACTTTGTCAAAAAAAGACCCGCCCTTAAACCTTTAAAAAAATATATTTTTATTGTAACCATTTATGTAGCTATTAATTATATGTCAAAGAAAGGCTGAAATAAAATTCAGGATGGGAAAAAAAACAGTGTCTCTCCTGCACTCCCATAGACTGTATATAAAGATGAATGACATGACTGCACCCCAAAAGTGAAGCCAAAACATCCCAATCGCCCCCTGGTGGCTGGCTGCAGTATAGGTCATAAGCCCCGCCTCCTCCATGTAAACTAAAAAGTCAAAGTACGGGTTAAATAAATTTTTCCCAAAGATGGTTTCTGTTATTTTAGGTAGTTCTTATCACGCCGATGTATGTTCAAGTGTTCATTTTTCTAATAAGTTTGGTTTTAATTACTTATTTGATGCTATGTGTGGGCGGGACCTCGATATCGTGGCTCCACCACCCGATCACTATTGTGCAGACTCTGGCTCCAAATTACGTCAAAATCTCAAGATGTTAGCTCCTGTATCCGGGATATTTTGGCTTCACTTTTGTACAATGGGAGGAAGTGGAGATGCGTCGTCCATCTTCATATATAGTCTATCCTGCTTTCCCCAAAAAAAGTCAAACTACCTCACCGAAATAATTTTTGTACAGTCCCTTACATACATTTTTGCTGCAAAACTGTGGAATAATTAAGGTCTTTTGAGTGGTTAAAATATGCAGTGTCTGATGATATATGTACATACTGTATATGTACTGTAACAAATCAGGGTTTAACAGTGTTTGCAAATACTTCCTTCGTATGTTTGGATGTGGTTCACCTTTTAAGGACAAATCACCTCAGTTGACGTTCACAAGAAATAAACTCAACTGACCTTCAAATACTTTCATTTGTAAGAAGTGTTCCAGCTCTCATTTTATTGTCATATCTGGCACACGCCCCTCATCATCTATCCACGTAGGCTGAAACGAAAGTATTTGCAAAAACTGCTCAAACCCAGATCTGGAACAAAGTGATGCTGCCTTCTGGTTTTAATCTCAGGTGCATTGACATGTCCCTTTAACAACAAAGCTGGCTGCATCTATCTGTCATAGATAGAAAGTAAACACACTTGCGTAGTAAATATACATCAAATCAGTGTAACCTTTGATTATCTGACTATTTAACCTCAATTTAAAGGTTCTCTAGCTGTGATGTTGACCATGTTAACTTGGCTGTCCACGTTACAATATGGTAGAAATCAATAGACACCATATTGCTAACAGGTATTAAGGGAGTTAGATGACTTATCAGGTTATAATGAACCTATTTCATCACATGAATGAATCGATTAGGTGGGGAAACTTTGTAGCCTTGGATAATTAATTATCAAGCTGTCTTAACCTAAAGACAGTGTGTCATTTCTTTAGACTTCTAAACAATCTTTGGTAAAATAGGATTATGATTGTTAAAAGCGTTCATGTACATCACAAATATAAAAATACAGTTTCAATATTTTATCAAAAAATACCTTCATATATATAAAATAAGCTGCTTCAACTTTGTAACTGGGAAACAATATAACAGTGCTCTTGGAATTAAAAAAAAAAATAGTCAAGTAAAATAAACGTCAGGTGCAAATTCAAAAGACAGACCAACTCCATGCTGGAGAGTCTAAGTGCTCACTGCTAATGCGACTTCATGAGTCCTGTGGATTTGGTGAGGAAAGCATCAAGATCAGCGATGACAGCTGCCTGTCTCCTGGCAACAGTGTTCAACAGTCGGTGAGGGAAGGATGGCGTTCCCAAGTCCACCTGGAGAAAAACAACATGATAGATGACCCCTCTTTCACACGTAGCACTGCATATTTGTAAGGACAAAGCTGAGTGGCAGGCAGAATAAAGAAACAGCCATTACTGTGGTGGTATCTCACTTATTAGCCTGCACAGTAACACTATGAATGTAACAGAATTTACTTTTGACAAAAAACATATCCAGGAGATCCTGTACATGTTACATGTTGAAAATAGAGTCGTCAAAACTCCATTAAAATATAGGTTATAATCTTAAAAACTTTTCAGGAAAACTTCAACAAGACGGCTGGATGCCTTTTAACCTGCAATTTACCAGCTACTGGGCTGTGCTGTTACCAGCTGTTCCAACAATAAACCTCTGCTCTATGATGTTAATTTCACAAAGACTTAGGCCTGCTAATGGTGAGCTGTTAAGTCGGCTGTAGATGGGCACTCTTTGCATGGTTCCTGGCTGAAATCAGATTTTTCTTGAACAATGTATTTCAACTGATTACAATACAAGAAATCTTAGTTTATTTATTTCATAATTATTAAGCCACCAGCTAATGCCAGCTGGGTTTTAACTCCTGCACATTTCGGAAGTTGTGCTGAAGTGAATGCTACTTTTTTCTCAAAGCCTGTGTCAGAGGCATTTTCACACAAATGTTTTGAGACTTCCACATTCACACTGACGACCATTATCCGTCTACGATCAACACAAACATCCATGCTTTTACTGGCAGTTAAAAATGTAGCTGTGTTGCTTGTGAGCACAAATCCTATTTTAGCTGACAGATTAGTTTATAGCAACCGTATCTCACCTGCAGCAGGTAGATGACCCTGGTGGCCTCCTGTCCACGACGTCTAATTGGCTGCAGGATCCAGCAACTGGGCATCATCTCCCCTCGGACGGCGTCCACACTGGGACGAGGCAGAGACTCCTCGAACACAGACTGCATCGCCAGCACGCACAAGCCACCCTGAGGCAGAGCGAAAGAAAAAAAAAAAACACATTGATAAAACAGGCAGCGCAGCCTTTTGATCAGGCAACTGTACATTGACACTGATAACCAAACAGGTTTCTTCCACGCCCCCCGCCTCTGGGTCAGTGTTGTTTATGCTCAATGTTGTTTCTCTGAGCAGGAATTTCCAAATAGTATGTTTTACATTTTGTGGATGTCACACTCAATGCCACGCTGTTCATCATAAACTGGCCTTCATTAAAAAAGACAGCACTGTCCGATACTTGTTTCCTGCCAAACTAATATGACAGTAAATGGAATTTAAAGTGTGATTTTGTATCCAACCGTGCTGCAAATGCTCAGTGGACCTTATACAAGGGCGACTAGCAGTAATCATCAGGACCGGCTGGTTGATTTTGCAGCTGTGCTTACCTGTTTGGACTCGGTGCTGATGCAGCAGAAGTCTCGCGGCTGGCTGAGGTGGCAGGTGGACGGATCTGTTAGAATATAAACTAAACAGAAAGACAATGTGTCAAATAGGAAAACAATGGTTGATGAAAACCTGGAAATAAAAGAAAATATAAAAAGCAATAGCACCAAACTTTTTTGCTAAACAAGTTTAGAAGGCAATTTATTTCTCAACAATAAAAAAAAAAAAAGGCAAAATGACACATTTTTCTATAAAGATATGAGGCCCGATGACGTTGCAAAGGTATTAAATTGCCACATACTGCAGGTGTGAGAATGGAGCTGGTCATGCAATACAATAAGCTAGTCAGTGATGAATGGGACTGTGTACTGTGCTGTACTATACATAGCTAATGGCTGCAGACGCTCCAGAGGCTCCTTAAACACCTTGCAAAAATAAAAATAGTTTTGCAGCAAAGACAAAAATATAAATATTTTACTCTATTTATATTCTTGCAACAGTACAAATATTATTTGCAAGGTAAACTCTTCCATCACATGAAGCTCACTTTGCAAATAACTAGTATTTATGAGTATCTTATAAACTGCTACTTCCCTTAATGAGTATCTAATCTTAATGTTTCAGGTCTACTGATTATAACATTAACTGGGATTTCAGAAAATCTGCTTACAACATTATTAACATGCATCACCTCACATTCGAGCAACTCTGTACTAACCAGTGGTGGAGAAAGTAGTAATAACACAATGTAAAACTACAACATCCAAAATGTTACCTAGGTGAAAGTATGAGTAGAATCAGCAAAATGTACTTAAAGTATCAAAAGTAAAAATGCTCAATGCAGAAAACTGATTTTATAAATATATATACACATTATATTATGAATTATTAGTGATCAATTAATGTGTAAGTAGCATTTTACTTTTGTAGTTGGATGAGATGGAGCCAATTTGAACTATTTTATATACGGTTGGGTAGTTTATTCCAAAAATATCCATTTTATAAATTAAAATTTTACATAAAATACATATTTGTCGGATTAATGTGGTGAAATTTCCCGCTGAATTGCAGCAGAGTAGAAGTATAAAGTGGAAATACTTAAGTAAGGTACATATACCTCAAATTTGCACTTAATTATAGGTCTTGACTAAACTTACTTGTTTTATTCCACCACTTGTATGCAGTAATGTATAGAAACCGTGTGAGGATATTACAGACTAAGCAGACATGGTAGCTCACCCAGCTGAGTGCTGTCATCTAGTGGTCGTGTCCAGACAGAACGGACCGACTGATTATACATGTGGCTCTTGGACAGCTGGCAGATTATGTTCCACAGACTTTCCAGAGGTCTATCCAGCTCGCCGGCCCCAAGGAAACCGTGGACAGACGGGCTGGAGGAGGGCTTGTAGTAAGCCTGGATACCCCGTTCTTCTCCCTGGTGCCTAAATAAACACAGACTTACTGTAAGACTTTAGCAAATGAAGGATATTTGTGATTTTTAAATTAAGCCTTCAATTTGCAGCTGGTTAATCTCACACAGAGAGGAAATCCTTGGCTTGAAGGTAGATCATTTTTGAATGTGTTTATTAAAGAGAATGACTGAGCTCACCTCCAGCCTGCTGTGGCCTTGCCCGTTAGCAGGTTGCTCAAATCCCCAGAGGAAGCTAGTCGCACCTGTGGAGAAAGAAATTTGCACTTAAATACAACCGTCTGAAAGAGTAGATTAAAACAGGGACAATCATTATGTTTAGTCAATAACATTGGCATTTAAAAGGCTGGGTGTTGGGTGTTTTTACTGAGATAAAAAAGCAGTCTGCACAGCAAAGACATATTCTTTAAATCAGCTCTAAACTCAGGTCTGTTACCTCGGCCAGAGCTCGACCAAAGAGACTAGATGTGATGTCCTGATATGTTGTGGATATGGTAGAAGAGGAGCCAAAGGAGGCGGTGCGTTGACGTGAACAAGTTGGGGGTGATGGAGATGAAGTCATCAGGGGCTCGAACCCGGTGACCGGAGGCTCATGGCGGACATCTAGCAAAACACATGGTTAACATGGGATGTCATTACAGAGAATGCAGAGGGGGGTTCAGTGTCACATCAGTGACGGACAAGGGGAAAACTACTTTGGAATCATACACTGTATATTACTTTCTAAATTTAAAATGATGTCAATGATGCTTTTCATTGGAACATTTTTTATTAAAGACAATTTGAGCATACTTTTGCCCACAACTGTTTGTGTTTTGTGAATCACAGTGCAGTTCTTACCATGGGCAGACAGCCAGGCTCTCTGTGACTTCACACTTTGCAGACCACATATAGGAGGACGTGTCCTGACCTTCAGCCCTTCATCCTGGAACCCTGTGACCTGAAGGAAAAACAGTAACAACACAGTTACCCTCTGTGTTGCTGAACAAATTCATAAAGATGAGCTATATGCTCTGAAAAAAACATTCTATTTACAGTCTTGGGTTTTTTAGTTGTAAATTCTTTAATCTATTTTATCTTAACCTCAATCCACTGTAATTTGTTAACATTAGTGTACCAACCTGTCCTGTCAGAAGTGGTCTGTTGCCGTGCTGTAGCTGGGCCGTGTTGCCGCTGTTGTACCCTGACGTTGGTCCAGAGGAAAGGCTCAGGCTGGATCCTGTGCACAAGGTGCTGTTACTGATTCTTGTCCGATGCCTCAGGTCATCCTACCCCACACAGGGACATGGGAGATAAATAAAAACGTAAACTTGATTACATTCGTCATACCTCTGCATTTAACTCATCCTAAGCATTGTAGGAGCAGTGGGCTGCTGTAAAGCGCCTGGGAAGCAACTTGGGGCTCAGTATCTCGATGAAGGACCCTTCAACATGCTGGGAAGGAACCAGGGATTAAAGGACGACCTTGTAGTTAAAGGACGACCTGCTCTAACCACTGAGCTACAGCTGCCCCCAACTACTAGTGAAATTATCTGCAATACTGCTGAGTCGTGAATAAAACCCTAAAAATCCACTTAAAATATCTTGTATTAACCATATTTATCTATTTCAACCTAATTTATTGGCAAATAAGTTGTAATCTTATATAATCAGAGGGAAAAAATATATATATACAATTTTTTTTCTGTGATTGATAACTTATCAAACCCATTTAATGTAGAGCCAAAACAATTGATCGATTAATAGATTAGTCGATCGAAAGTAAATCAATCGTTGACCAGTTTGATAATCTAGTAATCGTTTACCTTATTTATCAAGGAAAACTCAAAATATCTGCTGGTTCAAACTTGTCAAAGAATTGCTGTTTTTCTCTCTTTTAAATGATTAAAAGTCAAATCTCTGTATTTAAATGATTGGCAAAGACAAAACAATCAATTTCACACAGTTATCTTTGGCTCTGAGAACTTTTGGGCATTTTTCACTATTTTCTGATATTTTGTAGAACAAACAATTATTTGATTAATAGAAAAATAATCAGCTCTTATCTGGTGCTTTAAGCGAGTCGAATTAAGGCCAGAGAATTACTATTTGTTCTTTCTGACTCGGGTCTGAACTAAAATGTTGTGAAAATTAGAGGACATTAGTTATGACACAAGAACTGACCTTGGCTTCCTGAGACAGGGCCTGCTGCTGAAGCCTCCTCTTCTCCTGCTCAGTCCTTTCTCGCAGTCGTTCTCGCGCCTTCGCAATCTCCGTCCTTGCTTCCTCCCGGGCTCGGCTGTAGTCACGCAACAGCTGCTCAATGTCAGACGGACACTGGCCCTCTCCTCGTGGGGGGTTCGGTATTCTGTCATTTATATAATTCAGTGAGAACTAAGTCAAGTTTTTCAACACTAAACCTGGAAACATTTATGTTTTAAATGTATGGGTATAGTGTCTTACCTGGTGCTGACTATCACCTCTTGGCGGAGCTGTTGTAGGTGCTCTTTACGCCGACTGGGCATGGCAGCAGACACCTTGGAGGAGGAAACAGTCTCTTGCGGAGAGGAGCGAGGATGTTTGCTGGGACTCAGACTACGAGCTCTCCGGTAAGTCAGGAGACGTTCCTCCCTCTCCAGCCTCAAACCCTCAATACTCCTGCGGTGTCTGAGAGGAAAGATTGTTGAATGGGTAAAAAAAACATTGTGCTGACACCAGTATTGACAATTTGAAAACTAAACCTAGCCCTAATCAGTTTAAGACAACGGCGTTATATCAAAATAAAGAGTATTTGGGTCATTTGTATCCTTACCTATCATACAGCTGCTGTTTGGTAGTCGTCGAGGTCGGTGGCTCCGGCTCTTCTCTGGACCTCGGGGACAGCATCTTCAACAGCGTATCCGTCTCTCCGAGGCCGTAGTGCAGCTTGGCCTCTGTCAGCTCCACAGTCAGCGGCGTCGGGTTCGCGTTGAGGCTCACCGTCGCCATCACCTGCTCTCTCTCCTGTCGCAGCCTCTCTATCTCTCTCGCCCTTCTGTCGCTCTGCGCCGTGGACTCTACATTTGAGCCGTAGCTCTCCATCTCGCCCCACTCGGCACAGTTTCTGCTCCCGTCGCGGTCTTTGGTAGGAAATGTGGTCGGTTTGTTGGATTGTTTTGATTGTTGAAGGTTGATGCCTGACCAGTTGGTGAACTTGTTGTGCATGGGCAAGTCCTCTGGGGATATCTCGTGGTGTTGACGCGGGGACACGCTGGTGATGGGTTTAATGTTCACGAGGACGTCGGTGTTGCACTCGCTGGGTGCCAGTGACACCATGTCGTCCTCCTGAAGTTGAACAGTCCCGTTGCTGACCGGGGACGGACTGTAGGAATCAACGCAAAAATCTACAGAATCATCTTCAGGTCTTGTGTAGCCTGATGTCTTTCCATGTGTCGCTTTAGCCGGCTGTTTGTGCACATCAGTCGGTCTTAATATGGGAGACATGGCGATCTGCCTTTTTGTTGAAGTAGAAGTTCTCCACTGCTGAGAGGTCATTTGCCATTTGGAGTCATTATAGGTAACATTTCTCCTGTCGGTGTCTGTACATCGATCCAGTGATGAACTCATAGAGCACTTATCAGAGCCTTTAGGGCTCATTTCACTCACCTTCTCAAGTGATACAGATTCTGATGTACAAGAGGAAACATCACCAACCTGTCTGGGCATTTGCTCATCCTCTGAAACTGTTGTGCACACCGATTGTTTACTAGAAGACACAGTAAGG
Source organism: Sebastes fasciatus (assembly GCF_043250625.1). Taxonomy (NCBI): domain Eukaryota; kingdom Metazoa; phylum Chordata; class Actinopteri; order Perciformes; family Sebastidae; genus Sebastes; species Sebastes fasciatus. Next base: position 11,579,946 of record NC_133809.1, read on the forward strand.
TTGTCTTTCTCAGAACGGTGTGTATTTAGTGTTGATTGGTTTCCTTTCTGCTTCAAACGTAATCTTGTTCCAACAGTTCGTATGGGAGATGACGCCCGGTCTGTGTACGTAGCTTGTTTCTTTAAAGAAAGCAATGGGTCATTTCTTAAAGAGGGACTGTGATTTTCTTGGCAGCCGTTTTTCGATGATCTGCGGGAGACTTCAACACTTTTGTGGCACAGTGCCTCGGGCGTGCTTTGCTTTGAGCCTCTAGAAGAAGCAGATTTAACACGTCTTTGACATTCACCTGCCGTCTTTACAGGAGGTGTTTTACTCTCTGATTGTGAGGCAGACCTTTGTGCTGCAGTGTTAAAGCTCAGGTCAAGCACGCTCTGCATCTTTTCATCTGCACTCTTCACCACACGTTGCACATTCTTGTCTTGGGATACACCAACAACCTCAGTGCCGATCACTTTGACTATCACATTGACTTCATGAGATTTGGACCTTTCACAAGTAGCTACTTCCTTTGCTGCTGATGTTGAAGACCTCTCCGTCTGGATCCCAACATCTACGGCTGTTTGTGTCGAGCAGTCTCTCTGTGTGCAGTCGTTAGACTCGCTGTGAGAGATGCTGATATTTGACGTGTTGAAACTCCTCCTCGGACTGGACTTGAGGGCTTCGCCTGTTCTCATTCCCTGGACGTCCCCCAGCAGGTCGGAGGTGCTGTCGATCAGCTTTGAGAGGTGAGCCGACATGCTTTCCATACTGGCCCACGTTGGAGATTCTTTAATGTCCACTTTATGTGTTGCAGGTACGTCAGTGTTGCTCCTTTTGTGCCGCTCTCTCCTCTTCGGAGCACTACTGCCGTTGCCAATATTTACCGTCTGAAGGCCATGCTCAGTTTGAGTGCCATGCTCACACGTCCTCCTCCTTTGGGCCTGTGTTTTGCTTGCCTGGGACTCTTGCTCAGACGAGTACACAAACATAATTTCATCCACCTGACTGGAGTTGTTACCAAAACCGGCAGGAGCATCGCTACTTGAAGAACTGCCGGTCACCGTCAGATTGGCTATATGATTGTGAATATCAACAGATGCCTGTTGACCGGGCGAGAGCTGGGAGGTTTTGTTCCCTTGTTCCTTATAATCCTCCATACTGCTAAGCGTGCTGGAGAGCCCCTTGCTGGTAGCGTAAGTGCTCAGATGGGAATAGAAAGGCGAGTTCTGCCCGTTCAAACCGTTGTCAACGCTGCAGCATCTTGTTATACGTTTCTCAGCGCTGTTCAAAAGCGGAGATTTACAGGATAGGTCAGCGGCACTTCCGAACGCTGGGGTCTTATTATAATTGTGTTGGTTTGAGTCGCCGCCTTGCCGCTGGTGAAAAAAAGGGTTGATGTCACTGGAGGCAAAATGCATCGCGGAGTCCTGTTGTGATTCACTTCTCTTTGCATACAGGGTGATTTTTTCTACAGTTGTCCTTTGTGACAGTGCTTGAGGGGGTAAAGAGTGTCTTTTTGGGGTGTAATCTCTACTTACTTTAACTTCACTTTTGCCCTGAGTTCCAGCAGAACAAGTCTTCATTTTGCTCGCTGACACTGTAGTAGAAATATCTGCTTCGTTACTTCTACCCTGTCTGACTTCTTGTTTGCCATTACTCTGACCGCCAAGCTTTACCCATTTAGAGGAGAGACGGCTGTGATGCACTCTGGTGGTTATGTCCTCCTCATCCTCATCTGATGACTTGGGAGAGAACTCAGAGGAAGAGGTGGGATGAGTCTGGATCTTACTCTTTCTGAGCCTCTTAGACTTGGCCTTTGTAGACATAAGAGAAGGATTATCCTGTTTATCACCAGATGTGTTTAGCTTAACCTGTTTGGACATCACAGATCCATAGCAACTGGTATTTCTGACAGCATTCCCCTGTGGACCAGACATACTTGCTTCATATTTTGACTCTGCGAAGAGCTTTGGAGTCGATGTCTCTTTGTCATTTTTCATGGCAGAATCTCGTTTGCTGTCAATTGGAGTATCCTTCACACATTTGCACAGTGAATCGGATGCATTTTGGCATTTGTTGTGGCAATTCATATTGACCGCACAAGTCTGAGCCAAGTTATTTGTAGGAGTCTGACAGCTGAACTCATCCTGTGCTGTGACACAAGGTTTACCTCCTGCTGTGTTGACTGTTTCACCATTTCCATCCCGGCCAGGAGAAACAGCCATAGAGGCGATATCATCAGTGGGTGTGTTCTGGCTGCTGTGACTTCCGTGCGGTTTGAATTGAAGACTTCCTCCATCAGATAATAGCTGTATGGCTCCAGATGTGTCAGGACTATTTTGGAAATGTTGAATGGTCCTTGGTGAGTTCTGTTTGTGCGAATGGCTGTCTTTATGTTCAACACTGGATGTGGCTTCCATACCGACATCCATTACATGATTACAGCCACAGTTTCCTTTCGCATCACCCGTGGTGGAAAGTGTTTCATGGGGTATTTGGTGAAGTTCAGGATTCACAGCAGGGGCATCCAAACAGCTCTGGGTGTCCACTTCATTCAAGCATGCATCATTGATGAAAGGATTTAGTTGCGATGTTACTTTTTGTTTACCTGAATCATTCATTTCTTGACACAAAACATCTTTCTCCACAGCGTTTCCTTGAGAATCAATGGATTCCCTCATCAAGGACAAAATAACTGGTTGCAAAGTGGGGTTACCAGAGTGCTCAGACTCTCCTCTCTTTGATTGGATGCTGTTGTTTTTGGCAGAGGACTTTTGGAAAGCACAATGATCGATTACTGGCTTGTTTGATGTCACATCAGAGAAGTTATGAGCTCGGTCAATCTGTGTTACTTCAGTGGATCTAAACACGTTGCTCTCATGGCTAGTCGGCAATTCAGCTGGAAGATGTGATGCCACATGCTCACTTTTGTCCTCTGTGTTTTCACTTGTCCTTTCCAGTGCAAGGTGTTCACAGAAGATTGCTCCTTCTTTCACCTGATCACTCATTTTATCTCTCAGCTCTCTTTCTGTCCATCTATTTTCATCACTGCTACATCCAAAATGACACACAGAGGATGACAAGCTTTGACTTTTTCTCTTCCTGTCATCACCACTGCCAATCAATGATAATCTCATGTGCTCTTTGACCACTTCTGAGATTCTCAGGTCAATGGCGTTACAAATAGCATCTGATTTGCATATGTGTTTCTTACTTTCTTGATGTTTTTTGGGGTCATCAATTTGCGATTCCCCTCCTTTTGTTTGTGCAGCTTCTTCCTTTATTGTTACAGCTTCCCTCTCTCCCACAGAGGTACCACTCTGAGGACTTTTGCCACCACATTCAGAGTCCTCAAAGATCCGGCCAAGTTTCCTGCTCATGGGATTAGAAACTGGCAACGCCTCTGAAGCCACTGTGTCTTGTCTAACGCTGCCATCAACACAAGCAGAATCAAATCCGGAGCTGTCAGCTTCCACGGCAGATTGTTCCCCTTTTGAGTCACTGGTGTTATTATTGTCATCAGGCCAAATATCTTCCTGGCTGCCAGCTGGTGCGGAGCAGAAAGTTACCAACTCTCTGCCGTTGCTCCTTTTGGGAATTTTCAGGCTGCCCATGAAAGCATCCTGCTGGTCTTTGTTCCTCTTTCTGGAATTTTTACAAGCTGATTTAACAAGCTCCTGCTGTAGTGCAATGTACTGCTCGATGTCTTTGGTTTCAGCCTCATCCAAAATGTTGTCCCTTGTAACAGATAGATATTTGGTGTTCCCAAACTCGATATTTTCCAACTTTTCTGCTGCACCCTTTAGACAGCATAGTACCTCATCTTCAGAGGACGGTTTGAAGGCACGTGCAGGGTCAGACATCTCGTTCAATACTTGACCTTGGTTAGTAGGACTTCCTGACGTACACATTTCAGTGTCAGAAGACATCGTAGTGTCAGCAGCCACCATGTCAGCGACATCTGTGCACACATGAAGGACTTGTACTTGTGATGCTTGTTGTTTAGCGTAGTGAATCTCAGTGGGTGACACACAAGCGGTTTGATCTAAAGTCGGTAAGGAAGCTGGACTTTTGATGCTGCTGTAGTGTTGAGTATCCATATCTGCCTTCCCCATATTTTCTACTTGTCCCTCTGATTGCGCTTCACAACATCCTACGTCCTTCAGGGCTTCCTCTGGTGTTGTTAGAATCTGACAGTCTTGAAAAGTTTCTGATATGCCTCTTGAAATTTCAAGACTGTGTTCCTGCACGGTTACATTTACACACTCAGTGCTTGTGGATGTTGAGCTATAGCTTCTAGATCCGCTGTGACAGTCTGAGAGGTTCATACTGGTTGGACTGGGACTGCTGCTGCTCTCTACGCCTCTGGACATCATTTTTCTTTGGAAAGGCAGAGAGTCCTCGTGAATCCTGGGGCTGTCTGCTGCGTCAGTGGAGGACCAGGCGTCGGTGAGTGCCAGCATGTTTTCTGGCTCCCTCACACTGCAGCTGCTCAGGGAGCGTGGGCTGATGGTTGAAGTGGTTTGCATGTTCCCAAAGTCCTCAATCAATTTGTGTACAGTGTCTCTGCCTCTGGAATCTGCTGCTAATGGGTTGTGGCAAGGAGGTTTCCCTTTAGCGCCGCTGTGTCTTGATTTTGGGGAGTTTTGCTGGCTCCAGTACGCCGCTGCCGGGTTTACCTGACGGTTGTCACAGTCTAAACTGACCTCTGCTGTTGTATTGTGCCGCATGGATGAATGGGAACAATCTGTCACCAGTGAGTAAGTTGGCATCACTGTGTGGCTAAGCTTCTCCACTGCTGAGTGTTTCCTACTCCTCTCCACAGCCAGTGAATCCTTAGACATCTGACTGTCTTCGCTCTCTGCTTCACTCTGAGCCGCTTCCTCGTGCCTCAGCTGCTCTGCCAGCGCTGTCACATAAGCAGAGGACAGCGAATCAAGAGAGAAAAGGCTCTCACAGTCTGACGTTCCTTCATCTCTGTCTTCCTGCTCTTCCTCCCATCCCATCAATCCCTGCTGTCTCTCGACCCATCTGCTGGTCTTGCTCATCAGAGCCTCGGTACTGTGCCACCGCCTCTGTTTAACGTGCTCAAACACAGTCCTTTGGTCAAGCTCCTCACATGAGACCGCTGTTTTAACTTCACATTTGCCTCGGCTCATCTTGGTATCTTTGAGGCTCCTTCTTTGTCTCCAGTGAAATTTGCTTGCTATCCTCCCCAGAGGTTTGGGGCTTCGTCCTCCGTTAACACCCGATGGTGGTTTCCTGAACACTTTGGACAGAGCGGTTTTTAACCTGGGCCCAACAGAACGAGAGAAAGTCTTCCTGATGGTTTCCAGTCCGTTGGTACCAGCATGGGGTTGAGTTATCACATTCAAGGAAGGGACAATCTGAGAACTGGTTTTACATGTTGTGGGTCCTTGTATATTTTCTTTGCTGACAGGCTGCAAAGTAGCTCCAAGTGGCGACTTCAGAGTAACCGGTGAGCTCTGATCCGATCTGTTCTTAAAAGACAGGTCTCGGTTTGGCAGCAGAGGTTTTCTTTCTGGTCGTTCCCGGCAGGGCTGAGCTTGGGGCTCCTCTTTGGCAGCTGGTCTGAGATTTTCAGAGGAGCTTACTCTACTCAGACAGGCTTGACTTTGTCCTGAGAATAGCGTAGCGGAACAACTCTGGGTTCTTTCCCGAGGAAGACACTCATCCGAAACCCACTTCCTGCTGCCGATGGAATCAGAGGTTGTGGAGGAATTTGACGTCAGTTCTGTGGATCGGTTTCTCTTGAGGAAGTGTCTGTCGAGGAGAGAAAAAGAAAGGCTAATTTAAGATCTAAATTTAGGGAAAATATTTATAAATAGGAGGTACAAGTAACCACAAATCAGCCAGATAAAAAATGAAACTGCTGAAACATTTTGGACTGTATTAGCCCCTGTTAGTTACGCTAAGAAGTTTGCCCTCCACGCAATTAACTCTACAGGTTTTACGATTATGTGCTTACCTGAATATAGGGGTGTTCTGCGGGTAGAGCCGGGACAGAAGGTCTGCAGAGAATGAGTGTCTACGAGAAACAAATGGTCTTCCTCTGAGCTTTGCGGGGGACCCCAGCTCAGGAGACTCAGGGCTATCTGGTCCTGGAGGCAGGGCCCTCTCCAGCTGCTGCAATTCTTTCTTAGCTTCCAACAGATGCCGCTTGCGGGCGATTCTCTCCAGCTGGTAGTGCAACTTTTTCCGACGGATGCGGCTCTCGGAACGGCACAGGGCGTGATGCTTCAGCAGCTCCTCCTGCACCGTCTTCTTCCGGGCCCTTACCACCTGGGATGGACGATCCGCCGTCTGACCTTCCTGGTCCTCAGACGCCTGTCTTGCCACTCCCTCCAGGAGGGGTGCGGGAATAAGGTCGGTCTGAACTCCAGACTCTTGGGTGCTTCTCAGCTCCACAGTTGTTAGGCGCTGTTTCTCCTGCAAAATCCACTGCTGAACTGTTGGGTAAAGATTTACAGAAGGGAATAAAAAGGCGTGGATACCTTGGATCTGCACACCATTTATCAATATACTAAATCTTTTATCCAGTTTGCTATAAAACTTATCTTCAATTTTAGCTTGGATTTTGAAAGCTGACAGGTATCTGTACAAGCTATAACTTCTTTTGTGTAGGTGGAAAGACGACTTACTCTCACTGTGCTGCTGTCGGAGGTGGGCCTGCTCCCTCTCCAGCTCTCGCTCACTCCTTCTTTGTTCAGCCTGAATCTCCTGTCGCAAACTCTCCACGTAGCGCTGCTGTTCCTCCATACGCTGCCTAGCAGTCAGCTCCTCACTGGGGGAGAGACAGGCACCCAGCTGGCCCGGGAGCTTCACTTCTTCGACACTATAAAACACATAGATCAGGGTAAAGTACAAAGTCAGAAACTGTGATTGAAAAAAAAGAACAGAAAAAGTGAAAGAAATCATTTTATCTCACCTGGATACAATTTCAAGTCTAGAATTTAGCAGTTAGTTGGTGGCAGGTTTAAAGTAAAAGCTACTGTTGTTAGTTTTCAGTTCAGCGTCCCCACAGTCACCAAGCAACGGCTGAGCCTGTCCTGTAAACAGCTAACTGGAATTGTTCACGAGGGTGGGGGCTACTGGAAACACATGCCATCTCCACCAACTGAACTGAATCATGAAGCATTGCCCTACTTCTACAGCATGAACATGGTACAACACATGTACCTCTTATCAAATATGTATGCTGCATGTTTGCGCAGTAAGCTCTCTGTGCACCACACAGCATACACAGAGGGATGAATATTGTGCTGATCTGTGAATTTCTTTTTTGGAGTCAGTGTTTACCTGTGGTCAGGGGTCAAGGGGCAAAGGTCAATGTAGGTGCAGGTCATGCCACCTTCACTGGCCTGAGAACAGTAAAGAAAAGATCAACTTTAATATTTACCAGAAATACAATGTAAACAATCACAACTATTCTCAGAACAGATATGCTGTAGAAAAGGATCTGAAATAATATTGTGTATCACCAGCATCATAACCAAGAATATCATTTTCGCTTTCAACTGAGCAGCACCCACCCGTCTGCGTTCCCGGAGGACGGCTGCCTCCGCTGGGTGGTTGAAGCGAAACTTGTGCAATCCTCCCAAGGTGATCACCGTCCCTGGAGACAGAGAGACAACTCCTTCATCACAAGCTGTGCTCATCCTGTAGCAGTGTGTTGATGTAAGCGGAGGACAGTGGGTGTATGTGGCTCACTGTGGGAGTGGGACAGGGTGTATGACTGTGTGTGTCTATGTTTACCCATGGGAAGAATCTGTGGATGTGTGCGTGATTATATAATTGTACATTAACCCATATATGTTATCAAATCTCATCTGTTCAGTGTGTGTTTATAATTGTACATTAACCTATATATGATATCCAGCACAGTGCAACAATCCTATGACCTTAATGCTCAGTGTCAAGTGCTGCTCAATTCTGATTTTATGCATCATTGAATATTTATGTCTATTCTGAAAACATATGCAATGCAAAAAAGATATTTGTGAAGTTCCTATTGTTGCCAGGTTTCCCCTCAACCCGTGTCTCGCGCTCGCATTGGCTGTAGCTTCCCTAAAGGCTCCCCGACAGATCCAGATATTTAGCATGCTAGATATCTGGAATACATCTGCGATGCATTGACAAGCCTCTCGGCTCGCTTCTTTTAACAGTTCACACATGGCTCTCGAGCGCCGATGTGTGAGCGCCGAGCCAACATGGATTTGCCTCTGATCTGGGGCTTTTGTCCGGGAGCTCCAAAAACTGTCGGCGAGTGGAAAATCAGGGCTAAAGTCGCGTAGTGTGAACTAGGCATAAGCTAAGCTTTCTAAAGGCAGTTAGTTGCATATCTGCATATCCACAAGGCTTGGATCAGACATTAATAACATGCTACAACTTTCCTTTTTGCTGTTAACTTTGACTACAGAACGTCTCAGATGTACGTAAATAATGCAGTGGGAACAAGACAGTGTGAACAAATTGTTATGTTGAGGACATGAGCTGACCTTGAGCCAGACGGCAGGGCTCAGTGACCTCTCTGTCGTTGAGCAGGCAGACGCAGCCCGGCAGTGGTCTGAGCGTTACCACACCTCCGTGGTTTTCAATCTCACAGCTGGAGTTGCCCTGCAGAACTAGAAACACAATCGCACATACTGATTTAGAAAGCTGTGTCGATGCAGCTACTGTACTTCTAAATATATTCAGTGCTCAATGCGGCAGAACAGTCCCTTTTAAGATATACAGTATAATGTTTTACTATGCATTCTCGTGTATTCTGCCATATTCCATGTTTTGTACTGTGTGTTTTATCTAAAGCTGCCAGTTTATTGTATGTCTACTCTGGGACATTGCATGGTTGTAAGATACTTTGAGGATTTCCACTCTTATAATGTACAACAGTTGAGAAAAAAAATCTTCTTATACAATTTGAAAAGGAATATTTGCAGCTTGATGAGGAAACATGGAGACCAAATGAATAAATAATACCTATTTGTGGTTCTTCAAACTGTTCCTGAGGTCCTATGTGGGTAACTCCTTCCTGTAAGAAAAAAAATAATGTGTAAACATGGCAGCTATATTTAAAATCTACATAAACATCAAAACAACTGTTGAGCATACACAAGCAATAGTCGATGTAATGACAAGAATTTTACACAGTGATTTGGTGAACTATTGTCCTTTCGCTTCTAATCTTCCACTTAGCCGACAGAAAAAAATATAATTTGTTTACTTTGAAGTCTTATCTAATGGGATTAAAGGCTTTCTTATATAGTGTCAAGACCACATGTGTTCCCAGGTGGCCTCAGCTCTTCACATGCAGGAAACAGTGTAATTGTCAGGCCTAAGGGTATGCTTGTCATTGTCAGAATCAGGACAGCTTAAGCTCCCCTGAGTCCTAGCCTCAGAACTAAGAGCCTCTTATCCAACCAAGCTTTATGCATTGCAGAAGACACACACACACAGAGAGAGAGAGAGAGAGAGAGAGATGGGAGATCGACAGGACAGTTGGAGGGTAGAGTGAAATGAAAAGACAGTAGAAACGCACCTTTTCTCAAGAGTTTTTCTAGCAGAACAAAGAGAAATAGTGGGAGGAGGAAGAGGAAGGGGAAGAAATCTAGTAGAGAAAAAAAGAAGAAGATGGTTTTAGTCAAGACAGCTGACAAATCAGTAACTTGAGAGCTGGAGAAAAGTAGAGCAAATGCAAAGAATATCAGTTTGTGGGAGTTTGCGTCATGTTGTTCAAATGAGTGGTGTGTCTCTGGGGATGAAAAGAAATGTACAAAGAACGAGACAGTGTGAAAATACACGCCTAATACCATCCAATACAAATAACATGCATAACACTATTAATATTAATATTGAGTACTACACTTATACAAGTAATTCTGATACCTAAACTGCATGTATTCTAATTTCATAACTAAAAACACTGCACAGAATTCATAAAGAAAAGAACAAATAATACCAAAATACAACAACACTACTTTTTATGGACACAACATGTCCATTTGCCTTTTTATCATCATACCCTGAGGTGATAGAAGACGACCCCGGTGCTGAGAACATCTCCATCGAGAGTAACCAGGTGTGGTTGGAGGGAGTTGATGAGGAATCCGGCCCGGTCTCGGTTGATGTCCACGCTGTACTGCTCCAGCAGCTCCTTCTTGTCTCTCCAGCTCTCAGACCAGTCCTTCGTCAGCTGCTCCACCTGTGGAGGAGACATTGATGAAGACGATGAAGGAAGGTAATTAAGACCGGGGGTTGAAAACAGGGTGGTAAATATCTGTGGTCAGGGAGATAATGATGATACCAATAGCAGCAACTACTACTACTGCTATTTTCACTACTACTTACTACTTTAAAAATTAAGATTATTTACTATATTTAACTATGTTGCAAAGTATATTTGTACAGTTTAAAACAATGCTTCACCCACAAAATGACCTACACGCTGCCCCCATTTACTTCAATTCATCAGGACTTTTCTCCGTGGATTGATTCTTTGTTCAACGTGGAGGCAAGAGAGAAAAACTATGTTTTCCTCAAAAATTTAAGGTAACATGGGGTGAGTAACTGATATACAAATGATCATTTTGTGGTGAGTATTCCTTTAAACTCCAATCTTTCCCTTACATTTACCAACTTCCTTTTTAAGAAGTTTTAAAGTCAGAAGAAACAAAGTCCTAGTTACTAACGATAATCCACAGACCTCATTGAGAAGATTTCTTTTTACTATTTTCTGTTAAGAAAGATCCTCATCAAGGCAGAAGAAGTCGAGAAATAGTAGCCAATAATTAATTGAAAATAAATTGCCCTTCTTGGGATAAATGAATTTGAATCAATAATCTCACCATCTAGGGGGAAAAGGTAATTAGATTAAACAAGGGGTAAGTTGGAAACTTGTTTGTGTGCTTCTGCAGACAACTCAAGTTTCAGTTTACAGCCATGTCTGTCCAAAATGTCATCACTTTATCATTTTATCCTGTTAGACATTTGTGTGATTGTGTGATAATTAGCATATGAATTCTTGAGTTATGTCACAGTGACCACCAAAATTTAATCAGTTCATCTTTGAGTCCGAGTGGACGTTTGTGCCAGATGTAAAGAAATTCCCTCAAGGCATTCTTCAGATATCACGTTCACGAGAATGGGACGGACGTGAGGTCAGAGTGACCTTTGACCACCAAAATCTAATCAGACGAACAGACGGACAGACGGACAGACGGACAGACGTACGGACAACCCGGCCTCAGCTGTTGCCGGTGTAGAGGCATAAAAATGTTTAATGTAACTTGTGTGAACTGATCTTTTAAGTGTATAACATGCACATTTACAGATAAACCTGCATCACATATTTCCATCTTTTCTAAAACTTTGTGACTTGACTAGAGTTTAAAAGTCAAAACCTGTCAGTTTGAATAATGCTTGGTCATAAAACACACATTTATGATGACGGATGGACCCATCCACAGGTCAGTGAGGTTAAAGATGTCAAAGGGAGTAGTCATCGTAGGGTGAGGCTTTATGTGGGGCGCAAGGTCCTCCGCCTTCTGATTATATCTTGCCCTGTACTTCTTCAAAGTTAAACTAGTGTCAAACTCATGATGCTTGATGTGTCAAGGACAACTGTATCTGTCAGGCAGATGAAACCATGTGTGTCCACTCAGTGTTACCTTTAGTTCGTTCTGCAGCACGATGTCAGACAGACTTCCATCCCTCTCATCGCTCAGGGATGGACTGGGATTACGCTGCTGTCAGTCAAGAGGGTGAAAAATGATCAGTCAAAATACTGTACAAAAGGAAAATGTCACATGCATTTCAATGCAATCATTCAATCTTTACCACACAGGGGATTAAAACTGTCACAAAGACACAAAGCACTGTATTAAGCCTTTGCTACAAAAACTTGTAATGTGGGAATCTCTTTTATTCAAAGCCTTACAGTACTAAGAGAGCTTTTTTGGGGGGGTAAACCCCGTAGGGTGTATCCCTGGGAGAGTTAGCGCTACGCTCTGACGATAAAAGGTCATACCATTTCAAAGCTGAGCAGCATGCTCTTCAGCCTGTCAATCTCCTCTCTCAGTTCCCTGATGAGCCGAACACTGGCATCCTGCACACAAATCAAAGCACACATTGACCTACTAAAAAACATTTAGATCAAACATTAAGTCTTGGCGTCGGACTCTAAACAGCCACTGACCTCATTAACCCGAGGCTTGTTGACAATATTTCTGGCATGGGCGGCATAGCGCAGGGTGCTGAGGGTCTCGTTGTAACTGTTAGCGGAGGGCGAGACCGCTGCAACACAAACACAAAAGTAAAGACACACACACAGCAATTCACACTCACAGGAAATAAGTTTCATGAGTGAGACTTAAAGGACCACACCAGGGGATTTTACCAGTGTGGTCACATTACTCAAACCTTTTTCCAAAGCACAACCATTACTTTTAGATTTAAATTTCAGCCAGCCACTTGATTACATACAAAAACATTTATCTTCATCAAAGTTACATTATCTTGTTGTGACACTGCAGCAGCTGTGATGAGCAAAGACTGTTTTAAAAAGACTTCAATATTGGTGAGTTCAAGTGCTTGCAAGAAACTCTGTAACAACAGAGACTTTAGAGTTGGATGGCAATAAAAAATATATATATATTTTCATTTTCACTATCAATTATTCCTTTTATTTTCTGTTTGCCTTTACACCAAATTCACACCAGAGCAGCGGCGAAGTGCGGCCTGTGGTGAGCCGCCTTGCAATGTTTATGAATAGCTGCGGCGGCAAAGTGTGGCCAAAAAAGTTCAACTTTTACGGCGCATTTCCACCAGATCCGGTGATGGAGGGCATCTCAACGTTTTCCATTAATTTCCAATGGAAAGCAGGGGAAGCAGACGCCCAGTGCCCAGCGGTGGGAGTGTTGCTTGTTCAGACGGAATAACACAAAGTTTATGAGCTGCCATGTTGTTTGAAACGGCGAGCAGAAAACCAGAGACCAATTAGGTGCCAGGTGTGAATTCGGCGTTAGGGTTTTATATTGATACAAAACAGCTCATGATCACACCATTCAACGCTTTCAGTTAAAGCTTATACATAAAAGCACATTTTATAGTTAATGAACCAAATCATGCAAAATCACAGCCATGGTCCTTTCACAATACGGACATCTCTTCCACTTACTTGCAATCATGATGGTCTTAGAGTTGCCGCCCAGGCTGTCTTTCAGCAGCCAGGTTAGGACGGAGTCTCGGTAGGGGATGAAGCAGTGCCTCCTCCCTCCTCCTCCTCCTCCTCCAGACAGGGAGCTGCTGTGGCTTCCTACCGTGCTGCCATCGCCCTCAGAGGCCATGCTGTTGATACTCTGACAGCTGCTGGACATCTGGGAGTTCTGGGCTGCAAAAGGTTGAGGGATTTATAAAGGCAGTGTTACAGAAGAGAAAGGAATACTGTGAGGATCAGGGAAATGTGGAGGCCCATGCTAGATTTAATCATTTACCAAGAGCAGATATGACGATGCCCAAAGTGACCAGCGACTTGTTGATGTTAGAGCCCTCTGTCAGTCTATCTCTGCAGTAGTGGGGGTCTGCTCGCTCACTGTCAGACACAACATAAACACAACATGAGGTTCATGTCATTCACAATGAATAAACACACAGATTATCAAATAAAAGAAGTGGAATATAGAATTTAGAAAATCTCAGGGCCCTTATCCACTAGGGGGCAGTTCAGTCAATGACTTTCACTCAAAAGAAACACACAACAGAAGGAATGAATAGTTTCACCTCCCAGCCAAGTCCACCAGGTTAATCTTGCTGACAGTTTCTGAGGGAAGGTTATTTTCTAGGATTGCCTGTAAAGAAAAGACAAGAGTAATCAGACTGGCATCTGCATAATGATACATTTTGCACCTGAAAATAGATACTAACAATATGAACCGCACAGGAGCAATAACTGGCAAAAGTTAGAAAGAAGATCATTAACAGATGAGTGTAGCTGCATATAAGCTGATTGAAGGGCTGAGAGAGATGATGACCTGTGTGTACTGAATGGTGAAGATGGCGTGAGATCTGCTGCTGGCATCGTGGTTGTGGGTTGCTGCTGTGATTCGGTTGGCGATGCCTTCCTCCAAAAGGTCCATGGCCTGCTTGCAGTCTGAGACCACGTGCTGCGACAGATCTGATTAGAGAGAAACAGAATGCTGAGAAAACTTAAGCAAATAAACCAAGAGTGGTAGAGTACTACTACCACAGTGGGAAGTAATTCATGTGAAACTTGGGGTGGAAAACTCCCTGTAAGAGTAACAGCAGTACAAGATGCACATTATGCAACGGTTGGGAATTAGAAAAACACATGTAATTTTATAGAATCTTCTAAAAACATTGAAAGGAATGAAGCTCAAAGATAAAATAGGATATATGTTTCACATTTTAAGCGTATGGTTATGTATGGCTGCCATAGGAAAGTTGCACTAGAAGAAAGAATGATAAGATACACTATTTGACACTTTAGTAAACATGAAAAAAGGCCAAAGAGTTAAAAACCAGAGAGATAGAAAGAGATAAAAATGTGAAAAAGACACAAACAGGAAATATGTCTCATCAATGCTTGGTCACGCTTCATTCGTAATATTTTCCCACAGCATTTAGCAACCAAAAACCTCCAACAATGCTCTACTTCCAGGCGTGAATCACATATTCTAAGAGGCTGTTAAACACATGCGCACACAAATTACCACAGAGCCTCATGGTGCCATAAGATGTGGTTACTTAAACTTGTTTTAATATGAACATTTAACACAAATATTTGAATTACTTCAACAGGATATGAGTGAAACACTGTTTGATGGACACGTGTTCATGGAGAAGAAGGAAAAGCTGGGAGCCATAAATGTGCTCTGTGTGTGTGTGTGTGTGTGGTGAAGTGTTCTCCTTGGAACCGCGAGGAAATGACTTCACTTCCTCTGGTCAACTGGGATTTCTCCTGATACTGACAATGAGTGGATGTGGGGCTTTAAGCATAGAGAGGCGGGCGGATGAGAGAGAGAGTAAAAAAGAGGGGGGAGTGGTGGATGAGTAGACGGAGGGAGAAAGAGAAAGAGAAAGAGAGAGAAATAAGGAAAGCTAAAAGAGGAGTCTGGATCAGAGCCAGGACGGACAATTCTGGACCAGATCAAAAGCTTAACAACGGAACAAATTTCCACCCCTGACCACATACCACAGTGACTTATAAACTAAACTTACAAGACACGAGCATTACTCAAAATACTGCAGACTATGTTACACATCCAAGTCCATAATTTGACAAAATTATGTGTCCGAGTGTGCAGAGGGAAGATTTAACCTTTGGCATCCACTCTCATCTTCACTCTCTTAATGTAAACTGTTTCAGACAGATTCTTTTACTATATGATTCACTGCTGAGTGTTTGTATACATTTTATAAATGGTCACACTTCTTCAAGCTCATAGCCCGTAAAAGCACCGAATCATTAAGACCATAAACTTTTAATATGCGAAGTCCTACTGTACGTCTGAGACATAAAGTCGCTGCAAGATTATTCAAAACAAAGTTCTTCCTGTGCACAGATTTTGTCATCTTATTTTAATCGTAGTAAAATTATCCTTATAGGTTAATGAGAATTTGAAGCCTCTAGTTAAATATTGAATCAGTTAGACAGACAGAAAAAGACAAAAAGACAAAATTATCTGTTGATTTTTGAGCTCAACATTTTGTGCAATTACAACAGGAACTGTGGGGTCATGTTTGAACATTGAATTTAAATTATACTTCAGTTAATTTGTTTTACTTGTTATGCGTTTTTTAGGAAATGTCTTTGTACAAACTCTTAGCTCTCTACCTTTTCTGCACAGGGGTTTTATGTCTATGTGTATGTATATATACACATTGCAAAAAAAATAAAGTAAATAAAAATGAATAAAACATCACAAGAGTTGCAAGAGTTGAGAATCAGCATCTTATTCTTGCTGAAATAGCAAAGAAGGGGTGCCTTTCGAATTTAAACTGAGTTTAGCTCTCGGAAGTATGGTATGTCTTTGCTGTCTACTTCACAATGTACAGATGCAGGTGCCCCGAACTCTCACCTTGTACATAAGGTCCTTTCTCAGGGTGCTCTCTAACTCTCAGGGAGGCTCTCTTCTTCTGCTCTCCTCCTCTCAGAAGGTCTCGTACACGCTCGTTATAGATCTCCAGGAAGCTGTAGGGAAAGAGGGATAAAAAAATAACATCCTGCTATGAAGACACACACTTGATACGATGTAAATGATGATCATTTAATGTCAATATGCCTGTATGCAGTCCCATTACACATGATGCAAGTTGTTTTGTAAGGTCATCATCTGCATTTTCCAAAACAATCTTTAAGTTTACCTTTCAGGCATTTTGCCTTTATTGGAAAGTTGACAGTACAGAGAGACAAAGGAGGGGGGGTGACATAACACAATTGACCCTGGTTTTATGTGAACCGGGTCGTAGTCATGGTTACATGGTCTGCGTTTTAGAGCGCTGGTCCAACCAAACGACCCAGAAACACTGTCTGCTATGGAAATTATTTTTCTTTGTGAACGAACGGCAGGGTGATCCCCATAAAGCATAATATCTGCTCTAACACTGCCTTCAGGATGTCGAGGATGCGTCCAACGCAGACGAGAAAATCCAGTTCATGATTTGCACCGTTTTGCCTGCAGCTTTGCAGCATAATTGTTCCACAAGTACCCGTGTAATTTGAATATCAACATCAGGAAACCGATTAAAATTGCAGATTAAAAAAAGGAAAGACAATTACACACAGTCAGGCCTTTATAACACAGTACCTGATCTCCACTCTGCTTGAGTTTTGCCCATCAGGAAAAGTGTCTTCAGACCTAAAGAGACCCTGTAAGGAGAGGAGAATTGCTATTTACTTCATACTACAACAACAATGGATACTCAAGTAGTTGAATTATCAGCTACATTGAATTGTACAATCCACTGGCGTACCTGACAGATCCGAGGAGTCAAGCCAATGGAGTCCTGGAGAATCATACAGAAGAAAACAATGTTCACATTTGCTTATTGTCAGTGCAGCATGGTGTGGGTTTACACTTTGTGTAACAGTTGCATTGCCTAAAATGTGCCTGGTGAGTATGTATACAATGCCATGCAGTGATTTCCAGTGTCCTCCTCACCGGTGTCCCCATCATGGTGTACGTCTTTCCAGATCCTGTTTGGCCGTAAGCAAATAGACACACATTGTAGCCCTCTGAGGCTCCGGAGAGCACCGACACACCCAGATCCTGGAACACCTGAGGAACATTAACACACCCTAAATCACAAATACACAAAGAAAGACTTACTAAGATATGTCTATAAATAACTGTGTGGAGTCAGAAATGTCTAGATAATTAAGAAGGGTGTTGATTCAGGAGTTCAAATATACATGTTAACGATGCAAGTCTTGTAAGTAAGACTGGCAATGACTGCAAACACATCTGAAAGCGTGTTTTACTAGAAAAGTAGGTGCTCTTGTAGGGTGTTTACAGTGTAAGCCGATGTCCTTGATCTCACTTGCATTGTGTTTTTACACGAGTGTAGATTTACACCAAGGTTTCACGATCACAATGCTGTGGCAGCGGGCCAGTGGCGGGGAGGTAATGTTGCTTCCTGCTGAGGTGTTTGGGTAAGGAGCAGGGAGGTCAGTTCAGGGAGGTCAGTTAATACTTTGGGTAAACAACTTTGCAGAATGTGTATGTGTGATAGAATCAAATGTGAAGGTAAAAAGACTTTGAAAAGTGACTGGGTCAGGAAAATAAACCTTGCCTAAAAGCGCGGTGGTGAGACGTGGGATCCGGGAGAGTCCCACTCAAAACAATCAACTGAGGTCTTTTGTTTTCCTTCTCTCTGTGTCTGTATCTGAGAGCCGGAGTCTGGAGATTATTAGCACGAGGCCAAATCACAACCACTTATTTTATTCATGAGAACTAGTACGAAGCACATGCTGGACAGTGTGCAATGTAACCAATAACCAACAAATATCATACAGCAACTCCTGATGGTCATCACTTATTCACTGCCACTGACTCAGAGTCATATGATAACACAAATATCAAATTAGTTTTGTATCAAAACAAAATTGAGATGAGATTTTGTGATGAAATGGGTTGAAGTATTGAAGTTTTATAAAGATATTATCAAATGCAGCTTTTCAGACAAGATAGTTGTACTATTTTTTAAATGATGCATGCCTATAGAGTGCTGCAGGGATGACGTATTTTTGTAGGTCAACCAGGAAGTTAGCATCGCCCTGCTCCCCTCGACAAAAATCCTATGGGATTTTAAGCTCCGTTTATGAACTCACGTTTAGTTCAACAAGATAATCTCCACAAATGAACACCATTTTTATGATTTTTGAAGCGTGAATACAATCGCCAGAAGTAAAAGGCTAACCTTAGGCTATAAACAAACTACTCAACGAGTATACACAACGAGGCTGTAAAGGCGGACGAGTCGGCGTGATGACGTTTTGTAATCTCATTTAGCCACTTGTTAGCAATCGCCTTTTTTAAGACATATAAAGTGTGCCACACCCCACCCCTCCAAAAAATATCATTCAAATCCATCGCAGACTTTTGGAGTTATCGTCCAAATGGAAAAAACAACAAACAAACCAGCCAACAAACAAACCAACAAACAAACCAACCAACAAACCAACCAACAAACCAACGCCGGTGAAAACATAACCTCCTTCCTAGGCCTTTGGCCTTAACGGAGGTAATGACAGTCCTGCAATAAATACCAACCTATATGAAGGTGTAATGTTCTGTTTTTGTTTTAGAGAGGTGTTGATTCAACTTTATGATTATTTTGGAGGCTGCGCTTTGGGGTGATGTTGATTAATCATTTCAGCTCTACATTTGGCACCAGCGTCAAACAGTGTACCACATTTAGAAACTACTTACACTGGTGCCAGGGGAGAAATATGGACCTAATTCAATTTCAGAGCTGACAAACAGCCAACCAGCATATTAAGTTCCTTGTGTAGAAGTGGCAGCAAACCTGTTTTTCCACCACAGAGGCAAATAATTAGCAGATGCTTATCTTCATATGGGTGTCTGTCAAGTATCTTTGCAGTGTGATAAGAACGGATAATTAATGAAACACCTTGCTGCACCCGACACATTGTGAATGGTGAGCAATCTGGGTGTTTTCATTTATTATAGGTCAGCAGCGCCTATAGTAATGTCTGTGTGTGCAAGTGTTACTGTTTAGATGTAGGGCAAATGATCAATCTTCTCTATTTTGTTATCTTTCCTTTGTTCATTACTGATAAGCAAAAAGAAACATAATCAGAATGAGTTCCTGGGGACATGTGGCCCCATCTGCAATCCAAAAGCTCAGTCCAAAGGCAACACATGCCTTGGGGGGCAGCAACCTGATCTAGACCAGACCTGGGACACAGCACATTCCCCACCAGAACCATAACACACCTTGGGGATCAGTGAGGGGTCCACTGGGCTCAGGCCTGGACCAGGTGGGATACTTTTGGGTAAGTACACAGAGGATAGAGGAGGAATGCTCTCAAAGCTACCACGACCTCCACGGATCAAACACAGGAATCATTTCAACATACCTCCCGTGTGTGTGTGACGACCAACCACCGTCAGGAGAAGCGAGAACCTGGAGCTAAGCCTGTGTATACTGTAGGCTTACAAAACGGTGGGAATAGGTTTAGGTTGGATGTGGTTGAAAGCTCTTGTGAAAGGCCCCCGGCCTTGTGAAAACACCCCGAAAGGGATTCAGTGGTCATCTGGTTGTTCTTAGAAGTGTGTGAATCGGTGTGTGTTAATATTCATCAGCCTTGAGATTTTTCTCTGGGAAAAGTAAAATGTTAAACACTGACACGGTCGGGTGAAGCTCACACAGAGACCAATGTCTTATCAAACCGCAACTGATAAAGCAAAGACCAGAGAGAAAACCAACTCCCAAGGTTACGACAGAGGCTGGAAATCAGCACCATAAGTCACTAGAATTTAGTAGACAGTTTTATGTTACTTTGCTTTCAAAAGTCACATAATACACAGTTAAACACCACTAAGGCTACAACTACTATTTTAATAATTGATTCATATGCAGATAATTTTTTTGATTAATCAATTAGTCGTTTAGCCTAGAAAATGTCAGAAAAAATGTCCATAACTATTTCCCAGGGTCCAAGGTGACGTCTTAAAACGTCTTGTTTTGTCCAACAACAGTCTAAAACCCAAAGATATTCAATTTACTTTCATAGAAGACTAAGAAAACCAGCAAATATTCACAATTTACAAGCCGTGATAGTTGCTTTTCTATTGATCGATTAACTGAATCATAGACTAATCCTTTCAGCTTTGGTCCATTTCCAGATAATAAAAGTACAACTATGCTACCCTTTCATACAAAGTATTACGCCGAATTCACACCAGATAGTGGCGAAGTGCGGCTCACCGCAATAATTAAATTTTTCTGCAGCCTGCTCACGTGTTTCAGGCGGGAAGAAATTATTGGTAAAATAGGTCAACATGTCACAGGTGTCACGGGATCGGTTTACCGATTGGCTGCGGGTGCTCTCTGGCTGCACTTTGCCGCTGAATCAAGCGGCCGCAGCTCTCTGAGCTTTCGATAGACATTGCATGGCAGCTCACCGTAGGCCGCACTTTGCCACTGCTTTAGTGTGAATTTGGAGAAAGTTACATTTTTGCATCCAGATTACTGGAATCATTTTACATTTCATCTGTTCCTTCACAAACCTTCTAGTGTTGAAAGGATAGCTGGAAATTCAATTAAAAGATGCAAAAGCAAAACTACCAACCATTCTCTGGTTCCAGCTTCTTAAATGTGAGAATGAATTTGCAGTTTTTCTCCGTTTTATATCATTGTAAATTGAATATCTTCGTCTTTTGGACTATCAGACGGACAAAACAAGACATTTGAAGATGCAGTTTGGGCTCTGGAAACTGGAAGCATTCTTGTCTGACAGTTTACAGACTACACTATTCACCAAAAAAGAACTATCTAGATTAATCAATATAGAAAATACCTGTCAGCTGCAGCCCAACATTTTTCATTTTAAAGTATTACTCTGTAGCCTAGCCAACCATGCGCAGACAACAGCCACGTGTAACTAGTAAAAGAGCTGCCACAACGGCTGTCTTGCTCAATGACCTTATAAATCACCCAACAGGCACTGTGGTAAAGACAACTGTCTTTACTCACAAGTGTTCAAATGGATTCCATACAGTACATAGGAATAATGATGTGCATTATTCCTATGTGTGGAATCCATTTGAACACTTGTGAGTAAAGACAGTTGTTGAGCCTAAGTGAAGCTGCAACTAACAATTGTTCTCATTATGGATTCATCTGCAGACTATTTCCTTGACTAATCGATTAATTTTGTCCAAAAAGAAAATTGAGGAAATAGCGGAAAATGCTTATTATAATTTCTCAGAGCCCAACATGACTTATTCAGATTGCTTACTTTATCAGACCAACAGTTTAAAACCCCAAAAATATTCAATTTACTATGATACATGACAGAGAATAGCATAAAATCCTCACATTTCAAGACATGGGAATAGACAACATTTGAGCTTTTTGCTTGAATTGTGACTGAAGTGATAAATCAATCAATCAAAAAAGCCCGATCTGTAGCCTGATTCATTCAACCGACTAATTGAGTAATAGACTAAATAGCAAACAAAGTAGAATCTATTTTCTAAATATCAAAGTGATGTGACAAAGTGTGCAGTCTCCTGGAGTCTGGACCACCAAGTGTTACCCCCCTGCGTCTTGGCTGAATGGAGGCTTAAACATGAAGACAAAAAGCAGCGCCGCCCCTGTCTTGTCTTCATCCAACTATTCAAAAACAGACAGAGACACCCTCTCCTCCCTCAAACACAGAGAATCAATACAGCTCTTGTTAAAGTTGACCCTCTTAAATTCACTCTATGGGGGCTACCACAAGGCTGAGGGTCCCTCCAGGCTTAGCACAAAGAGCAGGAACTTCACTTCAACCGTCTCTGAACTTGACTCTCTCTTTTCTTTCTGTACTCTATTCCTTTTGTTCTAACTCGTTTTGCCCGTTTTGGTTTTATCAAAAGTCTGCAAAATACTTTAAATAACCTCTGAGCAAAACCACAAGAGGAAGCATAAACTTATTCCAACCTCTTGAGAGAATTAAAACTGTGTGTATGAGTTTGTCTAGACAGGCCATGTCAGGCAACATTTAAGCAATCCTGATGTTTGTCATCACTGTCACATCAAATTATATCAATAGATTGTAATTTGTGCCATTGTGCTCTGGTGGCCCTCTGCCACAACCTACTTTCACAGTTTCCCTGCAGCATTGGGAGGTATTTTTGGACGAACAAAGCAGTTGAGGTAAGAGACAGATTGCATTGTGGGAGTGGAAATGTACTCCAGGATCAAATGAAGCAGGAGAAAAACAGCCCGGAGATAAAGTGACTGGACCAGAGCCACAGTAAGCATGCAGGCTGGTCGGTCGCCTCAAAACACACAGGGGACAGACTAAACACCTCCTTTAACAGGAAGGCGGCTGTCACCAGCAGGCCGCTGCACGTGCATGTGTGTATGTGCATGTGTGCGACTCTGCTCGGTTAAGCCACTTAGAGGAAACAGCATCCACAACAAGGACAAAAGCCTCAGAGTTTGCTTCCCTCTCTGAGAAAAAAAAAAAGTGCAAACAATCTAACAATGAAAGAGGAAAAGCAGAATATAGATTTCATTCTTGTGCGAGGAAATGCAGGTCAAATTCATCCGGTCAAAACAGAGAGGAAGGAAGGACGATTGGAACAAGGCTTTGGGGTTAGAAAAGGTGGCAAACGGGGCTCCAGATCTAGCAGAAGGCAAAGAAAAGGAGGGTCTGCTTTAGGGCTGTCAATGAATATTCTACATTTGAATAGTAAAAAAACATATTCAAATATGAAAATGAATACTCAATTGTGAAAAAAGCAGCACCATCACAGCTGTCTGCCTCGCACACACTGAAAGCACCGCGTGACGAGAGTCACACAACGCCACTTTCATTAATTGAAAATGAAATGTAACGTTAGGTCAAGCTGAACGAGGAATAATTCGACAACAACCATAATGACGGCAGAGAACTCGGAGAGAGTGACACTGTGTCCTAACAGCAAGCGTTATGTTGTGTCATGTGAACAAACCACGTACCTATCAGCTGTGCGCTCAAGATCAGACTGGAGACATTGCCACTTAAAAGATGGGTGAGTAGGACATGCCATCTTCTGACGTTTGTACTTTTTAAACAGAAAACATGTTTTATATTGTGATACTTGCTGAAAATTACACACAATATAGCCAACAGCAAGAAGGAAACTTTCAGGCGATCTCCTGGTGATCTCCCTCCAGTCAGCTACCACCTTATTTGGATTTTTGTAGTGAAATTAGGAGGTATCTTATAAATAACTTCTTATTCCAACTTCAAGAATCAGCGTCCATTGCGGCGATTTCAAAGCAGGAATAAATAGAAACAGGGTGTCCAGATTGAATATACAAAACGTCATTTTGGGCCAGTTTTGACAGCCCCAGTCTGCTTTGGCTAAGATGCATTACATATACTGTACTGTATATATGAAGTGTAGTGTAGTGTATATTCCAGAACATGACAGCACCCACTTTCTCCCAAAGGCTGCTTCTATATGTACAGCATCTTTTCATTTCATTTTTGAACATCCAGTGGTGCAGGGATGCATTAACGAAGATATTTGGCTGCACAATACTCTCATCTGCAAACACGACAATTACAGCGCACCACTATCTCCAAATAAAATGCGTTGCCAGGCTAAGATCCAAATTTCAAAGTAATGCAATATCCGGAGGTGGAAAGAGAGAGCGAGTTAATGTACACATAAGTTTAAGTTAATACCGCCACATGATATGCATGACAGCCATTTTTTAAATAAAGTGGTGACTACAAAGAGATGTTGTAAAATCCTACTTTGGCAACAGATCTCAAAAGGAAAGTTGAAATGTCACGTGTGTCTAACTAAGTTGGACCAGACCTCACTGAGGAACATTTGGAAAAACATGTAACCAGCTGGGTTTCATGACAGAGATCTAAACCGTGATAAAAAACAGTGTTCCTTGTTGGTTTTGAAACACTTTTTTCCCCAAAGTGGCAGCCTAGTTGGTGGCCTGGTAACACAGAAAAAAAGTGGAGGAAGGCAGCTAAGTAGGTGAGAAATGTTGAAAAAGAGCGGCAAGAGTGAAAGACGAAGACAGCATGATAAAGACAGGCTGACAAGAGAGAAAAAAGTAATGTTGTAATGCCTCTGTAATGAGTTAAGTCCTGTAATCACTGGCTGTGGAAAATGCCAATTGCTGGTCTGGTTTTATGTGGCCCGCTCTACACTAAACCCTGGAGAAGTATTTATGTGTAGTGTCCATGTGTGTGTGTAAATGTGTGTAAGATGTTGTCAAGGGTGATGGCGAGAAGCCAGACAAGCAAAGTGAAGCCCTTTGCCACATTTAAAAACTTCAGCTTCTCATTGCTTTTGCCAGGTTTTGACGCAACCAAAAGAGGGCCGAGATTCATTTTCCCTCCACGACCGCTCTCACTGGGAGGACGTCTCTGAGCTCAACGCAAAGACTTGAGACTGCAAGCGAACAAGTAAGTGCAAAATGAGATGTAACTTTCTCCCAAACAGAAACAAAACTTCCATCAACTCATGTAACATCCTTTCCCTCGCTCTCTCCTCCATGTCCAGGACTGGACAGCTGCAGGAGAGGCGAGGATCGCTTGGTTCTCGTCCAACGCTTTCCAACTGGGTTACCCAAACAGCTGGGCCCTGAGCAATAGCTAAACGCTTTTGTTTATACACAGGAAAAGAAATGTCACTGGAGATCCTTGTTCTGACTTCCTGTTAGAAATCTAGGTTAGAGAATCAGAGGTGAAAGAGGGAGAAATGCGTAGAGTGGACTACAGGGAGGGAGGACACAGGCCGACAGAATCACATGCAGAGAGAAGAGACAGAGAGGAAGCTGTTTGGCCGGAGTTCAACAACGCACTCGTTTGTCACACTTGGACAGAATTTGTAGGTCAAATTAGCAAGAGAGGGAAGAGAGGCTGCAAGAGAGGGAGGAGGGAGAGACAGAGATGTGCAGGCCAAACAGATAGGCTGCTCTTCATTACTCAGGCCTCCCTACACATGGGAATGAAGGACAGTGGGGAAAAAGTGGAACGGAGGACAGGAACGTGAAGGCAGTGAATTCCATTTTCAGTATACGCTCTTGTTGCAACTGAGGGGGGCAAAGGCTAGACTTAAAACAAATAAATAAAACCTTATCTGGAGAGAGTTTGGGAATTTGCTGCTCCTCCCCCAATCCTCGTTAAAGGGGCCAAAGCACAACTCTGTGGAGCGAAGCTGCACGTCACACTCTTTATGGCAGGCTGGAAATGACTTCCCCAGCCTTCAGACTGATGGGAGCCTCGTGTAATATCTATAGGTGGTACCATATAGGTTCATTGGCTGGGGAATAAACGTTTAACGTTTGACGTGAACTCAACTACTATTCTTACATTTGATATAATTTTAGTGTCTGATTTGAGGACCCACACTCATCTGTTACTCCATAAATATCAAAATGAGAGCTGAATGATACAGGGAAAACATGTGATGTTTAATACACATGTTGGATATTGCAATGATGAGATCATAAACAAAGACCACCTGCCCATTTTTGTCCTTTAGGACTCCATTTGTCATCACTTATTTTGTGTTTCAATTTTGTGTTATTTACATACATTTCTATTTCCATTGCCAGATTAGTTATTTTAACAATATTAAAAATACTTCTTCTGGATGCGATTCAATGGGCAATGATGGGATATACACATGCCAGATTTATTTCATTAAAGTATGTGCAGCTTTAGAAAAAAATAAATCCTGGATATTCAGCTGATTCAAGATCTTCTTCCCGGTTCGGTTTCACAGTGCACAAATTAAAGCGGACCAAATAAAAAAAGTTGTCAAGCAAACATCGGACTTCTGCAGAAGTCCAGGTCAATCCTCTCCCACTCATGTTTACCTGTGTCTATCTCAACAAATGCCCACACAGGCAGCCTGCGTTTTGGTTCACTTGGAAACGGTCCAAGACCAGCTCTCACATCGGTCTCGGACTGGTTGTTTTGGTCCGCACCAGAGTACTGCACCAGACTTTGATTAAAACGGACTAAATGTTGGCTTGTGAAAGCACCCTAAGAGGAGTTACCTGCACTTTTTGTGATGCATATCTATCCAACCACTTTCAGTCTCTCTTGTTACAACTCCTCTTATCCTCTGCCTTCACTGATAGAAAGCAGCAAGTCCATACATAAATCACAGGTGCTTTTCCTGTATCCATATGGCGTATATCTCCTATTACATCGTTGACAGCATGTGGTCTATTTGGTGTCCTGTTTGTGGTTAATTCAAACCAGGCTGAACTGGGCCGGCCTGTGTTGAGGGGGAGTTAATGCACACATGTGCGTGGAGGCTTCTTCTCATAGACAGAGAGGCTATTCTCTCCCTGCTGTCTGCAGCACCACTGACACACAGACCTAGAAACACTGCGAGCATAATCAAATCACACACACACAGAAAAGAAGAGGAAGAGGAGGAGGAGGAGAGGGAAAAACCCCAGCAAGCAGACTCCTTTTGGCAATAAAAAACAGCATTGTGCTGGGAGACGAATCCTCAGCAGTGACGTCTTTGCGCTGAGATTTAACTGTGAAGAATTACTTAGTGAGGCAGCTGAGAGTTTGGCAGGCGAGAGCTGGGGGCTGCAGAGGCAGAGTGGACCCCCTGCCCATGTCTTCCCCTCCTCCTGCTCCTCCTCTACCCTAGGAATCCACATTCGTGCCTAATCAGTTTTTCTTGCCATCCCCTGTCTCAATCCTCTGCTTCATTTTCACTCTGCTCTCCCATGTTCCTTACTGTCGGAGGCAATAAACAAGCTGAAGGGTTTGTGTTATTAAATTGTGGAAAAAGCTATTTATTAGCTCAATACCTAACCTCAAAACAAAGGCAGCGTTTAGACAAACAGTCCCGACAGCTGGCTCCCATTATGGATTATGGTTCTCTTCCCAACTTCTTCTCACCTGGCAGAGCCCTGCTCCTTCCCCTCTGCTCAAACTTTCTCCTAGAAACTTTTTAAGTCCAAAGATACAACAAAAACTGCCTCCCATCTTGTAAGACAAGTTTTTGTCTCGTGGGGAGCCCTCAGCGAAGAGAATGCAACCACGTCTGCATCCCAACATATAGTTAGATACCACACTTCTGTCTACTCTCTCCGCTGTAAGTGTATGGAAAGCCACACAAGTATCTGGTGTAAACTATCACTGATGCATGGACATGTACAGCAGACAGTACAATGCAGGAGTGGGGAGGGGCGTCACAGTCTCTGAGGGGCGCTGGGTGTGGTGGGATAACGCTGGACTGGAAAAGAAGGAGTTAAGATCCATTTTCCCCTCGTCTCATTCCACCACTGGCTCAGATTGTCTCAGTCTCAGGGGGACTACACTGCAAGACGAATTCAGAGCGAGTCCCCCTTCCTGCTCTGAAAAAAGCAAAGCATGCTGAAAGATATTTTGAAACCATGAGAAAATCCAGTGCTGGCAAAAAAAAAAGCATCAACTCATTAATGTGTTAAAAATATATGCGGTTGGATCCCAGATAAGAGAGAAACTGAAATCCATACCCTCACTTGAGAGCAATTGCCTAAAATGTAATGCCACCAAGTGAAATGAGGCGACACAACAGCGTTGGGAATTAACAACAAGTCCCTAGCATGCTGTAAAATTCCGGTTGTGGATAACAAATCTGCCTCCTCAACCCGCCACTTAGACAGACTCTTCACTGCTCTAAAACACAATTTGTCTGGTTAAATAGTTAAGAGAGTGGCTCTTGAATTATAGTGTCCACCTGCCACTGTGTGCTCCATGAATCTGGCTCGCTGCACTACAACAGAAACAGTGTTTTCTGCTTTTTACGTCAAGCACTGTGTCTTCAGATCCACCAAAGAAATGCTTAATTCAAATATCTTCAACTGTGATGTGATCAGCAAACGGCTGACGTGGTCATCTACAAGAGTCTTTGTTAAAGAGGCTTTGTATTCTGGTACAGGAAAAGAGGTCAGATTTAAATCCAGCGGTTCTGTCCTTTGCTGGTGTCCTTTCGCCCACCCCGGGTCAACGGAGGAATGTCTTGTGGCAACCAGGCCACTGTGACTGGACACAATTCTGCTGAGGACAGCGGCAGCCAAAGCCAGAGCCGGAGAGAGGAACAAAAAGGAGAAAGGGAGAAGTGCTGTGTTGTCTGCTGCTCTGCACAGTGTGTAGGCCGTCATCACAGCCTGGTCTTTCTCAAACACATACAAAGGCGGCTCTGACAAGAGCAGAGACAGGCAGTGAGGGAGTGGCAGAGGAGAGAAAAAAGCGACTGTAACACTAAGGGCGCAGCTATTGTGCTAAACAATGAAAACTCAAATGGAAATTAATAACAGGACAACTTCTCTAAAAAAAGATTAGGTTTTGAAGAGATTTCCTGTATTGGACTTGGGGACCACTTCCTCTTGATCTGGAGCCCGTCTCAGGTTCCAGCAAACACCCTCCAATCAAAGCAACACAAAGATATCTAATGGCCCAATCAAAGCCGGAACATGAAAAGCGAGCCGACTCTAGCCGTGCCATGTCTGAAGCAAAGAGACTTCTGGGTAACAGATGGAGCTGATATCATATCCCGCGAGTGGCCATCTGTGTAAAAACATGCATAGCATAACACACACACCCAACTTGTTGTGGTTTGTCTACAAGGACATTGTTTCCTCTGGGCTCTTTTTCTTGGTACAGAGGTTGTGTTTGCCCAGTGTCAACTTGTGGCCAAAAGCCTGGATTGGCACACACTTGGTCTCCACCCACAAGAGGGCATATGACATGTCACGGAAACAACACAAATCTTCAGGTAGTGCTGCACAAATGGCTACATGTCCAGATCTTACTAAATTACTAGGGCTGTCAAATATAATGCGATAACGCGTTAATGCAAATTTGTTTTAACGCCACTAATTTCTTTAACGCATTAACTCAACCATTCTTTCGGAGCTTGTAGCGGGCTCAGTTTTAAAGCTGGAGTGAAGATACTGGCATCATAGGAGACTACACAACCTAAGGAATTCATTGGTATCAACCATGTGAAGGAGGTTAAATACGCTCCAAGCTTACGCTAAATTTTGGCGAGGAAAAACTGACATGGCCATATTCAAAAGGGGTCCCTTGACCTCTGACCTCGAGATATGTGAATGAAAATGGGTTCTATGGGTACCCACGAGTCTCCCCTTTACAGACATGCCCACTTTATGATAATCACATGCAGTTTTGGGGCAAGTTATAGTCAAGTCAGCACACTGACACACTGACAGCTGTTAGAGCTGTTGATCTTGAGTTTGCCATGTTATGATTTGAGCACATTTTTATGCTAAATGCAGTACCTGTGAGGTTTCTGGACACATTTGTCATTGTTTTGTGTTGTAAAATAATTTCCAGTAATAAATATATACATAAGTTTCCATAAAGAAAGTGTGATGGAATTTTCTATTACTTCCTCTCTCCTTGGTCGGGAGGTCAGAGTGTTTATCAGAGTTCCCCTCTGTTGACATTATTGTGTTAGAGTCCTGTCTAGGGGAGCCACCGTTATCTGTACAGCTATGTCTGTAGCGGGGACCATAGAGCAAGACGCTGGGGCAACCAGGGTCAGAGATGCCAGAGGAACCGAATAAGTCAAAACATGATAAGGGTAAATCACTGAGCACCAGGGAGGAAGGGCAGAGTTGTGAGGCCTTCATGCAGAGAGCACCTCAATGGTGGAGACCTGACAATTGCTCCTTGATCAAGCTTCAATAAACCTTCTGTGTAAGACATCAACAGCTCCGGGGCCTCTTCCTTCCTACTGAGTTAACTTGTGTATCAGAAATTCCACCACAGAAAGTATATTTGATTAATTTGCGATTAAACACGATTAACTATGAACAATCATGCGATTAATCCCGATTAAATATTTTAATCAATTGACAGCCCTGTAAATTACCAATCATATATACTCTTCCATTAAAAAGGACATCAACCGTTGACTAATCTCACTCACTATGCTAATTAGAGCTGTCCTCGACCAAAGAAATTGCCCTAATACTAATACTGACTGCAATATTCCAATACTCAAGACAATACTTAGATTAAGAAAATGACATGTAAACAGAACAAATGTGGTGATTTCCCCCCCAGGAGAACCCTATTTGTGCTGGTTCTCCTTTCACAATCCACTCTTGTATATATCTGTAAGAGAATCTGTCAAAGTGCTGTTTATTTTGCAATATTTCCACTACGATAACCACAAGCAGGAACCACAGCAGCAACATCAGAGAACAGTTGTGTTTGAGGCTGAATGCTGGATGTAAACTCTGATGTTGTAACGTACTGTGGAGGGGCCTCTTCAGTCATTATTCAGGCTATGCCCCATAGCATGTAAATGGGAAAATGATGGGATTATTGCAAAAGTTCAGTGAGCAACCAGTGTTATCATTGGAATACTGCCGTATTTAAAGTAAGGTCAAAAGCAGTTTTCTATAAACACAGTTAGGGAGTTAGGTCATTACCTCCTCTTGCGAGGCATAGTGAGGCTCTGCAGGGTCCACCGACCAGTAGCAGTAGTCAAAACAAAACTCCAGAAGCTTCTCCCTCGAATCTCCAGCACCGTCTGTACGTCCATCCAGCTTCAGGGAGGAAAACAGAAGAGTAAAGCACATTAGGATTCATTTTTACACTTTTTTTTATTTGATATATTCCAATAACAGTCAACATCCTAGCATAACAAGGCAAGAAATACAGTATAATTAACTTAATTTGGTAAGTTAATACATTACATACTGAAAAGTATAAAGACAAAACCTGCTTACGTTTAATAATATACAAAATCCCAGTAATAAAAGCCAGGTACTATAGCTTTTGTTTATGGGACTGCTACGGAGTAGAATTGCAAGCAAGCTGTTTCCATTCATTAGCAACGCATTCACTCCTCCTCCAGTACTTTAGTCGGCTCACTGCATTAACAGTAAACACCTTTCTGCCACAGTGAGTGAATCCTGAACTGAGGAAAGACAGCACAGCAGCATTTGGACTTGTCCAGGCACAACAGATGCACTGGAAACACAGTACAGCATCCATTCTTCTAAATCACTGCATTCAACCTGGAGAGCCATATTAGTCTTACCGAGAGCACGCTGTTATCTTCCATTTATTACTTGTAATGTATTCCAAGAGTGTTTTTTTAGGGTTATAAATCTATTCAGACGTATCCACTTTACTTAAATCTTACTCCATCTACTTGCATATTAATTCCAAGTAGACAAGACGTTTGTGAGCACTGGAGCGTGCATGTGATTTACACCTTACTGTAAACTAGGGATGCAAAACCAAACCGTTATAAAACAAACCATTCAATTACGGACAAACTGGGCTTGTTGAATCATTGCACCACTATTAAACACAGGCCTGCTAATTATTTGATGAGTTGCCAGAGACACAGAAGAGACAATTATCTGAACATAGGCCTTCTTGACCATTAAGTAGCCGGCCTTATGTCATGTAGAAAGTCAGTGTTGTCGCTTCATATAATATAGAAATGTATCCATCTATTTATATATATATTGGGAGGTCAAAGTTTTTCTTTTCCCTACTGTGCAAGACAAACCCAAAAACCGCAATACAAACCGAACCATGGGCTTGTTGATCTGTTGCACCACTACTGTAAACACAGCATGTATTTTAGCTGCATTGAATCTTGGGTCTATTGAGGTAGATGTCAGTGGAGAAAGTGACTGATCTATAAAGGATGTCTTTCTCTATGATTGTTGATAGAGCTGGCAATATTTTAATATAATATACTTCAGGTATGCCTGGGTTATAATAATATAATGAAACATCATTCCAGCATTAGAGTTGCAATATTCGGTATCTATTTGGCTACTGTGGGCGGCTGTGGCTCAGAGGGTAGAGCAGGTTGTCCACCAATCGGAAGGTCGGTGGTTCGATCCCCGGCTGCTCCAGGTCACATGTCGATGTTTCCTTGAGCAAGACACTTAACCCCAAATTGCTCCTGAAGGCAAAGCCATCGGTGTGTGAATGAGTATTTAGATTAGATCCTGATGGGCAAAGTTGGCACCTTAGCAGCCTCTGCCATCAGTGTATGTGTGAATGCTGACATGTAGTGTAAAGTGCTTTGAGTGGTCGGAAGACTAGAAAAGCGCTATATAAATCCAAGTCTATTTACCATTTACCCTTACTGTAACCAGGTTTAACAGCTTTAATTCTAACTAAAGTAATGTTCTGCTCCTTTTAAAAGATTTGTATTTTCCCAATGAAAACTGGTAAACATTGAAAATTATTATCCAAGTACACCACTTCTTCAGATTAACCTGTGTATGTTTTATGTGTATACCATAATAACATTATCAATGTCAAATAGAGTCACATAGCTCTTGTTGCAGTGCCAAGAATTGTTTCCCTTAAGCCCTTTCTTTTTAAGTCTTACAACAAACCCTGGCATTATACCATTGATTTTTGGCATATCAGATGTGTTACTATCAGACTCATGTGTAATTGCAGTGGAAATTGTTTGAGGTGACTTCATGGTATCATGTTTATTTGGCGGTGAAGGCTCAGTTGCAAAAACAGCATCGTTGGAGTTGGTAAGGGTCAAATGTCTTGCTCAACGACACTTCAGTGGTAGATTCATGCCAAGGAGAGCAGCCTGCAGCCAGCAAACCAAGCAGTCAGTCAATTATCTAAATCATTATCCAAATGATTAATCCACCCAACTCTCTATGTAAATAACCTTTCCTTTCTCTAACTGCATCATGAGGCAACACTAAGCTCTGGGTATCAATTTTGTTCACAGCAATTGGCTTGCCTGAAAGCATGATTCTTTAACCCCACAGCACTTTTAGGAAATTCAACAATGGCCTTGTAGTGTGAGGGATTAGCTAAGAGCAACACCAGCCGCAGGCCAACAGAGCTCCAACCACTGATAAAGACTCATGTTTTACAACTATGTTACAAAAAAATGACTGAAATCTTTTTTATCGTTTCACACTTTTTAAATGTAGTTCAGTAGCTCTTTATGGCTTGCATTACTTAGCTTTACATTTATTGTCCTTTAAAATCTGCCGTTTTTTCTTTCTGTCTGTCTCAGATATTCCAAAACTGTCCCACTTTCCATAAATAATGATTCCCATAAGACCCGCAATAGCCTTGGAGCCTTGATCCTTTTCCATGGCAGAGGGAGGCCATATGTGGTTTGTCTCTGTCACATCATTTGTAACAGATTCTCTCCTCCCCCACCCAGCTTCTCTCCATACGCCAGCATTTTAAATGTAAACAGAAGGGGCAGCTCTGTAACTACCAATATGATCAACAAAGGTCTTTACATACAGGTTGTAACTAGATGTGAGTTTTGAAATTAGCTGTAAGCTGAATTCGATGTTTGCATCACTTGTACACATTAGAGATGGACATTTTGATATATGATCCTCAACAAAAAAATGTGCCTCTACAAGCAATACCCTTCAAATACGCGAAGTTTTATCATCTCGATATGAGCTAATGCAAACATTCACAAGGAAAAATAATGGTGTAAATGCTCCAGGCTGTCTGCAGGCAATGCAGCTCAACCAATCAGACTAGTCTTCTCGGCCGTCTGACACAGCAGGTTGGTAAGTATCAGCTTACAAGAATGTGCAGCTCACATAATTACTTTTTCCAAATGTGTCATTGAAACCTAAACTAATAACTGAACCAAAAATTACCCTTTTCCGCCAAAACAGTATAAAACAACATTTCACTCTTGCAAATAAGACTATTATTAATAAGTCCTGGAGACAGATTCTCAGTTAACACACCTAATTTAACACCAAGGCTATTGTACATTAAATCTCATTTAAAGGGTTTATTTTGGTGAGGTTTTTAAAAGGTGCTATTGATAACATTCAGCCACTAGATGGCACACCTTGTTAGAAGTGGGAGATATATTCCACATAGATAAACAAAACATTAATTTTGGACCCGCCAACATTTTTAAATTGATTAATTAATTAATTTCTTTAAGGAAAAACCTTTCTAAAAGCTCCATGGATGTATTATTATTTTTTTTAATTATCTGTCTACATACAAATATCATCAAGAAGACCATTAAGGTTTAAATTTCCATTAAAAAATAATTTAACGCAACTCCGTCTGCAATATCTGAAGTCTGCTGTAGTTGTGTTGCTGTTTTGTATTGGTGTGCAGAGTGTTAGAGTGCATGTGTTTGATAGGAGGGGTCTCTCAATCAGTGTGTATGTGTGAGCCCAACACATACAATAAACAACAGTGATATCAAGCAGGAAAAGGCTGATCCAAGGCTGTAAACATCCTGTTGCTGTGATAGATACCCTCTACACACTACTCCCAGTCCTACCAACAAAAGACACACAAATAATGAATAATAATATTGGATATAACTGTGCAGCAGTTCGTATATTTGCACACCAAAATACTCACCTTTACATTTTTGATGCTCACAAGCTTGTCCTCCACCTGAACTGCTAGCCTTCCTCCATCCGCACTCTCCCTGTGAGCAAGAAGACAAACGGTTGCTTCAGTCAACTCTGTAAACATCCATATTTGGAAGCGTAAAGAAACGTGACGAATGTTTATGAGAAGCGAGAGGGATCAGATCGGAGAGAAACCGTTAACACATGCTTCCAATAGGAGGAGAGAGGATCTAAGGGACGCTATCAGTGTTGATCAGTGTCTCCAGGTCCAAATGCAAACCGGACAGAGATTCAACAAAGGTTTCACAGACAGATTCAAATAGGTTTAAAACAGTCTTTTTGCAGATGCAGATGTAATTGAGAGGGTGGTCAGATAAATTAAGGCCACTTGACTTGAGGCTGTCACATGACAGTTAACACAATGAATCTTTGTGTGTGTGTGATCCATGAAATCGCCACTGACCAGTTTCAGATTCAAATGAAAACAGACCGAGACTCCACTCTGATGAGGCAGCTTGGGCTGTCTCCACAAATTCAAGAGCATGCACAAGTTTTCTGTGTGTGTGTGTGTGTGTGTGTGTGTATAATTGGGACCAGTGTGCGTCCTCGCATGTGTGTAAAACCAGGTCAACTCGGCTATGTGTGTGCTTCAGCAGCTGGACCGAGCACATCTGATGCAACACAAGCGAAACTGGAGGCAATCACAACATGGAGCAGAGAGAATTTCGATCTCCAGGAGCGGTAATGATGGCAAATGCCGCCTGTAGTGCAAACGCTCCGTCTCTGTGGTGGGTTAGGGGGGTAGAAGAGGAGGCTGTTGTAATCGTCAGCTCTCCCTGTGCCTCACCGTGCGGGACTCATTTTGCCAACCCCAGCAGTGGCCCAACCCAAAACCACCAACCTTCAATCTCAGGCTCTAAGTAGCACGGAGGGGAGGAGGTTGGTGGTGGAAAATAGTAAACCTCATAAAAATGTGTGTTGATACAAACCCAAAACGAGCAATTTCACAATCAGGCTGCACATGTGTGAGTGGGTTCTTGCATTCTCAGGGGGGGGGGGGACGCATTGAGTCCTTAAAACAAAGAGCAACACACTTCTGTGCCCGGCCGAATGAGGAATGCAGCTGACCAAGGCTGGTGTTATCTCCGTCACACAGCAGGTCCTCATTCAAATATAGAAGTAAGGAAATACATCCTTCACTTATTAAAAAGAGAAAAATAGAAAAGAGCAGAGGGAAGTGAGACTGACAGAAGCAGAAATCAGGAAGCAGAGATTTGCATGACTGTGAACATTATGTATAAGAAACCTTTTTGTTATGCAAAACACCAGGAAGAGTGGTTGAAAGAATCATTGTCCAGCCCTTCATAGCCTGAATAATGCTTTGTTATGGTACTGTAGTGGCCTTTAGATTAAGCACCTCTGCAAAACATCCCGCAGGAGTTCAATTTATTTCAATGTACTACTATAAGACTTTATATATACTATATCCCCAGGTCCTGAATATCTGTTATTCAACATGTTGTAGCAATTTTCCTGTTAATGTAAAGGGGTGCTCCAGTGGAGCAATGTAACTTTACAACCTCTGTGTGTTACTCTGCTACTTAAACAGCAGATTTCACAGCACTGTAAAACGGGGGGGAAACTATTTTCCATAAATGCCTCTCACTATACGAAGGGAATTGCTTAAAGTCAAATGAGAAAATGAGATGAGAAATGAGTCTGTTTTGTTAAATTACATTTTTTTTACTTAGAAATATGGCTTAAGGAGTTAATTATCTAATCAACAGAACACAATTATGAAGCACATTCGAGCCTAGACAACATTAGTTGACATAATCGTCTTTCCTTTGTTTCATGTTATGAAATTAACCTCTTAAACCCCACTGTTACAGCAGTGGCCTATTCATTACACAGTTATTATGTGCAGGTAAACGCTGCACATAAAAGTAGAAGTTTATATTCAATTAAAGTGGAGATCTCAATGTTTCCAAAGATAGCAATGCCAGATTGAATTTGGGGGGGGATGTGTATAAATTCATGCACAAGAGACCTAGAGTATATATCCATTTGATGCACATGTACAGCCATGTAAAACATGGAGTCTTGGGTTGAACATTTTTACTGTAAACATTGTTTAATTTCAATGAAGAGCTGAAACAAGATGATACACAATATATACTATATATGCTACTGTAAAACAATGCGGACTAACTAATATTCATTTCCAATATTGATTAATATTTTGTCTATATAAACCGTTTTGTTTAACCAACCAACCAACCATGCAAAAACAAAGATATTA
Source organism: Sebastes fasciatus (assembly GCF_043250625.1). NCBI lineage: Eukaryota > Metazoa > Chordata > Actinopteri > Perciformes > Sebastidae > Sebastes > Sebastes fasciatus. Next base: position 11,616,871 of record NC_133809.1, read on the forward strand.
AGTATAAAACAGAAAAGCAGCAGATCATCACATCTGAGAGACAGGCAATAATTATATATATATATATATATATATATATATATATATATATATATATATATATATAATTATATTATTATATAATATAAATATATATATATATATAAATATAATACTTTATATTTTATTAATATATATATAATATTAATATAGTATATTATATATATTATATTATATAATAATAATATAATATTATATTTATATATATATTATATTAATATATATATAAATATAATAATATCATATTAATATATATTAATATATAAAATAATTATATTTATATATATATAATATGTTATATTATATATAAATAATAGGATGAATACTTTGAATTTCTTATACTCTTGAGATAAAACTTAAGGCTCTGTTAATTTGTTATGGAGTTTTTCCCCATTATTTCTGTACACAATTGCTGGATTTTAATGTTCTAAATAAAACATTAACTTAATACTGATTCATGCATAGGGGCAGTCACACACACACAGAGAGAGACACAGCAAAGGTGTTTTAAATACATCAATTAATTTCTAATAATACACCCCATTATCTTAAGATAGATAGATATTAACTTTATTGATCCTGAGGGAAATTCAAGTTTCCAGCATCACAGTTCCATAGTGCAAAACATGTTAGTAAAAAGGCAGTAAAAAAGTTAGTAGTGCAAAATAAAAAAACATATACCAGATATAAAAATACAAGGAGATGAAGAAAACTGTTAAAACTGAATATAGTGAAGGTTAACAGCTGTGATACAGGACTATTAAAAAGTGAATATAGTGCAGAAGAGACTGTTATAAATGAGTATAGTGCAGAGTAACTCCAGTAGCTTGGTCTATGAAAGTGCATTGTGTGCATTATGATCTGTCCTGCAGACAGTTAATAGTTGCTATAAAGATAAATGGCTTCAGTGAGACACTTTAAACCTAATCTAGCTCCAAATTGTTTGTACATTACTCAGCACCACCACACACAAGCTGCTGCTTAGTCAGACAACCCTACTGACAGCCACAGTTGTCATCATCCACCATGTGCACCACTTCACTGTGAGTTTATAGCTCACAAAAACACGAGAAGCTTATTGTTTTGTTTGTAATTAGCGCCAAAGCAGCAGCCTAAAGTGACCCATGACTGTCAACAACAGTTCTGACATGAATTGAGATATGGAGGCAACAATAATAAAGTTAAAATAATGTCGTTTAATTAGCTAGTATAAACAATAAACGTTGGATAACTTACCTTGCGTTGAGAGGACGGACTCGAATGGCAACTTTAACGTTTGCCATGATGCCTTCACGGACTCTCTCAACAGTTGACTAACTCGGAGCTAACTCGGTGGGAAATAACAGCTCCCGTGTGGGCATTTTTGTGAGTCTTCTTGCATATCATATAATCCGGTAAAGTTTATTATTAAAAAGCGGGAAGATAGTGTCCAAGCCGTCCGCTGTTTTAAGTCATCTCTACCGGCTGGCTGGTCGAGGGTTCAACCGCCCGCCGCGGCTCAACTAAACAACTCCCACTGAAGAAGTTAAACTTCCTGCTGGACAGACAGACAGAGAGAGGGCGGGAGGGAGGGAGGGGAGATGCTGCTGGATACTCCTCCTCCTACTACACTACAACATATTCAAATGTTTTTTTCCTTTTTTTTGCATGTCTGTTATTATTTAAATCTACAAATCTACAATTCAAAATGGGTATTACTTTTTATTTATTATTATTATTATTATTATTTTTTTAATATAGGGTTAGGGTTAGGGTTAGGGTTATATGTGTGTGTGTGTATATATATATATATATATATATATATATAATACTTTATTTCAAAAGTTCAATACAATAGATTCATATAAATGTTTTCATTACAATTTTTAAAATACATTTTACAGTATAAAAATAATATAAAATATCTTGGGCTTTGTCATACCTTAATTTCATGTGATTTGTCCAGCCGTTATGACATAAAGACATCTGTATAACAATGATAACTGCACACAATAAACATTTAACTTGTGTGTTTCAGTCTGTGGGGTGGATTTGTGGAATGGGTTGGGTGATGGGAGCGGAGCACAAATATAAATCACTTTAAAAAGCTATACAAAAAAGATATTTTTGAGAGGTATATGGTTGAGGAAGAGTTGTGATAAGGGTTGGTTTATATCTATTTTTTAACTCCGGATGGATATGTGGGATGTAAATAAACTTGGGATGCTTTTCATATATTTAATTTGGGATGTAAATAAATCTTGGATAGTTTATATATTATATTATATTATCATTCTATGATATATGAGTTATTAGAGGAGAAGTGAGAAAGGGGTAGGGAAATATAAGTTTTACTTATACCTACTCCTTTTCGGACACTATTACTCGTTTTGTTTGTTATTATTTTGTGTCCGTTTTTATTTATTTTTACGTTCGAAATAAAGTCTTTCATTCATTCATTCATTGAAAATCTTTTTATTGGGGTTTTGCAGGATATAGCAAAAGTGCAGCACTATTCTGTAACCTAAGAGGAATGACAGATATGAGTATACATTATTAGCAGCTGGCACCAATGCCAACAAATAAACAAGTCAAAACAAAGGATGTATATAATCTATGTGTATCAACTATAAAACAATCCCTCCCCAGTCACTACCAGCAAGCCATACGGAAAGCCAACTGTCACGCCAAGGATTTGCGATGAATGATTGAATACTGTGTGATGTAGTCAAGCTGCACTTAGTAATCAAGTACTTACAGTATCTGGAATGTATCTAAAAAAGACAATAAACATTTAAACCAGAATACATCTTTATTAATATTTTTTGTGGCGACATAAAAAATATTTCAATTTTAAAAAAACAGCGATCGTTCAACATGAACTAAAAACAATCACAAACGCAGTCTTGCGTTCATGAAATAAACATGCAATCACTAGTAGTAGCGGTCAAAGGCAGTGTGTGAACGTGCTATACTAAAATAAACACATTTTATTTTCTCTGGTGAGTCTAAAAACCAACAAAATTCAAATTTTTCCATTCATTTTAGTACAAGGTGTTTCTTTACAAACTATGGCTTGTCTGGTGGAATATTATATTTTCACCAGCAGTTTAATGCTGATCTTTGTCAATTCTCTGCTATGGTCTTGGATGTTTGAAATGTTTCATCTACTAGTATTTCCCTTCAGACAAAAATCAGGTTTACTTGCAGGAAAGTGCAACAGATCTAAAAGTTGTGAGATGGTGTGGTCCCCTAGCTACTCCTGACTGGCAGGGCTCTCTTGTTCTCATCGTCACCTGAGCAAAAGAGCAGAGGGACTCATGAAAGGCTGTTGTCACTTCACAGGTGGAGAACAAAAGTATGAAGCTTGCAAAGCCTGTGCAAAGCCAGCTTTGATGGGCTGTGCAGTGGCAATTCGAAAAAATGGTCAACAACAAGAAGTCACCCAGATCTGTCTCCCTCCTGAATAGCATACTGACATAAAAACACTGTGGTGATCACAGAAAAGATGCTGTGGGATGCTGGGTAGTATTATTGTTGTCATGTAGCTCCCTCTACTGTCTGCTGTGAGACCTGCAGCATGTCCATGTGGCTCTGCAACTCAGCCAGAGGCAACGAGGGTTTAATACTCTGTGACTGCAGCTGGAAATTCTCTATCAGCTCCTGAAATGACACGGAAATGAGAGAACAAAGTGAGCAAGATGAAAGAGTCAAAGAGGTCAAATCGCTAGTAAAAAGAAATCATTTCCAAGGAATAAGAGATGACAAGAATGCAATGAACCCTCACCGCTGGCAAGGCCAAGTTTGATAGCTTCTTCCAATGAGATATGACCTCTTCCTCGCTCAAGACTCCTCTGTCGACCAGCTTTCTAACCAGGAACAGGTAGTTGTTCCACTAAAAAGACAAAGGAACGCATTACAAAAGGTTAAGAGACAGAGTCAAACAACTTTAAAAGAAATTAACAGTGATGGAAAAGGTTAAATCTGACAAAATAATGTCATCAAAAATTGGTTTTGGGGAACTGAGAGCTACACAGAGCTGAGAAAAAAGGATGTGAAATACTGGAGTGTGCTGGTGGCCAATACAGGTCAGGGACCTCTGTTGCATGTCCTCTTCCCTCACTCCTTTCCTGTCTGTCTCTATACTATCAGCATTCAACTCATGCAAAAATGCAAAAAAACAAATTATAAAGAATGTAAAACACCTGCAGTAGGAAATAAACAAAAAAAACATCTCATCTCTCTACAGAAGCCCTAAACAGACATGATTCAAAATTTTTTTTAATGCCGTTATCTCAAGATCACAAGTTAATTATGTTGTTATCTCCAGAAAATGAGCTTTGTTATCTTCAGATAACAATATAAATAACTCATTATCACGAGAAAAAGGTTGTTTTCTTTTATTACTTTGGGTCAAATCAGCCGATGGTAAGTTAATTCAAATGGCCCAGATTGAGCTGACAGCATGAATGTATACATCCACGACTGACAGTGATGGAAGATTGTGATTGTTTAATACAAATATTTTTCACTGCTTATTTTTGTTTTAGTTTCAGTTTACTATAATAACCCTGTTACTTTAAATCCTTGATCTGTAATGCTTGCAGGGTCTATAGAGGGCTATGCCATGCACATCCAGTATGTAGTGAGGTATTTGATGGGAATATCCTATAAACATATATAAAAGGTAGAAGAGGTTGTAGTAGCATCAATAATGCTTCTGTATCAGTCATAGCAGCAGTGGTGGTGGTGGACGTACCTCAGTGTCGCTGGCCTTCAGCACAGCAGTGACGGTGAGCGGGGTGAAGAGCAGGTGGAGGGGGGCGGAGGAGCAGGAGTCTCCTTCCCACAGCTCAGCAAGCTGCTCCAGCAGCGTTCTGACAGGAGGCTCTGATCCTGAACCGGGACCCACAACAACCCCATCACCTCCGCTGCCCCCTGACAGAGACAGTACGGGCAGCTCTGCAGACACTGAGCAGATACACACAACAGTACATCAAGTAGACTTTATGTTGCTATTAACCACTTTACAGTTAAACAGTGAGCACGGTGCATGTCATAAAGACAGTTTCCCTGTAATTAAAAAAGAGTCCATCTTTCACAGACTCTCTTACCCAGTTTGCACGCCAGTAGGACAGTAAGGTTCAGTAGCATCTGCTCCGACACCACAGTTGAGAACTAAGTGAAGAGAAAAGAGGAACACAGTGTGATGAATACTGGCAAAAATCAGTAAATCCATCATCAGTTTGTTTTTTGTTTTGTTGCAATTGTGTGTTTCGTGTACCTTTCTGCAGGCCAGTGTGTCTCCCACTCTCTGTAGCAGCGTTTTGAGCTGAGAGTCGGTCGGCAGCTCCTCATCAGTCCTGGGGCCAACAGCAGTACTCAGGAACTCCTATATTAAAATTTAAGCAGGAGTTCAGACTTGATATTATCTACTTTTACTTCAGTGAGAGGGTTGATTCTTAGAAGATGCAAGTTGTCATTCTTAAATTTCCTTTCCATAATGTCAAGATAAAGGAAATTCAACCCCAAAACTCATAAAGACAAAAAAAACAAAAAACAAAAGGGGAAGTTTACAGTGAAGTTCTGTGCAATTCCCCTACATGTATTTGTATTTCCTCTCATGCAGGCATACCTTTATCTCAATGAGGATGTCAGAGGGCCGTGAAGCGCTGTGGTTGCAGTGCGGAGGGCAGGATGTCACTCTCTCACTTCCTTGTTTCCTCCTGGGAGTAGTCGACTGTTCCTGGGTGACCAGCTCAAGCACAGCCCCCTCTGCATCCTTCGAGTCTGGAACCACTGGGCTACCCACGGCCTTCATCACACGATCATACCGGCTCTTCCACTCTCGTCTTATCAGGGCTGATGGTGAGAAAACAAAAAAACAGACTTTACAACGCTCTGGAGTTATTGGAAATGTCGGAAATGATACTATGCAGCCACCACTAGAATCTAATTCTACAAATAGTTTAATACTAATAACATTAGTGTAGCCTAATCTTTACCGGCAGCTGTGCAGAAATACAGGGTTTATATAGAATGAACAGACATACAAAAAAAAAGAAAAGCTGCGCAGCATTTGAATGTTGATTTAGAATTTGAATGTCAATGTAATGAATGAAGCTTCGAAGCTATAAACCAAGTTTTTGCGGAAAAAATTGGAAGGCAAATACAGTAACAAGCAATAAGGGCAATGTCTCGTAAAAAAGAAAAGAAAGAATGTGTCCTGCATTGGAAACCGGAAGGAATCAATTTATTTCAGAGTGTACGTGATTTTCTACTTAACACAGTGAAAACATGCAAAAACACCAGCAAGGTGCATCAAGTAGCTACCTGTGATGTTGGCGGAGAGCCAGCTGCAGGCCTTTTCTGTTGCAAGACGTTTGGTGATATTTTCAGATGTAGCCAAGACCTGCAGAGATAATGAGTAACAAAACATGAGAACAACACACACAAAAATTTCTAATGGGTTTTTGCTTCCCTTTTTAAAAAAAACACTGTTAGAAGTGCTTTGGGAACATTTTTGATATGACATCATATCATTTCTGCATGGTTATTTTTACAGGACTTACGGCAGGGGAGGTCTCATCGGAGAGCAGGATTCGTATGGCCTCAGGACTCTTCTCAGAGCAAAATCTGCAAAACCACATTGAGATTACCACACAGAAGTGAAATGCTACAACAGTTTCTTTTACCTCCAACAACTAAATGGCCATTCTCTAACACATGCATATAGACTGTTAAAAAAGGAACCTGGTACTAATATAATTTTAAATCTATAAACTTTTAGAGGAAGACAGTTTCACTGGCTGTCTGAAAAAGAAGCTGTCGTACCTGGTTGCTTTGGCCAGGGCCTCCAATCCTGCGACACACAGCTGAGCACAGATGGAGTCATTCAGTTTTGAAGGACTTGAGTTTGGCAACTTCAGTCCATCTCGCAGCATCTTCTCACCTCGCTCCACCAACCCACTCACTAATGTGGCCCTGTTGAGGATCCCCAAGTAGACATTAACACACAAACACACACGTCGTACATAGACAAAAACAATCACATACATACTTTACAGCTCAGTTTTGATTATGTTAAAATAGTATTTTGATACACATACAGTACATCTATGCAGAGTGGTGAATTCACACCAGCCACCTCCTAAGTGCTGGTAAATCTGGATTGCTGAACAGTCACTAGCCTGTTAGGTAGGCAACCAACCAAAGTTGCAGGCTGGTTAACTGCTATTCTAAGTAAATAAATAAAAAATGTGAAAGATAGTTAATTTAGAAATATGTTTCTGCTTATGTGCACTTCCCAGACCCAACAATCCAGCTCTGCGATACTTACTTCATGTGCTTGACGGCGTTGGATCCAACTCTCTCAGCTACAAACTCCACGGTGCGACGCAATGACGGAGGCTGGTTGTGAAAGAAGGCTTGCTCCAGGTCCACCTGTCACATTTAAGTTGGTTTCAATACTCGCACGCAGGCAATTCAGGGATGTCATTTCCCATTTCACTTACACTGCCTATCCCGTTGACTCACCTGCAGTTTCTGCTGCAACCTGTTGGCAGTTGGCATGTCCTTAAGCTCGGCAGAAGTGGGAGTGATCTTGCGGATAATTCCTCCGCTCTTGGCGGCGCTTCCAGACACGAAGGCCGCTAGGAGCTTACGGAACTCACCTGGACCGATGAAAACAAGGCAGAACATCGATCCACATACTAAACAAGTGCATGTGGCTTTATGGCCTATTTGTAATGAACATACCGAATGTGATCTTAGCTATCTGGCAACACTGTAACTAAACTACTACAAAATACATGTAAAAATGTGCCCTTAATGCCTGAGAGAACATAAAAGATGTCTTTCCACTCACCAAGAAATGGACAGCATGTATAGAGAAGCTGCTGATCCACCAGGGGAATGCAGTCCTACAAAATAACAAGAGAAACCTCAGTATATAGGAAAAACCAGCACTCGTCATTTTAGCTTCTTGAATGAATATTTCTCTTACGAGTCCTGTAGCAGTCGTGATGCCGTCCTCCAGCTTGGCCACCTCAGTGAACTCATTTGTGAAGAAAATGTCCTCAGGAATCACCGGGATCTACATAAGTTCAATTACATATAACCGTTATAACATGAATATAACTTTCAGACAAACACAAAAGTGAGCTCTGTCTACTACTCACTATATACAAAAACAAATAATATCCACAAGTCGTGTCTCACCTGGAAAAGCCAACCCAACACAGACACCATCAGCAGCTTGTTCAGGTAACACATTTCTCCAGATCTGCCCAGCAGCATTCTCCTACAAGCATACAAAAGTAAGATTTTACCACATTTTTCCATGAAAAGAACAAGAGGTCAAACAACAACAACAAAAAAGACAAAAGTGTGTGTTTTTACGAGATTCTTTAGACACCTGTTTTTGATTTTTATTAGTTTTAGAAATGTTTTAGTGCAGAAATGGAGACAGACCTGTACAGGAGAAGCAGTTTGCCCAACGCAGTTCTATAGCAGAGCAGCAGAGGACCAATGAAGTCCAGCATGGAGAGGAACTCCACCAGCCAGGGCACAGTCAGGATGGTGCGCCTCCTTTTCATACTGTTACTCAGCACGGCGCACACATCCAGCACTGGAACACTCTGACGGACCAAGAGATTGTTTTTATGAAATAAAATGCCTGGCAGCAAATGTGCATTAATAAAAGGTATCACTGCTAGTCTTGGAGGAAAATAATCCTTTAGTATTGTTTTTTTTTTGTCTCACCTTGCTGCGCAGGGCTATAGCAGTCTCCTGTATCTCCCTGGATGGTCTGTCAGATGTTTGGTAAGGCAGAAAGGAAATGAATCCCAGAAACTTAGCCAGAAGACGAGCGAGGAGCAGCACTGAGGTGAACCGCTGCTTCTCATCCTGATGAGGTGGATGGAACGGAGAGACAGAGCTTTATATAATGATTAACAAACAGCATGTCAGTCCGATTGTCTTTTGTGAGTCTGAGATGTTTGTGATTTTTACAAATTATTCATGCTAAAAATGTTTTGCCTACTGTAAAACTAGCGTGATCCTATCTGACAAGGCACTTGAAGCACAAATCGGTGAAACTGACATTTCAATAACATCCCTTTGTCTGACTCTGACAATATACCTGCTGCTCCATGTCCCCATCTCCCTCCTCCTCTACCTCCCCGATGGAAGCAGGAGGGCTCAGGATGGACACCTCGTCCAGCTGGAGGAGCTGCTGACACAGGCTGTCCTGCAAGTGCTGGTTCAGCTGGCAGCTGGTACACAATATGTAAGACATGTTAGATCACAGACACAACAGACACTAACAGCTATTATCAAAGAAAATGTTTAATTTGGTTCAAAAAGCTCAAATGAAAAACTTGCTCAGGAAGTAAAATTACTGCTGTCAACAAACTTAGTCAGCTTGTCAGGTGACATAGCTCTGAAATAAATTCAATGTTTTAATGCTATATTTTTGGTATGATATAGTGTTATTGGTGGTATTTGCTCACCAGCTAGCTGTTTGCAGGAAATCCCTGAAGAACTCCTGGTGACCAGGGAAGGATGGAGGAGGGCAGGGGCCGACGACTCCATGAGGCTGAATGAGACGCTCCTCTAGACGCTTCAGACGCCCCAGGCTGTCAGCTCCGAGCATGCCTAGCAGGTCAGCATCGGGAGTATCCCCAGGAGAGCTGTTCACACGGGGGCCTTTACACATCTAAAAAAAAACATAGGTGGATTTATTGTGCCAACTGTTTCAAGGAGAAATGTTATCACTGTAGATGAAAATCCATTTGACATAAAAAGTATTTGTTGAGATCTATAGTGTGAGTGTGAATGAGATGCCACAGTCTACCTGAACAAGCTGCTTCAGGAACAGACGGGCAAAATGTGAATGGTTTCCTGCAGAGGTCAGTTGACTCATCATTCCTCTATAAAAGATGGAACAATGAAACACAAAAACAGATCAGATACATGGATTGGATAAAAAACAATTTTTTAAATATTGAAACTACAGCTGATCCTTAAGATATAAAATTAAAAAGTTGATTGGACTTGCCTTATCCTGCTGCTGAGAACAGCGTCAAAGGTCCACCCCGGTTCTTTATGAAAGTCCTCCCATTCTCGTAACACCTCATAAAAAATATCTCTGAGAAAAGAGCAAAAACATAAAATGCAAAAGTGATGATAAAGTCTAACTCAGCAGTTTCTTTGAAGTGCGGAGCCCGTTTGTAATCATGAACTCTTCAAGTCTAGAAGTTTTACCCGATCTGCTACACACTTAAACTTTCATACAGGTAGTTTTTTTACTGGACATGAAGCAGCTGTGCAAAAGAACAAATAAACTGTGATATACCTCTGTTTTTTAAAGGTGTGGAAGGCCTTGTCACTACCGAAGTTGGACCTGTTGTCAGTAGCAGGCTGGAATGGGACTGAGTGGATGAAAGTGGAAACTGAAGGAGAGAGCTGGAACAGATGAAGGAATAGAATAAAAACATATAAACCAAACAAGAAGTAGTACAGTATCGACAGATTATGAACATTTTAGTGATGACTTAAAAACAAATATTCTAATAAGTAAACAAAGTGGCATCTACAATACATTTATTAAACATTAATAGGGCTGTAACTAACGATTAATCTTCCAGTTATTTTTCCAATTAATTGATCAGTCATTTGGTCTACAAAGCATCAGAAAACAGTTTTTGTCCTACCAACAGTCCAAAACCCAAAATATTAAACTTATTACGATGTAACTCAAGGAAATGTAGCCAATTCTCCCATTTGAGAAGCTGAAACAGTCAAATATTTGGTATTTTTGTATGCAAAACAACTCAAATGATTAATAGATTACCAAAATAGTAGCAGATTGATTTAATGCCGATCGACTAATCAGTTAATGTGTTACCTTGGCTGTGCTTCCATCCTGGGCCTGAGTCAGACGGTCCCTGAGATCCGGAGAGAAAGACGCCACCCTTTCGTTCTCTGCCAGCAGACGCAAGGTGCACTTGTCCAAATGAGCTACCAACCTGACAAAGAATACATAGTAAGGAATCAACTCAGGGAGACTGGAGGAGCAATATCACTTAATTAGGGATCTGTGTGTGCTCATATATTAGTGAAGACAAGGAGAAAACTTAGGAAAACCATGACGCAAGATATGAAACAACTCACTGAAACTGATTTTCCAGAACCTTCACCGCAAAATACACACAGTTGTGTACTTGTCTCAGGTAACATTGCTCCAGAACTTCTGAATATGTGAAAGAATGGGCTCAATATCAATTTCAATTCAAACCAAAATCCTAATACTTTGATGTAATAGGACTAAAGTGACATAAAAACGAATCACACACCTGAATTCACTGAACACAAACTTCCCTCTTCATCATCATCATCATGAGTGTGAGGAGACCGAGACGTTAGCAACTGCACCACAAAGAAAAGCTCTAGGAAAATGTTTGGCACAAGGTTTCCTGTAAGACATGATAACACAAACAAACTCATCAACTTTGGAGATCTTTAAAATCACTTCTTACATCTTACATACATTTGTCTGCTTACTCCTAAAGCAAACTTCAAAATGATTCTTATTTATATGTTTTAGGTCTTAATTATTTACTTTGATTTATATTTGCTTTACTCTCTTTAAATGTCTTTAATTATCTTAAGAAGCGATATATAAAAATACATTCACATTTTTTCCTACAGTTTCTTTACGTAGCACAACAACGCCACCTTGTGGCCACTTACCAGAAATGCAGGTACAGTACAGCTCTGCCAAGAGATCCAGTTCCAAAGTGAAGGTGACTTTGGATGGTTCAGGACAGGGTGTCTGCAGATCTGGTGTACCTTTAGATCCCGTCCTAAGGCCCAACTTGGTGGGGGTGCAAGGGTCCAGAGAGGACGGTAGAGGAGAGCCGACCTGCTTAGCACGCTTTGTCCTAAAAACAAGAAATTTCTGATTGTGAAACAGCAAAGATAAACTGAGATGAAAATGATGTTGCAGTGGAGGCGAACACTAAAGATAATCAAAATAAGCAATAATGAGAAAATAGATAAATTATATAGTGTAACGTGTGTAAAAAAAACTGTAAAAGAATACCAGCATCATAACGAGTGTATAGAATATTAATTAGAAAGATTAGCTTACATTTCTACAAACCCCTGTTGAAAGGCACAACTATAATGTAGCACTGACCAGGTCAAGAGTATAAACACATTTGAGTCACCATTTCCTCCACTCATCAAAAGAGGTCAACTTTCGTGTCATGTGGACTTACTTTTCCCTCTTTAGTAGTTCCCTCTCTTCCTGCAGGCTCAGAGGACTGCCCGCTGACCCCTCAAGCGACTCTACAACTGATGAGGGACTAGAAGATTCACTGAATGGGGTGGAGGTGAAGCACATCTTTGGTTTGGAGTGTGGCCGCTCTGCACTGACTGGTGTTGGGTTTATTCTTCTAGATGGTTTGGATGCCCTGAAGGATAGAGGAAACAAATGTAAGACAAATCTTAAAATAAATGATGTCACTGTTGACGTTTGTTTAACTGGGAGTTGTTTAGACTCACGCAGGTGAAATGGGTGATGACCCAACAGGAGGGAAGTCCTCCAAGTTGTTGAAGTTGAGCTGCCCCGCAGATGGAGGTGAAACCTCCTGGATTATCCTACTGTTCCCTCCTCCTCTACCCGACCTCCTCCCTCCACTTTCCCACCGTCCAATCTCATCACTGTGATGTCCGCCACGCCATCCTCCATGTTTCCCTTGTCCGCCCACTGCCACGCTGCCACCACTCCTCCTGCGTCCCTTCTGTGACTGGAAGCTGGGGCTGTTCTGGGGGTCAGAAGGAGAAACCACGAAGTCCCCCAGACTGACCCTCTGGGCAGACCTGCGCTCAGAGCCTGAAGGCCTGGAGGCGGGGCTCCATCCTGTATTAAACGAGGGGCTGCTGAAGGCGTTGGACCCAGCAGCATCCCACTCAGTTCCAGGTGACACCGACGACGAGGCAGGAGAAAACAGCTGGACACGACTGGCACTCCGAGAACCAGCTCCAGCTCCTCCACCACCAGCAGACCTGCAACCCCTCCTGTCAGCGAAGCCCTGCGTCTGTGCAGCAGGTCTGGGGCGGCTGGGGGTCTTGGCCGGCGTGGCAGGGCCATGGGTTAGTGCTTGACTGCTCTGCTCTCTCAAGAAGTTTAAAAGAAATTGGACAAATTCTTGCTTGTGAACTGTCACCCCAGGTTCTCTGAATGCCAGTCTGTCACCCTCCTGTTTGAAAAGAGACACATAATAATAATAATTATAATAATAATACATTTATTTATATAGCACTTCTCAAAACAGATGTTACAAAGTGCTTCACAAGACAATAAAAGCAGATATGGTAACTGCAAAAACAGAACATCACAAAACATATCAATAATAATAGAAGTGGTAAAATGGTAGGACAAGTTGATACCACAAATATACAGTATATATACATAAATGTATATAAATGTACACATGCCTTCTACTTATAGGTATGCTATCCTAAAAATAAACATAACTGTTGACAAATATGGAATTTATAAAGCTGACTCAGATGATCAATGCTATTTAATCCATGATGATAGAGAGTAACCAGGTCAATAAATATCTTGCTGGTCAGCTTCAGGAGATTTCTGCACAAAATAGCCTGTTGACCTAGCTAACAATGCATTGACTAACATCCACTAAACTGCACAGCCCTCTTCAGATAGTAATAATAATAACAGTAGCAAAACAGCTATGGTAAACTGTTTTAACACACAATTGTCTGGGAGGGAAGTTGACAACGTAGCGTCTGGTCTGGAGTGCATCCCATCCAGGCTACAGCTAGCTAGTAGCTCTCCAGCTAAAAGTTTTGTTTACAACCAGTTGTGAGGTATGTCATCTCATAAAACACGTTATACAAGGGCAAGCACGTGTTATATGTGTGTCTCATGTGGCCCCGTTATCATTTCGGACCTACCTCGTCATTCTTTAGCCAGTCCAAGACCGTCTTAATCTCCACTTTCTTCAGCAGAAGCGATTCCAAAAGAGCCGCCATTCTGGTGCGGAGCTGCGCGGCTGAGGGACTGAGGGGAGGGGGCGGGGCCAGCGTCTACGCAGGCGCGTAGTGCGTGATGACGTGTACCAAGATACCAACCACGTGTGCAACTGACAAAAACTGCAAAATGAAAACTTCTTCTTCTTCTCTGGTGTTTATTGACGTTTATAGATGCATTACCGACACCTACTGGACTGGACTGTGGAGCAGTAGATTGGCAGGAAAAATTTAAATAAAATTAAAATTAAAATTAAAATTAAAATTAAAATTAAAATTAAAATTAAATTATTATTTTTTTAAAATAAAAAAATAATAATAAAAAAAAATAAAAAATAATAATTATTATTATAATTAAATAATTAATTATATAATTAAATTAATAATAATAATAATAATATTAATAATAATTAAATTCTCTCCATTAATCCTGTTGCCCTTGAGTAATTAATTAGAATATTGTGTTTGGTTTAATTCTATATGAAATCAAAATGATGGATGGGCAAATTAGCAAATGTTAAAATAATATTTAAATTGAGTTGTGATTGGCTACACCAGGGGTCGGCAACCTTTACTATCAAAAGAGACATTTTAGTCAAAATTTTAAAAAAAATCTGTCTGGAGCCATTAAACATTTGAGCATTTTGATGAAGGTAAGACAGTTTATAGTCTAAGTATATAGTATACAAGTCTAATGCAGTGAGGGCCAAAGTGCAAATGTGCGACGGAGTATTGGGGCCACAATGAGGGGGAAAAAAATTGGAGATATCCAGAATAATGTCATAATATTACGAGAAAAAAGTCGGAATGTTACGAGAATAAAGTCACAACTTTAGGAGAAAAAAATCGTGATATTACGAGAATAAAGTCATAACTTTACAAGAAAAAAAGAAAATAACTTGTAAAATTACTACTTTATAATATTGACTTTATTTTCATAACACTACGACTTTTTTCTCTTATGTTTATGACTTTATTCTCATAATATTACAACTTTTTTTCTCATAAACTTGTATATAATGTATAATTTATATAATGTGCCCACTGGCCCAACTAACTATTGATTTACATATTACAATATTAGATTGACTCTTTTGTATGGTATAATATGTGATTGTACTTCTCCATCCTCCCCACCACACCAGGAGGCGCTGCAGTTAGTCGAGCCGCCTTCAACATCCCGGAACTCAGCTTTCTTCTTATCTTTTGCCCCCTTCAAACATGGCGGAGGTCAGGCTACACATTGGAAGGGGAGCCTACAACTTTGCACAAAAAACATGCAACCGATACCTCCTGGAAAGTCCGAATAAGCAAGGTAAAAGTGCAAAACAAGCCTCGTCTCTATCGGCTGGGTGTCTGTTGGGTGACATTCAAAATAGAGACCCACATGGAGCAGAGGACAGAGTCTCACAGGACAGTTACACAAGAGTAACACAGCTGTTTGGTAATGTAAACGATGAGCATTCCTATTATCTTGGACTCAACAAGGGGTATTCACTTTCTAAAAAGCCTCAGGTTGAAAATATAGAGACACTTCTACCTCAATACCGTTTTAGCGTTAAGTTTCGGAGGACTTTTCGTCAACAATATGGACAGTTTGTGTTCATCAGAGCTTACAGCGGCAACGGATCCCGATCTGAGCCGCTTTATAGAAGCAAAACCGGCTACTATGACATCCTGGAGGTGTCTCCTACTGTCACTCAAGCCCAGATAAAGACAGCCTACTACAAGCAGTCCTTCATGTACCACCCGGACAGAAACAACGCCAGTGAGGACGCTACTGTCCGCTTCTCTGAGATCAGCGAGGCCTACACGGTGCTGGGCAACAAGGCGCTGAGGAAGAAGTACGACCGGGGTTTGTTGAGCCAGTCGGACCTCATCGCGACAGCCAGACCCTCCTCCTCCTCCAAGAGCTCCGCGAAACAACCAGCCGAGAGCAGGCGGTCCGTGATGGGTGCAGACGGTCCAGGTGGTGTCTTTGACTTCGACAAGTTCATCAAGGCTCACTACAACGAGCAGCTGCAGAAGCAGAGAGAGGTCCGAGTCCGCAAAGAGGAGATGCTGAGGAAGAGGCATGAGACGATCGAGGAGAATAAGATCGCCGGGTGGATGGAGATGGGAGTTGCGGTGCTGATAGCGATGGCTGTGGGTCTAGTGTATAGTTTGAGGCGGGGATGAAGTTCACCACATGGTTGGAGGAGATGGAGGATGTTTTAGGAACTCAACTTGAATCAATACAAAAAACATTGGTCACATGGCTGCTGTAAACGCCCTCTGTTTTGACCCTGACCTCTGATATATCTCTGTTTGGAGATTTTTATTTTTTTGTGCAGTATGGATGACTTAAAGGTGCTATTGATAACATTCAGCCACTAGATGTGGCGTTATCCCTCTCCCGTTGCATTGCATTCACTTCACAACAAGGGGTTGCCAGTTCCTTGCGCAAGCTGCACATTTAATTTAATGGTCGAATGGAGTGACTAATAATGAGATCATTTCGCAACATATATCTATAGGCCTACATTAGGTGTGTGTGTGTGCCGTACCATTTTTTCCACACTTAACTGGTAACTTAATTGCTGAAGACAGACCACATGACGTTGTTATACTATTGTCTCTAAAGCCTAGTTAAAAGTGGGAACCGAATGTTGAATATCTTCCACAGAGATAAACAAAACATTAATTTTGGACCCGCCAAAATTTTTGAAATAATTCATCCACAATCACAATATTTTTTTAATTTAGGAAAATACTTTTATTCTGCACCTTTCATAAAGCTCTGTGGTTAAATATTCGTCTACATAAAAATGTTATCAATAAGACCTTTTAATATCATCCTTTGGGTCAATGTGCAATTGTGCAATTAATAGGATATTAAATAAATAGGATTATTCTGTCCTCTGAAAAGCTGCAAATCAAAGACTAAACTGTAAAATGCACACATTTCAGTTCCTCAGTCTGCGAACATGCATTTCAGCACAGTACTGTATCCTTTCATTCTGTCTGTGAACACATATTCACTGTTTTTTGCCCGGTGTATCCTTTGTCATTCAGTTTGTCAGTCACATACACAGTCAATGCCACTCCTGGCAGTGGGGATTACTAGTACTGACAATTGTCAGTAAGCCATTCAAATCAGAATAAAATTATTTAAATCAGTAATTATCTGATTAAAGAATAAGTAACAAGACTATGAATCTGACCAGGTATTCTCAACTTTTGCTAAATACTGATACAGAAACATTTGAGTCACTCAGTAACCAAAGAGTATTGAGGTTTGGCACCCAGCTCTACCCCCTATGTGCAATGTCCACAATTCTCTGGTTGATTTACAACCTGGTAGTGCTACAGTTTAACTTTGGCTTTTATAAAGTCATCTGTCCTGCAGATTTCTTTACTTTTAATGGTGAAGTAAGTTTTTGATTATGGTTTCATGTATTGCTATTTATGAAATATGTGTAGCAATGTAAGGAAGTCATATCTTGAGAGCCCATTAAACAGGGGCGTTATAAGAAGAACTGTAGGTTTATGCTCATTAAAAAGGTGCCTTGGATGATATTTATTGTACAAATCAATAGTTACATTGTTCAGATATTTAACTAATAAATTACTTATGAGCCGTGCCTGTCGGAGGACAGGGAAACAGATGTTGCTTGAGTCTTTTGTCAGCACCATTGTTACTCAACAACACACCAACACTGATTAACTGTACACCTAATTTAAAAAACATTTCTGGTGAAATAACTGATCAAATTAAACCAATTTCTCAGGACACAAAGTTTTGTAAAAGACGGTTTTAAACATTAAATAATTAACAGAAACATTTAGTGCATTTAGAAATTCAGAGTTCACGTCACAGTTATTAGTAAACAAGTCTGTCATATCAGTGCACATTAGTATCAAACTTGGGTCAAACATAACCTACAGTGCATCTACATGATTACAGTACACTTATTAAATAAATTAGGATTAAAAGTGCTTGCATGACAAAAAACAACGCTAAAATCTACGAAAACAAATCCTATCTACACAGCTTATTCAATTCCCTTTTTTACATGGTATCCATGGTCACAGATATAAACTTATACTGATATGTTTTGTGAAATGTATTTGTGATAAAACAAGCGAAAACACTGTAGATCCTGGTAGTGTAGAAATGTTCTTCTTGGGAACACGCTATCTAGTTTTTAGCACACAAATACAAGCTGCCTGTTAATTTTCAACACTGAACTTGTAGAAGTATTCTTTGTTTTTATATCTGTGATGACTTAGCTTAAAGAAACTCTGTCCCTCTTTAGTTTAAAGGCGAGGTCTGAATACGTCTGCAGTCCCGTCTCCGCTCTCAGATGACCGGGTTGAGGGCGTCATAGAGCCGCTGCACTGCCAGCTCCACCATCTCTCTCAGGGAATCGTCCTCTGTGCATTCATCCTCGTAGCACACCGACTGATCGGGGGGAGAAGAAGTCAGTGAGAGAGATTAGAAAAAACGACAACAATCCTAGACCACATCCATTGTTTGTGCGACAGGCTAAAAGCTCCTCACCCTCGTTTCCAAGCAGATGAGAACCGTCTTCCCGTCTACTGTCACAGAGATGTTTTTACCGTCACTGAAATCCACACATTCCTCTCCAAACATGTCCCTAAAGACAGAGAGAGAAGAAAGATATATTATTACAATGAACCTTTTTCCACTCCACCCCTCTTTACCATAGACTGATTTTACTATATTTAAGGGGGGTACAGGGGGTCTTTAGGGGGAGATAGCAGGTCAACAGTAGATGTCACATAGAAGTGTACATCATCTGAAAGCTGGGAACCTGAAGATTCATTTGAGATGCAGCTCAGCACTGTGTGTCAAGTTCTAGTCATGAATCAGGGAAAACAAAATAATCAAAATAAAATAAATTTAATGTTTTTTTTACCACTCAAGAATTGATCAAAAATGATCAAAAATCCCTCCAAAATACCACATTAAGACACCAAGACCTTGAGGAACACCATAGAAAAAGCCATGTTGGTATAAAAACCTTTCACATTTGGAGATTTCTACAAGAATTGCATTTTTTGGCGATTGGATGGCGAGCACTTCTGTTCTTGAAACTGCTCAGAAACCCCCATATTGTCAATCTACCTGGGAAAGCCGCCCATCCTCTGAATGCTCTAGGTCACTAGTTTGTGTTAGTAAAGTTTCATGAGGCTGTGATTATCCTAGAGGTCACCACAGCTCATTTTATACAGTGAGGTAAAATTTCAAAGATAGCATGGTTGGTGCCACTAGGTTCCTTAGGTTTACTAGTTTCATGTGATACCAGTACCTTCACTCTAGCTCTAAAACTGATCCCGCTACAGCCTCTGAAACACGGTAAATTCGGCGCCCTCAAGGAGTGGAAGAGGTTAAAGTAAAGTACAGTTTACCTTTCAAACACGGTGATTCCATGTATACAACGTTATAAACAAGTTAGTGTGGATTGTGTGTCACTCACTGCAGCATGACTCCTAGTCGGTTCTGGAAGACGTCCATGTCCATAATGGCACTCTGGGTCTCCATGGCTGTTAATCATGAATCACATTAAATAAGAATTCAGAAAAAAGTCCATCACAATAACAAGACACAATGCATTAAGATTTTTTTTTTTTTTTTAGTAATCAGGCAAATGGATTCAAATAAAACAATGAGTAATTTGGAGCATGCTTCCTACAGCTTATAAAGCATTAAAAACTAAAGATCCAGAGTAAACAACATACACAGCCAGACTGACCTTTCTGCGCCTTTGGGTTGGACTGGACTTCCAGCACTACAGTGGTGACGGCGTCGGCATACATGTCATTGAGAGGGTTTGCTAGCCACTGAAACGAGAGATAAAGAGAAAACGTGGTTGATTAAATGAGCCTGAGTCTGAAGAGAGCAAAGTCTTAAATCTAAGCAGGACCACAGCTGGTTTCCTGACCGCTCACCTCTAGCAGCACCATGCCGGCCTCGTGGATCAGAGTGACATTTTTAAAGATCTTCAAAGTGTTCTTCTCGGTTCCATCCAGCTCTTCCACGTCACCTGAGTCAAGAGAAAAAAGACGTCAGTATGGTGCAAACTCAAAATCAGTGAAAGTGAAAACAGCTCTGTTCTGCAAGAATGGACCAAAAAACAAGAATTTATTTTGAAAAGTTTACGCAAATATGGCGGCCTTACCGGTGAGGTTCCTCAGATGGCAGACGAGCAGTGAGTAAGGTCCAGTGAAGGGGATGGCCTGGGTCTGTTTCACTGTGCTCATGGCCAGCTCTGTGTATGCTACAAAACAGACACATCAGCTCACCACATGATGCCTCGCTTGTTTGTCAAATATTAAAAGAAGGGGCAGCATTTTGTGGAACTGAGTAGGGAGCAGGTAAACATGATTGAGATCACTCTTTGTCTTGATTCCCAGAGTCCATTGACGATTTTAGACTCTTTTTAGGGGTACTCAAGCACACCTAAATTTCATCTAAGTACCTATAAAAAATAATCATCAAACCCTCTGTAGCAGGCTCAGTCTTAATGCTATAGTGAATATAGTGATACTGGTATCATATGAAATTAACTGAGCCCCCCTAAAGGTCTGATCCTGACTGAGATTTTCAACTTTGTTGTAGCCAATGAAGTGAATCTACTGGGGCTGACTACCAAGGCACAGGTGGTCCTGTGCTGCAGCGTGCAGGTGGGAGAGTTTGGAGAACTAAAAAAAAAGACTTACTAGAAAGGTCAGAGGGATTGAGGATGTGGTAGTTGAAGTTCTTTTTCACCAGAATGCCCGACACCCTCTGGCCCTGAGCACACTTCTTATCAGCCAGAGAGCCCATCACCTGAGAGGAGGAGGAGTAGTGTTCAGTAACTTGTGGATTCATGTGTTTAACATTTATAATAACATCAGACAGACCTTGGCCAGTTTCTCTCCCCTGAAGTTGAGGGTGACAGCTTCTGTGTTGCGAGGGTTGTGGACTTCGATGTGAACCTGGTCATTATCCTCATACTCCCTGATCAGTGCAGCCTTCAGACGGGCCATTTCATTCTGCTCCCCGTGGACCAGGATCTGACCATAACATGCAGACAGGAGAATCAAGGATCTTCATTTACAACTGATAGAACTGAAGGGTTACAGAGAATTTTTAACACAAAATCAATAAGAATTTTAGTTTTTACATTATTCAAGTGTGGTTTCCGACATCATTTATGATCAATAATCACGCCCAGAAATGAATTTTCATACACTCTTTCTAGTTCAACATTATTTATCATCATTTTTACTTTTTGTATGGGCGTTCTTAACTTAATTCTCTCTTTTAAATTTCTGTGTGCACACGACGCTGCAGTCTCATGCCCTTTTAGCAGGACGTTTACCTATGCTAATTAGGATCAACTGGCACACGCCTTCAACTTACAAGGACAATGGGATTCATCATTATAAGAACACAGGTACAAACAATTCTGCAATTTAAGAACATCTGAATCTGAATGGTTATTTTATTCCCCTCCTACCACATGTGGTGGTTTGAGGGCCCTGATGAACTCGCTGGTCTGCTGGTAGTCAGTGTGGGCAGAGAAAGAGATGTAGTCCACTGACATCTTCAGCTGCAGCTTCTGCCCTGACATGGTGGTGATCTCCTCCGGCTCAGACATGATGTGCTGCACAGAGCACACAACACACCACAGTAAGCTGCTGTAATTATACATTCACCGTTTCAACAGACACATCCGATTTGAGTTTAGTTGGCACAAAAACTGCTGAAATGACGGCACTTTAATCCAAGAAACTAGATGTATCTGTAGACGTAACTGTCTACCACCCTGTTGCAGTCTGACCTTGGCCAGCGTGCCCTCCACACAGTATCCAGCGATGATGACTCCGTTCCTCTTATCAGTGCACCAGCTCTCAAAGAGCTCTCTGGAGAGCCCGCTCTGCATCATACCCGGAGATGCCATCACCACACTGGGACCGATGTCATCAAAGTGATCCATGCTCTGGAACAAAAACACACAGTTATAGATTTTCAGCAGCAGCAGCCTAAATATATAACAGTCTGGGTGTCTGTATCTGCAGAGCTCTCTACCTTGAGGTTGCTGATGTGCTTGAAGACAAAAGGGTTGTTGATGTTGATGGCCTTCCGGATCTTGTCGTTCATTGCGTTGACGTAGGTCTGGTACACAGCCATGCACTTCTTGGCCAGGGATGAAGCGTAGTAGATGGGGATGTCATGAAGCTCTGGGTGGTTCTGCCAGTACTCATCTACAGGAGAGCATGAAACACAGTCTTAGTTACAGACTCCTCTGTTTGATACATAAGAGAATACAAATGCAAAAGAAAAAAAACTAGCTTGTGTAATACAATGCAGACATTAAGTATCTCATTAGAAAAGGTAAATCAGTGGTTCCCAACCTTTTTCCTTAAGGGACCCCTTTTCTATCATTGAGTAAACTGACGACACCTGACTAAGTGACATATGGATATTTCATATTATAGTCAATGCATAACAATAACAGTACAGAACTGTACAATTAACCCAAATAGTGAATGCAATAATTGTGTAAAACGAGATTATTTCCTGTGAATATTGCATCAGAGATGATTTTTCCTGTTATTTTTTAGTGAATTTCAATACAAATCTCTGTTGTGTATTTTTTTCTTTTAATTTTTAACAATCATTCATAGTTAATAGGCTTCTTTTTTGACAAATTCAGTGTTTTCTTCTCTCTGACGTTTGGCCATTGTTCTATTAGCTCTTTGGTTGTTTTTTCTGCGTACTTTTCTAATGCAGGACAAGGCTGTTCAGCAGAGAGGGAAGGCTCTGTGAATATAACTAGTGTTCAGGTCTTCACTGTGTCCTCGTCATGTGAGATTTGTTTTAAGTTTATATTTTAAATAATAATCCAAACTTTAAATTAAAAAAGTTACATTTTTTAATTAATTTAGTTTTCTTCACAGAAATGAATGTAATGCTGAGCTATAGGCCAGCTGTATATTTAAAGAAAAAGTTGTCTTACACCCCTTAAAATCAAGAAGGCCTCAGGACCTCTCGTGAAGCTTTGGCGACACCTAGTGGGGGTTGTGACCCCAGGTTGGGAACCAGTGATATAAATGACAACATAAAGGCCACCAATGTTGTTAAAAATTAACAAATCAGGGAGTCACACTTGACTTCTCACCCAGGATGAGCAGCAGCTCCTGGGCCCGCCCCAAGGCGAACACGGGGATCAAACAGCGGCCTTCTCTGTTGACAATGTCATGGACTGTGTTACAGAACCGAGCCTCACGCTCCTCCCTCTTCTCATGGATGTGGGTGCCGTAGGTCGACTCCTGCAGAAAGAAAAACAGGATTCACCACGTTGTGATCACCTCAAGATCCATTAAAAGTAGTATTCAATGTGAGTTAATATGTGGCATACTATGATTAAGATGTCAGGTTTGACGCTGGGGATCTCTGCTGCCATCAGATGTCTGTCTTCCTGTCGGGAGAAGTCTCCCGTGTACAAAATCTTTGGAGGGGAAAAACAGACCGATCTTGTTAAGTGAACTTTATTTTTAGGCATCAACAGGACACTCTGAAATAAAAAACAGTAGTCGTTACCTTGACTCCAGCTATTTCGATCATGAACATGGCAGCTCCCAGCACATGACCAGCGTGGTAGCACCAGAACTTGATTCCAGCCACCTCCTTGACCTCGTGGAAGTTGATGGTCTCAATCTTATCCATGCTCTCCTCCAGGTCTGTCTCAGTGTACAGCATGTCGTCTGCAGAAATGTTGCTGCGATAAATCGACGACAAAAAGTTATTGTAGGTATTATTAATTAGGAAATGTGTTCCATAATGTTGACTGCTCCTATACCTGACTTTGACGTAGTCTGACAGTAGCCAGCGGTAGATGGCCTTAGTGGCGTGGGTCATGAAGGTCCTGCCTTTAAAGCTGGTCTTCTGGAGGAACCAGGGCAGAGCTCCACAGTGATCCAAGTGGAAACTGGTGAGAGGATACATACATCAACATCAAATGACATATCCTTAATACAAGCAGAACAGGTATGGTTGAGCATCTATATACTTTATTAAAAATAGACACATAAAAGAGAGGAGGGAAGACTCACTGGCTGATGAGCAGCAGGTCTATCTCGGCTGGGTCGATCAAGTCTATGTAGGGGAGGGCATCCATTCCCTCCAAGCCAGGGTGGATACCACAGTCCAGCTGCAAAACACAAATATTACTGTATTTATTTCACCCAGGATTATGCACTCAGTATCAATACTGCTTTCCAGGGGAGTCCTGGGTACACCAAATTAACACAGGACACAATAAACAACAACAATATCAATAATAATAATAATAATTTTATTTATATAGCACCTTTCAAAACAAGGTTACAAAGTGCTTTCCAATAAAAGCATGATAAAAAATAATTAAGGCCCAGAACTTAAAATCTAAACAAAATAAAATCATATAAATACAAAATAAAATCATATAATCATATAAATACAAAATAAAATCATATAAATAGTGACAACAGTGCACCATCAGTTAAGAAAAAGCCATAATATAAAAGTGAGTCTTAAGAAGAGATTTAAAAAGGAAGATACTGAGTTTACCTGCCTGAAATCCTCAGGTAGGGAGTTCCACAATTATTAAAACATATAAAAATAATAACAGCCTGCATATGAGAGCATGCACAAAGCAAGAACATATAATAACATTATCTTATAGTTGAGTCAAGACAATAAATATTTACCATAATTTTCCTTCCTTTGAACTCCAGGATGATGCATGACCTCCCAACCTCCTGACCAGCACCCCTGTTACATAAGAAAATACATTTATTATGGTTACATATAGAGAGGCAGTCACAAAACCGTTATTCATTATAATAAAAAAATGTGCAAATGAACTCACAGTGGACGAATGAGGAGCTGATCACTCTCCTCAGCTGGGACAATCACCTCTACTTTGCGTTTCGTCGCCATGTGTGTTAAATTTTGCAGGTATATTTTAAAATAGAACAAATAAATGCACTGCTCTGTGTATATATTGAATGAAGAGAGAGGAGAGAGGGGGCGTCTTTTGTGACGTCACACTTCCTGTGGTGGTGTAGGCCAAAATACAGCCGACGAGAAATCGAAAGCGTTCACACACAACGTTCCGAGTAGTGATGGGAATTCCGGTTATTTTTAGTGAGCCAGATCATTTGGCTCAGCTCACCAAAAAGAGCCGGCTCTTTCGGCTCCCAAACGGCTCTTCATTTTACTACTTCTGCCTTTTTATAATTCAGCCAAATTCTGTTTTGACTTATGATTAGTATGTGTGCACATATATCACAAATTATTCAATATAATTATACTAAACCTTATAATTTCCAGAATATCATAATTTTACTTGCAGCTTCATTTCCGACCATCACTCTCTCTTTCTCTCCTCCTCTCCCTCCTGCTCTGTACCTGTAGACCATCAGCGCGCCACACACTCCCGCCCCTCCCTGCTTGATCGTATGATCCTTGTCTGTCATCACCTGATTGGTCGCACGGACGTCATTATCACAACATTCAGTCACAGTCAGTGCATAGTGTGCCCGTGACGTGGAGAAAATCGTCCTATCATTCTGGCTTGAATTAATAAAAAAAAATAAAAATAAAAAACTGTAACTTTTTAAGCGTATAAATGTACCGGGTCGGGACATATGCACGCTCACGTGTGAGCGGAGTCTCTCCTCCTCTGCCTGCTTGCCTTCACTGACACACAGCGCGCGTTCTCGCTGTCTCGCTCCACCTCTAGACGTGAACGCGCGCTCACTACACTCTGCAGGAGAGTTAGTTTAGCTCTGAGAATATCTAGTGAATATACAGTGGATGTTTGTGCAGAAATAACTGCTGCAGCTCCTCCAGACCAACAGAGGTTTTCCGTGTCTTGTGAAGTGACGGGGCTCAGAGAAACGTTACCACCTCCAACCGGGTGCCGGTGTCTTCCCTTCTCTCTCCGGTTGCGGTCGGGAGGCGACAACGTTACTCGCTGCGGAGCCCCGCTGCTTCCTGGAGGCTGAAGCAGGAAAAGCCAACACAGTATCAGCATTGAGTCATGGAGAGACCTCCGTCTGGTCAGCTAACATTGCTGCCAAGCAGCTGAAATATAGAGTGATATTGTGGTTTTAGCTGACGTGTGTCGCCTCACTGTTTTGAGCAATCAGGTATATTTAGAGCGAGCAAGCGCGAGCCCGACGCTGACTCTTGTTGACTTAACGGCCACAGGTGTCGCTGTTAACAAGCATTTCTGAAAGTTAAAAATAGTCCCTTTAAGTGAACGATAAGAGCCGGCTGTTTGAACCGGCTCGTTCGTGACGACACATCCCTAGTTCTGAGACAGCCGTGGCCGGTTTTTGCCATAACGAATTCTCATTAATAAAATGACTAAATGATACACTGTAATCATAAATATATAACTGTAAACCTAAAGTTGTGTGTACACTCAACAATATATATATTATCCATCTAGATTTCGGCGCAATATTTAAACTTTAGAGATACTTTTTTGAGTACGTCCCCTTTAAGTGGTGTAGGGTGTAGGCTGTGTGAAACTCAAAAAGGAAGCTAAAGAGTCAAACTGAAGGTAAACAGAAAGCTTCTTTTAAAGGAAATTAACGGTACTAACAGGTATGTATGTGTGTGTGTCGCTAACTCTATTTAACATATTGCGTTTGAGTTTGCCAACCACCTGTGAAAGCTTTTCAACTTGCAGTGGGGCACATTTAAGGTGGAGTAGGAACAGTTACATCCACACACTTGCTTTTCTTTTAGCACGTTAGTTAGTTAGCTATATAAATGAGGCGTTCAAGTAAACCTGTTGATTCTGAGGTTTGAGTCTTGTTGTAAATATCTTATGCCCCCCCCAATCTCACAAAGACCTGCAATAGTATTTTACTCTGACATGATGGAGGCAGAAGATACTGTTACACTAGCAACAGGTGTAACAGATCAACAGGTTTCCAGTTTAACTGGTGTCCCCTTTGTGTGACTTCATCAGCAGTTTCCACAAATACAAATACATTTGTAGGCTGCAGCCTCAAAAATTCCCAGCATTTGACCAGCATTTGAACACCTCTGACACTTACTCAATATTATAAGTATGTATTATAAGTATGTGTTACAGTCAGGGAATGAAATAAGAGATAAGATAAGATAGTCCTTTATTAGTCCCACAGTGGGGGAATTTGCAGTGCACAGCAGCAAAGGGGATAGTGCAAAAAAACAAGATGCATCAGCTAACACAGTAAAAAAAAAAAGAGCTAAAAAAAAGTGTAACAATTTAAATAATATGAACAATTTAAATAGAAGGAAGTATAAAAATAGGAGCAGTATATACAGTATTGACAATAAACAGACTATTAACAAAATTGCACAAGTGGAAAATGATATTGCACAGTGAGAATGAAATGAATGAATGAATGAAATTCCACCTGATTCACACTTTTATTTTGTAAGGCCTTGCTAACAAACTATATTTGTGGTTATTTCTGTGTGTTTGTGTTAGAGCTGCAATGATTAGTCGAGTAATCGATTAATCCATCGATTACATCAATTTTTCATGCAAAAATGGCAGAAAATGCTGTTTTCAGCCTCTGAAATATGGAGATTCCCTGTTTTTCTCCGTTTTATATCATATTAAGCTGAATATTTTTGCACAAAACAACATATTCAAAGACATCACCTTGGATTTTTTACTATTTTCTGACATTTTATAGACCAAACGATTAATCGATTAATCTAGAAAATAATCTGAAAATTAATCGATGATGAAAATAATCGTTAGTTGCATCCCTGCTCTGCTCAGGTCTCTCTTGCAAAAGAAATCTTGATCTTAATGAGACTTCCTGAATAAGTAAAGCTCAACTAACTAACACTCCTATAATATGAGCGGCTGTGCAGCAGCTGAATCATGCAAAGGAGGATTATTATGTAGCCGAAGGTCCACACTCTCACTTATCCATTATTCAGATTTAAGACTATCATATGTTCTACATTCAATTATTCATTGTCTCTATTGAGACTCGAGGAGTCACTCCTGTGGTGTGTTTTAACTCCGCGGTCTGTGATGATTCAGGTTTGGTGAGGCTGGAGGGCTGGATGCGGTCGTCATGGTGAAGGATGTTCCGGAAAGTCAAAAAGCGCCACAGCAGCAGCAGCTCGCAAAGCAGTGAGATCAGCACCAAAAGCAAAGTAAGCGAACAACACTTACACACATGTTACAACAGAGCTACTTTCTCCTTGTTGAGCCAACATCCTGTTGTGTTTCTGACTCCATGTAGTCTGTAGATTCCAGTTTGGGAGGGCTTTCCAGATCCAGCACCGTCGCCAGCCTCGATACAGACTCCACCAAGAGCTCAGGTCAGTCGACTAACTCACGGAAGTCGTCAATTTTCTGCACCTTTTCTTCTCTCACTGATTATTTGATTTGTATATAGGTAACAGCACGTCTGAAACCTGCGCTGAGTTCCGGGTGAAGTATGTTGGTGCCATCAAGAAGTTACAGTTTGACATGAGCAAGACCCTCCAGGAGCCTCTGGACCTCATCAACTACATCGATGCCGCTCAGGTAAGAAGCTGGAGGGACATACTTCAAACAGTCAATATCACATCTTTCATTTATGAGGATGCTGTAAATATTCAGCTTCTTTTCACAGCAAGATGGAAAGCTGCCCTTTGTGCCTGGAGACGAAGAGATGATTCTGGGAGTGTCAAAGTACGGAGTCAAGGTGGCCTCGCTGGATCAGTGTGTGAGTAGAAAAAAGTGATATACTGTGCTTCAGATTGAATGGGTATTGATTAGACTGTGCAGTATTGCTGGGTCATCAATACAGCCAAACAGAGTGGTTATGAACTCGGCGTCAATTTATAGTTTTGACGTGGTTTTGTGCTTAAGCTGCTGACTCAAATATTTCAGCAATTCCCCTGATGTTTGGGGTTTATCTCTGGTATAGTACTACACTCAAAGATTACATGTTTAAACAGAGATTTACCTCTGAAGCCACATTGATCGATGCTGGTTTTCTTTCTCAAGAGGAGACACTATAGGGGTAAAACATGGTTTTTCATGCACTGGTCATTTTTGAGATTTTGGGGTATTTTGCTTACATAACTTGTCTTCTTTCAGATTAGCAGAAAGAAAACATCCAAAATACACATTTAGGTGTTTATTTTACTACTTTGTCTATTTGCGTCTGTAGATTTCTCCTAAATTCACCCAAAGTTAACATTAGATAATGCCTCATTTGCATATTTAAACATAACATTTCAGAAAACGTGTAATACAAAAAACAATTGTCTTAATGTAAGTAATCAACTGGGAGAGTTTCATGGTGATATCTATTAGTTCATTTTGTTTACTCTATTCACCTGGGTGTCTTCAAAAAGTATGACATTTTACAATCCATATCTTTAAAGGCTGTTTTTAAAAAAAAAAGAAATTAGGTTTTTCTCACTCTGAGACAGAAATCTCCACTTCAGTAGCACTAACATTCACCGAACTTTCCAGTTTAATTTCTATCTATATTCTGAAGGTTTTTACAGAGGGGTTTGTTCATATGTCATTCATAACCTGATTTATACGACATTTTATCCCTAAAAACATGGTGAAAATTATTTTTTTTGGCTGTTGACAGTATTTTCTGATTTATGGAGTGATAAAAGGAGATATCCAAAATTCCCTCTGTAAAAACCTTTGACTCTTATATGTAGAAAATGTATGCAAATTAGCACATATTTAGTAAGATAAGGCCTCATTTGCATATTTAAACATACATTTTCAGAAAACGTGTAATACAAAAAACGATTGTCTTAATTTTAGTAATCAACTGGGGAAGTTTAATGGTGGTATCTATTAGTTATTTATTGTTACCCTATTCACCTGTAGTGTCTACCCTTAACCAAATAATACATATGAAGAAATGTGTGCTTGATGTAATGAGTCAGTAATAAAGTTTATTGTTCCTCTGGTCCAGGATGTGCTGCACCGCCACCCTCTGTACCTGATAGTGCGCATGCTGTGTTACGATGACGGCCTGGGCGCAGGGAAGAACCTCCTGGCTCTCAAAACCACCGAAGCAAAGCAGGAGGAGTGCAGCATCTGGGTTTACCAGTGCAGCAGCTCGGTGAGTGTGACAAAAGTATGAAATGAAACAGTTTTACTGGATCTGAGGTGTTTCCCTGCGTGTTATCTGTCATCTGTCTGAACAGGAGCAGGCTCAGTCCATCTGCAAGGTGCTGTCGGCCTCCTTCGACTGCGCTCTGACATCGGACAAGTCCTGAGAGCAGAGGGAAGGACGGGGAGATCTGTCAAAAAGAGGAATGAAACAACTGCAAAAAATAAATCAGAAGCCAATTAATTGCAACCATTTCCCTTTTTCTCCAACTTTAAGGACAAATCCTGTTTTTTCAAATGTTGTTAGTTTGCAGGAAAACATGATTCAAGCCTTTTGCATTGATGGCAAAGTCACATCACGCTCAGTTTGTGAAACATCACCTTCCCATCATTCTTGTTGAGACAGAACTACTGTGAATTTGTCTGAATCATTTCCTCTGGATGTGTTTCCTTTACCTCACATGTTCCTTTGACCTTTCACATAAAGTCAAGAGCAAAAAGTTTAGAAAACGGAAATGGTTGCAATTGTTTTAAAGCATTGGAATACAGTGCACAATGTAAATTAATCCTATTTAATGGTACATAATGCTGTAACCCATCTCCACCCAGCTGGAGACATTCATCAGTGGGGAAGCTACACGGTACATATTTAACAACATGCACAGTTTGTTTCACTTCACGTGGAAACCACTCATCTCTTTTTAAATTTAGATATCGGTTTGTTGTGTTTTCAAACAGTATTGGTACAATAGCAGTCACTTTTTTGACTCAAAGGTACATTATACAAAGAAGTTTTAACTGTTTGAGAGGAGTCTTTACTCATTTTTTAATGACTGTTTTGAATTTTATTGTATCTTGTTTTTAATTTCTTTATACTGCACGTTTTTTGGTACCAAAAAAAGTTTTATGTGTATTAACTCCTTGTTTTTATGTAGTGATTAAAAATGCATTAAATCCATTAGACTTGCTGAAACCACAAACATCCTAACAGGCTGATAGAAGAAAGATTTTTGGAGGAAAAACATGTTTACAGTCGTGGTACTTACTTGACTTCACCTTGTACATAATAATAGCCCATTCCACCTTTTCCTGTCCTGCTTTTCAACAAGACTGGGTTGAAAATGTGACATTAAATCATTTGATCTGGTACGATAAAGGAGTGGACGGCTTTTGTTTTGTTTATGACTGATTAAAGTCATTTCTCCTTTTTTCTTTCATTGTCATCTTTTACTTTTGAGTGTCTTTTAAATGTTTTGTCTTTTAATTATGAATCACTGCAGTTTTTTTGCCTGGGTGACGAGTAGTATTGCTAAGAACATACTGATATTTCTTCCCCCGAACTTATCACAATATATGTTTTTATATACTGCAGTGCTTTCTGAGACTTGGATGCAAACATGCCGACATATTCCCCATCAGAGGGAGCTCTTGATACATCATCTGACTTTTAGTTTGACAAGAATCACACCAGTCAAACAGTGTTATATTGTATAAATGCAGGTCATAACCTTAAACAGTTGTTTTGAAACCCCAAAAAACATGATAATTTAGCAAAACTAACACTAATTTAGTAAAAGTAGGCATTATTATTTACACAAATAAACCATAAACTCCTTAATGCTCTTAAGAATCAGACCAAAGCTGTGTATTATTTCATATTTTATTATTCCAGTTTAATTTTCCCATTTACTTGCACAATAGAGTTAAGAGTCGATGCAGTGATCCACAGACTGTTAATGAGAATGAATTAACTTTATTTTCCCAGTTACATATGTGTGTGTTTTCAGCCCACACACACACACACACACACACACACACACAGGTCCAGCTGAGGTTGTAGCTCATCACCACAGCGCATTAAAAGACATTTTTACTGCCCAGGTTAACTTTTACATATAAATATCAACAAAAATCAAATCTATTTACATGAATAGATTATTAAATCTTCCTGTTTCCAGTGAGTTCATATTAAACATGATGAAGAGAAGTGTGTCTGCTACGATTCACGTGCTTCTCTTCTCGTCATTCACAAATCCACGGAAGGCTCCGGCTTCAGGTTAAATGCCTAAATATCAACATTATGAACAGAGAGAGAAAGTTGCTCTGCAACCAAAACGAAGTTAATTACATTGAAGGTTTGATATTTATTTCATAACACTATTTATAAACTCATCTTTTCTACATTATGAGACCCCAGAGATGTACAGATATGTGAAGCTTAAGCTGTAGGAAGGATATTTCTTTCTCTGTAAAAGTCAAAGATAGCAACTAAAAAAAAAAAAATCTGCCTGTCAGAGTCTCTCAAAAAGCAAGAGGAAGCAAGAAAAGTCAGAGAGCTAACTCCTGCTTTTCATCACATTCCCACGCTCTCTTTTTTTATTTCCTCTTATTTCAATATTCTCAGCTTATTCTGTGCAGACGAGACGACACACACACACACACACACACACTTCCTGTTCCTCTAATAAGGCAGATGACAGGAAGACAACCCGAGGTGTCAAGACTCGGCATAAAGGTAATTACTGGCTGCTGCAGCTCCAGTCAGTGTCAGCATTCGACCTAAAACAGTACAGAGTGTTGAATATTATCCTCTACGATGAAACAGTACAGACGGGGTGTGTGTGTGTGTGAGGAAGCTGCTCCATCACTCTACACACACCTGTGAGAAAGTAACTTCACAGGTGTGATGAGTCAGAGGCTATTTTTACATTATTTTTTGCCCCTCTTCAACACCAGTCTATCTTTGAAACGGAGACAGGGAAGCAGCATCTAGCATATTCCAGGGGTTAACGTAGCACCGTGAGAACAACCTCCACACCGGAGGCCTACTACAGAGTTCAAAGGTCGCACCTATAAAGCAGGTAGGCATTTAAAATCGCTCATGCACAGAGGTGGAATGTAAGCACTATGTTCACATTTAGAGTTGTTAGTAAGTTAAAATACATTGCTGTAGTCTTCTCTGTACAATGCAGCCGAACAGGAAAATGATGAAATGAACACTGTACATATTAACCTTCATTGTGTCACATGGCGTCGTATGTTGTAACAAGGATAAAGACGAGCAAAGTGCATTTATTGCGAGAGGTCATTCACTACAATCATTGTTTTTTTTTTTTAAATCTTAAAGAGTCTTTTGTCAGAAACATTAACAGCAAGCACATCATACAGTCCCATGAAGAGTGACAGCCAGACTTTCTGCTGTGGTTGACGATACACCCATACCAAGCTGCACCCGAGGTGACGACACAGCAGTGATGAAGATGATGATGTTGTCGACAACAAACACTGGGCCGATGGTGGATGTTTTGCTGGCTGGACAGAGACTGGGGTGAAGGAGGGACGCTGCATCCCGCCACACTTCCTGAGACCCGGAGATGGAACCCTTTCAGTCAGCGATGAAGTGCACAAATGTAACCGGGAAGGCTCCTCTTCTCATCGGATCGCCTTCGATGTGGCCCAGCTGTGAAGAGGGAAGACGAGAGGCGACGTCAGAGGATGATAAAAAGGATATAAAAGAAATAAAAGTTGTAGTCGGGTTGGGTTTTAGTTCTATAGGGAGGAGTGTACGTTCACTGAAACACTAAATAATGTGACTTCTTTCAACAAAATGTCATATTCTGGAGCACATACACTAAAGACTAAAACACCACTAAACATTAGGGCTGGGTTTTTGGATTAATCGTTATTGAAAGATTCAATATCGATTCACACCATCTAATGGAGTACACCAAGTGGTCTATAAGAGGCTTATAAACACAATTAACATCTAAATAATATTTAAAATGATATTCCCACTTTATATATTACCTTGGCCGATAAAGAAGACAGTACTTATTATGTCCATTTAAGTCATTTTAAACGTCTTCTATACCTGAAAATAAAAAGCTAGGACATGTTTCTGCTCCAACAATGTTTATACAAGGCTGAAATGTGAAACATGACAAGAAATAAATATAGACTGATAAGCAATTTTGTTGATACAGTCTAAACTGAAAACTACGGTGGCCCAGAAGAGTTGAATGAATGCAAAAGCCACAACACAAATGCAAAAGCCGGAAGTGAGCGAAAACGGATGTTGACAATGAAACGGACCAACTATTATTTGCTGGCAGACTATTATTAGAGCCAGGCCTGCGCAGAATCGATCACCGGCGATCGCCGCACAATGCGTGTCTCCGACTTCTTGCACACGTAGGCAACGATAACCTCATGACATTGAGGCGGACGCAGTTTTTAGAGCCAGGCGCCGCAGCTGCTCTCCACTGACTGCAACACCCATTGCATGATGGGAAACGGCTGGCTGTCGCCTGATCAAAGAGCTGATTGGCTCTTAGTTTTGACAAACCATGTGTTGTAGAAAATCCTAATTTTCGGTGTAACTGTAATACTTAATGCCAGATTGTAGGCTATTGGATGTTGTGCAATGAAAGTTTAATCTGTTAACAAATAAATTTGTGTGGAAGAACAAGACAGGTTATTTATATAGCACTTATTAAAACAAGCAATTACAAAACGCTTTACAAGGCAGACATAAAAAGAACAAAGGATAGAATATAATAGCAGATACACAAACACATTTCCACATAAATATATAATTACATTTGTGTTGTGGTTGTGCGTTAGTTCGACACTTCTTGGCCCCCGTACAAAAATTGTGTTATAAACAACAAAACATCCTTCTGTCATTCTCTTATGAAATATTTCCATACTCCGAAATTAAAAATGACAGCAGCTTGAGTCATATAATACAGTAATGTTTTCCAGCTAACAGACCAATTTCAGCTCAAGCACCACAGTGACACTCAATACAGCTCTCGTCTTCATGCTGCCTTGTTACTGTGCTTTCATTTCGATATTTCAGACACACAAAGAGTGATAACGCTGCTGAATGCGGGACAGGGAGGAAGCATGGCGGGGATCTCGGGGGACTTTAGGGTCCATGCAGGGACACAGAGAGAGAGAGTGACTAAATACGGTCATATCTGCAGAGGTGGCTCAGAGGAAAACAAGTTGCAGCTGGTCGATGTTCACACAAGGGGCTCCACAGAGGAAGCAGCAGCAGGCGGAAAAAGAGGAGGAGGGGGGATATCAGCCTGAATGAGGTCATGGCTTTTTGCTTTTGCAAAGCCATGGTTACCGAGTGCACCGACATCCACATGGTGAAAATGTGACCAGAGTTGGACACGAGTTGGACTGGGAGCGCTTTGTGCTTTAATCTGAGAATAAGTATCCAAAATGCAAAAAAACACACTCGAAACATTCAAATTTGCAGCGTGACAGATACTGACCCACCACTCCTGGTCCTCCTCTCCATCCACCACTATCACCTCGCCCTCAGAGAAGGTCAGCTCGTCTGGGTTGTCGGCTACACAGTTGTAGATGGCTTTCACTCGCTTCGGCCTCTGCTTCTGAGAGACGGAACAAAAGCACACAGACAGGTTGGCTCACGTTAGTGCAGAAGAGAGAAAATGCATTCTGTCTCGAGTTGCCTTTTTTATTTGTCTTGTACTGTTATATAACAGGACAAAGCTCCTTGGGACAGCCATGTAGAGTACAGTGTCCTCTGGTGTTGTTCCTTTTTGAGGTTTTTCCATTTCCAAATTGAGGGTCTAAAGAAAGAGGGTGTTTATGCTGTATAGTCGGGGTGAGGGAAAGAAATGCATACAGCATAGTATTGCGATATTGTATCAATACATGAATGTTTTTTATTATATAAACTATTTACCTTTTAACAATTTGATAAAGATACTGGTATCGTATGAAACTAGAAAACCTGAGGAATCAGTTGGTACCAACCATGTCATGTTAGCTTGTCAGGAAAAAACGCTCCAAAGTTACGCAAAATTTTGGCAAGGAAAAACTGGGATGTCCATTTTCAAAAGAGGTCCCTTGACCTCTGACCTCAAGATATGTGAATGAAAACTTTGAGATGAACAGAGTGAAAACTGTATCTTATTAGATAAAACAAATGCCGTCAAACTGCGTAATTTGCAGTTGAAAAATGGTCTAAATCATTTGTCTTCTCTAAATAAAGTGACTTCTTGTCACTGACAGCGCTCCTCTGTCATCATTAGTTAACATAATGAGGACAATGCTCCAGTTTTTTGGAGCACGCTGGTGACTCTACATGTAAGTTTATTTTGGGCTCTACACATAAAATTGACTTTTGACCTTTTGAACTGCTTCTGTGCACTTTTTGCACCTCTGACCAAAGGAATTTATTTCTTTGCGCAATAAAGTTAAGTCCTAATCCTAAGACTAATGGCGGAAAAATAACTGAAAGTAACGGATATAAGAAACCACTGACTCATCCAGTGATAACATGTAATTGGTGTAGCACAGGCATAAAATGAAAACATGGAAAAAGTTGCTATAATCCTAGCATTTTCCATTGACTGACTAACTAAAAGAAATGTTATTCCTAATTGCAGGCTAGAAAGCTGTGACTTAACCTCCCTATTCCACCCTAAAACCTTTAAAAAAAAAAGTACAATAAGTGAGAAAGAAGCTCTTTGCTGTTAAAGTACAGGAAGGACATTTACTGTTTAAGTAGACAGTGGAAACACTGAGACAATAGGTCGGCCTGCAGGGTACTGAAGGGAATTGCACAACGCTACTAACTGAATAAACCATGACTGAGCAGCCAGTGATTCTGTACGACAGTATGAATGAATAAGCACTTTTATCTGGGTGATAATGAGAGGAGGAATGAGGGACTCACTGGATAGGCCTTCCTCGGCGTGGGGGCTGGAGGCAGAGACTGACCTATGGAGTTCTGGGGCACTTCCTTAGCTGGAACAGGAAAAGGAAATTATATCACAACGACAACAAAACTTTTTCCACAGAAGAAACAGGACCTGACAGATAGAACAATGTGTTTTCTGTATGCTGGACATACACAGATGTAACAGAATTGATATTTTATCTCTCTTATCCGTTAACTCACCTGGTCTTTCCATAGATACCGTTCGATTTAGAGGTCTGTTGAAGCTTTTATCATTGCTGTAAAAAAAAAAAAAAGGAATGTACTTTCTTCAACAAAGTAAAAGTTATATAAAAAGGCACACATCTAACAGAAACCATCCAGTTCTGTAAGCCTCTCAACAGTTCTCTGTTGCAGATTTATTGCAGCACTATCAGCCCTGCGGGAGACAAAAAGACAAAAGAGCGACCGCGGAGGAGAGTTATTGCTCGCCTGGCTCGATGCAGAGCTCAGCCTGGAAGCTAATGAAGCGGCTAAACAGCAGCCATGTCGGCTCATTCCTCTTGCACCGCGTTACAAGACAAGCATTTTCAACAGCGAGAACCCTGGGGTAAAGCACGATGCTCCCGTGTATGTGTGATGAATTATATGAATCTATAATCTAGCTGTAAAAACGCCACTGAGCACTGATTGCAGACTTAAACATGTTAAATGTATAGTTGCAGACACATTAAAACAAATTGTGTTAGCCGTATGCAAACATTGTTTTTTCCCCCTTTTGTTCTCACCCTGCAGGAGATTTAGGCGGCACCGCTCTGGACCCTGGTGGTCCCTGGCTCGACTTGGACTGGATGTTCATTGCCTCCATCTTGGCCACAGGAGGACCCAGACCTTGGACACACAGTAACACACCTTGATTACTCTCTTATCTTT
Organism: Sebastes fasciatus; assembly: GCF_043250625.1. Taxonomy (NCBI): domain Eukaryota; kingdom Metazoa; phylum Chordata; class Actinopteri; order Perciformes; family Sebastidae; genus Sebastes; species Sebastes fasciatus. Next base: position 11,654,725 of record NC_133809.1, read on the forward strand.
GCAAACTGAACACATCATTGATTGGACATTTGGATTTTTTAGACTGGCAACTAAAATAAAAAGCAATTTAAACACATCACACTGTTTTTTTGCATGTTAAATGATTAATCACAATAAAGAGATTAATAGATTAAATTAGACTTATCAATAATAACAACAATCATTAGTTCTTGAAGCTGCTAGTCCGCTCAGTTTTGTTTCATTTGTTCACGGTAATCACATCATCTGGAATATATCCCAAAACATATTCACATTGATTTACTGCTTTCAAAATTATATTAAAAACATTTTAATCAAATTCCACTGGAAAAACTATAGTAATCTATTCAAATACTTTTGTTACGGGACAGATTGTTGTTCATCATGTCTATGTACGAGATGGCAGTGAGTGAGTGAGTGAGTTGTCTTTCTGTGTATATAACTGCTTCCAATATTTTCAACATTGTGAATTTGTTTTTATATTATTTAGGCAGATGTGATCAATAAGCCTTTGTTTTTTTTCCTTCTTCCTGCACAATTTTCATTGTTATGTTTATGTTATTTGTTTGATTTTAATTTTGCAAATAAACAAAACTCAAACTCAGCACCTGCAAAGAATTTGAAGCCCCTTGGTGATTGTATGATTTGGGACAGACAGCCCAGACTGCCTCCTTACAGTAACACATTTAGTAAACACAGACATAAACAGACTACTTTGAATCCTTCACAAGCCAACATTTAGTCCGTTTTAATCAAACTCTGGTGCGATTTGTTTGGGCAGTTGGGAACACAGTAATCAAACTCTGCTGCGGACCAAAACAACCGGTCTGAGACCGCTTGCGAGAGTTGGTCTAGGACCGCTTCCAATAGCATCCTAGTGCGGTTCGATTGCAGGGAGAGCATAATCCGACCCAATTGCAGGAAGCGAACCAAAACGCAGGTGATTACGGGCTGCCTGCACGGGCATTTGCTGAGATGGACACAAGTAAACAACGGGTTAACATGAGTGGGAGAGGACTGACCTGGACTTCTGCAGAAGAAGAAATAGAAAATGAACCAAAACTAATAATTTCCTTCTGATTCGGACTAGCCAAACGGACTATGGTCGTGAAAGCGCCCTTAAAGTAATATGCCTTCACTGTAGCAATGGTCTAGTTTAAGAAGGAGGAATGGGTCTATTGGGGTCCATACCTCCGGCTGAAGTGAGTCTCATGGGGGGGACAGGAGGGTGCATGTTGGGGGGGTCTGAGGACGACCTCTGTCGGCCAACCAGGTCTAAAGAACCGGGCTTCCAGCTGCTGGACGCTGAAGACTGACCGATCCCCCCCAGGCCGGATAACTGGACTGAGACAGAGAAAGAGAAGGGTTATTAAGATGAAAAAAGAAACACACAGAGAGAGAGAGAGAGAGAGAGAGAGAGAGAGAGAGTGCACCAGAACCAGCGTCCACTTTAAAAGTCAAGTCGTTTCCATTTGAGTGTAATTGAGAGCGACAGTTAATGGGGAGAGGGAATGTGCAGAATGCCGGGGGGCTGTGGTGAGGTGAGGTGAGGTGAGGTGAGGTGGGCAACACGGCTGGTTGTTTCTCCTCCGCTCCGTTGGCAGCACTCCAGACGGCCACTAATGATATTAAAGGCTGACTGTGGGGGACGTGTCACAATAAGTCGGTTAGCCTGTAAAGTTTTGATAAAGTTTTTTTTTTTCATCAAGTAAGCTTTTTCATGACACTGAAACTTAATCATCCTGCCCTTTAGATTTGATATCATTTGGATGTACGAGACCAACTTCACATAGTGAAGAGGTCAACAACTTTCTGGAAAAGCTGCTCATCCGTCTGTCTCCAGTGTGACTTTACCCAGAAACATCTGTGGCGTTGAAACAGGTCAAAAGGTCACTAAGACCTGCATAGTAATTAACATAAAGCCTTTGGAAACCAATGATACAGAGCCAAATGAGACTCACAGATACTGTAGATCTAAATAAGGTTGTTCCTCCAGGGCATATTTTATAAATATCGCTTCCCCGAAGCAGGCATAGAGGTCAGAGTAAGGTCAGAGTAAGGTCAGAAAGGTGATCAGTTGGATCTTTTTCATCTATTTATCCATACAAACTTGAACATACACATAACATGACAACAAGATATACTACCATTTTGCCTACAAATACTACCATCTAAATTTTCTTTAAGTTCTGATGCCGCTGTGTCCGAGCTTACCCAGGTTCCTCGGAGGCAGGGGCGGAGCAGGAGAGGTGCCAGACTGAGCTGTGTTGGTGTTGAGGATGGTGCCATAGGTCTCGTTGTTGACCATGCTGGGCATGTAGCCACGCTGCTTGTCCTTGCCGTCGCGGCCCCCGGAGCCCGGACCGGACTGGAGGTGGGAGTTACTGCTCGGAGTGTAACAGCTGACGGGACGCTCGTCTCTGCGATGAGGGCTGGGCTGGAGGGGCAGATGTGGTTTATCAGATTTTTATCTCTTCACTGTACTCTTACTATGTACAGTACCAACGTCAGCCACACAGACTTTTCTCATTTTCCATCTCTTCTTTTTAGACTTGTTTTCATGTAATGTTTTTAAAATTTTCCCACTTTCAAATGTGATATTTGGTATTTTAAAAGGAAAAATCAACAATTTGTTTGCCACATTATAACTACAGTATTTATTTTCAAATCCCTGCCGATTAAGTCCATTTCATCATTATTCATTCAACTTAAATTTGTCTGCAATATTTCAACATGAAATTCAAAAATGTTGCCTATCACCACTAGAGCTGCAACAATTAATCGATTAGTTGTCAACTATTAAATTAATCGGCAATTATTTTGATAATTAATTGGTTTGAGTAGTTTAAGAATTTATTTTTAAAAATTCTCTGATTCCAGCTTCTTGAATGTGAATATTTTCTGGTTTCTTTACTCCTCTGTGACAGTAAACTGAATAAATATCTTTGAATTGTGGACAAAATAAGACATTTGAGGACATCGTCTTGGGCTTTGGGAAACACTGATCAACATTTTTCAAGATTTTCTGACATGTTATAGACCAAACAACTCATCGATTAATCAAGAAAATAATCAACAGTTTAATCAGCCATGAAAAATCAACCTTGCAACCCTAAATCAAACCACGTATAAACAAACCAACTTCCCTGCAAATACTGATTGATCAATGCTCAAGGTACTTTCAAAAAAAGTAAACACAAAGTACTTCTTCTTTCTTGCCCTCAACTGAGCCTCTCAGTGAATGCAAACTGAAACATTTCCAATCCAACTGAAATATTTAACAAACAAAGTCGTCAAAGGCAATGCATGTTTTGAAAGAAATGCACTACAAGTTCAATAAATTCAGGCAGAAATCATAAACAAAAACACTGAGAACGTGGAGGGACTGCTTTTTACGTCAAGTGCATGGATTTTAAAGTACAAAAGGAATAATAATGAATTGAGCTTCTTATTTTTGGAGGATAAAATATTTTCTTTAGGGCTCTTCAGGTAGTTGTTTTAGGTTTCATCATCCTCTAAGAGCCACTGAAAGTTGTGCATTTTTATTTATTATTCTTGTTTTCTTGCCTTTGTAAACTCTTCTCCTGCTTACAGAAGTGCCTCTCACCTTCTCATCCAGATCTTCGTCACTTTCATCCATGTCTTCATGCTGCAGGCACCATTCATATTCAACGTGGACGTGGGCGTTGAATTTCCCTGCCAGCGCTTGGTTCAACTATACACACACAAACAAATCCACACACATGTAAACACAAATGACTGACAGCTCTTAATGCGGTTTCATGGACTGATGTGTTTGCAGGCATAAGCCAAGTCTAAACATAGAAAGCTCACCAGCTCTTCACACTGTAGGTGTTTAAGCCTCCGGGCGATATCCAGCGGTGTCTCCCCGGCCTCATTAGCTGAAGGGAAAACAACAGAAACATATAATCACTACTGTATCCACATGAGTACAAACACACAGCCCATTTTCTTTCCTCCCACTTCACTGTGACATGAGAAATGTGTAATTAGACTGTTTCCCACACTGAACAACTCTCTGGTTTCTCTCTGTCCTCCTCCTCTCTGCGTCTATTATCTGTTTGTTTTGTTGATGTCACAGCGGAGTAGAGAGATTAGTGCTGTGAGAAAGAGTTGCCATGGTGTGCTGGCAGAGACCGAACCTCTGGGAACTGAACCTGAAAGACTTGGACCAACGGGTGTGAATGTAATCAGAGAGGATGAGGCAGCAAGAGAAACATTTGTGTGAGACAGTGGTGGAAAAAGGATGCAGATCATTTACTAAATAAACTTGGAACGTATTAAGTAATACTAAAACAATGTATAAATATTCTGTTACAAAAAAGTCCTGCATTCAAAATCTTACTTAAGTATATAGCGAAATAAAGAATATAACATATAAATAATATGTTTAATAGTAATAATAGTATATAATAGTGGAGTAAAAAGTACAATATTACTCTCTGAAATGTAGTGGAATAGATGGTGCAAACGAATCCAGGTGTGAGAAAGACATAGAAAAAGAGACGGAAGAGTCGGACAGTGAACGCATCACGGCCGTGCTGTCCGCTGGCGTGTTACCTTCCTTACCGATCTCTATGGAGGCCTTCCCCCGCAGCAGCAGTTTCAGACACTCGCTGTTGTCGGTCAGGCAGCAGTAGTGCAGCGCTGTGCTGCCTTTGGCCGTCTGCTTATCCAAATTCAAACTGCCGAGGGACACAGACAGAGAGGAACATTTTAGGAGGAATAAAATGAATCCTTTGTTTCTCCTGTCTAGCCCAAAGCACAAAATCTGGCCAGAGCAGTTGTGCAATATGTAAAATATTACACATTATTTTTAAAAAACAGAAAACACAGCTCTATAAGAGTGAAACAATACAGTATAGCAATATAGTAAGACAAAAAAAATAAATACATAATCAATATATTCAATCTAAAGAGAAAAAAAAATGAAGAAAAAGAAAAATAAGGGGATGATGATCCCTGCCAATAAGCAAATTGGTCTAATAAAAAATAAAATATCTGAATTTTACAAGTGTTAAGAGACACCAATCATACAAGTGGTGTCTTTTCATGGCATTTTCAATGTTTGCTGCACAGTCAGATGGACAGTAAAAAACACCTTCCAGCATATTGCATTCTGTAAGTAACAAATAACCGAAGTGAAGTGCAAATGTGTTGTTGTTTTCTGGCTTTGTTTACCTGTTCTGAGTGAGGAAGTCAACGATGTGAAGAGACGTCCTATCCACCAGTCTGACTGCGAGATGAAGCGCCGTCTCCCCTTGTTCCTGGAATAAAAAGATAAAACGTCATGTTTTCATATTCCCCTGGGAATGTGAGTAGAGAAGAAGGATGCAACGGATTGTTTGAAGTCAAACTCCTGGTGGAAAAGCAGCTTGGATAAAGTTTTAAAGCCACCGATGAAGGACAGACTCAGTTTCAAACATCACATAGGTTGAATATATATAGTGTACTGACGTGTCCGTTGGCCAGCGGTATGGGCTCCATGAGGTCGACTCCCTCTGCGTAGACCTGGATGAGGGAGAAGATGTCCCGGGCCTTCACCGCGTCACACAGCGTGTGGAGCCGCGACGTCGCGTCAGGACACTTCTTCCTGGCGAAACGTTTCTCTGTGTACTTGGCTGTGATGAAGTCTTTCCTCGCCTGCCTGGATAAACATGTGAAGAGGAAGCTGCTCAGCTACAGATGTGTCATTATATTTATGGTCTTTATGTGGATGGGTGTGCATTAAAACCACTGATCATAACTGGTCAATAAACACACTAAATTAGATTGTTGTGATCAATTGATTACCATTTCAGATTTCAGTGCTTGATAGAGTTTCATAATGGCAAGGAAAAGGAGTCACATATACTATACTATTCTACGCTAGATTACTACACTATACTATAGGCTGGACGATATGGCCAAAATCGTCAATCACATTATAGGTCATAGGTTATCATATCTCAGTAACAATATTTATCATGATATAGCATGATTTCTGGTAATTCAAGAAATAAATCGTCTATATGAAATAACCACACGGTAAAGCCTATTTTTTATACTCTTGTGTGAATTAAATACTTGACAAATGAAAAGTATTGAGTATTTTCTCATTTCAAGAACTTGAGTGCAAAATAAATACAACAGTTTTTGCCATTATCAACTGTGAAAATAATCGTTAGTTGCATCCCTAATACTTATTTTTTATATTTATTATGATTTACTTTCTCTGTTCATCTGTACTTACTTCTCATTCATGTCATAAATCATGCCAGATCAGTGTGTTTGATTTGTCAAACTGAATAGGTAATCAATCACATTCAGGAAACCTGATCAGTACAATGCTGGTTAAGATGTGCCAATATGTCACAATGATGGTGTTGACAGTTGCTGATCGGATGTGTCAGTAATGAGATACAAGTGAGAAGAGAGAGAGAGCGAGAGTCCAGGGAGAGAGGTATAGGAGAGAGAGAGGAGGGGATGAGGAGAGAAGAGGGGATGGAGAGAGGAGGCGGTGGGTGACTTACATGTCACTGGCTGGGTTGGGTTTCACCACATTTTCAGCACTTAAACAAGCCTCCATGATTTCATTAAATCCTGCATTCCCCACATTCTTGGCCAGCTGTGGAGCACACACACGGACATAGACACACACATATTAACACACTAGTTACACTAGACATTTTCTGCACCACATGCATTAATTTAAAAGTCGCCATCTTTGCCTGTTGAACTCCCACCTCAGGTTGCAGTACTGTGTGTGTGTGTGTGTGTGTGTGTGTGTGTGTGTGTGTGTGTGTGTGTTGAGCGTTATAAACTGCACAACGCCCGTCTGATTGTGGCTAACACAACTGGCGTCTTAACACCAAGGAAAGCAATCACGACTGGAGGCATTTAATCCCGACCGTCCCACAGGCGGTAAATCTCTACACCAAACAGTGATTAGAAAAGCCATAAAAAATCTCAGCTATTCTGAGTGTGGAGACTTCCAGACGACCTGGAGGAGAGAGGAGATCGAGGCCTGGGGTGATGCTACTCTCCTTCCTTCCTGTCTCGACTTACTGACCCTTCTTGTCCTCATCTCCTATTCCTCCTCGCTCTATCTACTCCCACGCGTCCTCTCCTCCTCTTCCTAAAAATCTCCACAGAGATTCGTCCGGAAAAAATCAATACAATGGAATGACTAACTGCGACAAAGGTGAGGTGATTCAGCGAGAAGTCGGACGCCAACGGTGATTTACCAAGAGCTCTGAGGTGCTGAGTACGTCCAGAGTGAGGGACTGGATCCTAGAGTAGTGGACTCCAAGCTCCCTGTGGATCCCCGAACATTCAATGCAGGTGAGGATGCCAAGGTTGGTGGACAGCCACGTCGGGTCTGAGAAAGACAAAAAGGAAAAAGGAGGTAAACGACACACGAGGGGAAAAGAGGCCGAATTTGACTGTCCTTGGGCAAAAGCCACTAAAGCTGAAGTCATTTTTGCAGCACGTGAGCCAACTTTGATGTGTCCTTGTGGAAAGCTGTCGGCTCTGGAAATTTAATAGCTGCCTGAAGGGCTTTTTACTATCTCGCAGCACACAATGTCAGAGGAAAGTGACCACGCCGAACTGTAGCCGAGTCTGGCCTAGATACTCGCTGTAAGGGTGGATATACTGTAAGCATATTCTATACATTTAAAATGTCAGGAGGAAGGAATTTCATGGGATTTGAGAAAAATGATTGGGGGGGGACTTCATGTATTTGAGGAAAAACTGATTTCAAAGTTGTGATGGAATATCTCCACAAATACAGAGGATCCAGTCTGCAGGACTTTCAGCATTTTCTGAGCTTATCATACCAAGACCAGACCAGACCAGACCAGACCAGACCAGACCATTAGCTCATAACTTTGCATATGCATCACTGCTGACACTTTCCCTAAAGCATACCACACATTTTTTTGTCTGATTTCCTACATGTACCTTCCAGGCAGCAAATCATTCCTGGTCTTTTATGTCAGAGTCTGGAAACATGCTTCAAATAATCCACTTGCAGTGTACATAGTGTTGGCTGTATTTTCTCACAAAGTAAAGGAGTAAAGTTAAAGGATTTCCCGTAATGTTAAAGTCAATACTTCCGGGGGAATATATCACCCGGGAATCCTGTGATTTCTCGCCACAAATTAAATTAGATTTTAACCACAGAAACGTGGATAATTACTGATAGATAAGAGAAGTTACTGCTGCTGTACAGAGTGTGGAAAATGTGCACAGCACCCCTCTCAATTTGGGATGCGCATATCGTTCCAGCTACTGTGTGATGGCAACAGATATTCAATTAACTCAAAGGACCGAATCCTTCTCACAAACCGGTGGGAGCAACAAAAAGATCACTACTGACATCTCTGCAAAAACCTCAGATAATTGTGGCAGCAGTGTTATCATAATTACTGCATCTTAAGGTGTACGGCAGCGTATTGCTGCCACAAACCTTTCACGTGATACTGATCCATTTTTCTTTCCTGGTGTGGCAGCAATACGCTTCAATATAGCTACAACAGTTATACAATAGTGTTAATAAGGTTTGGGAGAAGTACATCATCTTTAGTATGTGAACACACAGGTGCACACGTGTTTAAAATTCCTGGGTTCCAGCAGGTATTTCTCTCGGGATACGGGAGCGGATTTTGTCAAAAAATCAAGAGATCGCAATTCCTAACATTCAACTGAGTTGGCCTTAGAAAAATAAAATAAGTATAAATGGTTGTCATGAGAAAAGAATGTGAATTGGGTTATTTCTTTGCACTGAAAAGGTTACTACTCAGGAACTCTGAAATGTGGGATATCTGGGGTTCACTGAGTTTTCCTTAACAGTCTCTGCTCGTAACAGGAACAAAACAATAAAATATAAACAATAATAAAATGGTAAAATAAAATCGTGTCTGTGCAAGTTGATTTTCAAACTGTGAATTAAAGTGTTAACTAAATATTGCCTGGAAGATAGAAAATCAGTCTTAAACTTATGTTATGCTCTGGAAAAATGGTCGGCAATAATGTAAAGTAAACTTAATTTGTAGTTAAGAAGCTTAAAATATGCAAAACCAATGGTCCTTTTTGTCGTCATCAACATTCATGTAGAGATCGTAAAATGTGATTTGATTCTGTTCTGTTGATCATTTCTGAGGCCGATGTTTTTGCCACTCACTGGGCGCTCCGCAGTCACAGCACACGTCATTTCCCGTCATCCTCTTGACCTCTATCAGGATCGCCTTGGTCAGCTCCTGCACGATGTTGTTCTCGCCGACATGCTGGTCCCCTTTGAAGGCCTGATTCAACGCCTCCTCCTTACTGTTCTGTAGCACCGAGATCCAGCTGGAGGAGGGAGGAGAGGAGGGGAGACGTACAGGAGAAGTGAGTCAGGACAATGAAAATCAGAATAATGACAGAGGAAGAAGGAGAAGAAGTAGAGGGAGGAGGAGGAGGAGGAAGTAGGTTGAGAGGTGGGGATGGGAGCAGCCGGAGCAGAAAGAAATGTGAAGAAAAGGAGGAGGGAGTTCAAAAAGGGGAGAGAAGCCGGGAGTAAAAGGCAGTTGATAGTCAGGAGGTGGGAGGTAAAGACAAGGCCAAGCGTCTGACTGGGTGTGAGGGAGGAAGCGTGTGGAAAGTGGCCGAGGTGGTAAACAGGATGCACTTAGACACAAGACCGAACACACACATACACACAAAGGGAAGGAAGAAACAGGCACTTACATCGAACAGTCCTGGTCGTCCTCGGCTTGAAAGTGATACGTTCTGTCATCTGAAACAAGAAAAAAAGGATGACACAACAGAAGACAGAGGAGGACATGAATAAGAGAGCGGTGGATAGGGAGGGAAAAGCTCTGAGTGACTCCCTGCAGAGGGCATTAAAGTATCCTGCTGACAGGTCAACAACGAAAAACTCTTTGAGCTGTTATTTCTGTCTTCAGATGTGAATCACTCACTAATAACCAGAGAGAACTATTTTTACACCACTGTATCCAACACAATTTTTGAAAAACTGGCCAAATCATAAATTACTGTGAACCGCAATGTTTGTTGCATCTCATGTCCCCTTCTCCCTCTCTCTCTACTCTCATTTCCTGTCATCTCTCTACTGTCAACTTGGCAATAAAAAAAGGCTTAATGTGCCCAAAAAACATGAAGGCTGGTTCTTTGTGGTAATCACATAGGAGGTGCTCTTTGGATCCTTCAGGTGTACTGTGCTTATTCAATCTTGTGACGGGCTCATTGCTTGGGTGGGATATAACTCAAAATAGTACAAAATGCAAATCTCTTTCAAAAATAATTTAAGGCACATTGTAGAGTTCGTGCAAAAAAAAAAAAAGCCTTTATTTTACATGGTAATAATTGTTTAAAATGACCAAAGCGTTGCGACCGACATGGGTCTTCATCACACCTATATTGAGTTACACTAATCAGTAGAGTGGGAGGGTGGTTTTCCATCAATGTGTAAGCCTATTGGTCCAAAACCAAGGCCTATTGAAAGAGGCTGAGACATGGGCGGACACGGGTCTTGAGCTATGGTTTAAAGAAAAAAGGAGTAAAAACACCCCAAAAAACACGTTTTAAAAAGTGTTTCTAGTTACATCTCACAGTCCGGACAGAAAGGGCAAAAGCCTGTAACGGGCTATTGATTCGTTGTGGAAAAGTCTGCAGAGTGCACAGCTTCACAAGTGCGGTTAACTTCATTTATTTGACAGAAATTGACTATGCAGAGAAGAACAAATTCATTCATTTGCAGATATTTTTCTTGATTAAAGTCAATAGTGAAAAATGTCAGTCACAATTTCTTGGAGATTGAAAAGCAAAATAATTCGTTTTCTGTCAATTGACAAAAGCTTTTTGTTCGCTGTTATTTAATTCTAGGATTAAGGCTAAAGGGTAGATTGCAATGTGCCGGATGTGTTAATATATATTTTTAAGAATCAGCTTATCTCTGGCTTGTTGCTGCTGCTTGCTAGAAATAGAAAAACATTTGAAATGCACAGTGCTGCACAACAAACCTTTGCCGGCTGCTGTCTGCTAATGGAGCTAATTAAAATGAGGCGTTTGAGTGCAACGTATACAGATTAGAGAAAGCACAGAAGACAAAAAGGTAAGGAAGGCGACATATGAAATGAGAAGAACTTACGGGATATGAGGTCGAAGCTTCTCTTCTCTTCAGGGTTGTGTTTCACCTGGCAGGTGAGCAGGTTGAGTTTAGCTGGCGGCCGGTTCGCCTGCCAGAGAGAGAGAGAGATGGAGAGCAGAGAGGGAGGGAGGGTAATGACAACAATAGAAATGAGCCAGAGTGTTGTGTTTAACCATATCTGACTGCTGCTGCAGCCAAATAAAACATCTGATAAGCAGCTACGTGTGAGATGAGCTGCGTCAGTGAGAGGGAGCTGACCCGGCCAGAGCTAAATCTTTATATGGGAACAAACAGAGTTCAAGTTAAAAGAGGCTCCGCTGAGGCGGCGACGTGAGAAGAATGTTAACTTGTGAACTCGGTCTGCTGCTTTCTGTTAATATATTCATGGTTAATAGGAAAAGATAATGACCGGCGGGGGAGAAGGACACTGTTGTAATGTGTGTGACTAAATGAAGCATGGAAGTCTGAACATACACATAGATCTTCTCTTGCGTGAGTTAGTCATTCCATTGTTATTGTTTACTTACGGTGCCGTGTGAGATGGTGAGGTATCCGTTCTTCGCCGTGCATTTTCTCTTCTGCCACACTTTCCTCAACCTGTGACACACGGGATACAGCGGTTAGTAAGTCACAAACATCGTGAACTCTGAACTCAAAGAGCAGACACGTATGATAAAATATGTAATATGATCACATGTTATAATACAGAGCACATGCATAAGTTATGACACAAGCTGAGCAGTGTTTTCATGATAAAGCCCAAAACTTCAGCTTCTCCAACGAGAGGATCTGCTGCTTTCCATCTTTTCTATATTAGGGGTGTCACGATAAACCGGCATTGACGATAACGTGATATTTTTTAAATTAAATATTGATAATACAAATATGATAATATTGTGAAAATAATCCAGCAGACAGATACATATCGTCATCTTTAAGATACGTCCCTAAACATTTGCACTTAAACATGAGAAATGTGGCACTTTATAGTGAACTATTATTATTCTTTTATTGAAATTACTATTGAATTAAATGTCTGGAAGTCATTGTCAAAGTCATTGTCAAATCATAATTTAGTTGCTTTTTGTGAGTTGATATAAATGTAACTGATTGTGTTAAATATATATGAAATATAATATCGTCTCATATCGATCGCAGGCCCCTGAATTGAGTTGAATCGAAATCGTATCGTGGCAGACTTTGTGATATCAGCATGTTTTCCAAAGAATCTATATAATATTGTATCTTGATGAAGCTGGTGATTTACACCAACACTAACACAACTGATGTTAAAGTTAAAGGTATTTCAGAAACTCACCCGTCACTTTTCTTGTAAAGATACCCGCTGCGCTCCGTGCCGTGCTCCTTGTTACCCTGTGGCTGGTGCAGGCTGTAGGTGGTGCTCTGCCGCACCTGTGACTCCTGGGAAAACACACACAAACAAATAGAGACAAGAAATCAGAGCTTTTATACAAATAAAAATAAATAAATAAATGAATAAAAAAAGCAGGTGCTGCACGTAGGATTTGCAAAATTCAAATTGCAGGCGAGTCGGAGCCACTGAAGCGTTAAATGGCTCAGATTTACGCTCTACTTCTGAGTCTCCTGCTCCTCTGAGAATATGGATGCAAGTACGAACAACAATAGAAGATTGCTGCTGTGAGCCTGAATGGTTTTGTACACATGGGGATAAGAAAATGAGGAGCTTTTACACCTCTGAATCTGCAACAGCAGGTTGCAAAAAGCTGTCGTTTTAGTCTCATAAGCAATTCTGAAAGGATCAAAAGACGAATCACATTATAAATTGGATGCAGTTTTAAGACATTAGACCTCAACTAGATTCAATTTAACTTGATTTTTCTTTTGGATTTTCCGGTTTGACTGCAGTGTAACAACACATAACTGCAATGAAAGGACCAAACAAAGGCCACATTTTTGTATGAGTGATGTCATTTCCTGTCTGGAAACACTACGGGAAACAGAGGGGGACGACTTCTGAAGGCAGGCACCGACGAGGCTTTAATGACTTTATTGGTGTGTGCTGTTATCGGCAGACACACACAGCGAACAGGATAATCTTGGAGGAGCAGGAATGCAGATCCTCTCATTGAAAAGTCATTTAAAATAAAAAAGCACAACAAAAATGAACCGAAACATCAAAACATGGCAATGACATATTTGAACAAAAACATATGCTGCTGTAAAAGAATATAAAAAAATGATTAATCTAGCACTACAACTGAAGTAGCAACACCACAATGAAAACAGGATGCAAACAACCACAATTTTATTTTTTTTTCTCTCCAAGAAATCCACTTACTCTCCTGGACTTGTTTCACAAACGACAAAGGCAGCGAAGGAAAGAAGGAAACAATCTTTAGGTGAGACCAAATTTTATGGTTCGCTAAGCAAAGGACTGGGGTCAGTTAAAAATCACGTCCACTCATTCAGGTGGTGCAGAAAATGGATAATAGCAATGCATTACATTAGTGTGTGTGCATGCTCCCAGTATGAAAAGTATGAAGCTAAAGGTTAAAGAGCTGTGAGGTTCATGTTATGAAATAAAATATAATTTTAGAGCTGATATACAGGAATTAAGAAGATTAAAATGTGATATTTGCCTGACATGTTCTTTGACATTGAACGGTCATAGACGACCTTCAGTGCTTCAGTGTGTGTTCATGTGTGTTGTTACCTCTTTCTGCTCCACCTGCAGCGCCGTCTTGAGAACGTCTCGTAACTGAGTCAGCTGTTTCCTCTCCTCGTCCTGCACCTGCTTTATCTGTCGTAGAGAAAACAGGAGAGAATGAACAGAAAAGAAACACATGATGATGTTTATATGATTATAAATGTCAGAGTCGAGTGAAAGAAAGAAGACGCCAGAGCAGCTGGTTTTCTCACCGTGTGCAGATCTGTGGCCAGTTTTTCTATGGAAGGTTTCAGGTTGTCCACGGCTTTCAGACCGTCCTGAAAGAAACTGAACAGAAAGCAGGTGAATTTTAACACAACACCAACACATTAGCAACACAGAACTGTACTACAAAAGCAGCCCTGAACACATTTCCCCTAGAGGAATACTTACTTGCACTGTGCGTGGAAGTACTTGATGAGGTTCTGCAGCAGGTCCACCCCCTTCTTGATTTTGATCTCATTGACTTTGAGGAGATACTGTAAACGCATTAAATACAGATTTAGTCAGACAGGGTGAAGCCTGGTTCAGTCAGAGGGAAAAAAGGCAACTCCATCTCAAACACATACATCCCTTTCATCTCATATCCAGACGCTTCAAAGTAAAAGTCTTCATCTTTCAAGTAAAGCTTCATTAAAGTAAAACATCAAAGGAGGTACAGACCGCACAAAAATGTAATTCCAAAAGGCTATCCATCCATTCTGAAATACCACCTTTACCTTTTAAGTTTGACAGACCTTTGCAGGAGCTTGTCAGTAAAAAAGGTTATTTTTCCAAACCTCTAGACGCACTAAAAGCGTGTCAATCAGTCAGGTCTGATTGCCAGTCATTAGTCGGACTAACCTCGCACATCTGCAGCTGGAAAAACCTCCTCTCTTTCTCCATCTCCTCAGCGATTTCCGCCCCACTGATTTCCGTCCTGATCATCCCGTGCTGCCTCGCGTGCTCCTTCTTCTCCTTCTCTATCTTGGTGCTGGTAGGAAGTGACATCACAGGGGTCAACGAGAACACAGAACATCCAAGACAACGTGGGGGAGGAAAAACAGTTTGGTATTGTAAAAAAAATCAGCCCTTATGCTGTCTGGCAGATGAAGAGGTGGCATTGTTAAGGGGAGCTGGCTGCCTGAGAAGTCTATGGTTTGTACAAGTTAAATGATAATGGGTTAGAGATGGTTAGTTTAGCTATACGGTTAGAAATGACTGGGATTTGGAGGGTTTATAGTGTAACAGTAACGTCAGTGTGTCTGTGTAGGTTCATCTAAGCCAGTTGTTCCCAACATGGGGTCCGGGCTCCCTTTAGGGAGGCGGCAGGATTTGTCTGATCTGAGGTTATCAAAATTAGATTTGCACATGTATAACTAAAATCTGAATAACACACTTACTGGATAATGTATACAAAACTCTGTATATAAAACTATTTAAGAAGATATATTGTTTTGCTACTTAGTGGGCCTCATTCTGTTTAAAGCCGGTATTTGTGCACAGTTGCAGACAAAGATTATCAGTATTATACTATTTGTAGAATTAGATTCCGGCTGAGTCCAATTGTTTCCGTCTTGTGTGATCCAAACATTTCCAATTTACTCCAGAGCGTTGTAAAGTCTAAAAGTAAAAATGTATTGAAGAAAGATGGATTTAATCATTTCCAAAATTCACAACATGTTTTTATCTAACAACATATTCCACTTCAATCCATTGGCATTGTTGTTGGCGTTTAGCCTTTCAAAAACAACATTTTCACTGCAGTTAAAAACCCATTTACTCCCCCACTTTGTCGCACACAAAGGGAGGCCTGCACCTGTATTAACGAGGCGGTCTAGCAGCAATCTAACAACACCATAAATTAAATTTATTTAACCACAAAATCTATTTTGGCTCCAATAGTTAAGTTGTTACAAACAAATCTCATTTTATGTATCTGCATTCACTTGGCAATATCCGTCAAGATGTCATCACTTTACTTAGGTTGACGAAACTGACGAGTTATATTCATTAAAGAAAGTTAATTTAATAAAAACGAGACTAACTAATTTAATACACTGAATCCCCTACTTCAAATTCAGGATTTTGTTTGAGGATTTGTAATGATTTTTTAAGGGTGATTAGATTTTAATAGATAAAAGTAGGATGGGCTTCAAGGAAAATAGATTGTGAACCACTGATCTAAGACATCCAGGTAGTACGCGGTCTTCAAACTTCAAAATGAAGGTGTGCGATACGTTCTTTTAAGTTCTGTTGTTGGGCGAGGTAACCTTGGGGACACATTGTTTTTCTGTTGGTTTCTCTTCCAGACAACAGAACTAAAGAAGCCATTAGGATGCAGAGCAATCACCTATTTTATAGTACTGCATGTCCAGATGTACAGTGTACTGAAGTAAACACACTAAATGTGTACATCTGGCTAATTGCACTGATTCCACTGAAATAGTTGGAGGGGAAAAAGATCAGTGTTGTGTGAACTTCTTATATGAGAATTGTCAAGAGAGGGTTAAACTGCACTAAGCTCATCAGAGCTGTTGGAGGGTGTCCAGAAAACACTCATCTGTTGTTGTTTCTCACTGATGATGGTAATTGGAACCAGTACACAAAGCAGAAAAAAAAGAGAAAGCAGATGTCAACCAGTGGAAATTACTTAACTCAGCAGTCTTCATTCACTGAGTTGCTGTTGTAATTATTTTCATCCATAATTGGGTTATTATGTGTGGGTATTATCATGTAGAGATGGTAAAGGTCAGGTGTGGGTTTAGGGTTTTAAAAGGGAGGGCACGAGCAAATGAGATTAGTAGCTCAAGGTTACCTGACAGTCAGAATCAGGGCTGATTTTTCACAAAGACCATAAACTCTGCATACAGTATCTCTAACAGGCAATCAGGAAAACACACACACACACACACACAGAGAGAGAGAGCGAAGGGGAGGAACCAGGCCATGCAACAGGGCATTCTTTTCCATATGCTGTACTTTTCTAACAGCATATTTCCTACAAAAAGGATGCAGCAGTTTGTTCCCTCTCGAGGGTGTCGGTGTCCGCAAGCCGTTGGAGCTGTTCAGCCTGGTTCATGTGCATCAAAACAGACTTCACTCCCTCATGTTCAACTGTGTTATCTATTTGACCTGCAGCTATAGGCTCGGTATAATATATACGACGAGAAACAAATACATAAAAAAAAGGTCATTCCACAACTTAACTTTAAAGATGAAAGTGGTGGGGCTGCATGATGCATCTTTTACAACATGCTGTTATAATATAAGACTATTAACGAGTCTTAAAGGAATACTTTGAAATTTTTTTGGGGAATACACGTATTTGCTTTCTTGCCGAGAGTTAGATGAGAACCACAACTTGTCGTCTTTATATTTTGGTTTTTGTATGGATGAAATAAACAAGATATATGTCAGAACTAAAGCATAGAGGCGATGTTGAAAAAGACTATCTATTACTCAGTGGGTATTTTCTCATCTAACTTTAGCCAGAAAGTAAATAAGTGTATTTTCCAAAATGTCAAACTATTCCTTTAGTATTCCTTCTCAACTTCTCCCTTTATATCATGACTCATGATGTTGCACCACTTTAAGAAAGGAAGCAAAAAAAGCATTGCTGTTGCACAATATCTGGTGTCATGTGTCATTTGGCACGTGCACAAAGGCTGTGTGATATGGTGCAATAAACAAATCCTAACTTTCACTTGAGTTTTCTTTGTTTAATGCCATCCACTGTGAGTCGCGGTCGGACGAGACAATAAATATTCTTAGACATGGTTGTAAAACTGGAGACAATCAGTAGAGTTAAGTTCCGCCAGCCTTTAATTTTGGTTGTAAATTTGCCATTTTGCCAGTGTGAATGAGCCAGATTTCATGTCATTAAGAGTACACTGCTGGCCTTTGTCAGCACATGAATCTTCAGCCCTGACAGCATTACAGCATCATCAGGGCTTGCGACTAATAGAGACACATGTTCGCCAGGCTTTTTGGCCGCCAGCCAAACTGACAGTTGTTCAACTGAGAATCCAGTCACTTTCAGTCCCGTCAGTTCAGGAAGTGATTCCCCAATTAGGAAATAAAGGCCTAGAGATGCACTCTCTCGAGATCCATTCTGTGTTCAAATTTAGGAAAGATTTGCCTGATTTTTAGTAATTACTTCCTGAATTAACAGCATTCAAAGTGAGACAACTCCCAACCTGTAGGCTGAAAAACAGAATTCAAACTCAGGTGTCGGATGCTAAGAGCTTGCAAACCAAAATTAGGGAAATCAATGCTGTGTTGAGACCAAACAATTTATCTCTTCGTGTCTGTGAATATAAAAACAGCAGACAAGCAGAGAGATCAGAAAAAGACCAGAGGATCATTGATAAAGAAGAGCGGCAAGAAACGTCAGGGTGCGTTTCCAATCAGGCAGAAAACTGGACTCTATTGACGGCCTCTGTTCTCCATCAATAGAGTCAAATCATAAGAATAAGTTGGGGCGGTCAGGGACAGTCACATAGCATCCGGCTGAGCTCTCGATGTCAGTACAAAGCCCGTACTGTCTGATCGAAGCGGTTCGGAGAGAAGATGTATTACCCTTTCAGTAAAGAATGTCCTTTGCAGCTTGTAAAATATATGAAAGTGCTATAAAAAAAAAAGTCACGTGTTCTTTTGCATGCACAATCACAGTGGTTTGACAGTGGGAATGGTGTCTCAGTGTGGAGGTGGAGAGGTGATGGTGAGGGCTGGTTATTCACTTTATCAAGGATGTGTTGACAGATAATCACAGAGGGGGAGGTTAGAGGGGGAGAGCGGTTAGTCGAGACAGAGACAAGACACAAGACACATACTGCACATTTCATTTTAACATACTAACTGACACATGTGTGGCTTTAAATCGGCTTTAAAGACTAGTTGAACTGATAAATTCAAACTAATGATGACTGTGTAATCATGAGGTGTTAATAACTAGGTCAGCATGTTGAAAAGTTTTAACCAACTAACTTAACAAACTGGTTCTATTCATGGTTATTAGAATACATATTTGGTTTCTTACACTTTTGTTTCGTAGTCCTTCCAGGCTTTGTCAAAAGGCTTTTTCAGATCCTGTGGAAAAAAAGCAGAAAGTTAAAATTGTAGAAAATGCTAATCAACAGAAAATTACTCAATTTTGATATGACAGAAAGCTCCAGAACAACTTCTAAATGGACCTTGTGGTGAGATTGTTTTGTCAACTAGAGCCAAGAATGAACTTTCACTCGATTAATTATTTCAATAATTTATCAAGAAAAACATTTATTAGTTCTAGCTTCACAAATGTAACAATTTGCTGTTTTTCTGTTTTATATCATTGTAAACGGTATACCTTTGGGATTTCAAGGTGTCATTTTGTGCTCTGGAAACTTGTGACAGGACTTTGTCACAATTCTTTTTTTAATTTTATAGACCAAACAGTTATAAGAGTACCACCTCCACAAGGCTGTGCACAGGAACTTAAACACACACACACACCATTAACCCTTAACAAACAGACTTCCCACGGGAGAACAATGTTTGCATGATCCGGTTTACATCAATCTAAAATAAAAACCTGCAAGCATTCAGTCTTTTTGCAACAGAAAACTATGGCTACTGTCTTTCACGTTATCACGTCGTACGCTTGTAATGACGCATTATGTCGCGTGCGGAATGTAACGAAACTATCAAAACGCCTTTGCATTATATATGCTCATAAAATTGACCATATCTCAATGTGCATAGTTCAAATAACTTGTGGAGTGTTAAGAAATGTTTTGTTCATGTTTCTACATTTAGAAATCTTTTGGATCAATACGTATTGTGTGTTTATTTAGTAACGTTTTATGAAAAAACATTAGATTTTTGTATTTTTTTTTTTGATTATCAATTATTATAGTTTATTGACTTGTATTTTAGCCTGTACACTTTTTTTTAGGGATTTTAGGGATATGAAGCAATTGAAGAAACTCCAAGAAATGACATCACAGTAAGCAAAAATACCAATTTCTATTGCAGAGTTCAAAGGGTTAAAGCAACCAGGAATGGATGGCAAAGATGGCCTCCATCATCACTGTCACTGCTTACTAACTGTCACATGAAAAATACTTTCCTTTGTCAACCACTAATGAGCAAAGCTACTGTTATGTGTGTGTTTCATCACAATGTGAATCAGTAAGCTGAATCCTCCTCCCAGATGCAGAGCAGCCCACAGCTGTCTCAGCAGGGAGCTGGGCGAGGTTACCGTGGAGTGTTTTTTGGAGGGGAAAGGCAAGAGTGCAGAGAAATTGTTTTTGGCATTCGTAACGCAAATCCCTCTGGTCACACCGACAACAGGCGACGTTGATTTCTCATTATCGCGGGCCTGCTTTCAACAGCTGCTTGAGCAACGCGCTTGATTAAACAACATCCCTAACACTGCGGCGCTGATTAAACCGCGATTGTGACAAACAAAAGCAGACATCAGTGGGTGCAATTGGCCGTGTTATTCCCTAAAAAATACAATTCAACAAAATGAAGTGTGCCTGATACCAGAGCGCCAGGAAAATCTGCTCAACAGCATGACAATAACAACAATTAAGAGAATAATGTCACGTTTAACTCAAATGTTCCCTTTGTGATTAAATACCAAAAATTACAGTAAGCACTTGCTGAATCCTGGCTTGGAAATTAAGTTTTTACTAACGTTTAAGCAGTACTCATATCTGGCTGACTGTGCATTTCTATCCATGAATGTGAAAAGCACACACATTTCTGTTCGGCTGGACAGACAGCTTATGGCTTTAGTGCATTGTTAGAGCTCCAGAGAGGACCGTGATCCCGCTGTTGACCTCTACTTGAACAGCAGAGGAGTGGCAGGCTCAACCTGTTAGCCCTCAGGATCACGGTCTGGTTCACTGCGCCGAGCCGAGGAGCACTCAGCCATTCATTCAACCAGCTCAAGGGCAGAAAACCACCAGAGGAAAGAGAGCATAAAAACACACAAAAAAAGAGCCGAAAAGAACGAGCCAGCGAAGAAAAAAGCAAAAGAGGAAGCCGCTAAAAGAATGTAGTGTAGGTCAAGAGAGAGCCAGAGAGAAAGGGAGAGGGTGAGAGGAAGGAAATGTCAGAGCCAGAGAGAGAAGGAGAAAAAAATGGTAACAATGGCTAAAAATACCAGAATCAAGCATCGCTGGGCAGGGACCGGCTGAGCAGAATAGGCCACGGCACGGGGCAAATCACGCCCCCGAGAGAGCAGCGAGCTCTTAGTGCCCTGATTCCCTGTCTGGCTGAATCCAAAAGGACGGAGGAGGAATGTCATGCCCTTGACAAGGGCCTCTATTCGCAAATGTATCACCTCTCTTCCTACCTACGACCACACATGTCCAGGAATAGCAGTTCCAGTTGCACATTCCTCACACCTTTTCCCACCGCAGTAATGAATGCTCAACCTGGTCAGCAGCCACGAAGGCGTTTAAGAGTTTAGTTTGGATTTGTAGTACTTTTGGATGCCAGTTCACCAAAATTACAAAAAAAGCATTCTCTCCCTTAACTCTGGTGGTGTCTAATCTTGCAGTTAGTGAAATGGAACATCGTAGACCTATGCAATTTTCACCAATGACTGGAAGCTATGTGCAAATGCTGCTTCACAAATATGACCCCAATCGGCCTGATGGGGGCAGTCTGATTTGTCTGATTTACATGAAACTTGCTACAGACATCCACCGCCATTCACTCTCTCTCTCCTCCTAAAACCATAACTCTGCTTCGTACAAAATTTTCTGTGGATAATTATTGGACTAAGCTTATCAAAAGCTTGTTGATATCTCATTGCATTTTCAAGATATTAAACCAATGACCTTAAAAAGGGTGTGGCTCTCAGCACATCAATAGACCTAACTCCATGACCGTTGGGCCAATCTTCACGGAACGTACAGGATATGTCCACATAAGTACCTGAAACAATACCCTGAAATGTCATTCCAATTGACCACTAGGTCACCCTTATCTTTAATGCAGGTATCAGAAAGCGTTGGTTGGTTTGAACCCCGTAATCGCCACTTGCCGCTATATTTTTTAAATGTCCTTTTTCATGCCAAAAAACTTCCTCTGTCATATTAGGAGTGGAGGTAGAAAACTAAGAGACAAGATATCTCAAAACCTGGACAAATAAAACCAACATCTGCACGGCTAGATACCACTAGAAGTGAGTGTGTTTTGTTGTAATTTGGCTGAGCTGATCCTTTAATCTACTACTTCTGCTGTTTGGTTCAGTAACTTTAGAAACTACTGATACTGCTGCTGATGTTTTAGTTTAGCAGAGTTTGAAAACTAATGAGGAAATCCCTAGCCTCGATTAGTAATCTGCTCTTATCTAGAATCTGAAACAAGCGAGCATGCGTGGGTGTTTCGGGTGTTCACGACCCGCTGAACCACAATGAGAACAGGGTGCAGGGAGTCCCCCCTCCTTACACACTCCTTACTTACACAAACACAGAGACACTGTAACTGAATGGTGATAAGCTGATATGACTCATGGTGGGTTAGAAACACAGACCGGTCAACGAGCAGAGGATGAGGGGTTCGGCTGCTGGCATGACATCATGCCGGCGTCCGATCTCTGAAAGTCCGCCGTTAGCAGAAAGGTCTCGTGGAATCAGCACTTTCCTTTTTCCACAGACTGGAGTGTGTGTTTATCTTCAGTAAAAACACTACTGGGTCTTCCAGGGACCCCCCCACCCCACCCTTTTATTCTAGTGCTGCACTAACTGAGCTGTATCCTCAGTAAAGACTACTTCAGTTATATATTTCTATCAAAAAAAGGCTTTTTACAGTTTACTTATGAAATGCCCTCTGTGGTGAAATGACCGTGGAGGTAGATGAGGTGGAAAATGTTGGATTTTTAGCGGAGTAGCAGCAGTGACAGGTTGCTAGGTGGTAGCCCTCTAATCGCAGAGCCATTAGCGGCCGCCTCCCTCGGGTGTTAGTTCATCGCACTCATTGCCAAAGACGGCACCGGCAGAATATTAACACACTGCGACGGAACAAACGGCCACCAGAAAGCCATTAAGTCCAGAGTTAATTCAAATGAAAGGACTGGTGGCTATTATAGCTGCCACATGGCTGCAGTAACTGCGGAGCATTTTAAGATACCGGATTGCATTTTTTTTATACATTGAAAGGAAATTAGGAATGACATCTTTTAGGGTGATTTCATTTCTACACCTTCTTCAAGCTGTTTTGTTCCTAAGTGTTTTCCTATAGCTGTTACCTGCCCTCTGTATGCTCAGTCTCCCTGTTGCAGCCTTCATTCTTAATTTTGCATTTATTTACAATTTGCTGAATGTGTTGATTGGGTAACATTTGTGTGTGTGGAGTAGGGCTGGGTGATAATTCAATATGATAATTTATCATCTTTCAATGGAATCGTATCGTGATGAAATCATATATCAAGGTATCGTGATACACAATTACGTCTTCTAAAATAGATAATAACATGCACATACTAACTCAAACTCAGAAAATCTGATATGAAATACTTTGAGGGAATATCATTTGAAGATTGTGGGTTTTGTTTTTACATAACTTGAAACTGTTATGTTCATTTTGCAAGTAAGTCTTGAATTAAATGTAAAAATACTTCATTGCAAGTCAAGTATTTAATTCACACAGGAGTACACAAAAATAGGCTTTACCGTGTTTATTTCATATTATTTATTTAACTACCAGAAAACGTGCTATATTGTGATATATGTCGTTATCAAGATATGAAATTACCTATATTGGAATAGAAGATTTTGGCCACATCGCCCAGCCCTGGGAGTTTTTAAGACTCCTTTCACAGCCTCTGATCCAAAAACGCATGTTGCGTTTAAGTGCTGGTGTAAAACTTCACAATTCTTTTCAGCACGTTCATGAGGAATTTCAAAGTCGGAAAGGTTAGCCACCCCTTCAGACAATAATAAAGGAAGTGTTTTTACGTGTAGTATTATTCCAGTGTCATATTGCTTTAAATTTGACAATTTCAAATTCACTGACTACCGTTTTTTGTCGTATCACACCTGTCGAGGCTGTGCCCCTTTCATGACCCCTATAGACGTATATAAAAACTTCCCAAATATCTTTAGACATTTTATGTCAAATCTTATTTGTGGATCATGAAACACACATTCATCATCAATATTGAGACTAATTTCTCTCCCTAGACTCCTCTGTTCTTTTAAAATACATCTCACTTCCTCTCTAATGACATCCATATCAACCCATTACTTCATCCTCTCCTTCCTTTTCTCCCTGCAGTCTAAACAGCCTTTCATGCAGGTCTGCACTTCTTCCTGCTTTCCCCTCTCCTAACAGGTACTTCCCCTGAGAGTTGGACAGGAGTGAAGAAGCTGGATATAATGACAGAGGAGGAGGAAGATGATGAAGGGGAAGGGAGGGACGAGGGATCAGCCTCGGGCTGTGGAGGTGAGCAACAGGTTGGGAGGGGGACAAGAAATAACCCATCATTTCATTTTTAGATGACTCTTTCTCCACTCCTGGCGGTGACGGCTTGATGTCTGAGGTTTATTGACATTGCGACAGTGGTGACATTTATGCGAGTGTGGGTAAACGTGTGTGTGTCCTGAAGTATAAAATAACCAGCAGCTCATTAGCCCCCTGTGTCATCGGGGTAATGAGAATCATCAGAGGGCTAATGAGCAATAAGTGGGTAAGCATTACAGATGTGACTGGCTGCCACAGACAGAGCGAGGGGGCGGGCGGCGGGCGGCGGGGACAGAGTGAAGGAGACAGGCGGGGAGAGAAAGATGGCGAGAAACAGAAGTGGAGTTAAGAGAGAGAGACTAAGACAGGAAGTCATGGAAGAGAAAAGCAGATAGAAGCTGAAAAGGAAACACTTGAGAGAACCACAAAAGAGAGAGAGAAAAAATAGACAAACAGTTCAGAGGTCAAGACAGAGCCAAGCGGCAGAGGGTCACGGGGACAACCGCCATTTCTATGGCAACCAGCCTCATTAGAGAGCTGGCTTAATCGCATCATACCTCGGTGGAAGCCGCGGCCAATCATGTGCCTGGCGAGTGAAAGGTCACAGACCCGCCGAGGACAGTAACCAGCGCTGATTACATTACAGAGCTGCAGAGACTGTTGACAAGTGTCTGTCTGGGTTTAGTTGCACATGACTGACTGGCTGACTGACTAATGGGTTGCGTTAGTATATCGCACGTTAGAGTCGAGTACTGAACTTCAATACTTTTTTTTGGTTCGTAGCACCAAGTATCGAAAACTGTCAAGAACTAAAGGTGAGATTTGTGTTTTGTTTACTTATTCTCTGTTCAGAAAGTTCCTGGTGTAAATCAAAATGTTGTCAGTTTCAGGAGTACCGGTGGCCTACGGGTTTCTGCAAAGTCTGGGCCAGGAGAATTATAGCATGTCATTCTCCATCTTTCTCTCCTCTCATTTCCTGGGGTCTCCCTACTGTCAGTTCTCTAATAAAAAGGCGTACAATGCCCGCCCAAACTACTTAAAGAATTGCCAATTTCCAGACATTTTTAAGGCAAAGTTTTTGTACATCTGCATGTGTTTTGACAACATTTAACGTTTGAGAACTCTTTTGTTAAAAGAAAAGAAAAGGATTTTAGAGAAAAACATATTTATATTTCTCAATGTAAAGAATTAAAACAGTTGGCCATTGGTTCTGAAATGTAGGTATCGTATATCGTATCTGCACTAGTATCCAAATGTCAAACAATTCCAAGTCCTAAGAGGGGCAAGTCTTTCTAAGATAATTCAGATTTGGGGTAGGCTTAGTATTGGAAATTTCGAAAGAGTCTTTGGGATGCAGGAATTACTGTTGGCCAGCGTACCAATTCAGTGATTGGATCGTAAACTACAAAATCCAACCATGTGTCACTGCTCCACACAAAATGACGTGATGCTGAGTAATTGTGGGCCCCGTGCTCACACATTCTCACGTGTTCTGTTGAGTGATCGCAAGCTCACACTTGAGCATACATTATGTTGACTGATGTTAGACTCCTACGCTAAAAGTTAGACACACATTTCATTGAGTGATCGTAACCTTTGCATAACTTTCATCATGTTGAGTTATTGCAGGCATCATGCCAATACACGTCGGTTAGTGATTTGTGATTTTTATTTTGTAGATTCATAAAGCCAGGTGTATTCTGGTAACTATTTCATCAACTATCTATCTAGCCTCTACTCAACTTTTACTTTTTACGGAAACAGGGGAAAGTGGATCAAAGCAGCTTGTTACTAACCTCGTTAGAGAACCACTTTGAACCAGCACATGAAACTTCTTGTCATAAAACTTCATCAGTGACCACAACAAGGCTAAACTCTATTCATCTACTCGTATAACACTTCCTGTGCAGTAGTAGAGTAACACGAGACCATGCTGTTTTGTTGTCTTACCCCTTTGACTCCCTTCAGGTCTCCTTTCAGCAGGCTGTCCAGAGGAAAGGTGATGATGTTGTTCATGTTTTGGAACTGGAGGAGGGTGAAGAGAGAGTGACACAGATAAGAGTTGAAGGGTGACATCAGAGGATTTAAACCTGCAGGAGACTAGAAAGTCGGGGCGACGCCAATGAGATGTAATCCTTTTAGTGTGTTGTTGTTGAGTGTGCGTGCTCAATGGGAAAAGAGCTAAACGACTAAGGGAGGCACTCAAGGTAAAAATGCATGAAAGTTGTCTTCTCTTATATTCAGCTAAATGAGGTACAAAATTACCAGTAAATACCCATTACAAAAGCAATGGGGGACAATGGGTTAATTATACTTTGCCAAGTCTCTTTTAAATCGCTACTAAATTGAATTTTCACATCATTAAAAGACAAAAACATAAACCAATCCATTATGAGACTCCTGTTTGAAAGCTACTCTGAGCCTCTGTGTGTAATGCTGCTGCAGATGTAATCTAGGAAGCGAGAGCTTGCTAAAGCTTGGAGAGATTACATCTTCACATCCAGGTCAGGCGGCAGCTCATATTTCTTTAATATAAGGTGGTGTTGAGATAACACTAATATTAAATCTCAAGCTCCTGGTCTCAGTGTGAGTCGGTACAGTGTCCGGTGGGGAAGCGACACAGACCTCACACGACGGTGTCAGATTTTTCTAATAAAGCTTTGGCCTCGATACAAAAAACAGGCTTTAACAGATCAGGTTGAATTAGATCCAGCAGATATTTGGTGTTTGGCCGTCTCAATGGAAAAACTAGAGCTACCTCCCCGAGGAGTTTAATTTCCAGCTGGACTCGCTGTGTGTGTATATGTGTGTGTGTGTGTGTGTGTGTGTGTGTTAGAGAACACACACGGTGACTCAAGGGGATAGAGATAATTAGGGAGAGGATGGAAATCTTTCTTTTGTCCCTGAAGATTTTTACCTCCGACCCAAACAAACATACACAGCGTCGACTCACCAGGTTTTTGAAGAGCGCGGTGAGCTCCTTGGTGAAGACGGAGAACTTCAGAAAAGCTGAACCCAGATCAGGATCATCTCTGTACACGCAGTTTTCTCCAAACTTCTCCAGGGCCTGTGTGTACTGCTCCTCGTTCTCTACATGGGCTGGAAAACACAAACACACACACGGACACAGAGGTCAGCTTTGACAAGTTGTAGGAATCAATCCGATTGTCAAAAATCAATCACTGGGTATTAATAATGTACGGGAGTCTTTCAGTGAACAAAGATCCACTTTTCCAGCGGGTCGATGCTCCCATTACACTTCAGGGTTTTCCCAGGTATTAAGAGATGCTCACTACTGATTGGGCTGTTTAACTCTACTTTTCCCAACTTTTTACCCCCTATATTGCAACATGCTGCTCTGATAAATTTGTGCAAAGCGGAAATACAATGTGATCGATCAATCAATCAATCAATCAATCAATCAATCAATCAATCAATCAATCGCCTGTTGAGCTGAATCAGATAGATTCTCTTGTCAATGTAGTTATTGAGATTGTTATGACGGTTTAAAGGTCCCATATTGTAAAAAGTGAGATTTTCAGGTCTTTTACATTATAAAGCAGGTTTAAGTGCTGTATAAATACTGTTAAACTATCAAAACGCTCAATATACGGAGAAATACATACAGCCCATATTCAGAAATTGTGTGTTCGAAACAAGCCGTTAGGATTGTGATGTCACAAATATACAATATTTAGACCATTACGCGGTTTTAAACGTAAACATTCTAAATGTGTCCCAGTTTATTTCCTGTTGCAGTGTATGTAAATAACATCTGCTGACAGGAAGAACACATGGACCCAAACTGTTGCCTAGCAATGCAATTTCATTGAAATGCACTGAAACGGGGCGTTTCAGACAGAGGGTGAATACAGGCATATTCAGGCAGACAGTATGAGGAAAATAAAGTGTTTTTTGAACATTACAGCATGTAAACATGTTTTGATCCTTGCTTTATGTCTTAATAATGATTGTATTGAGAGAGATAAAAAATGACACCCATAGATAGACAGAGAGAAATGAGAGAAGAGAAACGAGAGACAGCAAAGGGAATGTTAAGCCGAAGATGGACAGGAAGAAGAAAAGAAAAATACACTGAGTTGGCCCCCAAACTAAACAAACCCCCCATCAGACCACAGTCAGGGGGTAAACCCATAAACCGAAGTCTCAGAGCGTGTCTAAAGTCGACCTAATCTACCGCGGGGTTAGGCCTAGATGATTCCACTTAATTCACTTCACGCCAGACTAGGCAGCTGATAACAGCTAATGCCACTGGGGCAGCGGTGGAGCGAGCGATGGGGCACTGGGGACTGTTGCTATGACAACACTCACTAAGAGACGTGACGGAGACAGAGGGGTGGGGGGGGGGGGGTTTGAGGGTGGCGGGGCGGCATGAGGGATGGACTCAAGGAAAAAAACAGTGATGTACACTAAAAGACACCTGCTGCCACATCATGACTCAGCTATTCATCTGCCAAACACACCACACAGACGGATAAAGAGCAGCCCCGGGTTCACAGATGTGGCAGGTTTATAGATGTCTCTGCTGCAGAGATATCCATCACGTTATTAAAAGGGGAAAGCTGAAAGCCTTCTGAGTCACTACCTGCTGACCTCCTCACATCAGACAAATCTAATTTAAACCGCCGCTGAGCTGGATGACAAAGCTCCTATGAGACTCAGTCCACAAGTGGTAAAATGAGAGTTTTGAACCGCTTTTAGTACTTGAGATAGTGGTTTTGGGAAAAAACACACAAAGATGACGGCAGCAAATTGCTTATTTGGCACGACCAACAGATGAGCTAACAGTTAACCAATTCACTTAATCTTTAATAAGATTGACTAAAAACAGCTTCTGGTTCAAAGCTATGAAATGTGTCGTACAGAGATATAACAAACTTCAATCATGTGTCATGTCTCAGACACCGACCCTCACCGCACACCCGCAGCCGACTGTTTACACATCAGCTCCAGCTGTTTGGCGGTGGCTGTGCCAGGCTCGGGGCCGACAGGGCGGCGGCCTGCTGTTGTTTTTGAAGTGGCACATGAGAGCTCTGAGATACTCAACGCCGACAAACAGCCCAACCCCCCCCCTGAGGCTGCTTAGTGAGTACATGTGTATTTGTTGTAACATGACCTGAACACATCACACATGCAGTCTACAGTACAGAGCAGCTTTGAACCTCAAATGACTGAATGACACGCTGAGCTGGTTTATAAGTAACACGGGAAAGAAAGGAACCAGATGAAGTGAGACACGAGGTCGAGGCGGCCTTTTCTCTAGTTTACACTGTAAACAAAACCTGCTAATTGAGTGACGTTCCACATGTTGCCTAAACATTTCAGATACATTACCATGGTGTTCAGGGCTTGTGTCACATGGGCTTTGTATGTTACAAGAGATTCACGCTAAAAACTAGACCCTCTTCTGAAACTTTTTGTCAACTTGTATGTCCAAAACAAACAAAAAACAACCCCAAAGCAATTTGTACTTGAGACCCCTCGTCATCAGTACAATAAAAAAGAGCTAAGATTAGAGCAGTGGTTCTCAACCTGAGGGTCAGGACCCCCAAACGACCCACAAGATGATTTCAGGGGAACATAAAATGACATATTAGAAATAAAACAACATATTTTAGTTTTTTTTACATCACATTGCCTGTACCAGTGACATGTTTGCCTCAAAATAGATTTTATTGAGTGTATTTGTGAGACTCAACGCATGCGTGCACATGAGTTTATTGCTTTCCTCCTGTTTATCATCTTGTGACGCCTCAACTGTATATAACGATCTGCTGAACTAGATCTTGAAAACTCTTCTTAGGCACCTGTAGCATAAAAGAAATACTACTTATTTTACTAATTTGACTTAGCTCTGTCAATGTTTGGTTTGGTTGATCTTCCCAGAGTGCCTTTAAGAGTCTCATTAGCATCTGAGAGCTTCCTCAATTACTTCATTGTAATTTCTGACTTATGGTATTAACAATGAACTTAAAAACAATAAAATTCCGGGTGTTCATCTGCATATGCTTGTAGTAGCAACAAACCCGGTCTCACGGGAACGCTTATAAATAGCACATTACACAACATTCCACATGAGGACGCATTTTAGGCTTTTTGTGTTTCATTTTTACGCCGTTTTTCGCATGTCATTTGAACGCAGCGTAACAAAACTTCGGTAACATCCGCAGTTAGGTTTAGGCAACAAAACGACTTAGTTAGATTTAGGAAAAAACGTCATGGATGGGCTTAAATAAGTACGTAAACTAAATACAATACGTACGGAAATAACGCAACATAAGTATGGAAAACAAGTCACAAACGTCACTAACAAAACAAAACACCGGTACCCACCTCCCCGCCGTAAGCGCTCTTTCTCCGCTTTTTATTCTATGTCACTAGCTCCGAGCGTGGCATATTTACGCTGGTGTGCGTTTACACTGCAGTCAGTACAGACTACATGGCGTTCTCATCATACTCTCATTCAAATTTTACAATTTTTTTTTAAGCAATACTTTGTGTGTGGGCTTTTACCACATCTAAAATTAAAATACAGTTTCAGGTTGAGAGAAATGCTTGAGAAAGGTAGTGCGGCGGTAAGTGGTGTGTGTATGACACAGAGACAGAAAAAGGCATTCCTGTGGTTTGACGTCAGGAAACGATGACCTTGTGTTTACTGGAGGCCGTGACGCGGTTGAACACACACACAAACACTTTTACAACCGGCACAAATGGCCCGCTAATACCCAGTTGTGTAAAACATTTACTGTACTTTACTGTATCTTCCCTCTTTAAAAAAAACAAACATAATATACAGTTTCCAGGCGTCTGCTGAAGATTATCTGACATCCAAAACGCTTGTTTTGCAGCTTCTTCCATCTCTCTTTATCACACACACACACACACACACACATACTCATACACACTCAGGGTTTAATCACCAGATAGCAGACTGGCCTCTGCTTCCTCTCTCCGTCTCTCCCACACTCATTCCCTCACACTCGGCTCCATCATGCCCGGTCGGCTGACGCTCCGACGCTCCCTAACACAATGTGCGGCCGACCTCAGATCAATTCCATATCTCCCTACGGACTCCATGAAAACAACACCGGACTCCACGTCCACTTAACAATATGGCCACCAGCACCGAGAGAACTTTTACCCGCAGAAAACAAAAGACACTTCCTCCTTTATTCCGGTGTCTTTTTTTCCTTAGACATCCATTCAGTTTAATTACATTAGAGCTTGTGGAAGTCTTCTGTTCTTTGTTACCTTGGAGCCAAGAGAGTATGTGTGTGTGCAGCAGCAGCGACCAAAAGGACATGGCCAGCCCAGACGCCTTTGAATCGAGTGTTTTTCCTGATGCAACATTGGCGGAGTGCTGCATTATTCAGCGACTCCATCCTGCCCACCTATGGGTACAGCAGCTGGAACACGCCGTTCACTCGTCTGCCTCCAGTCGTTATCTGTTCAGCAGCTTTGGCAGGTCTGTCCGAGCAGCTCTGCTCGATCAGCTCCAGGTTCTTCAGGGGTTTGAGATGCTGCTGGTTTATTCATCAAAACTCACAAGCTGACAACCTGACAACCTGACAGGCGCCTGCAGCAACACGAGGCTCTCTCGCCCGTCTATACACCTTCCTATTTTTCCCCCTTTCTCACCTCTTTCTCTCTCATTTCCCATCTTACTCTCTGGTACAAGCTTACATTGCGCTTGCTCAGCCTCTCCGGTTCTAACCAAACCTCCATCCTCCCCTCACTTCCTCATCATTACTATTCCTCATGTCATAGCTGATAAAATATGCGTCCAGGGGTTTGGGCTCGACAGCCAGTCCTACAGGAGTGTGTTCTCTGAGTACTGAGGCAGTCAGTGTTGAGGCTCCCTGTTGTGTGTCTCATTATTCAGGCTTTATCCCAGCAGCATCCTCTCTGAAGAACATTAATACAAACTTTCACTCTTTCTCTCGAAGATTTGCTTTAGATAGATATTGTAACACAAATCATATGTCAACATCTACAGTTAGGGTATGTTGTTGTTTACTTTCTTCAATTAAATTTAATATTAAACATTGCCTGCATATTTTTGAAGATCTGGGTAAATTTTCATTGATGGCATTATTTCTTTAGATGTATTCATGCCCATAGATTGCAAACCATTTACTGCTGATTTAATCAAGTTACAGTGTTTATATTGGAGCTCATATTTGCTTAATGGTCATTTTTACGGACCATTTTCAAATGCATGATACACAATTTGTATGTACTTTAAGTGCGGATTGATTTGAAAAATTAACTCGTATTGATTGGGTTACTCTAATCCACATAAATGCAAACGTAATGTGTGATGCATTACATAAATTAATGGAAACCAGAGGATTCCTGGAACAAAAAAATACTTCCAAATTTGCCTGGTTTGCAAAAGGGTTAATTGTGACGTTAAATCTGTATTATTGGATTTTTTATTACCACTTATGGACAGCCTAACAACCTGTAACTACTACACTGATATATTATCATCTTAAAAATGTATGATCACTGATGGCAAACTTGTTTCTGGCGACCTGACAAAGTTCAATATTCACTCTCCTTCTAGCTCTGTTTTTGGTTTCCGCCAACTCCTGAGGGAAACATCTGTCTGTTTCGCTGTTGTTCCACTATGTTCACCAGCTAGTTGCCAACTTTGTCTGTTTTGCGTTTGGTACTGAGCAGGTTGTGTGCAGTGGGTTTATTAGAGCTTTTTTTTTGCTGAACACAGCTGCCTGCTGCGGCTAAAAACGGCGCTATCAGAGTGAATTAATATAGTAAAGTTGCGGGCCATAAAACCAAAACAATGATCTGAAAGACGCGGAAACACTCTGTAGAGCTGAGGAGAACTGCAGACTCAGGTAATAATTCTCTGTGGGGTTGTCAGTAAGAGTGCCTCCTTTCACATTACACAGAAATTTGATCCATTGTTAATGTAAAAATATTGATTAGTGAAGCTTTAAGTATACAGTATCTGTAGTGAATGGGCTTAAACAGCAGGCTGTAATCTATATTTGGAATATCATCATCATTCATTCATCATGTACACGTTTCCGTCTCATGTTCTTGAGATAGACCCGCATTCATGAAGTCGCTTTGTTTGTATTCAATACAGATCAGAGTCTGGGCAGCTTTTCCTGAATGATTGTTGATAACAAAAAAAAGGTGACCTCCGGTAATGCCAGCTTTAACTTGGAACAACTGTAAATGAAAGCATTCCCCCAGTTTTGTTTCCACAGACAAAACAATGTTTCTATTGTAAACACTGATAGAAATCTGGACAATCTTCCCACCTGAAGGCAGAAAGGTTGATTTGCTTCCTGCAGCAGATAATCTTGTTCATAATGAAAACAAATTACAAACCGCCTGAAGCACCTGCAGCTCATGTGTCTGTGAACCCTGCTGCACACACACAGATTCAAATGAAGGTTATTTATAAACAGGGCATTCATTTTGCCGGTGAGCAAACTGTACAGGTTCATCGACTAAAATATACACCTGCACACACAGACACTCACAATATCAGCCTTTCATGTCATGGGGTGACAGAATAGACGTCTGGCAGCCACAAAAAGGCATGCATATGTAAATGCACAGCGAGGTGAGAACATGAGTGTGTCCATGCTTCAGCAGCCACACACAAACACAGTGTGCACCCCTCCCCAGCTGTTCCTTTGGGGGTCTGGATCAGACAGCTGTCCCTCTGGTCTGAACAGAGCTTACACTGTTCGGAAAAAGACATGCTCAGCACATTGTTCAGAGGTTTCTCTCTCTCTCTCTCTCTCTCTCTGTCTCTCTCTCTCTCAGCGGGGTTCTGTCAGGCCAAACAAAAGACACTGAAAACACCCAACACTGGCACAACCAGCCACAATGAGCACAAAAAAAACTATGCTCCCCACCTTTGCCTCAAAAGGCAGTGGCACAAATGCATTAGGGCAGCATTTAATAATTATTTTCATTTTCAATCTATAGCGCATTTTTGTAATCATCCTGTGTAAAAATAAAGAGAATAAAACACCAAACGTTCGAGATACCACAGCTCAATGTGATGTCTTTCAAAGTGCTTGCTCTGTCCAGCAGCCATGAAAACCCCAAATTCTTCATTTTTTTTTTAAATCGAAGGGAGAACCACCTTATGAAATGAGTCCACCAGTTGGAGATTTGGCAAAACCGTTTCCAACTGCGGTAGCAATTCTCGCTCATGAATTCAGCTGCCTGGTAAAGGTAATGTGATTTGGGCAGACATGGAGGAGTAGAGTGAAGTAGAGCAGGAGGAGGCATCCCAACCAACCCAAGATGAGGAAAAACTCTGGTTACATGACCAGCCAGTTGCATACTGTTGTTTATTTTGAAAGTGTTTTGTCAGCTTTTTGAAATAAAAGATGAGCAAATCCTGCAGGAAAAGACAAGTTGTTTTTTCTTTTGGTATAAATACATATTTGTATGATTTTCATATTGCAATGAGTGACTGAAGTTAGGCTCTCAGGAACCTGAGAATTTTAGTTTCCCTGTTTTGAGTCTTCTGTTTTTAACTTGTGATGTCTCATACGATGCAGTTTGTTTTTGCTTGTATGGAAGTTCCAGAATAATTACAGTATCATGATATACACTGTTACCATGATATAACATTACGTATACCGTGATAGAAGATTTTGGCCATATCGCCCACCAACAATATGAAAAAAGATATATGATAAATGACCAATTGACTGGTCATTTCAACACCAAAAGGGCTCGCTGTTGGTCATTAAATTGAGCTTGACTGATTAAAGTGAGAGTGCTAAGATAAGGAAATGAAAATCCACTTGACATAAAGGACATACAGGAGTACTCACCCAGACCAGATGTGTAGATGGCCTTCACAGACTTCTTCATCTTGTACAGAACACTGCGATCCACATCCAGAGCCTGGACAGACACAAAGAGCCACACATTGATTAATTACTTGAATGTCTTTCTTTCAAGTTGATATAAAGAAATATGTCAATTTTAAAACAACCTGCGTCAATGTAAACCACGCTTGTCGCCATTTTTCTGACACTACTTCTCATGAACATTGCTAGGTAACTATGAGGATGAAATCTCACCTACAAAGCTCTGATAGATCAATCTGAGCACAACACCGGACCTGTTTAATATGTGATAGTGATCAGTGTTATAGAACCAGGTTCTGATACGACAGCTCTGAAATGACACGGTATATCACCTTTGTAAAGTTGCTACTGTTCAGGGGACTGTCACAAAGATATTGATTCGACTCCACTGTTGTTTTTTGAGGTTGCAGTTTGTGTTTTTGCACCGGAGTTGAATTGTTTGGTGCTTTTTTTTGTCCACACCCTGAATGCACGAGGTTCATGTGGTGGGTACCGTTTGTGTGTCTCTACGTCATCTCCACTCTGGCTGCAAGTAATGAATTATTCAAGGCGAAGCTAAGAATAGACCTGAGCGCCATCACAGGTTATTGTGTTAGTGTGTGTGTGTGTGTGTGTTTATCAGTATAATAGCTTGTAGGGCAGTGAGCACCTGCAGTCTCTTACAATATGAAGGACAATTTCCCTGAGATGGGCACACACACACAAACCTATAATTAACCATAGTCACACACACTTTCACTCGCACTGAGCCCAGACACACACACTAACCAGAACAAACAGTGGGAGAATCCAGCTGAGACAATGCAGCACTGTACCAGCGAGCGAGGGAGTCTCTCAGGATGAGGGGGATTTTGGGAAATTTGTTTTTTAAGGGACTTTATTGAGCACGTCCGCCCAAGCGGGCCAAAGCCGGCGCCACTTTCCCCCTGCCCAGCTCCCCATCTGACTGACACATATCAGATCCCCTAGACCCTCTGAAAACAAAAACCCACAATGAACCCCATTCAGCTGCAATACACACACCAATACTGTGCACACTGTCCTCTCTGCAACACCCCCTTGATGTGATGACAAAATGTATTAAATCTATAAATCTGTGCTGTATTAATATCCAAGATGTATGAAACGCTCAGCACTTGGTTTCCCCCGGGGTCATATTTCACACACTTGCAAAAGGCACACAAAAGGAAAAAGAAAGAGAGATGTGACTTTAAAGGGAATATGACAGATAAATTAAGTGTCACGTGGAAGATTGAAGGCAGAATAAAAGAAGAACACAGAGCTTAAAGAAAAGACGGGAACATTGACAATTTGCTCTGACACACTGCAGATGTATCCGCTTATCCACAGCGTTTTATTACTACATTTTTATTAAATATAAGGCGCGTTAAGATTCAGGGAAAACGAGCAGTGGCGCTCCGTCGCACAGCAAAAGGCCACGTATTTAATGGCTGAGGGCGACGAATGTTTAAACAGCCATCTAGTGACTACATTTACTCTGTTTAATGTGTCGGATTCAGCTCAGCGGTTGAGTTTTTACAAGTTGGGAAAAGAGACAAACAACCTAATCAGGTGCTAATGTGTGAGAAGAAAACTCAAGGCTGCGCTGCAACACAGACACCAGGATGAAGTTAGTTTGATAATCGCCAGCTGCACACACAAACACATTTTGACATGTCACAGTAGGGAAAAGCACAGGTGTAATTGATGATGACTAAATTCCATTCAGCTGCTTCAGTTTCAGCGTCCTGGTATCACGCCGTCACGGCTCACTGGAGCCATTGTTAATGTTATTAGTAACACCTGTGCTTTTCCTGCTATGATAAGCCAGAATGTCCGCTGTGAAAACGCCAAGAGAGCCTGTATAAAGTTAGCTAATCAGTGGCTGTGATTACAACCAATTTCCTCTGGGAAACCGTGGTGTGTTTAGCCAACAGGTGCCCATATCATCTATGTTGCTCTATGAGCTGAGTCAAAGAGACATTTAAGAGATGGCCAGCATCAACACACCTGAATTTACTGTTGATTACATTTTCCCAACGGTATGTGGTTGTATTACTTCTACACCAGAAGATGGAAGAAGGATCTTGACCGCAATTGCAAAATATGTTGTTGACTTGTTTATTATGTTTCCACGACGACGCTGTGGGTCAGGACGGCGTTGTCGGTGGTAACCGCCATATAAGCACAGTGCCGAGTGGTGGCGATCAGCTAGCCAGTGCGGCACAACAGAGAGACTAACATGCACTAAAAGCTCAGGACGACATTATTCCACTGTTGTTTGCTGCTATATTAATGCTCTGAATTTACATTTAAGCAACATACTTTTACAGTGTCGTTCACACCAGACCTCAAGTTGAAACAAACAAAACACCTTAAGACAAAAATGATAATGATATAAAGTGCAGGTTAGATTTTAAAAGAAAAAATCCCAACCTTTTCCCAACAAATGTGTTCACCCAAAATCACTTCCAGACAGCAGCACGTAGTAAAAGTAACACGTGCTAAAAATAAAATCTGGTGTCTGATGTGCAAATTAAAGAAGCTACTTGTTCATCTGTGTAAAAGTAAGAGTTACAGTGCTGTGGTTTTAGTGCCTTCAACTCCTGTTAAATGACTCATCTGTTACATATGCCATTATCCCATTAGCTCCGTCTGGCTCGGACCCCACACAGCCACGCGTGTCTGCTGCATACTGTTAAAACAGGTATTTTCAAAGCAAACGCATGAGACAAAGAGTGAGAAAAATACAGAGTGCTATCTCTGTCTGCACCGCCAAAACCAATCCAACCACACAAAGACTTTTAAAGGGTAACTGGAGACAGCCACTCAGTGTTTTCTTAGCAGAGCTGATACCACCGTGGGCTTTGCTGCTCTCTGCATTAAATCTACTCCCAGTACTCAGAGGGAACTTGAGAGCACTGAAGGCAACAGTAGAAAGCTAGACAGTGGAACTGCGTTCAACATGAGACATGGAGTATGACTTTGCATGAAAAAACAGAGTGACGGATTGATGCTTTGGTCAAATGTGCCATTTCACAGTTTGGCTGTAAAATAGACATTTTTTTCACAGAACTGCATCATTCCTTTGTTTCAGTATTACAGGAAGCAATTTCAAAATGAGCCCATAAAAACAGACTTGAAACTGTCATTAATTTATAGATTTTTTGATGGTGTGAATGTGGTTTGGTGAGGAGGATGTGAGGTCAAACGAGGGTGAGCTACGGAAGTCAAATCATGTTTACCAGCTGAGTGGTGCAAAACAATCAATAAGACACCAGACATTTCATAATTTCATAAGAGAACTGCAAAATTGTTTGATTCAATACATCACCTGTAATGTAATTATGTGCCTTCCTGTTAATGGCTGTCTGTGCTTACAT
This sequence comes from Sebastes fasciatus, assembly GCF_043250625.1. Lineage (NCBI taxonomy): Eukaryota > Metazoa > Chordata > Actinopteri > Perciformes > Sebastidae > Sebastes > Sebastes fasciatus. Next base: position 11,693,269 of record NC_133809.1, read on the forward strand.
TGGTTAAAAGCAAGTCACATATTCTTGTAGTTAAACATGACATTGCTTTTGAGTGTAATAACTTCCATCACAACGTACAAAAAAATTACGACAAAAGAGGAGGCGATTAAAAACGCAGTAACTCAGCTGGGCTCCCTGGCAGCAGCAGTGATGTTTTCATGGAGGGAGACAAGCCAAATGGACGAGAGATTTATAGCAATCTGTTCACTTCGTGACTAAAGCTTTTGGTGCATATGCTGCAGCAACACAGTCAGATGGCAGCTATGTGCTCTGCTGTAGTATCATGTAACTGCTTTAGCTATTAGAAGTTCTTACACAGCAACCCTTCTTTATTGGTTGGTCTACATTCAGATAACCTCGATTTAACCTCTTAATAATAATAATAATAATAAGCACGAGCAGCCTTGTGACCAAAAATTGTATTAGCTGAATTTTCCCAAACAAGTTTTGAAAATCGTGATGAATTAAGTTATTCTGGGAAAGCTACCGGTTATGAATGTGTTAAACTGTGTTAATATGAAGCAGGCTTTGTGGTAAAACAGAGCATGTCATAATGTTATCTGCGTCCACAAAATCAAATTACAACACCAGAGAAGATGTAAACTTTAAGCTTTAAGCAGCTTTAAGAGTCAAACCTTTGCTGCATCCTGATTCCATACTACATACCAATTCTTAGCAGGTTTGTAGTGTGTAGTGTTTTCTAGGGCTGACCCCTCTTAGTCGATAAGTCGACTAATCCGTTGTTTTGGTCTTAGTCAACGAAGATCTCTTTAGTCGATTATCTTTTTGATGCTTTTTTCATGCTGAATGGCTTATTTCTAAGAAACTTATGAGCACATCTCTGGTAAACACGAGATTTAAAGTGGTGCTTTTGTGTGATTCTTTGTGGAGAAACTCACTTTTACAGATCTGTCGATTAAGAGGCTGATCAGACAGAGTACATTTTAGCAGCCTGGCGCTGCTTAAAATAATGTTTTCAATGAGATTGAAGCGTGTTGTTGACTTTAGATTTTGGGTAAGTTCATGGTTTGTAATAAGCTAACACTCATTTAGCAGTTGCCTAGCAACATAGAAAATAAAAAGACGCAGCTAAAAAAAGCTCTGTCTGATCGTGTAACAAAAAGGCAGAGCAGTCTGCCTCACGTCCTCCACCTGCAAAACGCATTCTGTCTGATCAGGGCCTAAATCAACTGATCGATAAGTCCACAAAATCATAATGTGTTAGTCGACTAAGAATGTCTTTGGTCAAGGAGGACAGCCCTAGTGGTTTCACAATTTGAAAATGACTAAATTAAGTACACTCAAAAAAGCCAGTATGTACAAAATCTGCTTGATTTTGTGGTGTCCCACAATGCAACACACAAAGGAAACAGGGGAGATACTAACAGCTGCAAAAAAACACAAAAGCAGATGGTGGTGAAACTGCTCCCAGCAGATCTTAGGAAATAAAACGGTATCATATATTTTGTGTTCTTTTTTTGTTTACTTGGCCGAGGCTTTTCAAAGTCACAGTTTGACTTACATCCGTTGGTACATACATACACACACAAACACAGCGTCGTTTCCTGTCAGTATAAAAAGGTAAAGCTATCTTTGGACTTTGTTATAGTGAATACAGCGGCCTACTGGCACGTTGGTGGATCTAAGCCCCTGGTTGACCTCCACATAATGTCAGTAATCAGCCAGTGAATCAATTTGACCAGTCGAAGCTTTACATTGACATCACAGCTCCCATCGACCCAAGGTCTTCCTTGCCCTCACACACACACACACACACATAATCAGGCAGTATCACGCTCCAGCAGACCCTTTCAATCTGCACAGAGTGGTCTGACGGGGGGAAAGGGGCGAGACAAGTGGGGGACAGACAGGCGAGGTAATAAACCAATCGCAGCTGAACACAACAAACACACTGCTCTAAATCACACTGTCACACGTACACACACACACACACAGTGACTCTTCAGTCACTTTCACACATTTTCACTCTGGTGTGCACTCCAGGAAAGAGACGCTTCTCCGAGCATCAGGCCTCCCCCCTCGTGTTTGTAGCACTCCCAACATTTTTAACCCAAAAAACTATCCACAGCGAGAGGGGAATTCCACTGGCTAGAGCGTTTCAGGCAGCGTGGGATCAGAGCTGAATCCTTCGCACAATAGACCCGGCAGCCTCTGAGCCTGGAGCTGCTTCACAAGCACACTTCACATAACGTTACTGCGATGTCAGCAGTTTTTCCCTTCTGATAGCAGCTCAGCAGTAAACTAACAAGAGTGGCTCTTTTCTCCCTTCCTGGCGGACCGTTTCGGACGAAGCAGGAGGAGGGACCCCCAAACTGAATTTAATTAATCCTTGTCTTAATGCATGACATCATCATCGCCATCATTGTGATTACAATCAGGCGCCATCTGCTGCCAGCCGATCTGCTGGGTCATGGGGTTCGTCGCTTATGGTCACTTACGGTGCATTTCCTGGATAGTACAGCAACGCGTGTCAGGTTACTGATCCGTGAGCACAGTACAGATAGATAATATCTAATGCGTGTGGATGGACAGATAGAGAGGGAAAGAAGATACTGTAAACCTAATTAATGTTGAGGATGCTCAGATAGATTACAGTATGAACTTATGTTCAGAGCACCCGATTCAACTGATATCAGACCATTAAATAGGCGTTATCGTTCGCTGTGAGCACCATAGATGTGGGACATTAGGGGCCTACTAGGTTGTAAAAGTGAAAGCAAAACTTAAAAGCAACACGTTCTAACATTTAAAACTGAATGAAATGTTATGTTTTGAAGACAAACAAAAAGGCTTCTTTAGGTTTAGGCAACAAAAACATGTTAAGTTTATGGAAAAACATTGTGTTTTGGCTTAAAATAACGACATTTCAAAAGTGAAAGCGAAACTTAACACTCAAACACGTTGTTGGTTTAACACGGGTTGCGAACCCCGGCCTCCTGGGTAAAAACGCCTCCGACCTCCATCCCATAGGGAGTTTGTGTTTTGTTTTCTCCTGCCATAATTACTACGCTCTAGAGGTTGTTGTCATCTTCTTTTACACCTTCTTTCAGTGATCTACCATGTGCATAGATGATAACACCTACTAGTGGGTGTAGTAGGCCCCTATTGACCCACATCTATGGTGCTTATAGCAACCAATAACGCATATTTAATGACAGTCTAATTGGCTGATCACAGGCAAGCGGGCAGTCTTTCCATCCTGAGAACAGTTTGGTCGTTCTGAATGAGAAGGTACAACCGTATATGATACGAGTACAGAGATGAATAAAATGCGAATCAAAAAAAGCAAGAGTAAATCCTGAAGTTTTCCCTCTCCCACGCTTCATAACCACCTCCTGTTGGCCCTTCAGTTACCACAACCACCTTTGGGTGTGGAAAAATACAGCGTAAGCAGACAAGAGCCCCAAAATAGACGACTAATTTCTGTATAAAGTAGCATTTTTGACTCCTGTCAAGAGGGCAAAGCGTAGCTGAGTAAAGTGAGAATTCAGACCAGAGCAAATTAATCCAATGTGCTCGGCCCAACATTTGCCAAGGTCTTCACAAACAAAACAAGAAGGGGAAATCACCAAAAGAAGGTCAATAAGTCTTCACATAGTGCAGCCATTGTCCACTGTCTGAGTTGTTCACACGAAACACCGAAAGTCCCTTCACACGGCTACAACCCATGAAGAATGCAAAGCTAATTCTGGAATACAAACGAAATGGAAGGGAAATTTGTTTTGGATGGGTTTACCCTCAAAATTATTATTAAATTAATTTGTTCGGTCTATGAAAAATCATAAAATAGTGAAAAATGCACATCAAAAGCTCACGTGCAAGGTCTTCTAAACGCAATATATTCAGCTTACAATCAAACAAAATTCTGATTAATCATTTGGTCTAAAAAATGTCAGAAAATAGTGAAAAATCACAGTTTCTCAAAGTCCAAGATATCTTTCATTGTCTTGTTTTGTCCAAAACCCCAAAATATTCACTTTAATATGATATGAAACAGAACAGCAGAAACTCTACATATTTGACAGGCTGAAAACTGCATTTTCTGACATTTTTTGCATGAAAAATTACTTTTACAATTAATCAATTATCAAAATAGTTGGTATTTTCTGTCGATCGACTTATTGTCGCCGCTCTAAAATACTCATTTCAGCTCTAGTGTCATTGAAAAAGACGGGGGAATGTTTGTATGCATGAAAGAGAGAGGTAAGCATCTCCACAGCGTGAATTATATTTAAATGATGATTTTAATCCCTTAAATAAAATAACAATCTGGTCTTCCTCAATGACAAAAGGCTATTTAAGTAATCCAACACTAAGCTCCCGCGAAACAAAGGCTGACTTCACATGAAAACAGAGGGGACGGGGAGGAGGGCAAGACGCCGCTGACTACAAGAAAAGTCCAGCTAACCGGCCTGTTTTATCGTAGTGCTCTCCGCCTCTTACTCCGCTGTCTGAGGAAGAAAGACATTCCTGGATGATTGCACGCTGGAGTGACTGACAGACAAGACAGAGAGCCGGCCCCATTGTTCCTTCCGACTAACTATCCGCTGATGACAGCATGTCTGCTTGGCAAGATGCTGTCCCACTTTTCTCCGAGGCCCCATCACCAAACAGAGCACACACACATGTCCAATTTTAACAATCTAAGCAATCCTCCCCGTCTGTAGTATTACTATTGTCCACTACTATCACCACACACTTTTTTTAAACCTGACACACACACATACATGTGGGTTGTGTCTGGTGCCTCTTTATAACTTGTCTGCTAACCTTGCTTAACCCTTTAAGCCCTCCGTCCGCGACGGTCATACGAGGAAACAGTCTGCTGCAAACTGTGGAAATCAGGCAAATAAGAAGTCTGGGATGCAATTATCCAATTTATTCGGCGCATGTGTGGGTACAGTATCTGTGACGGCTGTGGTGGGTTGTGATCCATGTTTTATGGAGGTGCCAGACGATCAAACTTCAAACCCAAACAAACTTCACTCCTCAAAGAAAACTACTAAAACATCTAAGAGCGTGTTAAAGGGGGAAAGCTCTTGTATAACTCACTCACCCAGTAGGAACATAAATAAAAAAAGCCCTGGTTTTTATGCGAAAATCATGGGCAAGACTTGACATCGCGTTAATCATATTTATTTCACCAGAGCGGTGAGGTCGGCCCACACGGTTTGGAGGAGCAGCAGAAAGTGAAACTGGATCCCTCAGCGAGACGGGGTCTAATCCATTTTCCTCTTTTGATCAATTTTCAGATCAATAATTGCCACTGGCGGTGACACATTTACAATATCAGTCCTTTATACCCAAGCATCACTCCGCAATATTACAGATGAGCTGTGATATTTTCACAAAACCCATATGGCATCTGAGTGAAAGCGGTTAACAGCTTGGACCACCAGCAGTGTATATATTAAAGCAGTCCATTATTGGAACCATCAAAATGATAACACCATTGTTGGGTGTCATTCAAATCAACGTAGCAGGATGGTCAGAGCGGGCGGTCATTTCTATGTGTGCTGTTGCCATTGCCTTGTAGCGGGCCAACGTCCGTATAAACTAAACCAACTTATGGCAAGTCACTGAGGTGAAGTTTTGCTGTAAAAACCAAACGAGCAGTGGAGTAATAAGTCATGTTACGAAGCACAGAGATCCAGAGTAAATTTAACAACTTAATGCTTAACCCAAACACTGTTGTCACAGCATAGGAAGGCATATTGCTATCGCCAGATGAGTGACAACTATGTTTGGCTCATTTTCTGTAACTAATGTAGCATTAAAGCATGGTGGGATTAAGTAGTGGACAGCTTGCTAGTTAGCCAGCTTGCTAATTCAGCGGGCTGATGGCCAGCAGCAGCGCTGGATCTAAAGGCGAATTCAGGCCGGGTGGTGACGAAGTGCAGCACGCCACAATAATAAAAAATTTTCTGGGGGCGGGAGGAGTATACATGTGTTTCAGGTGGGAAGAAATTCTTTGTAACATAAGTCAACATGTCACAGGAGTCACAGGATCTGTTTACCGATTGGCTGTGTGTGCTCTCTGGCCACACTTTTCCGCAGTATCAAACCGCCCGCAGCTTTTCATAGATATTGCAAAGCAGCACGCCGTAGGCTGCTCTTTGCCGCTGCTCTGGTGTGAAATCGGCATAATGCCGTGTTCACAGTACAAGCGGTCCTTCCGCCTCACTCCGGAGCTGCGTCCATTCTCTTCCCGACAAGATGCGTCCACGCTTCACACTACAACCCCACTGATGTGAGTTCTGTTGTTGTCACCATAACAACTAACAACAATCGCCATTTTCTTTTGTACTAGTCAAATGACCACGGAAAACAGTTCAATGTCTGTTCTAGCCTAGTTTGTTGTTAACGTTCATAATGATAGTTTTGGGGGCTTTGGAGGGACAGACTGTCAGGTGTTGCCAACTTGGCAACTTTCTCTCTAGATTTAGGGACTTTCTGAGCTAGTGCTGCTCGCTACTTTCATTGGAAAAGAGTTGGATACACTGGGATGTTTTTTCCGGTTGGATAATTTTAAAAATCTAACGTACTGGTTTCTCATGACTACCAACCCTAGCCTTAAGTCACCTGAAAGCAATCTATGGAGAATTTCCCTGTAAAAATGAACATAACTCCATATCATTAGTAGGCAGTCTTGTCCACTTCACTACATTACAGAATGAGACACGTCAGCTTTTCTGCAGGTGTGGCGTTAAAGTGGTCGCCTTCTGCTGGTTGGCCAGCTCTCAGCCAGACACTGAGCTCCACATGTGGCACAGTAAGGGTAAACACAGGAAGGCACTCTCTCTCTCTCTACCTCAACATCCACAGAGGAAAAGCTGTGACTCATTCAAAACATATTTCAAATATACAGTTCGAGCCTCCAGGCATCAAAGTGAAGAAGGCAGATCCCTGAAGAAGCTCGACTCAAGCTGTTCACTGTAGCTGCCTGCTTAAGATAGCCCCCACTGTAACTACAGTCAGAGTCCATTCAATGGACCCAGAACTACAAATTAACTGTAAGAGAAAAACAAAATATATCTGAAAACACCCTTTCAAGTGTTTCATTCACAACTTTTCTCCATGCTGAGTGAGTAAAGTCAATATTGGGATAGAAGTGGGCTCCATCGAGCCGACCGCTAACAGGCCATGGTTGCAGGGTTTCTCTGTTCTCTCAGACAGCTGAGATGTGTAGAGTCAGCCTGGCCCGGGGGGCGGCATGGAAAACTCCAGCATGCAAGTTCAAGTGGGAGTGTTGGGTCAAAGGGAAAGGGAGGGGGAGGGTGCTTTTTACTATGTCATAAGACTGTCTGACACAAGCTCATTAACAAACACACAAAAACACAGATATTGAAACTTAATTTTTGAGACTGAACTCCAAGATTGACAGAAAACTAGTCGGATATGACTTGTTTTTCTTGCCTGGCTGCCAAGTTATTCAATCATCTCATCTATCTACAAGCCTTCTGGTATTTTAGCACCGGGACACTTTGGGATTTACAGCTCCTCCGTGAGCACTACAAAGACCACAGTTGGACCAGAGCCTCGACCGCCAGCTGCCAGAAGTCACACTGGGATGACAACATCAACTGCAGCGCTTAAAGTGTTTGAGAAAACAAACTTTCATGTTAACTGCCGAGGCGTTGTTCAGGGCGTTTTACAAGGTGAGAGACCCGGGCAGAACTTTTTGTTTCCGTTTGGTTTTTCCCCCAGACGGCTGGTGATAATTCTTTTTTGTGTCTAGTCTGAAGACGCTGACTTGTCAGAGCTCCGATCTGTTATTTCTTCAACCATCCTTCATCCAAAACTTTTAAAAAAGGAGGGTTACACATGCGTCAGGCCCTGAAACACAGTGGATAAAAATCACAGTGGAGACCTGATGGCGCCAAGTTTAAAACCTCTTAAAACGGTCTCCCCGACTTTGAGGGGAGTCTTTAATGAAGTTTATAAAATAGCAGGAGACTGATAAAACCAAGTTGGAAGGAGGGGCCCGGAAAATAAGGACCAAATGGGCTGCACTTTGATGGAGGAAAAAAAAAAATCCTCTGACTTCACCTTGGAGTCTCTCTTTGGCTCTTTTCACATTAGACGTACGTGTCAACCTCGTGGTGTCAAAGCAGTAGCGCCAGAGGCAAAGTGCCCGACAGTTACCGCACAGTTTCTGCAGAGTGTGATGATGCCTGAGAGAGACAGAGGGGAAAATGACCTGCTTTCTCCTGGAAAACGCTGCAGTAAAACACTACAAAGAGCATAACTGTGTGTGTGTGTGTGTGTGTGTGTGTGAGAGCTCACTTCAGTCGCACAAAAAAAAAAAAGGCTTCATTTCATAGAAGTCCTTTTGAACTCCGCTGGGAACTTACACCATGAAAAGAGTATCCCTTGACGTAAACCCAGTCCTTTAATGAAACCGAGACAATCTGAAGGGTCTAAGACTTCAGGAGAACCTCACCAACAGTCCCTTCAGATAAAACTTGCATGGGTAAAATGAGAGTGGGTTTCATTTCAAATAGTGTTTTCGGTGTTACAACTCTTGCAGTCTCTAAAGATGCTTGCTACTGTGCAAAACACAGACTAAGGCTACATCCACACTAATACGTTTTCGTTTTAAAAAGCATAACTTTTGCTAAGTTAACGCCTAGCGTCCACACAACTCCAGCATTTTAGAAACCCTAAAACAGAGACGCTGCTGTTTGGAAACCTGCTTCGTCACGTCCCTATCACGTGACAGGTTTCGGTGTTCAACATGGATGACAAGTTACAAGCGTTGCTGACCTTGTTGTCTATGCTAGCAGCTTTTGTGCAGTTAAATTCTGCATTTTATAAAGCAACTTCTGTCTGCATGCGCAGGAGGCAGGCTATTATTCGAGCGAAGCGAGCGGCGTGTCCAGCAGCATTATCATCCCTATGGAGCGGACGTTTGAAGGCACAATTTGCAGCTTTGAGGAGGGTTATGGACATTAAATGGAGGACATTCTTTTGTTATTTCTGCTTTATAGAGCAAGACCTAAGTTAGCAACCTCTTTTCTATTTGCAAAATAAAAAACATTTTCACTAAATGATTCACTGTGTGTGTGTGTGTGTGTGTGTGTGTGAGGAAAAGATAGAAGGAGAACTTGAGTATTAAAGAAGACAACTATTATAGGAAGTACAACTGTTGTATTTTGTAACTAAGCAACCAGTTAGACAATAGGCAAATCTGCTTCCTGTTTACACCGACACACACATGACCAGTGTACTGGTGTAATGGTCATGTGATATACGTTTTCGGGCGTATTAGTATGGATGGAGATTATTGCTAAAACGCTTGGGTGTACGGAGAGCGCGTTTTAAAACAAAAACGCATTAGTGTGGATGTAGCCTAATTCAAAATGTTAATGAGCAAAGTGTCTTGACACAAAAAATCCTTTTTGCAGCATCATACAACTAAATCAAGTTTTGGTCCCAGCTGAGTCAAAAGCAATCGGACTAAAACTCCGTTTGAAAGCCTCCAAGGAGTTCAAAACATTTCCCCAACAGAGAAGAAGAAGTCTCGGTCTGTTCGCTGAGTCAAAGTGACAGCAGGACAACACAACTGTGAGGATTCACCCCTCCCAAACCTCACCCTGGCCCCAAGCAGAGCCCAGTGGCCAGGACTACAAATCAATGGTGGAGTTCATTAATGAAGAGGCAGGGCCCGTCAGGGAACAATGGCCGCCAACAGGAGCCGTCTCAGACAATCTGGGCCAGGACACTCTGATGGATGAGATGAGCTTTACGTTCCCATTTACCCCCAGTGCCCCTAGTGTCCAACCCCTTAACCTCTGTGTCGGACAGAGAGCAGCCAGCCTTTCACCTCGATCCCCTATAACACCATGCTGGACTGAGAGTTTCACCATCATTGTCACGCCAACAACCCTCCAAACCAAACAGACACACCAGGACTGACAATTGCTTCCACATAATCTTGGAAATAAATTCACTCCCAGCATTCACACTCAATGAGGATAAGACGGTGTACAAGAGTGAGTAAAATCATATCACATCCAAACAGTCAAAGCCCGTCAGGGGATAGGAGACATCATGGCTTTGAATCGATTGGGACGGGACCGTGACCTTCGCCCTCGGTAAATCCATGGGGAGGGCTGCTGCATCATAATGAGGGCCGGGTCAGAGCCTGTCTCTGGGTGATAACACAGACTACCCAAGCCTGGAGGCTGGAGAGACACCTCTCATTTCAAACAAAGATGCCTTTGGAAACACTGAGGTCCCACATAGAGGATGAGAAGGGGCTTTTTGCTATAACTAAAGTTAGGATGATCCTACACTGAAGCTGCAAGTTGGAATCCCAGACTAGGAGGGTTGTGGTACATGCATTCTTTCTGAACTGTTCGGTACAAAATATGAGTTCAGTACACAGCATGTTTCTGTTCAATAGGACGTCTGATCCAAAACATTTTTGTCTTATTAATCCTATATAGTCTAATTACTAGGGCTGTCACAAGAACCTAACCAGTACCAAGTTGATGCCACAATTATCAAAACTACATTTTCATTCAATTTGTCTACAGTACCACAGGTACCGGGATCAGGGCTCGAGACTAATGGCATCCTGTCGTTCTGGGGACAATAGAACAGCAAATCCGTGTTGGGATCAGCAAGAGGAGAGCTAGTAACATTAGCTGTTAGCAGCCGATGGGCAGCACAGTCCTGATGTCTAAATAACAGAGCTAACACCTAACGTTAACAGAGGTTTCATTGAGTTACATTATGATGCATTCAAGATATATTCAGTAAGAAATGGTTATTGTGCAAAGGTAAATTATAACATTATCGTGATGTGTTCAAATGTAATCTTGTAAAATTACGTTTTTGGCGAGAAAAGCTGAAGAGCTGCCAGAGCTTGAGCTCCCACATCACCTGTTTGGGATCATTTCCAAAACTATAACCTATCTGCATAACAGGTTGTTGCAGAACAAAACACTTGCTCATTACTACGGCTGCTTTGTACTGAAATGTCTCATTAATAGTGGAACGATTTATGGCTGATGTGTTAACAACTGAAGGCAAGTGTGCTCTCGTAACTCTTCTCCATGTGTCGGTCTGATGCTGGAGTATAGTTCCCGAGGCAAAGGGAAAGCCTGGCTTTCTTCTGCCCTGAATCCTCCCCCCATTCCAGGCAAGGTTGGCGGGAACGGCTGTGGTCTAGCTGGGGACAACAGCTGCCCCCCTGCAACAGGTGGCCTGGAGGAAAGTTTTAACAAGACTCCAGACAGTAGGATTATCGATGCAGGGACAATCCACATTTAATAGCTTTAGGGACACACGGATGGATCTACAAGCTCTAACGCACACATGGCCTAAATGTGCAGTCTGGCCCAAGTGTGCAGTCCAAACCCCCCAGACACTCTTGCCAGTCTTCAGTATACCACCTAAGAAGCTTAATGCTTCCTATAATTGAAATGGGATTTCTGGCGGGATCACTGCAGTTCTGTCCCCTCGCTTCGAACTCAACTCTACATCCGCTGTCCCCGCTGTCCCTTGACTTTGCCTTACTGTAGTTAATGCACCAGAGTAGGCCATGTACAAGCCAACTACGCACATTAATCCAAATCCTGAGCGAGAACTCTTGGTTTGAGCGATAAGCAAGTTGGAGTCAAGCTGGAAATTAAATGAGATATCATCTTGTGTTGAAAGAAGATATGGGTTCACGTCAAGTTAAAGCATGTACCCAAAACACCCAGTGGCTTGAGATTAAGCTTAGAAGTGCTATAAAGAGATGAGAGACTAAAGACGCTCACAGCAGGCACTCAAGTTCATTGAGAGTCTACTTACTACTTTACAAGCCCCATTACCGTGTTGTACACCAACATAAGGAGAGTTTGAAATAGTCCGTGAGAACCAGACTGGAGGCTGGTGCGGCCTGCACAGCCAGTGCCGACAGTTGCCCGTGGATGCTGCGAATACCGTCGCCATTCCCAGAAGTACCCCCCTAATAACCTCTCAACAAAATCAAGCGGCAAGGCGGCATGCCATACGAGTGCATAGCTGGCATACCAGCGTGATGGACCTCTGTTGGATGAAATAATAGCTAGATGGAAGAGTAATGACGCCAGCCTTCAGGACTGAGTCACCCTCAACCCCCCCTTCAATACCAGTAATGACCCATGAAAAGCTGACAGGGCTATAAATAACCGTTATTCATGGGCGAAAAATGAATAAACTGGACAAAAGGGTATTGGACAGAGGGAGAGGCCTACTGGATGGGTGGGTTTCTGGCACTATATAAGGGAGGATATAGACCATGCAGCAGCTCTGTTTTCTCTCTACAGACCTACGATTAGTGCAGTGTTGTTGATGGTTATTTTTTTTAGGATCCCGACAGCTTAAAAAATAATCAAGTCCTTTCTCCAAAAACACTCTTTGGAGAGACGTCTTTCTCTCTTTGAAAGGATCCCAAATCATCAACGGGATCATTTGGAACAGTTTTTAAAGACATGAATGGTCAGTTTCCTTTCATGAAGATTTTAATGGTACTCTGTATTGTATTATTGTTGTGTTTTGTGTGTTTGTCTATCGAGTTGTGTGTATTTTTACAAAAGGTCCAGTGTTGCAAACTAACTTAGTTTATTAATTCTGTGGTATTGGTTGATGCAATGTACTTGTCACTGTAAAAATAATCATTAAGTAAATATACAGGGCTGGAGAGATAGGCATGCTGAGGACATCATGAACAGACCCATAAACTTTTGTTTACAAACTGTGGAAATGTATGTTGTAAGTAGGCCTAATAATGAAATGCATACAAAAATACATTTGAAAGGGGATAGAATACCAAGATATACGTATAGATATAAATATATCCAAGACACATTCAATGCTCATGTCATGCAATTGCTGAATTAGGGTACAGCCCCTTTTTTTGGTCCAATTCAGGCACTGGATATTTGCATTTATGCATCAACAACAGAGGATGCCCAAGACGGCATTTCAAGCATTCACTCTACCTGTCTAGCAACTGTAATATACCAATCTGTCATGAAAGATGTCTCTGTCTGAGCAACTCTATGCAGCTGCCAGACTGATCAAAGGGCTACGCTGCTGACGATACAAAAACTTGTCTTGAATGTCAAGTAGTGCTGGTTGTTGTGCAGCAACAAGCCCTAATACTGTACTCAGCAGTCTTCTGCAGTCTACTGTATGAGTCAGATCCGCTCCACACTCATTGTATTCAGTTCAAGGGCTGTTGATGTAATACACACAATGATCCTAATAACTGATCCACTCTGCCAGAGAATTAATTCACCATTGAAAGCTTTTAACGCCTGCCAAGAACGCTCAGTGAGCCGTAAGTGCAACACGGTGATATTACAGAAATGTATTCATACCTGAACTAGAGGTGGCTGCACTTGAGTTTTGTTCAAGGAGACAACTCTATTGATTGCATCATTTTAGGAGTCTCTCTCTCTCTCTTTGCCGGGCAAGATTCAGTAACTGGGGCATAAAAACAGTCACAAAAATAGACCTAAGACAACTACAGCGTGTGCCAGTTTCTGGCCTCAGACAGACAACCCCATGAGTTTTTCTTAGGCGAGACAAAAGCACTGGGGCACTTTCATCACGATCAATACTGAACACCGAGGTCAGCTCAGCCCTCGGGGGGCGATGCCTCCTTCAAAAATGGAGCTTGCGAGGTCATGTTTTTAACACGGAAAGTTGAGCACACACAATTGGCTTTGTGTTGTAGTGGTTCAAAGTCACGCAAAGTTGGGCAACTGACAAAGAAATATGGAGGTCACCCTTTTCAAATATGGAGAATTAGTTTGTGTATCCTGCAATTCTGCTATGTGTTTTAAGCATTTCAATGTCACACTTATAAACCAAAGAAGAAAAAGACTAATTTCGACAAGATGTAAACGGGTCATTCAAACTAATTTCAAATCAGAAATTGAAGTTAACACAAAAAAATCTGACAAAATGATTGCTGTCAGGACTGGACCATAGCATTCCCAGTGAACTAGAGTATTTACTACTTGCCAGCTAAATGTAAATGTTGAGGGGAAAACCAGATCACCAGACCAACCAGAAAAAGATATTTAATTGGGACATTTCACATGGTCATCCCTGAGCCACGGAGCTGATCTTTCTATTTAATGTGAACGATTTTCATTAATTTTTCAGAATAGGCTATTTTGTGACATTCAGGATATTAAATAAGTTTGTAAGGAATAACTATGGTGTAGAACTTTATGTATAATTTAAACAAAAGACAAAGATCCCTATGTGCACAGTTACGCTCAAGAAGATTACCGTTACCCCTAGAGACCGGCAGGTTTAATGCCACAGAGGAAGAGCGACTGTTTGTTGTGTGAGCTAGGTGAAATTGAGAATGAGGTTCACTTTTGGTTTTACTGTCCTGTCTTCCAGGACATAAGAAATGTACTTTTTTAGTAAAAACTTCTTCCGTTTGTGTGCCAATGGCCCTGTTCAAACCTGGCATTAACCTGCGTTCTGAGTGATTGTATCACAAGTGGACAGCTTTAAATACGTCTGTTCACACCTGGCATTAGAATGAGTCTCCACATGCGTCTTGAGTGACTACTGTTGATCCGATCCCACTTAGTAGTAGTAGTAAACACATGGATAATACAGCAGACGTTGTGACGTAAGATTACATGAATGTCAGTAGTAATATCCTACATATTCGCAAATTGGGTGCATTTTAATAACATCAAAATATAGTTGTGCTTCAGGGAGGGAACCTTTTTTGGAGCGGATTTTATTTGCCAAGCTTGGGAGAGAAGGCAGCATATTTTCTTTAAGACCGAACTGTTGATGCTGTTTGACCACTGCAACTTTATTTTTGGTGTCTTATAAACCCATGTGGGTTGGGCACTTTATGTGCATGACACGAAAATAAAGAATCAACTAGATCATTGAGCTCTTATTTCTGAAAAGTCTGGACAGAATGGAGGAAGAAGGGGCCATGTTTCACAGGAGCACACAGGGGGGTCATCATGACATAAAGCCTGACATCCTCTTACTGGATAAACAGGTTTTTATTGCTGTGGTTTTACCAACACATACACACACACACACAGACACAAACAAGCTCTCTGCATGGCCTCTTAATAGCCAACAGTTTAAACCTACAAGCCTAATTAAGGTTGTGTCAGATGCAATTAAGTTTAGAAAGAAGTAATTACACAACATTTGTGGACCCATTTACGTAAATCCTCTTGGAGTGCATGGGTCTCCTCTCCTGTTAATGTGTTTAAAGGCTTCCTGCAAACAAACAGACCATGAGGTCAGTTTTAAAGGTGTTTTAAGAAGGTGAGGCTATAAGAGCATCAGCTATTTTAAACAAGCTTGTAAGTGCACGAGAGTCGACTGAACTGACAAAATGCGCTCTACTTGGATGTGTTTACGTCTACTATATTGTTGAAATACACCGCACTGTTTTTAGGATCCGAGTCTGACATATCTGCCGGTAATGGTGATTTTAAACATGACGTGTGGACTACCAGACACACAGTACAGGGGTATGTAAAGGGTTTGCGTCCCTGTTCTGTTATCGTTGGTAGCAGGATTGAGGAGCAGAACCTCTATGTAGTTTGCACCAAATAGAAAAGCAGCACTTGAGCCATCTGGCACAGCAGATTTACACATTAATCACACTCCTCTACTAACAAATTAATCTCCCTTGTCAACAAGTTACACCCACACAAAATGTAAACTTATGTCAGAACAGAATAGATGTATTGGTGATTTCGAGAGTGACCAAATGTAAGGCTTTGCTTAAAGGGGAACTCAACACATTAAAGTCTATTTACTGGTCTCGGCGGGGCTATTTAATGTGTGGAAAAAGGCTGTATAAAGCCTTTTGAGGCTCCAGAGGGAGCAGTGTGATAAATTATCTAGTGACGTAATGTTGATTAGATCTGAAGAAATCTGAAAATTTAAAAAACCTGGCCGGGGGTGTGGAGTTAGAGAGAAGTGAGCTTTACCAGACGTCTGTAGTTCACTCCTCATCACTGCTTGAGGCTGGCGGCTACATTAACTGATACTACTGCAGCATAACACACCTGAATCTCAGACTGAACTGTCAGCGGTCAAGTTGCATTGTGGGTAATGTAGGTGCCAGGTTTTTAAGAAAGAAGAGGAATACTCGGGATATAGAAGAACATATGTCTGGTTATTCTGCATCGATTTTGATCATTTTTTGTTTTAAAAAGGAACAGTGTGTAGGATTTAGCAACATCTAGCATTGAGGTTGCAGATTGAAACCTCTCCCGTGTGCCAAGTGTGTAGTAGAACTACAGTGGCCGACTTGAAAACCTGAAGGCCCTCTCTAGAAACAGTTGTTGTAAGAGTATGGTAGGTCATTTGGAGCAGATAGCAGAGTGAGTGTGCAGTGTGTTTGTACGTATAAAAGTGAGTGATGAAGCAAGAGAGAGAGAGAGCGGCAGTGAATCTGCGTGTGAGCGAAACAAGTGAGCTAGTGGAGCAGAAGACTGAGTTGGTTTAGCTCTGAGAATATCAAATGAATGAACAGTGGAAGTTGCAGTTTATGTAGAAATCAATACTGCAGCTCCTCAAGACCAACAGAGGTTTCCCGTGTCTTGTTTCCTGGCGGCTGAGTGGAGTGACGGGGGGGTCAACTACGGAGCGATTAACGTCATCTACTCCGGCCCAAGCAGGAAAAGTTAACACAGTGTTTGGTTTGTCAGTTCTGGGCTACTGTAGAAACTGAACTGTGAAGAGGACCCGCTCCCTAAGTAGATATAAACTGCTCATTCTAAGGTAACAAAAACACAACAATTCTTATTTTCAGGTGATCTTGCACTAAAGAAAACATACTTAATAATATATTCCATTTCTGCCAATAGATCCCCCTAAATGCTACACACTGGTCCTTTAAATTGTCCATCATTTACCAAAAAACAACAATAGGGCAACAGAAGATTGTGTACAAAAAAAAAATCTTGAAGTCAGCAACATCAAAACTCATAGGTGCCAATTCACAAAAACAAGAGCGTCTTCTGAATTGACCCACCAGCCCACTGCAGCATCACAGAACAACTGTGCTGCTGCTCCAATCCGCCCATCCTCAACTGTCAGTTCAAGGGTAAAAGCTTAGAAGTGAGCGCTTGTATAACAAATTGCTGTTCTTTGAGAAGGTCAGAATCAGCACAATGCTGAAAACAGCAAAATGTGATATGTATATATTCATTTAGTCTCCATGAATATACAGAATACGGACGCATCATTATACTCAAGGGTGAAGGAGTCACCCTCTTGTCAAAATGTTCAAGAAAAACTAACAGGAATATATATAAGAGTAGATTTTAAAAACTTCATAAAATACCAGCTACTTCTGGATGCCTGTGTATATGTACATATGCAAATGTGCTTTTGTTTGTGTGCGTGTGTTTGAGACAATAAGAGGAAGTGTTCTCCCGTCCACTGCGGTGTTTAATTGGTCAAACAGATCAAAGTGAGCGAGGACTTGTTGACCCAACAATGAGGCCTTGTGTTGCTTGTGCCCGAGGGTGGGCATGTCAATGTGAAACACCAACACGCTACTCCACATCTCTGCAACAACAACAACAACTCAGCAGCTTCAACTGCAGCTCATCACTAAAACAAAAGTTGCTGAATTTGATTCTCAACCAAAACCTCACGAGCCACCAATTACTGCTGAGCTACTATTTAAAAAAAAAAAAAAAAAAGAGTAAAATCCACACTTATTTGCTTACTTCTACAGAAAAAGCACATTCCACTCTAAGCAGTGCAAATCCCTCCCAGTAGCAGAGTAATTGCTATTTTAAAACCAGCAGAGATTTGAATGAAACGGTGTGCAGCAGAAAGGTGTCTGACGCCCAAGTGAAGCACCTGTCAGCCTGAGCAGGTGTATGTCTGGCTGCCGGGCTCAGCCCTCCACAAACACAGGTTAAAAATTAAGTAGGAGTAAAGCTGACATTAGACGGCGACGACTTATCTCGTCGCTGCACCAATCATGTGTCTGTTTTTACAAGGTGTAGCACACGAAATTTTCACAATTCCATTCAGATGTTCCCACAAGTGAAATCAGGAGTAAACCTTCCTCACCGGACACCTTAACATCTACAACAAGCGTAACCTAACCTAACTATCAGAGCAGCCGAGACACACTAACACACATAAGCTGCTCATGTGGGAAATTCTATTTTTACCAGCAGGCAGGGCGAGGCTCTACCATACAGCACACAAAGTAGGGAAACTATAACAAGAGAGGGAGGGAGGCGGTGGAGGGCTGACAGGGAACAAAGCGGAAGTGTCCTTCCTCCTGATGACCTGCAACACAAAGTGTTCTCTGTGCACATATACAGTACGATGCAGCTGTAAACAGGGAACACAGTGTGACATTTCTCCCTCTATCACTGTGGGAATTAATATTTAACCAAAATACCTGCATTGATCACGACTGAAAAGTGGTGTAGATGCAGTCTCTTTATTGTCATTCTGTTTCTTAATGTTTCTCCTGTTTTTGCCTGTGCTATGTAAAAGGACATGCATGTCTGTCTGTCCTGGAAGAGGGATCCCTCCTCTGTTGCTCTTCCTTTTCTCCCCATTAAAGGGTCATTTCTGAGAGTTTTTCCTCATCCAAATTGACAGATAGATGGGGTCAGATGTTGGAAGGACTGTAAACCCCTTTGAGGCAAATTTCTGATATATAATTTTGAGCTATATATATATGTATGTTTCATATTGTGAGACATTTCTTGTTGCTTACGATTAGAGGTGTCAAAGTTAACGTGATAATAAGGCGTTAACGCAAATTTGTTTTAACGCCACTAATTTCTTTAACGCAACTTGAGATTTTTAGGTTGTAGCGGGCTCAGTTTTCAAAGGTAGAGTAAAGATAATGGTATCATATGAAACTAGAAAACTTAAGGAATCCATTGGTACCAACCATGTCATACTAGCTAATAATAACGCTCCAAAATTACACTACATTCTGGGGAGGAAAAACTGGCATGGCCATTTTCAAAGGGGTCCCCTTGACCTCTGACCTTGAGATATGTGAATGTAAATGGGTTCTATGGGTACCCACAAGTCTCCCCTTTACAGACATGCCCACTTTATGATAATCACATGCAGTTTGGGGCAAGTCATAGTCAAGTCAGCACACTGACACACTGACAGCTGTTGTTGCCTGTTGGGCTGCAGTTTGCCATGTTATGATTTGAGCATATTTGTTTATGCTAAATGCAGTACCTGGGAGGGTTTATGGACAATATGTACCATATTTTTTTGTGCTGTTAATTGATTTCCAATAATAAATATATACATATGTTTGCATAAAGCAAGCATATTTGCCCATTCCCATGTTTGTAAGAGTATTAAATACTTGACAAATCCCCCTTTAAGGCACATTTTGAACAGGTAAAAAATTTGAAATATTGTATAAATCAATAGTATAAGGGACATACTGATAACAACATGAGTATAGGAGGACTATCCATGCAATATATGATAATAGGCTATTAAATATAACTGATTATTTGACTATACCTGCTCTTGCTGGCTAATCTTTAAGGTGGACAGAACAAATTGAACTTCTTGATGAAAGCTACTGTATAATGGCACACTAGAGATCCAGTACAGTAATAAAAAAAAAAAATCTTAATGGCTGAGCTGGTTTGAATGGGAATATGGAGCATGCATGAGGGATGAATAAGAGGTGCACTGGAGGGCAGTTTACAAATTGAACAAGAGGTCACCTACAACTGACTGAGCTGACATAAAATTTAAAAAACATTATGTAAATATCATGGAAGGATAACATTTAAGAGGGAATATTATTCTTATTTTGGTGGGAAGTCACTCACCTCCTCCAGAGCAGTCACTGTATTCCTGCAGTGGGACATCCTGGTGGTGAAGTTAGAGGCAGTGGGTGATTTATAATCTTCATTTGTCTCTGCCACAAACTCTGAAACTGTGATTTGGTCCGGCATAATTAATCCTTGTGTGCTGGGAATAAGAATAAGAATAATAAGAATAACTTTTTTTGTAATCCCAGTTGGAGTTTTAGGAGAGAAAAGTTCACAGCAGCAGCAGCAGTAGTAGTAGTAGTGTCTCTGAAGGTAAATGCTGGTAGTAAACCATCTCTGGGTATGTTTATGTTCCCTTGTTTGCTCCCAACACGATCCAGTGCAGCGGTGGAAGCACGCTGGCTGGCTTGCTGGAGGAGACGCACCGCGTTGTGCGCACAAGGTGATGGGATGAAGATATCACCTCCTGGATTCAAACCCACTACTCTCTTTCCATTCAATGTTCACTTGTCGTCCTTTTGGTCACGGAAGAAAGTGAAGCTTTTCCTCGGTGTTATTCCCAAACCTCCAACTTCTTCCTCCTCCTGTTTGCCCGGGGAAACAACAAGCAAGCAGGCGCTTTCAACCGGGAGCGCACAAGAAATTGACAAAGGTAGAGAGGAGGGGATTCAATGGAAGCGCAGCAGCCAATCAGGAGCGCCGGGCTGGTAATTGAGAGCCAATCAGGAGCCGTAGAAGGCGTGAACTAATGCTGCCTTCAAGTTCTCCTCGTAATTACTACTATGTACTATGTAATTTTTTGCAGTGAGTGGCATTTGTGCCCCTTAACTGATTTACCAATCTAAAGTTTCACCAGGGTATACAGAATAATTTCAACACCTCATGAAAAGGGGCTTAAAGATTGTATGTGTAATTTTATGTAAATTAAAAAAAACATAACTAACACTCAATAAATCTAAATCTCAATAACACTTACAAACACTGCTATTAATGTGGGATATTTGGCACATCATTAGCTTAAATGCTTAAGTGCTTGTTATCCTTAGAACATTTTAAAAGGAAATTATCATCACATTAAATTAATGATGTGTAATTATCTTTTGATATGTTTAAATGTGTTTTCTCTTCGTTTTTTGTAAGTATTTCATTATTTTTATTGGATTGTTTTCCACTGTTTGGTTAGGTTTTTCCTGCACATTTTGTGTACTTCTTGTTGTTCTTTAACTTTTGTTGTATTTTTAAAATTATGTTAGTTTAGATCTTTCTTCAAAATAAAAAAAATGCTAGTTAGCAGCATTTTTCAGCAAACAAACAACAAAAGTGTGGCAGTCAGCACTTCAATATGTAGGCTAAGCTATATTAGATTTTGAAAAAAATCAACATAAAAAAGAGCAAATGGTAAAATATATATACAGTATATATACTGTATATTCAACACATGAGGAGTCTTGAAAGTTAAGAGAATAAATGCCAGATTAAATTGAATACATTTCTCAAAAGTGTTTACATTAGGCCTACTTTTCGAAAAAAAAAAACTCAGTCGTATAGTAGTGTGTCTGAAAGTGGTTATGTTTATGTTTTAAAGTACTGACCAACTGCATGTAAACTGTTTTATAGTATCAAACTACTGTAGTGCATATAAACTAGTTGTTTTTGTTATGTAGTAAAATTTTGTTACCTACCCTCCTTTCTCATTGGTTTCTTGTGTCCATGTAAATATAGACAATGATTCTAGGTCTGATTCCCTGTAGTAAAAACACTTTTAGGTCTGTGTTTAGGGATTTTAGTGCAGTTATGGTCATCTGTGAAGGCGTTAGCAGCTGAGATTTGTTGAGATCTTGATTGATGGAGATTATTGGCAGCAGTACAGTTTACATATCCTAGGAGTAAATAACGAGTAAATAACAGTGTCTTTGTCTGTAATAGGGTTGTAACGGTATGAGATTTTCACAGTATGATGACCATCTTAGAAAATATCAGTTTCACAGTATATGGTATTGCACTATTATTATAGTAGTTGTAGTAGTAGTAGTAGTTACAATGACACTTGAAGGAATGAGAACAGAAATATAATAATAAACAAACCTGAAGTAGGAATTACAAAACCTGATTAAAAAAATAGCATGTAAATATAATATGTTATATGACTGAAGCATGTTAGTTTACATGTTAGCAGTCAAATAGCATGTTAAATTAACAACTAAATGAATAATGGTTTAAATGCCCCTATTACTCTGTGCATTCAAAGCACTTTTGGAAAGAAAATAGAGCCTGTGTTATGGTAACTTGTGGGTTGCTATTGTTATAGTATACTTCAAAACTACTATACTTTCAGTTATAGTGTTAGGAAGAAGACAATTGATGAATTAAAGTTTAGTTTATTTCATACTAATAAAATATATTCTATTTTTATGGTTTATTTATTCTCCAAATATTGCTACTCATGTGACACCTATGTTAAATAAAACACAGGTCTATATCTCACAAAAAATATGCAAAATGCCAATAGTAAAAGGCATCAAATCTTGTGACAAGAATCACAATTCATTAACTAAGATGTAACACAAATTTTCTAAATCAATTTTCCACTCATTTGGGCACATGATTAATCCATTGCAGTGCAGGCTGTGTGTAATCAAAATATTTCCCACAGAACTTAAATGCAGCATCTTGATTACAGCACCACTACTTGTTTCTCTCTTAAGGTGGAGAAGCAGCACTGTGAGAGAATGATGCAGTGTCATAGTCTGTTGCAAATGTCTGTAATGGATGCTTTCTTTCTTGTTATGCTAAAATGTGAAATGTACAAATAGAGTTTGGTGTGTACACCTCTTGATAATGTCAATTGTTCAAAGAGTTCATTATCTGCATCTCCTGGATTCATCATACAGAGACCACAACAAGACAAGCCTCATCATGAAGCAAAAACCCTTGCACAATACTGTAAATAATGTTTTATTTTTTTCCATAGTGTGCCATCACAATGTATCAGATAAAAAGCCCCAGAGTTTACATGAAAGTAGCCACTGCATTATGGGAGAATATGTTTATTTATTTATTGTTTATTTGTATCTCCCAAAATCCTGTTGGGAAAAGTCAGAGGAGAGAGCAAACAAACTTGTGAAGAATCTCTCCCTCGCCTGAATTTTTGTCAACAGGAGCTTGAAACAACTGCAGCCGCTGCTCCCAGAGTGCTTGTGTGTTTTTTTTCTGGGCTTTGGGATGAAAAATCTGCTGATGCTTCCCAGCTCATTCAGCCCCGGCAGGACGGCTACCGGTATAAATAGTATCACAGCGGCCGAGGCAAAACCCCGGGCAGCCTTTAAATCACAAACTGGGCAGTGTTCACACATTCTTTCAGCTCTGCAGCGTCTCCTGGCAAGCTGTTAAATGAAGAGCCTGAGACCCAGGCTGACCCTGACTGGCTACTCGGGCCTCAACTCCCTTATGAAATGAATACACACACTCCCGGCGGACATCTGCTATCCAGAGACAGAACGGCTCAGTCAGTGAGGTCAGCAGAACCAAACAACACACGCCTTCCTCTTCACCACTTACACGGCTTCATATTTTCAGAAACATCTGCCTTTCTAAATGCAGCTTTTATCCTCTAAATCAAGACCAAACCAGCCTAAAAATACCTAAACTGTTAGTGCTGCGTCAATTTCTGTTGCTGAAGAACAGCACTGGAAAGGTGAACAGGGTCATCCAGCAGGTACAGGTTGGGATCATAATATGAATAGCTAATTTTTTTAATATTTCATGGGACCTGGAAAAGCACAACCAGGCATATCAATGAGGGATCATAAAAACGCAGCTCAAGGAAACACTGTTAAAATGTACTGTACATAAATAATCCATACTCTACTTTTATTGTATCATATAATAATCAAAGCCTCATAAAAAACAGCTGGATTTGCTAAACAGAAAGCCTCATTCACCAGCAGCGCTCATCCTCAATATAGACCTTATTTGCATGCCAGCAACTTACATCCTTGAGTAACAAGTCAGACTGATAGTTTCAAGATTCAAGACGTCACTCTGGTTATACAAGTACAACTGTGTGAAATTCTTTTGCAGGGAGGCTCCATTAAAAGAACAGTGTGTAACATTTCAGGGGATCTATTAGCAGAAATGGAATATAATATTCATAACTATGTTTTCATTAGTGTGTAATCGCCTGAAACTAAGAATCGTTGTGTTTTCGTTAGCTTAGAATGAGTCCTTCATATCTACATAGGGAGCGGGTCCTCTTCCCGGAGTCTGCCATGTTGCTCCACCATGTATCTACAGTAGCCCAGAACAGACGAACCAAACACTGGCTCCAGAGAGAGCCTTTCCTGTTTTTACGATACCTGAAGGCCACCGTAGTTCTCCGACACGTTTGTTAAACTGCGGTAATGTGAGTCGCAGAGTGCAAAACTGTGGTACCGCCAGTCGCCGTCTGACTTCCGTTGTTCCTAAAGTAGTGTCATTATGGTAAGGATGGCCTCTGAGCGAGGTGAACAATGTCACCACGGTTTTGCACTTGGTCTTGGAAAGGGAGGAGTGAGCGGAGGGGTTACTCGGTTGGTTGCAATCTGCAACCACACTACTAGATATCGCCAAATCCTACACGCTGTACCTTTAAAGAAAAAGTTGTTGGATGTGCTGTGGTCACGACAGATTAGTGATTTAGTGAGAAATCAAACTGAAAGTGTCTGTTATATTCACTGCTTTGGTGCACAATGTACTATTTTCACTTTCCTTTAAAACCAAAAGCATGAAAAAGTGAAACCAAATGCAGCCAGGCAGCTGCAGATAGTCAAAGCACATGTCATACTGTACACAAAGACCACCTTGGAGAGATGAGGATGCTTGTAATTTGGATTGTGAACTTCACCAGAACAGAGCACAGGCTGTGTCAGTATACAAACATCCAATATACTGATTTGAATGTTAGCAGGAACAGACAGCATGTTAGAGCAATAAAGGGGACGGAGGTTTGAGGAGAGAGTCACTTTTTCCTAATTACACTGCCATGACATCATGATTGTGTAACAGGTGGGATAACCTCACAATCCAGCTGCTTATGTTTCAAATAAGTGGAATGAAAGACTTCTTTGTTTAGAATAATTAGCAGCTAATGCTAACTATTCTGCAGTGGAAAACTTTCCAACATGCAAGTGGATGAAATGGAATATATCGTATGCCTAGCTCAGGTCCAAACACTCTTATCTCAGCTTCTCATAGATCATAGACCACATTACTAACGAAATACTACAATAAAGAAGAAGCTTGTTACACAAATGAGGTGGCTGCACATAGGCATGAAGTGAACAAGCAGTGCCCGGTGAACCTGAGCGGTGGCTGCACGCTGTGGGACTCCTAATGGGAGAGGGATGAAGGGAAGAGGGGAGGGTATAAGGGCAAAGGGACAAGGGGAGGGAGAGGAGCACTGAGGGAAGGGCAGTGAACTGTAACGAGCTTCGTCTTTTCTCACAAAACTCTCAGAGAGGAAGCTCAATAATGAGCTCAGGCAGACCTTTATTTGAATGGATGCTCGGTACAGGCAAGGCTTGATTAAAATAAAGCTGAAACATATAACAGCATATGTGTTGGGTCTTTGCAGTATTCATTCCTGCATGTTGTATTGACATATGCCAACCACTGTTCTGATGGAAGAACAGCTTTTCCACTGATACTTCCAGTTTGATTCATACGGGGTCTGTACGTACTGACTCCAGGAAATAGCCATATGCTGGCACCAAATACACAAACACTAGAAATACCATGTATATTGTGAAGTCCAGACATCGGTATACCGAGACAACAACACTCAAACTTCCCGGTGCACCCGATTCGACTGTTATCAGACCATTAAATAGGCGTTATCTGTCGCTAGTAGCACCATAGATGTGGGTCGGTAGGGGCCTACTACACCTACTACGTTTTCAAATTGAAAGTGAAACTTAAAAGCAACACGTTCTAACACGTTGTAAAACTGAATGAAACGTTACATTTTGAACACAAACAAAACAGTAGACAACAAAACAACTTCTTTAGGTTTATGCAACAAAAACACTTACTTAGGTTTAGGCACCACAATTTCAACTTCTTTAGGTATAGGCAACAAAAATACTTAGTTAAGTTTTGTTTCTGTCATAATTACTACGGTCACAAGAGGTCATTGTCATGTTCTTTCATACCTTTTTTCGGCGATCTATCATGTGTAGATATGATAAAACCTACTAGTGGGTGTAATAGGCCCCTATTGACCCACATCTATGGTGCTTATAGCGACAGATAACATCTATTTAATGGCCTGGTAACACCCTAATCGGCTGAACTTCCCGGCACTACATAGAGGTACTTCTCACATTGACCATCACCTTTGCTTACCAGTAGAAACCCAGCGTTACTTACAGGACCAGCGGCCTTCCACACTACATTATTTTGTAGGGTTACAGGCCACTACGGCATCTAAAAAATACAAGAAAAAACAATAGTTTTCCCCACGTACAGTATATACAGTAGTAATTCAACAGTAGTGGTAAATTTTTTCTGACTCATACATTATTTTCAAGCCAGGTGAAAACATCAATAGGATCAAAGGTCAGCGTTGGATGGAATTACAGAACGTTCAATCAACAGTGGAAATTCAATTAGCTGGTGGAGATTAAAAGCCCTCCTGTGCTACAGTATGTGGCTGACTATAATATATGACCTGTATACTGCAATGTATGATTAAGTGTGTTCATTTTTCTTAACTGAATAGCACATAGAGAAGGTCATTTGATTATTAAATCTATCACCAATGGAGACACAGTTTTTATACTCCAACTTTGAGTGCTACATTCGACAAAGCGCTGGGTTTCCCATTAATAAAATCCAAATCTGAGCACTGCCAGACACTTCAACCAGAGGAATGCTCTGGCTCATGATTTACATTTAACCTTGCCACCCTGAAGGACACCCAAGAAATAGCGTTGTGTGAAATAATTGCATGACATTTTCAGCCAGCCCTCGCTGCCACACACACACACACCCATCTGAGTGATGATCGCAAAGTGCTGGGGGTCTGCAGCTGCTTCACTGTCATCATTAGGAGCAAGTGGCTTTTACAGTAATTATTGCTCCTCTTAGGATTTGGCACTGTGAGCCCGAGCATGTCGAGTGTCGCTTGTGTCCCTGTACTCCATTATACACCCTGACAGGCAGCGTGTCAGCCGGCCTCATCTTCTCTTGGTTTCCTCTTAACCATATTTCAAGATGCCTAATCAAGCATTTCACTTCCACTTTGCACCCTTAAAAATTCTCCACATTGCAGGAATGTACATTTTGTCTAGCATACTGCAGCAAAAATGTCATTAAAATTTCATTGTATAGTATAGCATCCCATTTTATTCAGTACCCCCTGAGACAGTATGAGGATGAGGACACCTCTCACTGGCTCCTAATAAAAAGGTGAAAGGCCTTTGAATTCTTGCTCTGTGTACATTGCTGATCATCTCCTCTGGTCCCCAAGCAATATAAACCACAGGATATTAATTGTTCAGCCACGGGACAACAACACAAACACACACAAACATGATTATGATCTATGAAATTCCCTTTGCCCCTGTGCTGGGAATATGCAGCTGGTCACAAACATTGCTGTGCATTGCAGTTAACTCCTTATATACCAAAGAATACAGATTAAAAATTGCATTACATTCATTTGGCAGATGCTTTTGTCCAAATCAACTTACAATAAGTGCATTCAAACACAACAACAGCTAGATGTCATCAAAAGAATGGACCCTGCCAAATAAACAAGTAAAAGTGCAAAAAAATGAAAGGAAACGGCACGCTGTACAGTACAGGATCTGCCTGAACGTCACAAGGTCAGTGCAGATATTTGAATGTACGCTGACGATACAAAATATCTCCTTTATCACAGCATCATCAGAAATCAGAAAAAAGCCATGGAAACATTTTCTCTAAGCATTTTTTATGTCCTTGGGACAATAATAACAACAATAATTAGTTTTATAAGCCTCTGCCAAATGTTGCTTCATGGTAAAAGTAAAATACATACCAGGTACTTTTATTATGCTAGTAATAGGTTAGTATACCAACATATGTCCATTTGTTACCATGTAATTAGTGGTATTACTACTAGTAGTAGTATTTCCATGTATCTATTCTAGATATTTACCATATTTACTGTAGGCTATACTTTGAAAACACCTCACCAGAAATGGTGAAAAATCATACTTATATAATTGTTTCTTCAAATACATAATGGAATAACATTAAATATATTATATTAACCATTTATATTAACTACAGTGAATGTTCATATAAGTTTTTTATTTCATGAAACTGTAAATGTATTATCTTCGTATAACTACTTTCACCACTAAATGACAATCCAACTGTTTTAGACAGTTAATCATACTTATTAAAATACTTCTGCATATATATAATAGAATGACGTTCAATTTGCCATATTAACTTCAATGAATGATCACAAGTTTTTTTTTATTTCATAGCAAATAATACATTTTTATAACATTATTAAGCTTTTACTACCTTTACCATAAAAAGACAATTGAACTGTTTTCTAGAGCATGTTTTTAGAAAATGATTTGACCTTTATTAGACATTTTTCTGACCTCTGAAACTATACTGTATGTCGAAAAAATATGTGTACCTTTGAAAATTAGATTTGATTTTGTTTTAGCATAACATACCTAAACTGAGTGGTAGAGAATCAAATTATGTTGATGAGAAGCTTCGTGACAAAAAGTGACACTCTTGGTCTCTCCTGAGTGAAGTGACGTAGAAAATATACATTCCTGTTCGCAGTGTACCTCTCGAGAGGCGACCAGTCAGGCTCTTGAGCTGTATCTCTTCAGCTCATCCACACAAATCAAACATTTAACCATAACTGTAGGTTCTGACTGAATCAGCATCTCTGCGGCACCGCCACCGTGAATCCAAATCAGCCTCATTGACAGTCCTGCAAACTCCCCGAGCAGCTGCTGCCAGGGTGCAAATTCCCAGGCTGCGTTGCATCTCTTCTGACACCACCAGAGACGAGTAGAAAGCCTCTCAGGCATTTGAACTAGCTGTGTTAAAGATCCAGAGTGATGGGATCATGGTGGGAGATAGTAGAGGATGAAAGAGTACCTCAAGGGCGTTTGGATTCCCCTCTCTTTTGCCTCAATTAGACATCACAATCTTGTATCCCAATTCTCAAATCCTTTGGTGTGTCGAGCTAGTTCAAAGAGAGTGATGAGTCCACTCTACGGTATGGTGTGCCAAAGGAAATGATAAAGTGTAACCGGCATCGTGTGTGCGGAGTGAATCTGTCGGTATCCTCTTGGGAATGCTAATGGAGGGGCAGTGAGCTCAGTTCATGTAACTCAATGATAGTGTCTGTTCCAGTTTAGACAGTCTGTATGCTTCACATCCATCTTGTTCATCCATCTTCCTGACTTAGCCATATGGAATAACAGCATAATGAATAACAGCAAGGGAAAACACAGAGAGTACTTCATGAATCTCAGGCAGAAATGGAAGCTCGTCATCTTTTCTGTATCAGATCAATACACATATAAAAAAAAAGAAACATCCATGATGGATGACTTAATTAGACTCTTTGTGTTAGCCCAAAGATAAAGCTGCGTGACTGACTTCAGCTGAATCTCTATGATAAGTCATCGCCTTATTGGCCTATTGATTTTATTGTTAAAGTCACCTTGAAACAAAAGCTGATTATCTGTCATTAATCTTAATCCGTTCACCTTATTGGAGTGAAGCATCAATGAACACCAGAGCTGTTGCCCAATTTACAATGAAATTTAAAGGAATAGTTCGACATTTTGGGAAAAGCCTTTGGGAAATATGGTTATGCACACAACCGCCCGTTTTTCTTCTTGCACAGATTAAACAAACATGATATAACTTGTTATTTAGTGAGTTTTAGAGGTGCAGAGCCAGGCTAGCTCCCATTTCCAGTCTTTGTACTAAACTAAGCTACAGGAATTGTCTGCCAAAGAGTATAGAAGCAAAGAGACAAAACTCTGGTGTTTTTTTGACAACAGCTGCTGTCGCCATCTTGGACTGAAACCGCTTATTATATTATATTATTATATTTATAATATTGTTTAACACAATATGACAATAGAATAGAAATAATTTTGTTTTTCTTTTTTACTGCACTTTTTAGGCGGATGTTTTACTGGTGTCCGGTAGACACTTTCAGTCCAAAATAGCGTAACCAATTGACTTTCACTTCTTGGCTATATACGTTCTTTGCAGCTGCTTAGTGTGGCTTCAAAATTACCACATAGAGTGGTATCAATCCTCTCATTTAAAGGTACAGTGTGTAGGTTTTAGTGGCATCTAGTGGTGTGGTTGCAGATTGCAACCAACTGAGTACCCCTCTGCTCACTCCTCCCTTTTCAAGACTGTGTGATGTCATATCCTCCATATGTAGATATGAAGGACTCATTCTAAGCTAATGAAAACACAACGATTCTTAGTTTCAGGTAATTATACACTAATGAAAACATAGTTATGAATATTATATTCCATTACTGCTAATAGATCCACCGAAATGTTACACACTGTTCCTTCAATGCTTTTGGTAATAAGCAAATAATGATAATCAAAACAAATCAATTGGTAATATTTATGTGATTATCAATGAAAAATCATTTTGACATTTAAATTTGAAGATCATAAGTAAATGTGTGAAACTTAACAGGTCATTAAATTCTGCTCTGCTCCCTCCCGTTCGTTCACTACCCTGCAGTCTCTATTGTGTGTCCACTTTGCAGTCTGCATTGGTTTGTGCAGTGCTGCTGAACTTTGGTGTGCTGGCTATGGAGTGACCCAGATCTGGAAAAAAACTAGAAAATAATTGTCTGAAATTGTCTATGCTGTTAGATTTTTAAAAATAATTGTGTGTTTTGTGCATTTGTTGCTCGAAACCAGTGAAAAATACAGATAAAAGATCAGCTTTAGATCTCTCTACTCTCCCTGTTTGGGAATGTAAACCGTTTTGATCTTAGAATATTTTTTTCTTAAAGCACCCTGAAAGAGGCAAAGATACTGCTTCTATTATTTGAGAGTGGTGGCCAAAGACAGAATAAATCAGAAAAACAAAGATAGAAGAGCAGAATAAAGACACATAAGGTCATACTGTGAGTGAGGGAAAAATGAATGAGTGCCCCGCCCTTCAGTTTTAACTGTGGGCAGAAAATAAAACAATGAGCTGAGAGAGTTTCTCATGTGTCTGCCACTGAAATAGATGGTGGTTACGGATTTGACTCCACACTTCTCCAAATGTTTTGTTGACGTGGGAAAAGGATGGGCGTGTGTGTGTGTGTTTCTGCACTCAGCAGTCTGGCTGGGGATAGCATGTAACTGGTTCGGGGTGTTAATCTCTTCTCCTCTCTGTAGGGGGACCAGTGGGACAAAGAGTATGTCTGTCTGGGACTATGTGGGACACGTTACCAAGGCTGAGAGGTATAGTCTACAATTTTGATATAATGTCTATTTAACTTAAATAATAAACATTTCTATTCTGCCCCTTATCTTGTAACATCTCTATTTACTTTGCCCGAATGCATCCATAGATCGGCACATGATCGGCACGGTGACTTGCAATTTTCTCCGTTGGGCATAGCATAGCAAAGAGGGTGAAATGTTAACCTGCACTTGACCCACGTTTGCGCAGTTTGACAGCAAAAAAAGCCCAGTGATGAAAGCATTCCCTACTTTCTTCACAGCCATTGGATAAAAGCCAAATTAAAAAAAAAAAAGCGTCTGTCCTGCAGTGATTTGACTTTTGAAAACTAGAGCCAATGAAAATGTGGGACATCGTCTCAATATGTGGGACAAGGGATAAAAATGCTGTGCAGTCCCTGGTAAAGAGGGACACCTGGTCACCCTACCTCTCTGTGCTGGACGAAAAAAAGCAAAACACACTAGCCAGCAATAATGTCAAGGGACCTTCGCTGCCTCATTTATTATTAATAAAAGTATATTTCTTGTTTTTTTGGGATATAACACCGGATGTTTTAACTTTAACCTCCAGGATGTCTTAAAATGTTATTCCCAGTATCCCAACGCTGGGATTTGTCAGTGAGTAAGAGCATATTGATTGGGAGACACTGTTTATTGATTGAAAAATAACCAACATCTCCCGCAGGTTGTACTGCTAGACTATATTTTGAGTGATGATGAAAATGTGCTCCAGGAGAAATCCCAGTGGGATTGCACGCAGAACCATTAAAACACTCTAAGTAAGCTTTCTGTGTCTGCAGGCATTGCTAAACCAAGATGGAAAGGAAGACATGGGAGTCGTAACGTGATTTTATAGACACAGAGGATTGTTGTGGTAAACAAACATCTCTATCTCTATGGATGTTCTATTTCAAGAAGCCTCGTCCACTGAGGGGGGACTCTGGCCTGACCCCCAAACACAAAGACACTTCCTGTCTGATCTGTAAAGAGAACGGCTGCACGTCCCTGGAGGAGCAACCCCGAGTGCAAAACATGAACTATTGACTATATAAGGAGCTTATGGACTTTGTCACCACAATACAGATCAGCTGTGCAGTTCAGCTTCTAAATAAATATGAGTCACACCACCATGGGGAGTATTTTTCGGAAGAGAAAAAGAAAAGGAAAGAGAAATGCAATCACATGTATTCACTTGTTGTGAGCTGCCTGGCCTTCATTGTGAATGAGAAGCTCCGGTAACTCATCCACTCATTCACATGCCGCTGCAGCCTTTTTAAATAGATTATAGAAGGAGGCTTTGTCTCGCCCTGCTCTTTCTCACCATCTCTTTTCTCGAGCTCTTTAGGTGGAGCATCACTCTGTGAGAGAGGCGGTGCAGGAAAGGGGACGGGGTTGCCATGACGATGCCAACTTAACGAACTGTGTCTCCCTCCGTCATTGTGGGTTTAATTGGATATCTTCGAGGAAGAACAAAAACCCAGTTGAGTGGACTGACATGAATGCAACGGAGCTCTAGTCTCCCTAGCTGACTTACTCTTCCTCTCTTTATGAATGATTAATGGTGATTATATAAGAGCTGTAGTACATGAAGTGCATGGTGAGTGTTTCAGAGAGCATGTAGTGATGAAGAGAGAAGGGACTGCATGGCATAAATAAATAACCTACAATAATAAAAGCACTTATGTCGTCCATTCTCTAATGCTTTCAAATAAGAAGTTGTATCTCTTTATTGACAATTCATTATTGTTAAGTTGCTAAATAAGAGATTGGGAGCATTTCTATTGGCTCTCAACAGGGCGATGGCAAGCCAGCAGCTCGCTGCTAACGGTGCTAACAGAGCTAACAGTGCAAAAAACAGCGAAATTCCTGACAGTTAAGCCCAAAATGCCAAAGATCATCACTTTTTCGTCACTTTTCAAAAAGAAAATTCTGTAAAATGTTGTTTTTTTACAGCGTATACCAATGAAATGCCGCTTTAAAAAAATGCTTTTTTACAGTCCAGTGGAATGCCGCTTTTTCCCCCTTAAAAACCCATAAAAATGACGCTTTTCACAGCATTTTCCCTTATGATAATGAGCCTTTCCTTCTGTTTTGCATAGCCAATAAGTTTTTCCAAGTTTCTGTATCCAATCAGTGAAGTGTAAAGCCAGACCAAAGCAATGCATTCATGAAAAGTGTCTGCCATTGTTAGGCTGTAGATCTGTGTTGTCTTTATGAATTGTACAGTAGGCTTGAAGGAAATATGTTGATTCATTAGGTATAAATACACCATCAGAGAGAGTACAGGGTATGATTAAAATATTTTTTTATATGGCAAAAAGTATGGACATCCGATTATGAAAGCCGCGTTTTTGACGGGGTTTTTTTGGGGGGGGGGCGAAAAAAGCAGCGTTCTACTGGACCTCACTAAAGCGCCGTAAAAAAAAGTGTTTCTTGTGAGTTTTTATGATGTAAAAAGCAGCATTTCACTTTTGCACGCCGTGAAAAGCAGTGTTTCACTAGTGTACGTGCTGTAAAAATTGCCGTACAAACTATCAGGATGTTGCCTTTTACAGCGTGTATACCAGTGAAATGCTGCTTTTCACGGCGCGCAAAGGTGAAAAGTGAGGAGAAAGTGGCGATCTCTGGCATTTTGGGCTTGTGCAAAGTGGCGGCCGTGAGCTAGCCTGTGGGGCACGCTCAAATGCACGAACATGCACTAAAAGCATGCAAAGCCGGCCAGGCGATGTCAACTAAGCAAGCTCTGACTACAACGCAGAGAGAACGACTTCATTCTCTGCTCAGGTAGACATTACTCCACTATATCTTTACATAGCAAATAGTTGTTTGCTGCTTTATTAATGCTCTGGATTGCGAATTTAGCACCTTTAAGAGATAATCATTAATTATACTAACTACATGTTTGTTCTTTGCTCTCTAATGTAATCTGATGCAATTGTTACTTTGGCCAACAGTGTGTTTTTGCTCAGCCAGCTTTTCTTTAACATTTGATGGAATCCTTTTGCAGTCAATATGATGTGCAGTCTCAAAAAAAAAAATGTGATATGCCAGTGATTGTTGAATAATTTAATACTCCCATCCCTCACAGGCAGACACACTCATACACACACACACACACACAATATGTGCTGAGTCATTTTTCCACAGAATGGTATTCACTAAAATGGATTGCTTCACAGAAAAATGCAAGAGGTCTTGACACAAACTTGTTTTTGAAGTGCAATTAAAGCAGAGTGTTGGTGTGAATTACAGGTTATTTCACCACTGGGACTGCAGGTACTAAAAATGTATGCAAGTGTAAGAAACAGAAAAAGGTGTGCTAATGCTGCAAAAGCACAGACTGTAATGAGAAAACACGGGTCTAATAAACAAGGATATTCCTTAGAGACACACACACTTTACTGGGAAATGAAAAATATGAATTACCATGCTTAAGCAGGTGAGTTTCCTTTACAGTCTTGTGTTGCCTGGTTTAGGAGTATTGGGGCAATTTGTCTATCTGAGGTTCCAGTATTTGTATTAAACTTGTATATAATAAAGGTTTTAAACACAGCTTTGCTTCTCAAATAGCAACATGGGACAAAATCTTATCAAAAGAGGGTCTGTGGTCTAATTTGTGACAGTTTAGTGGTCCTTGATGTGAAAAGGTTTGGGAACCACTGGTTTATCTGATCAACATTATGCTTGACATTTAATTTTTTCACTGTGCATCCTCCTCGCTGAGCTGATGCTCTTCATGATAATCAATAGTAAGGAGTACTTAGGTCACAGAGGCGTGATAATGCTCCTGTGAGTGAGGTTTTAGAAATAACCATATGAGGGAAAAGAGTGCATGTGAACGTGAAATCTCATTAAATTTGGGTGTATATGGATTAAAATGCTCTTGTGCTAGTGTGACAAATCCATTTACATTCAGAGCTCTTTATAAAGTGATTATTTCGCTGATGATAAGCATATAGCAACAATGACTACTCGTGAATCTTTATGTCTCGATTGTCACAGCCCGGCTCTAGAACTGTGACAAAAACAGGAGACACACAGGTATAGTGAACAAATAAAGTAGTTTATTAAGCAAGAAGTACGTAAAAAGTAAGTCAAAAGAATGTATGGGGGGAATCTTTAGAGCCAGTAGTGTAGGGAGTGGATGAGTGAAAATATGCTGCATGGATGTTGTGCTGTAGAAACAAGGAAAAGTGACCTAAACCAGGTGTGTCTCATGCCACTGATTACACTCATCAAACCTCACATTGTTACCTCTCTTCTGGCACTGTACATACTTTACAATAATTCTAATGTTGCAGGAAGACCCTGCCTTGAATGAACAGAAGTGGGAAGTCAGATGGGTTGTCATTGGTGTGTGAGTACTGCCCTCTATTGGCTGCTGTGCCTTGTTGCACACTTTCTCCAAATAAAACATAACTAGATTATTTCAGTGAAAAAAAATCTTAATTTACAAAGTATGAACACAATTTCAGAGGAATAGATTTACGTAAAAATAAATTCATTGCAGTAAAAGTTGAACCTACAAAAATGTGCAGTTTGATGAATATGGCATGACATTTTTCTGTGTTCTTAATTTTTAATTTATGCAAATTTCCTTCACATTTTGTATTGAAGAGAAAATATAATAATATAATACATTTATTAATACTCATAATAATAATAATAATTTATTTATTATTTACTAAATTAAATGTACGAGGGTTCTGGGAAAAAATACTGTAAACCACTAGGTGGTGCTGATAGACAGTGAAGAATAAAAGGCTGCTGCAAGTTAAACTTACAGAGGCTATTGCATAACAATTTAACCAAAAGCTATCTGATTGATCACACATTGTTTAATTTTCATTCACAAACTCAAACTGTAATGCTCACTTTGTCCTGTCTTTGCAGCAACTTAATTTAAAATTAATTTAATTTAAAGTTAATTTAAATTTAACTTAATTTAAAATTAAAATTACACAACTTTAATTTATTATTATTATTATTATTATTATTATTATTATTATTATTATTATTATTATTATTATTATTATTTTTAATTATGTGACCTCATACCTTGCCCAGTAATATACTATGTAGCCTATATAATTTCCTTGCCAAGTCAAGTCAATTTTATTTATGTGGGCTAGTCCAATATCACAAATCACAAATTTGCCTCTAGGGGCTATAAACAACTTCATGAAGCAGTGAAATCAATATTATGCAGGGAAAGGTAACATCCTGCCCGATATTCCTATGTTTATTTTTACTTCTTCTTTTCTACAAGCACAACCAAACTAACATTTGAAATATATTCAAGAATATGTAGTGTCACTTTGACTCTAAGCTACATATTAGTCAGTGGATTAAATTCCTGTGCTCCCTTGGGAAAAAAACAACCTATGCTATAAGAGGTAGCCCACAGCTTTTCTATAGGATATGGGATACATGGATCACTTATATAGAATCCTCTTAACCTAACCTTTCTATGGTATTTACTTAATTATTAATTATTATTTTCTATGTGCTGTTTTTTTTTCTTTCTTTTTTTCTACATTTATTTTATTAATTTATTTATTTATTTAAGGTTTCTATCTTACTACCATGAATTATATTACTGCAGTAATTCTGACTAACTAATTAAATTATTTAAAAACATTTTTTTATGTTATTAATGTTATGCTATGTTTGGAAAAAAGCAATAAAAAATAATTTTCCAAAAAAAGAAATAAGCTACATTGGTGTCCTATGGTATATTTAATAAAAATAAGGGCTGCAACTAATGATCATTTTCATTGTTGATTATTTTCTCTATCTCTATATTAGTTGTTTGGTCTATAAAATGTCAGAAAATTTTGAAAAATGTCAATCAGTGTAAAGAAACCAGAAAATATTCACATTTAAGAAGCTGAAATCAGAAAATTTAGACTTTTTTTCTTATAAAAATTACTCAAACTGATTAATCAAAATAGTTGGCGATTAATTTAATAGTTGAAAACTAATCAGTTAATCGTTGCAGCTCTAGACAAACTACATCTAGCCTATGTCCATGTCTAGATTGTTCAATGTCAAAATGCTGAAGTGTGTGGTCATCATTCATCATTTCTTTCTTTTATGCAGCTAAAATATCACACGCAGCTCCTCGCTGTCCACTTTGAACAACCATCCTTGGCCTCTTTGTAGTCGTTTCCTCAGATGGATCCTGCCAAATGGCCCCCTTACATCACACTTCCTTTCTCCTTCATGTGTGGTATGCTATAAATGTGAGAGGGGAGGGAGGGGGAGGGACCACATGCAACATTGTTCAGTTCAAATTCAATTTGCCTTGAAGACTGTAAATCAAGACCCCCCACTCCAGTTGCAAAGTGGGATTGGCTGATGGATTTCCCTTTCTCCATATGATAGGTCAAAATAGATGGTTATAAACTGGAGGAGGGCTGGGCAGCCATCTCTCCACCCACATCATCACCCATTCTATTCTGGTCAAAGACACGCTGCTGTCAAGATAGTTCACGCCCTACTCTACCATTGTCTCATTTGTGGGTTGAAATATTTTAACACATGGATGAGTAGGCACAACAGAGGTTAGCCAACATGAAGGCACTATTCTTGTTTTGTTTTTTTAAGTTTTTGTCAGTAGAGTAGGTTACTAACATCTAAAACATCACCTCTTATGCTAACACACATATATGTGCTACAGCGATAAAACAAAAACGGCAAATGTTAGGCACTCTTGCTGACTCCTATAGTGGGGGCAGTTAAGCATAACAATTTGCGATAAAAAGCAACACATATGGCGCAGGTTTAATACGTTATTAAAAGATATAGATATCAGGACGCTGCAAATTTGGCCCCTGAGGCAGTGGCAGACATTTTTCAAAATGGCCACCAAAAAGACACTTAAAAGTCCCATATTGTAAAAAGTAAGATTTTCATGTCTTTTATATTATAAAGCAGGT
Organism: Sebastes fasciatus; assembly: GCF_043250625.1. Classification (NCBI taxonomy): domain Eukaryota; kingdom Metazoa; phylum Chordata; class Actinopteri; order Perciformes; family Sebastidae; genus Sebastes; species Sebastes fasciatus. Next base: position 11,731,520 of record NC_133809.1, read on the forward strand.
TTAAGTGCTTTATAAATACTGTGAAAGTATCAAAGCGCTCAATATACAGAGAAATACACACAGCCCGTATTCAGAAATTGTGCGTTTGAAACAAGCCGTTAGAATTTCTGTCCCATTTGTGGTGTCACAAATATAGAATATTTAGACCATTACGCGATTTTAAACGTAAACATTCCAAATGTGTCCCAGTTTATTCCTGGTTGCAGTGTATGTGAATAACATCAGCTGACAGGAAGTAAACATGGACCCAAGCTGTTGCCAGGCAACACGATTTTGTTGCAATTCCGTTGAAATGCACTAAATGGAGCGTTTCAGACAGAGGGTGAATACAGACATATTCAAGCAGACAGAATGAGGAAAATAAAGTGTTTTTTTTAACAGTACAGTATGTAAACATGTTCTAGTAGAAACACAAAACACAAGTGTGAACCTGAAAATGAGCATGATATGGGGCCTTTAATATTCCTAAATGTTGCAGAAAACACATTTTATGACTTGATGATTTCCAAGATATGACTGATGGAAAGCTGAAGTTCTTTAGGTGTATTGGATTTCATTCTCTCATGACGGCAAGAGGGTGAAGTTTGACCCTGAATGCTCCTGGTTTTCATGTTTTTCTCAGGATAAAAGCTTTAAAAAAAAGAAAAAAAGAAGCACCCTTGAAAAATAAAGAGGGGAAAAACATGTCTCTAATCTTCTGTCATCTGATCTTATCAGCTTGAACACACCTTGAAAATCATCAAGAGTCATGAAAGGCCATCAGACTTTTAAATAGATAATTCATACGAACCCTTCTCACACAAAAAGTACCTCAATCATATATCTTATACTGTATATACTGTATATGTTCTTAATATATAGGTTTTTAATATGCTTCTATATGCTCTTAATAAGCCTTGTACAAGGTATTTCTTATATATGTACATTCATACTTCCTGATATGTATACGTTCTTTATATGCCCTTGTATAAAGTATTTCCTTTTATAATTGTAATATAACTTATTATTTTTAATGGAGCTTCCCAGCAAAAAGCATTTCACACGATTGTACTTGTATAACCGGCATGACAATAAACATCTTGAATCTTGAATCATGAAATCAGTTTTCTGATTTCCGGGGTTTGAATTCGACCTTCGGCCCTTTGCTGCATGTCATTCCCTCTCTCTCTCCCCCTTTCATGACTATCACTATCTCTATCAAATAAAGGCAAAAGCCCCAAAAATTAATCTTTAAAAAAAAAAAAAGGATAAGAAAAATCATCTTGAATCATGAAATCGTTTTTTTCTGCAACAATTTTGAATATTTAGCTCCTATTTCGTGGCCATTTTTGAAAAATGGCTGCCACAGCCTGAATTGGGACTTTTACAGCAATATCTATATCTTTCGCCTAACATATAAACCTACAACATCAAATGTGTTGCTTCTATCTCAAAAAATGCACAATTATTATGAATATTTCATCTTAGCTGCCCAAATACAAGCTAAAAATGCACCTATGACGCCCTAACTAGACGTTAGACGAAAGAGAAAGTGGAGTCAGGCAGGGTACTATCTCGTCGCAGTTACACACTCTTTGTTGGATGTGTGCTGTGGATGACAACCGTCCAGCCCGTCGCAACAACAGCAGCAGCAGCAGCAGCAGAGTATTTATCATCACAGCAGCAGCAGAACGAGGGGAGTGAAGAGGAAGGAGAGAGAAAGAGAGAGAGAGAGATAAAGGATTTACTGAGCATGGCTACCCAAACGACAGCATCATGCACTGGATCCACTCTGTTGCAGCCAATCAGCGAAATTATCAATCTCCCTGTGGATCAGGTAGGTTTTCAATGGATGGAGAGGAAATATCAATACATGAACCGTCTGAGCTTAAATGCATATACTAGTTGATGATGCGCAGCTCTATTCCTCCTCAGCTGTTAGCCTAGCATCTCATACATTGCGGATTTACTGAAAACGAGAGCACAAAATCACTGTTGGTGTTCCTAGCTAGCACTCCTTGTCAAGCTAGACTACAGCTAATGTCCTTTTGTGTCTCTCCTCACATCGATGCACAGAACAGATGCTAATCCAGAGGTTTCTCAATCTGAAAACCCCTCAGAGAGCCTTTTTGATCTGCCTTCCATCAGATCACCACTATAATCTGGATTAACTAGTTCAATTTCAACCTTAAACATCCCTCTTGAAGTTATAGCCTCAGACTATAGTGTGCAATGTAGGCCTCAATCTGCTTTTATTCTAACAGTGCTGAGAAACAAGACAACAGAAATCTAGTTTTATGTAAAATGGTGAGGCTGGTAGTTGCTGATGAAATGCAGATGTTGGATTTGGCATGATATTAATATTCAGTGGTCCTTCAGTCCACAGCCACCTGAAGCACTATTTGGAGAAAGCCATGCAGTCAGTTCATATGTTATTATGAGGAAAAAGACTATATGTTTAAATCTATAATGTAGGAATTACATGTAGTTTTACATTTGCAAAATTAAACCAGGTGAAACGAAAAAAGTAAAATAAAAAAAAGCACATATGGTTACAGATTACTTTCAGATCACCACTATAATCTGGATTAACTAGTTAAATTTCAACCTTAAACATCCACTTTGAAGTTATAGCCTCAGACTATAGTGTGCAATGTAGGCCTCAATCTGCTTTTATTCTAACAGTGCTAAGAAACAACACAACAGAAATCTAGTTTTATGTCAAATGGTTCCCAGATGTTGGATTTGGCATGATATTAATATGGTTATTCAGTGGTCCTTCAGTCCACAGCCAATATTTGGAGAAAGCCATTCAGTCAGTTCATATGTTATTATGAGAAAAAGCCTATATTTTAAAATCTATAATGTAGGAATTATATGTAGTTTCACATGTGCAAAACTAAAGCAGGTCAAACGAAAGTAAAAACAAAAAACCACATTTGGTTACTGGTTACAGATTACTTTCAGATCACCACTATAATCTGCATTAACTAGTTCAATTTCACCTTAAACATCCTCTTGAAGTTATAGCCTCAGACTATAGTGTGCATGTAGGCCTCAATCTGCTTTTATTCCAACAGTGATAAGAAACAGACAACAGAAATCTAGTTTTATGTGAAATGGTTCCTAAAGAAGGAGAAGGTTGGTTGTTGCTGATGAAATGCAGATGTTGATTTGGCATGATATTAATATGGTTATTCAGTGGTCCTTCAGTCTCACAGCCACCTGAAGCACTATTTGGAGAAAAGCTATGCAAGTCAGTTCATATGTTATTATGAGGAAAAGGCCTATATGTTTAGCCACCTGAAGCACTATTTGGAGAAAGCCATGTAGTTTTACATTTGCAAAACTAAACCAGGTCAAACGAAAGTAAAAACACGTAAAACACATGTGGTTTATGGTTTATTGGTTTATTTGGTCATAATTGAAACTCATCTGTGATGACAGAGGGCACCACACATTAACCATTGACCTACACCCTGAAAAGAGATTTGAATGTCAATGAGTTTCTACCTGGTTTAATAAGGAATATAATATATATACCTTCTCTGTCAATCTTTTCACATTTTGAAGGAATTATGGTATTATATTAGCTAGTGATAGTTTTCTGTAGAGATGTTCGGATAGCATTTCTTCCTTCCCGATACCGATTCCGATACCTGAATTTGCAATATCGGCCGATATAGAGTACCGATCCAATACCAGCGTGATAAAAAAAATGATAATACTATTATTATTATTTAACAGCTGTTTGCTACTGATGTATGGATGTGATATGATTACTATCTTTGTTGTATGGCCTGACTCAGGTTAAACCCTTTTATAAAACATGAACACATTTTTTTAATTATTAAATTTGCCAGTTATAAAGAACATACATAAATGAAGCTAGGGATAAATAACAACGCCGTGGCGAAGAAGAATTGATTTCCGGTTAAACAAGTTGATTTTTTTTCTAGGGTAATAAATTATGGTATTGGATCGGTGCACAGACTGGCGTACTCGCCGACACCCTATCCCAAATTTAGGGCGGTATCAGACGCATTTCCAATACTGGTATCGGCATCTAGTCTCCTGAAGTAGAATTCATTGTGATATATTTGCAAAAATTTGCATTGCAAACACACGTACACTTTCACATTCTCCACATCTACACCATCGCATGTGCATGTATATGCAAAGTACATTATTTCCATAGCAATGATTTCAAAGCTCCCTACCAGAGACTGTGGTTGGTGTGTGGAAGCGTCCAGTCATGTCAGCATGGATCAGGGTTTGTTAGACAAGCATCTATGGAAAAATTTTGAAGTGCCACTGTGGCTTGCCTGAGGGAAGTTAGAAATACCAAGGGCTGGTTGACATGGAGAAAACCAAATATCACGATATTTTTGACCACATACCTCTATTGACATGTGATATTGTTGGGTTGACCACTGGTGCTTTAACAAAATATTGAGACAATTAGATTTTTGATAAATAAGGATCAGTAATATGGATATAATGACTAAGTGAGCGTGAATGGTTGTCTGTCTCTATGTGTGAGTCCTGTGATAGTCTGGCGTCCTGTCCAGTTTGTACGCCCAATGTCAGCTGGGATCGGCTCCAGCTCCCCCCCCCTCCTGCGACTCTGAATAGGATAAGCGGTTACAGATAATGGATGGATGACTAAGTGGGTAAAGGCGAATGATAGAACAGCTAGCACAGTTCGGTAAGTCCAGAAAATGATATCACTTTACTGTAATGTAGCTCTTAAAAGCAGGAAAAGACAACCTTTATGCCATATCACAATATTTCGATATCCAAAATCAAGGACGATATCTAATCTCATATCACGGTATCGATATTATATCAATATATTTCCCAGCCCTAGAAAAAAACCATTTTAACTACAGCTGTTTCCTCCAGTTATAATCATTGTTTTATTATGGTGGAGTCTTGGACTCTGAGTTATTGCCCTGGTAGTTACAATGTGTTACCTACCTTGTAACAAATATTGTTTTTGTTGTAAGAACAAGCACTGAAAGTCTGGAATGAAGCTTGATTTATGTTTTTTTCCAGGTTAGTGTGAACACCAGGGGATCCACATGTCATGTCCCTTAATTGCTAACATCCGTATGAGTAACCATTTACTTGTATAGATCAACAATAGACTTCCTTTTTCTTATGCCGGCATCGTTTTGCCGTGCGTCTTCGCCCTGTATCATCAGTGGCAGAATCGCTTCTTCTTATCTTCCCGTCAGCATGAGGTCACATACAGATGAGTCTATTTTCTTTCCTCCTGCCGAGCTCTCTTATTGTACATGCAAGCCTCATGACTCACTCTCTCTTCTCCTCCCATTGGAACCTCTGCAAAGTCTTGTTGTACTGTACACACCTGAGATTATATGAAGCTGTGTTTGGTGGTTGGGAATGTTTGTATTCTCAACTGTGATAGTAAAAGTTTGAATGTGTTTTGGTGGTTCACAAGTCTCACCACCACCGTGTGCTCATGTGAACTTCTTCTTTATCACTTTATCATCCCACAGCGTACGCAGTGACTAACCTTTTAACTCCTCGTCTTGTCGTGGATCCAACAACACACCTATCCGACCATCTTTCATCTATCCATCTTACCTGCATGTGCGGACTGGATTGTTTGATTGTGTCTCCCCACCTGTGTTAGGAATGTTGCTCAATGAGGAGTCACTTTCTAAAGTGATTTGTTTTCCCGCTTTCTCTTATAAACGCATCAGGAAAGGAGTTCAAGGAGTTCATTCCTTACTGTGCCTTTAATAAGTGGAACAATGAGTATATACATCAATGGAACCCCACAGTGTGCTCTACTTTGTATTTGTTATTACAATAAATACTTGTAATAAATAAGCATTATAATGATGTAAACATTTGTAACTGGTTGGAAGAAGGCCTTATTAAAAGTGCTCTCTAAAAGGAGATACAGCCAAAGCTTATGTGGGATCAAACTTGTGTTTTGATTAATCCTTAGTTGGATGCCTGAAATAAGGTCTGTGGTTAAACATAAGTTTAAGAGATTTTAACGTTTTGTTCTACGACATAAAATATGTCATTAAAATTTCCCCAGTCGTGAATTTTGAAGCTTTTACTTGTCCTAAAAAAGGCGGTTGCTAACAAGTGGCTAAATGAGTCGACCAAACGTCATCACGCCGACTCGTCCGCCTTTACAGCCTTGTTGTGTATACTCGTGCGACTCATGTGACCGTGGTGTAGTTCATTTTCAGTCCAAAATGGCGGAAGCGTAGCTTTGCTGCTGGGTGTTTCAATGGAACGAACAATTGACTTTTACTTCTTGGCAATATATACGTTTTTGGTTTGTGGTCTGCTCCCGGATTTCACACCGGGCCAACATGGCGGCTCGAAACTTTCTCTTATATTACGAAAGTATTTCACCGAAATGTGTTTCTGAAAACATTTGAGGTGAGAAATAAGGCATGCAGTTGCTGAATTCATTTGACAACGGTTAGTTTAAACATTTTTTCGGGAGTTTCCAGAGGCGGCAAGTCGCCATTCGCAATGGTTTATGGGATGAGTAGTTCCTTCACTCTTATATAATAATTATGTACACAGTCTTGTATCTTTGTCTTTATCTTTTTGGTCCAAATCAAATGTTTTATGATCACAATTAATTTTCGGAGCTGTTTGGCTTGTTTCTTGAGTCTGGGACCACACTTATCAATCATCAACAATAGTTTTTTTTACATGTTCTACATCTTATTTTATGTCAAGACAGTGTTCATGCCCCTTTACCTTAGTGCCATAGCACTGTAGTCAGAGGAAGTAAAGTAACTGCCATGCAGGAAATGAGAAGTCATCCACCGTGTCTTGTATTTGCTTATTGAAATAGTTGTATTGACTCTTGGAGTGCCTCTGTTGGCTTGTGTGCTTAGTTTGTTTCTCTCTATCTGAATAAATACTGGCTGAGTAAGAGCGAGAGTGGCATTGTACAAATGGGACATACAGTATAGTCACGGTCCACGCTGCTTTTGTTGGACAGGTGTCACCCTTGTGACAAATGTGGTTTGTTATCTCCCTGCCAACTGGGCGCCCCACTGTGCCAGGACCGCCTGTCAACACCACAGAAATCAATACAGCCACTCAGATACAGTATGATCTGCGAGGCCCACAGACATTGACACTCTTTTTTTTTTTTTTATGAAGCCGCTATAGTGTGTGGCACTTCACTGTATGTTGTTAGGACTGTATGTATCCCATGGGAGAGACAGGCCTGTGCACTGGCCTGTGTCAGAGCTATAATGGGAGCTGTGAAATTTGAACTGACACTCTGCTTCTCTCTTCTTCTTCTTCTCTCCCTTTCTTTCTTTCTCTCTCTATCACACACAGCCTGTCCCCTCTCAGTAACACACTGTTACTACTACTTTGACTATGTCCTCCTGCTGATTTGTGCACCCACACAAACACTGTGTTCACCCACTCTGGTTCAGGGGGTGCTGGTATGAAAAATTGTGATTTTATAGGATCGAATTACACATCCCTGATCCCAAGCTGTGTCCGTCCCAGATTTGACTGTATTGAGCTGTTTCCATCTGCTTGTCATAAGTGAAGGTCGTATACAGTGTGAAGTGATGCTCTTAACCTTGAACACATTGGACTGACAGTGTTCATCAAGAAAATCCATTGACATTTTTACTGCATCTCATCTGGCCTCGCCACCACCTCCAGCTTTAACATCCACTTGTTCGGCTACTGCTGCAGACCTCTATGTATCCACTAGGGTTGGGCGATATGTTAAAATTTTCCAATTGCCATCGTCCGCCCAACAACCGGTGATTGACGATATATATTCGATCAGGTGTATTTTCAGCTGGGAGATCAACTGTTCTAGCGACGGACGGAGCATCGTGAAACACACTTCGTTCAAACTCGACAGAAACAAAACAAAACTCACCAAAACTGTCTTGGTTAATCTGTCCAACAATCACCAACTCTGGTTTGGTCGAAATAAATGGTTGTGTCTAGAAGATAACCACCAAAATTGCGAAAACTTGCGAAAAACTCTTGCGAGACTCGCTGCCCAACGAACTATCCTAACCTTAACTATTCGAATTCAAAGCCTAACCTTAACTATTCGAATTCAAAGCCTAACCTTAACCATTCGAGGTCAATGCCTAACCTTAACTATTCAAGGTCAATGCTTAACCTTAACTATTCAAGGTCAATGCCTAACTTCAACCATCTCGCCAGAGTTTTGCAATTTGCGTGTTACCTTCTAGACACGACCAAAATAAACCCTTATTTAACCGCATTAGATTTGAAAATTTGCTGGTTCTGTACATTGTTTTCCCTCGCTGTCTCTCTCTATGCCTGCTGAGCAGCGGCTGATCAGCTCTCGTTATACGGAGGTTGACCATTAAATCAGCAAAATAAAATGACAAACATCGGACAAACAACTTAAGCCGATATATTCGTCAAATCGCCCAACCCTAACTTTGACTTGCAAAAGATAACTTATGAGACAAGTTTAGTTCTCTTAAGATCACCAAGTGGCACACATAGACGTGTACTGCTTTTCGATGCTTGGTTGTTAGTTGGTAGTACTGATCCATCCCTTTTTAGGATTTAGCATAGCATTAATACACATTCACACAATGAAGCAGAGCTGCCTTGCAGATTATGCTACTAGCTAGCATTCCCAGAGGCAGCTTGTGACTGAATCAGGTCCAATTTCTTGGGTGGAACATTTGCCGTCAATGTCGATGATGCACGTTAATATCACACCGGTATGCTTTTCATGGTGACATCATTTATGCTGTTCTGCAAGGTTTGATTTCAGGACCAGTTTTCTTTTCCTCCTAATAACTCATCTAACAGGCCAAAAGCATAATATCGAGTTTCAGACTGCAACCAGTTGACTCATACAACCTGATGCCTTGCAGTCATCAAGTTGGCCGGTTCCAAACATTGTGCTATTTATGACAGGAAATCGGAAATTGTCCTATTATGTGACTCAAGCAATCCCTCTGAAATGTCCATTTAATTATTCAAACTAAGGTTTGAGGACTACATTGAGAAGGGTTTTTCTATCCAACTGAGACATTTAGCTGTTTATTATTGATCTTGAGAGGTTTATTTCCTCTGAGAGGGGACTTTTGTAACTCATCTGTAGCATCAGCTGTGAAGTCCTGCCACAGCTGCAGCTGTTTCAATAAGCAACAGCTGGGCTCCTGATGAATCCCTCCACTGGCTTTTTTCTCACACGCATACAATGGACCTTAACAACTTGCTGTTTGTTTGTGCAGCTCTTCATTGTCTTTGAGTGACTGATAGTACACACGCCTTTTTCTATATTGTCAGTTGAGAAGGTAAACTACCTTTTGTTTGATGTGTTGAACGCTCCAGGTAAAGGTGGTTCGACTGGATGGAGTTTCCTGAGGCTGAGCATCCAGCAGGTTGACAGCACTGCTGTTCTACAGGATGTCTCTCAGGAGCATGACAGTGTGGAATTTTCCACCTGCACTGTGTTGTGTTTGCTAGACAATGTACGCCCATGCTGACATTAATGTAAACCTTGTAATGTAAGGGTTTCTTCGTTGTCAGGGCTATTTCTCTGACAGCATTACAAATGGTAAATATTTACTGCTTGGATCAGTAGAGATTTAGTATGACGTAATGTTTTTAGTGTCAGCAATGACCTTAAAAACATCTTGTCAGCTGATTATTGTTGACAAGAGTGTGGCTCTGTTAACTGGCTATATTTGACATTTATACCTCTCCATACTGAGATGTGTTATGTCCGCTGCCTGGCACATCTCTCTTGTGTTTCAAAAAAACAAAAATGTAATTCCAGCTATTTTATCTCACAACAGCAGAACTTCATCTATTGAGGAATAGGCAGTCTTCATCATTTTCAATGTAACCAGTGATGTCTGATATTAAGATGCAGTCTTGTAGGTACCAGCTCGCAGCGTACAGGCGTGTGTCCTGTGGTCACAAAAGGCTCGCTGTACAATCGGCCTTCTGTTTATGTGACATATTGGATCACAGTTTGTCACAGTCAACGGCCACGTCTTTTATCACGATAACAAGCCCCCTATTGTTGTTACTGATGCATTTTCCGCCAGGCTATTGTACTGTGTGGGCCTCTGAGCCCACACAGTGCCGAGGGTTTGACTCCCAGCTTTCCTCTTATCCACTGACAATTCCCCCCGCTATCAGCGACACACGTCTAACACTGTAACACACCGAATGGCGAGCTTAAAATGAGCTTAACTGAAGTTTGAAATAAGTAAACATGTGACTGGATGCTAATATCTTTGGATCTTTGTAAAAAACAATCAGAATATGTCGCGCTAATGTTGACATTTTCCTTCAATGAGTGGATTTGTTTAAGCGGTGGTAAGGTTTTGGGAAGCTTTGCCTGAAGAATCCTGACTTGGCTTCCCTCTAAGGTCCCCCGCTGCTGACAGAGTCCCCAAAGCCCCTGGCTCGGGACCGCTGGTCTTACTTTTAAACCCTCGGGGTCTCGTCAGAGTTTCTCCACCTCCCCTTTGTCTTTAATTGTCTCTCTCTGGGGAGTCTTATGCCATCCAATTGATTTCTTTCCCTCTGGCTCTCTCTTAATGGAGCGCTGCTGGCTGCTGCCATTATTATGGTGCACAATCAACACAAGCATGTGCGATTCCTCCGGGGGAATATGGAAAGACTTGGCTATGTTGTTAACATTACTGGGCGGTTGACAACAGGCGACGCGGTAATGGTTACAAACAGGCAGATCTCCGTGAAGGTGGCTTAGACTTTATGATCATGGGTTTAATTGTCTGTGTGACATTTAATCCAGAGAAAGAGAAGAATCGATCAGGGAAGAAGAGTCACAGTGATACTGTAAGAAGGTTCAAACCACAGTAGAGGTGTAAGAAAATATCTCAAATCTAGAGTATCGCGATATTATGTTTTCTGATACTGTATCGATTCTCAAAAACACTTTAATGATAATGCAAGTGCATAAAAGTATACTATTAATACTCAGATTTTATGCATATGCCGGTGTGTTGTTTATACCATGACAATTTTCTTAAAATTAGATGAAAAAAATTGCAATATATCGCAATATTTTGAATCGTAACCCCTGCATCATGATACGTATCATATCATTAGATTCTTGCCAATACACAGTACTAATTCACATGTTTATCCAGCACAAATAGCGTTGTGTAATGAATTATCTTGTTTTTTCAAATGTTTTTTATTGTGAAGCTTAATTTTTCCCAAGGTAGCAAAACACATTTTTTCCATATTAACATTCAAAACAAACATAATGTCAAAAGACACGAGAAGAGTCTTAAAAAATAAGAAAATAAATACATAATTTTTAAAAAGTAAAATAAAATAAATAAATAAATAGTGAATAATAAAAATAAAAAAAATATATAAATATTAAAAATAATAAAAAATAATAATAATAACTGAAAAACAGTCATGATGAAAATAATACTATTATTTGTAAATAAGTTATCTTGTATAAAGATAAATATTCTATATTGACTGATTATGGTTCATTATATAATATTAGTATAGATTGATTGGCAGGTTTTTCGTGCTCCAAACTATCGCTATCATATTGACCTTTAAAAATTCCCTGTTGGTCGACCTTTAGTTAGCGTTATAACAAATGTCAATGGGATGTGAATGAGGTTATGTTACTTCTTTACCATGACCTTGTCTTGTCTTGTTAGGGTTAAAGCATGATGATGAATGCCATGGGTGTGGGTTCATTTTCTACTACTAATAAATGCAGTCAAAACCATTATACTAAAAGCATCAATAAAATGCCTGTGTTATGTTATTAGCATTATGGAAAAAAAGTATCGGTTTCTGTATCGTCTGCGGTGCTTTATCTCTTGTGATCGAACAAAACACAGACGGGCTGTCATGCTGCAGATATAGATAGACGGGGAAATCTGTGCATCTGTCATCCCTCTTCACTCTGAAGTGCTCTGCGCTGCCTCAAAAGTGGATGTCCACATGACTCAGCTTACTAACTCATTAGTTCCGTTGGTAATGGTGTGGTGTTATGAGGGTGGATTTGGTTTCTGTGCTAAGAGAGCCTGCACTCCTCGGCTTAGAGGACCAGTTTAATGTTTGCATGGTGCAGCGCGTAGTCGGCACGGAACATATTTTCAGGGAATCATGTTCAAACAACAGGCCAAGCAACTGGACATATCTGATGTTGATTGTAGATAAACGCTAACAAGCAAGCCCAGCCTTGACGATTTGCCTCTGGGTATGATTGGGGCCGTCACAGTCCGTATGTTTGTATTTCATACTTTGATAATGGTTAGGCATTTTATAGTCTGAAATGTGTAAGCTATTATGTTCAGTAGGGGTGGGAATCACCAGAGGCACCACGATACGATATTGTCATGATACTTAAGTCACGATTTCATTGCGATTTTAAACATGTTGCGATTATACATTGTGATATATTGCGATTTATTACCTCTTTTCAACTGCGAATTATGCAGTTTGTCAACATCTGTGTTATCTAATAAGATACCGTTTTCACTCTGTTCAGTTTTCATTCACATATCTTGAGGTCAGAGGTCGAGAGACCCCTTTTGAAAATGGCCATGCCAGTTTGTCCTCGCCAAAATTGAGTTTAACTTTGGAGCGTTATTTAGCACTCAGCCCGACAAACTAACATGACATGGGTGGTACCAATCGGTTAGGTTTTCTAGTTTCATATGGTATCAGTATCTTCACTCTAGCTTTAAGGCTGCATTCACGCGAGATCGGGCGGTGCTGAGAAAACATTTCCCCCACCCCTAATGTTCAATTTCAGGCCACCAGTGTCTGTTATTATGGGACTGAGGTCTTTAATTTCTCTACAAAACTCTTATGTGAAACAGCTGCTCTTCTCTGGTTCATTCACTGTGCGTGGCCAGGAGTCCAATGGGATGAAGGAGATGCATCCAATATAAATGAGAGGACATGAATATTTATTAGTGTGACTTTGCACTGTCACTTGTGATTCCTTTGAGGTAAGTCAGTAAGGGCGTTCAGCTGATTCACCTTCACAGGAACAGATATACGCTGACACGTTCACCAAGCCTCTGTCACCTCACTTTTCACGCTCCAATAAATAGTCAATCTTGAATATTGATCATCCCTAACTACAAGTTGCGCTGTCATCTGAAAAGTTCGGCCACTAAATTGCGGAATTGATTCACAATGTGTACTCCTCAGGGCCTTTTGCCATCGATTCCCTTGAAGCTGGTCACCTGTGCCACGGACGGCTATATAATCGGTGCTTAAAGCGGTATACAACTCAATTAAAATGTGTACACAAGTTCTCTCTGTAGTCTAAGGGCAAAAAATTAGATCATCAAAAATGCAAGGCAAGTTGACTTGTATAGAAGTTGTATTGAAGTTCATGGTGGTTTCAAATTTAAAAACATTTGAAAACACAATGAAAGGGAAAATAAAATCAGTTGAGTGAAGATTTGATCAGATGCTGTTTCAGGACTGATTCAAGTCAGGTTTGACATGGGACAAATCAGGAGTATACATATACTTATTGGGCAGGCCCCAGCGTGCGAAATTAAGGATGTCCCGGGGACACAAAGATACAGTGTCTGGGACAGCAGAGAAACCTATCATCACAAATCTAATTATTACGTTAAATGCGTGATGGAATATACTGTATATCATTTAAACTGTTTGGTGTTCACATATGAAAAATGTGAGGTGGCACCGCCCGCCACGAGCTCTACGCTACGTCTCATGCGTCCTTAAACACACACAAAAACAACCACAGAGAGACACCCAGTGCTGCCGCACATATTATCTCTCTTTGTATGTTTGTTTGTCTCCTATCTGTGTGAATGATGTGCTCGAGATTGCTTCGTGTGTGTGTTGTAGGTAGCTTATCTGCTTCTCGCTAGGTTACATGGTGGAGAGGAGGTTGTGTTGCTCAGACTGTTTGGCGACACCCGGAAGCTGCTTGACATCCTCCTGGATCCATATTTTCATATATGTTCACATCATATGTATCAATTTTGTCATATGTCAAATGTTGTAATTTAATTATGTCGTTACTCTGTACACACGTTTGTCTGTTCTGGGAGAGGGATCTTGCTCTTCCTGAGGTTTCTTCCGTTGTCTGGTGGTTATGTTTTTCCTTGTTTGCTGAGCAAACTTTCTAAGTTTGCTTTTCGCTCAGCAAACTTTCTGCTGCTGCCCTTACACAGGTTAGACCCAGTGCTGCCGCGCTGAATACAAAAATATGAGTCGTTTTCTCGTTTCTTGTGTCTGGTCAATGAGATTTCAGAAGTTTCCATCACCCATGTGTGCGTGTCTGCTACTTCAGTTTTTCTGAGTTACACTTCTATTTTTGATATAGAAAGTGACCACAGTGAAGTAACGACTCGATGAAGTTGTTTCAGTATTACTGATGCACTCGTTCTCTCTTGTGAGGTGTGAAATAGCGAGAGAGATCAAAAAGATACTGTGCATGATTTGGAACAAGCACCATCAAAAACAAACTACATCTTGTAATGTGCTACCATATGTTGTTAACTCCTTTTGCTGGCTGTAAATCGTGCTCATGAAATGGGACACGGCTTCAGACGAAACATCTTCCATCAGCCTGTTAGGGAAGTTGATGCTGTCAGTCGTGACATATCCGAGAAGTACCATAGTCGAATAACCACAGAACATTCACCTCGCCAGCTTCAGTCAGTTGCTTAACATGCTTATGTAACATTACCCTAGCATTATTACAGTCTTTTGTAACATTACAGACAACCTGCCCTTCGTGCTGTGTTCAATTCTGATACTTGAGCATTATTGTGTAGTTTTGAGTACTGGATTTTGAGCAGATTTTTACAGTGAATTGCACAGTCTTTATAAAGCCTGCACGCTCCACTGTAGATCATACACTTCCAACTGAGTATTTGGCTGCAGATTCTTGCCAGAGTACAAAGTCATCTGCTGTTTAAAGGTTGTCTCCTCACTCTTAGCACACCATTGAGGACTTTTGCATATTCGGTGCTGTATCATAGCAACTGACTGCTTTCTTTTTTCATCTGGTGGTTTGCCAACGCTGGGAATAGTTTCTACTTTGGAGTCGATGCCGTTTCCCCCTCTACACACAAACTATTGTTACAAAAGTCACCGATCCTGACTGAGCTAATGAGCAGATAACACGCCTTCAGTAACGCTCCAGTAATACTGACCTTTAGATGGGATATAGGGCAGAATTAGGGCTTCCAGTGGGATATGGCATGTTTGCTTTGTTGAGGATTGGGGGTTCAGATAATGTGCTATTTGTCTATCTTCTTTTGTCTCATGTAGGGCCGTCAAAGTTAACACGATAATAGTGATAATACGGTACTATTTTCTTTGATGCATTAACGCAGATCTGCGTGAAATAATCAGATTGCATCCAACGACTGCACATATGAATTGCCTTTGAGAGACACCACCGTATCGAAGAAAGCAAAAGTAACGGGGGAGTTGGGAGAGACTACAACTCAACCACTTTACGCAAGTAGCAAAACAGTGGAACATTGAACTAGGGCTGTACCAAATTGTTCGAAGCTTTGAAGCTTAATTTATAACGTTGAAATTATTAATAACTTACAGAAACATCGCGGGCAAAGTCCACCTTCCACTGTGGAGCTTGTTGTAATTGTCTCAGATAAATGCAATTGTTTCCAAAGTTCACAACTAACAAAATATTTTGCTTCCAGCCATATTTGTTGGTGTTTAGCCTTTCAAAAACAACATTTTGACTGCAGTCAAAAAAACACAAAGGGAGGCATGCACCTGTATTAACGGTGCGGTCTAGCTGCAATCTAACAGCATCATAAATTAATTTATACAACCACAATAACACAAAATCATATTGTTTCCCTTTTTTTCCAGGGTTGTGACATCATTAAATGACAACAGACATTCAAAGCTTCATTCGAAATCCTTGTGTGAATCGATTTCTATTACGAAATCTATTTGCACAAAGCAAGCATATTTGTCCACTCCCATGTTGATATGAGTATTAGATACTACGAATGTCCCTTTAAGGTACACTCTGAACAGATAAAGAATTTGCGATTAGTTTGTGATCAACTATGGACAATCATGCGATTAATTGCGATTAGATATTTTAACCCAGTGACAGCCCCGGCCCCATGACTTGCAAGTTTTCTCTAAAAGTTACAAACAGGCAGTTGTTTGAGAGCTACTAATGTGCTGCACTACTGGGTGAAAAGGCCGCTCTGTCAAATCCGACAAGCTCTTGTGGATGTAAGTGAATGCACTCTAATAGTTCCCAAGGGTGCTCAGTATTCATTAATGATGCTTTATATTTTTGTTGGGAGTTCTTACCTCTGTGTTTTAGACCACAGAACGACAGGAATGAAGCCAAATTATTCTGCTGTGATTGATTCGCATTTTTATGTAAAAAGTTGAAAGTAGGCAGTTTGGCTTCTTCACCCTACCATTCTTCCACTAATCCCTTTTAGACTGTGTAGTTTTTCCTCACCACTTTAGAGAGTGTGCACCTTAAGTTTGCCATTCATATAATGTGCAGACTATCAGCTACAAACAGTGAGAGAATAAAAGAAGTGAGATCAGCTTTGGTTTCAGATGATGTTTTAGAGATCACAACAAGTTGTACTACTTCTTTATTCGAGGCTGAACAGTCTCAAAGCTTTAGTTTTATTTTAGTTTATTGAAGCCGTGAAGTCTTTGTATATTCCATGTTAAGGAGCTTCAGCTGTGGCCCCGTGTCCAGACAACATGAGGGTGGTGGTTAAAGTTTGGTTAGAGCTAGGCTGTCTCAGATGTTGCTGGCTAGAGTCCCGGCTGGCTTGGTGAGCCGAGCATGTAGGCCAGTAATTTTGCCCTTGGTCAAGAATTTGAGACGACTCTGACTCGCTGCCTTTTGTCTGCAATTGGCCTCTCACACCACATCCACTACCACTACCATCCCAGCATGGAAGTCCACCATATAACTATGTTTTAAAATAGATACTTACAAAGTATTTTGCATTCCTGACTTAATTTTGTTTGGTGAAAGGCCTTTTACACACCGGGGGCGTTTTCTTTTTCTTCGTGTCATTAATTTGCACTTCAATATATTTGTCCGAACTGTTGTTTTTGTTATGAACACTCTCCCTTAGAACGTAGAGTTACACCATGTTGAGATACAGGCACACATGTTCAACAAAGCATACATTAAGAAATCCTTGACGAACAACGGACAACCGCAATGAAGACATGTTGTACTTTGCAAAAGGGGCACAACTCTCAAGACTAACTAGAAAGAACTTGACTTAATCATTAAGTCGTTTTCCACCTACATTTACAATCATCAACTTGATGCAGCATGTTCAGGTCTATTCTTTGTGGCTTGTTAAAAATCTGCTAGGATTTGTCTGTTAAATATTGTTCATTAGTAACCGCAGAAAAGTATTTGCAGGGGAAGAAAGAGCCTTGGGCAATCGGTGATGTCTTCACCCTGCTTTGGCCCCATGTTAAGTCTTTGGTTATCTGCGTATTTGTTACGTGGTGAACATACAATATACTCAGCTATAGCTGGGCACAATCTAGGAAACACGAGACCTGCATGAGTAGATATTTTCTACCTGGCTGCTGTAAGTATCCAGTGACCCTCTTTTTTTACGCTCGCATAGACCGCTGGACGATGTTGTCATTCTTTCTCACTGATGTATGAAACCCAAGAAAACCGCAGCAGTGTCCTCTGGCAAGTCTGGATTCGCTCCAAAATACGGCCAAATTTCCAAAGAATACTTACAAAAGCATCTCTCTACCTGTGTGTCTCTCTGTGCAAGGCCTATTATAAATCAAACGGCTGTACCGCTGGCAGTTGTTTGCTTATCCGTTATGTGCATATCAAAGAAGGCTATCAAACAATGCTCCCTGCTTTTATTTTTATGCATTCACATTATTCAGCACAGTGGAAGAAGCGTGCAGCATAAATATAAAATATTAGATGACGTAATCGGTAAGCAGTATTTTAATCGATTTATTATTTTATCTGCTGCAAAAATACTTTGTCATTGCGGAGCATCTTTCATTTGGACCTACTGCACACTATTTCTTAAAAATATCTCCCTCTCTCTGTTTGTCTGTCTCTCTGTAATGGTGCCAGTAAATCGCTTGTATAAGTGATATAGCTGGCAGGTGTTTGCTAGGAGTTTCAGGTATCGAAAGGCACAAGAGGTGTCAAACAAAGCTCGTTGAGAAATGAACAGTAAAGGGACAGTAGAAGAAAATAAAAGAAAAGACACTCAAGGGGTACACAGACACCCTAAGTCTGCAAGGCCCACACAGGACTTGATGAGATGTTCTTTCCTCCCTTCTGTACTGCTGTTGCTCTGCGTTCATTTTTTGCAGTGACACGGTAACATACTGTACGTACATACGCACGAGTGCATCAAGCCAAGGTCACTCATCACTGTGTAAACGCATCCAGCTGTGATAACATTATTTCATCGCCTGCACTTTCCCCGTTTGGCACCGGGACACTCTGCTCCGAGCACAGATGGCATTTCTGACCAAAAGCAGCCCCGTGATCTTTGCTTGAGTCGGGTTCACGTGTTTCAAGAAAGCCGACACACATTGTGAGCGTGGTTCTGGCCCAGTGCTGCTGGATACCTTGTGGGGAATGGCTGATTGTTTGGCTATTAATAGCCGGCCTGACCGACCGTAGAGCCTGACTGGGATCAGCTCAGAGAGGAGAGTGCCACACTGCAGGTTTTAACGCTCTGCGTGTGTGTGTGTGTTTGTGCATCAGTGCATGCTTCCTTTGTGCTGCTCTTATCTGTGTGGCGCTTTTCTCATGATTGCTAGCATCAACACAACCACATATTTAGCCTTTTTGTGATTGTAGTAAATCTGTGGCGGCCTCTGCGTAAACACAAAACAATTCCAACCTACCCATCATTCAATTTTCTTAAACATGGGCATCGCTATATACTTAAAGCCCTTGTTACACAATCGTCATGCATCGACAGTTATTCAGTTGACAGGCGCGTGACTTGAGGTGAAGAACTGTCAAACTTTCCTTTCTTTGATTTCTGTATGTGTGTGTGTGTGTGTGTGTGTTTGTGGTCAGAGGGGGCACCGCCGCCTGTGGTACGAAACAAGTCAACGCTTTGTTGTATTGGTGCTAAGAACGAGAATACTGTTGTTCCGTTACCGTCAGCATGATC
Organism: Sebastes fasciatus; assembly: GCF_043250625.1. NCBI lineage: Eukaryota > Metazoa > Chordata > Actinopteri > Perciformes > Sebastidae > Sebastes > Sebastes fasciatus. The sequence continues at coordinate 11,750,707 of NC_133809.1, forward strand.
TAGTTGCGCTGAGCACACACAGAAGTCAGTTTGTTTGTGGAAGCCATGACCAATTGTACCACATTTATTGGCCAAGACTAAAGTAATCAAATGACTTTGCCCCTGTATTTGTCTGGCTACAGATAGTGTGTGTGCGTGTTTGCATGTGGGAGAACGCTGTCAGACATTCGGTTTGCTCCCATTTCTCTCCGGCCAAGGATGGCCTTGAATGGCAGAGGATGGAGCACCATTATGTACCAGTTTGGCTTTTCTCGCAACATTCTTCTATCGACTAGGGATGTGATGGTGAGGAAATTTTCCCACCAGTTAATAAACTTGTGACGACATCGGTGTTACTGATTACACGGGACATTTTACACGAAAAGATGACGGTCAATATGTGTAGTGTGCTAACTTTGATCTTCACCGTTTAATGGCGGTGTGTCTGGCCTCCCCAGTCGAGCTTTCGCTTAGTTTGTAGCGTCCATCGTCCGACTATGTATTGATAACACGGCGCTGATACGTGAAGATGAACTAAATGGGTTTTATTTCTATAAAAAAAAGAAAAACGATGGTGGGGGCGGTGGGCAAGTAATGTAATCGTGTGAGCCCGACCACCGTGTAACACCATGTAACACCAACTACCATGGCAAGCCTACTATCCACTAAATGTATGGCTTCATAATAGGGCAGGCAATATGACGATATACAGTATATCGTCAAAACGATATAAGAAATCTATTGTATATATTTTTCTGTATGGTTTCTGTCACAATATAGGCTAGGCCTATATTTATTTATTTTTTCCCTCTATAATTTCACTTGAAACGGTTGTGTTCATTTTGCTTCTAGTTCTTAAAATGAGAAAATACTCAGTAAAACATACTATATTGTGATATATATCATTATCGAGCTGTGAATTTACCTATATTGTGATCGAAGATTTTGACTATATCGCGCAGCTCTACTTTATAAACTGTGCAAGTAATAGTTTGTCCTTGTATAATATTCAGCACTTTCCCCACATTTTGCATAGAGCTGCAACAATTAATCCATTAGTTGACAACTATTACATTAAACACCCACTATTTCGATAATCAATTAATCGGTTTGAGTAATTTTTTAAGAAAAGTCAAATCCAAATTCTCTGATTCCAGCTTCTTAAAAGTGAATATTTTCTGGTTTCTTTCCTCCTCTATGACAGTAAACTGAATATCTTTGATTTGTGGACAAAACAAGACATGTGAAGACATCATCTAGGGCTTTGGGAAACATTTTTCACCATTTTCTGACATTTTATAGACCAAACGACTAATCGATTAATCAAGAAAATAATCAACAGATTAATCAACTATGAAAATAATCGTTAATTTGCAACCCTAATTTTGCAGCCTATGTCTGACTCCCTCTGTCTCTTTCTCGCTCTCTGCTCTATCCACACTATTTCAAACATTTGCAAACACTCTTATCATCAGCTGTTTTTAATCCTCTGCAGGAATTAGACATCAATGCTCTCTCCGGCGCTCACCTCACATGAAAACTGCTGAAACAGGGTGTTTCTGTAGAAGCTAAGACTACCCTCTAAGGAGGATCAGGACAGTATATATAGTGTACCATATATGCTCCTCAGCCACTTCTCGCTGTGACACGAGTTGAGTTTAACTCAAAGGCTTCGAGTCCCTCCCTCCGCTCGGCGCCCGGCCGTGAATCTGCATGAGTCATTGTGGACTACAGCTGATGGAAACGAAATGAGACTGTGCAGAACAGGACTGTAGCGTCACATGGGCTGTGTGCACAGGGGGGGAGGAGTGGGAGGGAAGGAGAGGTAGTGACTTAATGACATGGAAAAAAAGGCTTTTATGCTAATGACCGTCTAAATTTATCTCCCACTTTGTGCAGACACACACAAACAGATGCAGGCACACACGCACAGCCACCAGGCACCCAGTGTGTAAGGCTCGGATAGGGAGCCACATGCTGCTCTTTGCAAAAGGAACTATTTTAGTCTCTGGGTGCTAAACGTGGACCATACACAGGGAAGAGAAGAGAAGAGTACTATATATGAAAAGTGATATTGCCCCCGGTAGTGTGGTGGGTGTATGTGTGTGCTCATTGAAGGATTGGAAGTCATTACCTAAGCAAAGGGCTCCCCCATGGGAAAGGTGTCCTGCACCTACAGAGAGCAGCTCAGACTCAACAAGCCAGTTTTATTGAGATGTTTATCTGTCTCAGTGTCTCATGGGAACCTTCTGCACTGCATTTTCTCCAGACTCACACAGACTACTAAAGGTTAGAAAGTGTCAGTAGGCAGGTTAGTCCAATCCTAAGATGTGTATGACCCTTTTAAGAGACTATGAGATCGACTATTTTTTTTCCTTCTGTATAGGCCTTACATAGATTTAAACGCTGCACAACTTTAATACTCTTTGTATCCACGAACCCCCCCTGAGGTTTGTTAGTTTTTAGCCACCCTAGCAGCATGGTTCTATGAATGGCTATGTCGGTCTGTCAGTCGTGCCACCATAGAGTGCTGCAGGGATGATGTATTTTTGTAAGCCAACCAGGAAGATAGCATCTCCCTGGGTTCCCTCGACAAAAAGCCAACGGGATTTTTCCATTGGGTTTTGGATTATTGCAGAAAATAAGCTCTGTGGCAAACAAACATTTATGATTTATGATTTATGATTTTCAGCAAGATAATCTTCGTAATAAAATGCCACTTTGAAGATTTTTGAAGTGTGAATGCAATCGGCAGAAGTAAAAAAGTAAATGTTAGGTCACCAAAGCCAAAGATGACGACTGCTCATTTAGCCATTTTTTAGCAACCGCCTTTTTTAAGACATGTAAAAGCTTCAAAATTCACAAGTGGGATGTTTACTAACGAATTTTATATTGTAGAATAAAACGTTAAAATTTCTTAAGCTTGTGTTAACCACACATCCTTATTTCAAGCATCTAACCAAAAACCCATTAAAAAAAACCATTGACTTCGAGACGAGGGAACCGGAAGTGCAAAAATAGTGCTACCAGCAAGTCAGTAGTTTCACTTTTATTCAGTGACATAGCTTGACATCCAGTCGATAGACTGACAAAAACAATGTCATGGTTCTCAGATGATGTATCCTACTGACCTTGGTGATCCCCTGACTTTTTCTCTAGCCCACCATGAGATTGACAATTTTGGTTTTGAATGAACTGTTGTGAAAACTGTTGGATGGATTGCAGTGAAATTTGCTCCAGATATTAAGTCTCTCAAGGATATCTCAAGGATCAGGTCAACGTTTTAATTTGTGCTATACTTTGGTTCCTGTCCAAATAACTGCAACGCTAATGACATCCCCTTCAGCCTCAGCTGCACTTTGTGTTTAGCGCTAATTTGCAAATGTCAGCTTGCTAATTAGCAAACGCTGGCATGCTATACTCTGTAAATTAAGACGGTGAACATGTTAAACATTAATCCTGCTAAACACTAACAGTGTTAGCATTGTCATTGTGAGCTGTGCCTACGTACAGCTGCCACACAGAGCCCGGCTGTAGATTCTTGGTCTTGTTTTTATAGAAAAAGGAAAGAGGAAGCTATGCCCACTTGCCCAGAGGAAACATGACTCGTCATCCATCTGTTCCCTCCTGCGCCATCCCTCCTTCCTTTCTTCGCAACCTGGCTGCAGCTGCTGCGTGACATCGTCAGCTGATGGGTTGGATTTTTAACACGAGGAGGGAAAAGTTATATATTAAACTTAGTAAAATAAAAATTTAAAATATCGTAAAACAATGGGAGGTGGACGCTAAAAAGAAAAAATGGATGAAAAATGGGAAAGTGGTGTGAGAATGACATAAACATGAGCATTGCTCCAGCCCTGAGGGCCTTCATGTTCACTCTCCTGCACACGTACGCACACACAGAGAGACATGCACTCAACAATGAGCTTCAGGAAGCTGGCTTATCTCTGTCTTCCACCACATCCACAATGACATCCTCCCTCTGCCAGTCTGTCTGTCGGTCTATAATGTAGCTTCTTAAAGCTGAGCTGAGCCCCGTGCCACAGCTGCCAGCAGGAACTGCCTGCCTGACAGCTTATTGGCCTTAAACGCTAATCGCTCACTGGCTGGCGCCCGCCACCCATCAAAAACATCTGCATGTTGTCTGTCTCCCTTCCTGTGTCTCCACGATCCATACACACTGTAATGATACGGGATTGATCTGCTAAGACGCTATCGTCTGGTATTGCGATAAAGTGACGGTGCTGGAGAGGAAGGGAGGAAAGAAGCTCTCGTTGTAGCTAAAGGCTGTGTCCTCCTCACCGAGTCTGTTAGGAGAGCTTTATTGGAGCTTTTGGAGTAAATATTGTGCCAGTGGGGTTTGTTAGTTAACGCAGATGAAAAGAAAGGTCGCTGTTCCCTGCCAAGCAAACTTTGATGGAGCCACAGTATCGAGGTCCCGCCCACACACCTGCCCGAGCCAATCATGAGCCGAGCACGGCCGCATCTTGCAACCTTGAGCCACTTATCTGCTACGTTAGCACCACATGGTAGGTGTTTGGCTAGAAAGACACAACAACTAACCATAATATCTCTATAACTACATTTATGATCAACTTGACGCGTTATATTACATAGACGGTTATGGAAAGTTAAAGTTACATCTCATCACTCGTACAATTCCCGAGCCTGCGGCTGCGCGACTACTTCACTCAGAGCAGCTGTCAATCACAGCTGTCAATCATGACGTCACACCCCCTTTTTATAGCATCATATAACTAATTTAAACCAAACTTATCAGAAAAATTAACACTTGAACATACATCAGTATGATAAGAACTACCAAAAATGACAGAAACCATCTTTGGGAAAAATGTATTTGATGTGTATGTTTTACTTTTTAGTTTGGCCCATGTCCTATCCGCTAACATGGAGGGGATTTATGACCTGTACTGCAGCCAGCCACCAGGGGGCGATCCAGATGTTTTGGCTTCACTATTGGGGAGCTGTCATGTCGTCTATCTTTATATACAGTTTATGGTTTAAAATACTGTCGCACCTAAAATTCATTCAATGTTTTTGGTCCTCCAATTTAGCCCTTTTCCCAGTCTGTAGTCTTTTTTCCCCCCAGTGACATATTTCAGTGGGTTTGCTGCGGTGTATTTATCCAAAATGATGGCTTTTCTTTTTTCCGTGTATCTCTTAGAAATCTCTTACAAACTGTTCAACAGCGCAGATATTCTGCCTTACATTCTGAAAACAAAAAGAGTGCCGTACCCCAGGGTGAGGTTGACTTCAGAGTGAATCAATAATAGAAGAGGAGATCCATGTATTATGAATGAAGAAACAACGCACCCTGGCACAGGAGCTTGTCTATTGCAAAATGTTTATTCAGTAAACTACTACCCCAACACTGGCGACAGTTTGAGGGAAAACACATTAACAAATCCTGTGAATATCAAGAATGATACCGTCTGTTTAGACTTTCAGATCGTATTGTTTTTGTCAAGCAGTGCGTTATCTGACATTACCGCAACTTTGCTGTAAAGTGCAGCGTGTGCCCATGAGACGACGGCGGCTGCTACAGATCCCACAATTCTTTGCATTTATGTGGAAGGCATCCTTAACGTAAGACCAAAATCACAGCCTGGGTGCTACGGTATCAGTTTGCGGTGTAAAATCACATCTGTGAGTGGAATGTAGCAAGTCGACTAGCATGTGGTCTCATTATATAACGGCTGCTCGGCGAAAGAAACAGTTGTGTTTACTTTGACAGTTGCCTTCTCAACTGCTGGCATTCATTTCCAGTATCGGTCTGTATCACAGCATTTCGTGGATGTAGTGAGTTTAGATTCATTCAGAAACACTGATGACGTGTTGCTTTGGTGTTCGTTGCTGGGAACACTTTGACATCTCAGTAGCTGAGATGGGCCTTGAATAGTTTTAATCGCTGTCATCGACTATAAAAGCAATTATCTCTCCAACTTTCTGCTGAGCTGCAGCGACTCTGACACATAACATAGGGCGGTGAGAGATACTGCAAGGTGTGAATTTAGTTTTAAAAGGGATAGTTTTTTGATATGTGGTCATCATGAGTACCAGTGGTGTTGATATTAAAGCACAAACGCAATGGGAATGGAAATGTTAACATATGTGGATTGTAATTCAAATGGCTAAATGATTTACCTCTTAAGCAGGCCGACGGATTGTTTCAGAGGCTGTAGCAGGCTCAGTCTTAAAGCTAGAGTGAAGATACTGGTATTATATGAAACTAGAAAAACTAAGGAATTGATTGGTACCAACCATGTCATGTTAGCTTGTCGGGAAGGTTGTTAAATAATGCTCTAAAATTACGTTAAATTGTGGCGAGGAAAAACTGGCATGGCCATTTTCAAAGGGATGCCCTGACCTCTGACCTCAAGATAGTGAAAACTGTATCTTATCAGATAAAACAGATGTTGACAAACTACATAATTTGCAGTTGAAAAAAAGGAAATAAATCTAAATATATCTTATTGCAATACTCAACATATCGCAAAATGTGACTAAAGTATCGTTATAATATCGTATCGTGGGGCCTCTGTTGATTCCCACCCCTAGGAAACAACTTTAAAGAGCACTTGAGAGTCTTCTTTTGTTACAGATCACTGACTATTTTACTCTATCCTATAGCTATTATTTGTGCTTCATAATCAAAAGGTTGCCGCTATAAAAACAAAAGTCAACTACTGCAGCCTTATTCTTCATATTACATGAAAAGCTTAAAATCCACTGTTGCAAAAATTGCTTAGTCAGAGCTTTTTCCACACAGTCTGCTTTCAAGTATTCACCCACAGCTCGACTTTGCTGCTGCCTTGAACAATACAGTTCCTCTGTCACGCCCATCCAGTCTCCCACATGAAATTCTTTCCTTACAAAGCCATGTGTTGATAACCAAGGAGGGGCTGATTTTTGTCCCCTCAGGCTAATGTAACGACATAAGTTTTAGTTCATGGTCAACCTCAAGTTTCTAAGCTCTACTTTTGATTCTTTAAACAACATACTGGCCTATATAAGATATGTTTGTCTTTGGTTTTGTAGCTGTGGAAGCTTGATTATGCAAGCTTGATTCATGCTGTAACCATCTCACTACTTGCTATTTTTTTGCCTCTGTAGCTCACGTTGATAAATCAGAGACTGTAATGAGTGTGGGATGTTTGCTGGTTTGCAAATGAGCCAGTCAGTCATTCTGTGTGCAGGCGCACTGGCTGGCAAGTCATGCTTTTCATTCAACCAACCAGCAATGTCCTCCTCACTAAGAGAGAGCAGCTTGAAGTAATCAAAGCGTGAAATGACATCCAAAGCTGTGGATCGGGTAGATGCCGTTTGAAAGAGAGGCTCGCATGAGGAGGGGTAGCCGGAGGAGGTCTATTTGATGTGACACGTTGTCATTACCAGGGCATCATATTTTATTTTTAGCCCTTTAGATTTAAAAGAGGAGGGGGGCGATTTGCACTTAAACCTGGGTCTAAATTTGCCTGATTTGCTACAGTAGAGATTGTCCAAAGTGAATCAGCACAACACAGCTATTCACATGAGGAGGAGGAAATCAATTTAGACTAAAACTAGGCCTGCTTACTGTATTATTCATGGGTGAATGATAGAAATAGCTGCCAGTCTGAATCAACACTAACATTTATTGGCACATAAGGTGGGTTGGGTTGTTTGCTTTTGATCCATAACAGCCAAATAAATGACTGGATGTGCTTGCTTTTAGATACCATAGAAACACTATTTGCAGTTCAAATGACACACCTTGATAGCAAACAGTGGCAAGTGATTACTAGATTTTTGCTTTTAGTTTGCATTTTTCGCTCTGGACCTGCTCACAGCCTTTTGTTTTAAGTTCTCCTGCTGGATTATTTGTTAATTATTCTCATTTTTAGTCCCAATTGGGTTCCTCTCTTGAACAATACCAGCCATGACAATAACAGAACAAAAGAAGCTGGCTCCTGTTAGTGAGGCTCCTGTGCTTTTGTGCGTCTCGGTGTGTGTATTCATGTATTCATGTATACAAAAACCTCCATATTCGCTGCCAAATGCCATCTGATACGATACACTCGGGCTAATGCTGCAGATGATTTGCCGCTAAATCTGTTAGTCGTGCAGACTAAAGGACCTACATACTTAAGGCTATATCCGTCCCGTCCCCCCTCACTCTCTCTCTCTCTCTCTCTCTCTCTCTCTCTCTCTCTCTCTCTCTCTCTCTCCCCCTCATTAATCATGCAGGATCCATAGATAATGGATGGTGCTCGTGGTGTCTGTAGCCTTTCACTGCTTACTGGCCAGACGGATCTGTTAACATGACCTATATACATGGACGGGCCATTGTGCCTTCAGACATGCATCAGTGAACGCGACATCAAACAAACATGAAGGGATCTTAGTGGATGAGTTTCACCTTTTACAGTATTTAGTGTAATGTGTTTTTCGGTCACTTAGTCACTCGTGTGTCTGCTGTGCATTTCCTGCTTCTATTTCGTCTCAAATCAGGCTTTAAATACTCTGTAATTTAGACAGGGTTTAAAGAAAAAAAAAAAAGAAGTGCACAGTCAGTGACCATGTATGACCACAAATGTGCGGTGATGTCATTGCACTGGAATAACAGCTCTTGCATAGCAATTACTTATATTAGCCTTGTGTGTTAGGTCTGTTTGTGTAATTTAGGGTTGGTGGAAAAATGTATACAGCATCGCTCTGTCCGACTGTGAAAAGGCCCGCTGTTGTCTCCTTTTGCAGGCTTTGTAATTGGACCTGTTGATTACTGACTAACAATCTGGTCACTATTCTGTCTTTCAGAGGAATTGCGATATATCTCAATATATATATGTTATCGCAATACTAAAGCACATCACAAAATGTTTAAAATTGCAATAAGATCATATCGTGACTTAAGTATCGTGATAATATTGTATCGTAGGGCCTCTCGTGATACCAATCCCCCTAGTGTATATGCATTTGTAAAAAGAGATTGAAGGCAGAGAATAGAGAAATAAATCTGGAAGCTTTTACTTTGTGCTTATGTGTACGTGAGTGTGTGTAGTTTGATGATGAGTGATGAATAGCCGAGCCACCCGGGACACATACTGTAGATCCTTAATAGCGAGATGCATCAAACATCATCCCTGAGTCATCACTATTTACGGGCTGGAAAACATGTACAAACACAACACTGTGTATTACCTACAGTAATGATGTCAGTGAGTGATAATTCAACAAGACTGAGAGGTGGGTCATGATGGGGGGGTTTAATCAAAACAGCCTTAAGATAATCAAATTTACAGGATAAACACGATCCAGTCAGATCAATAGGACGTAATATATATGCCCCTCTTTTCCATCCTGCTCCATATGGTTCAGGATGAGTGGAGATAAAGTGGTAGTAATCAAACAGAGAGGTTTCCATTGTCCTCCCCTCGACGGATCCAGTCTATCTCACTATTATCTGGAGTAAAGCCTCTTTGCTGGGCCATTTGGAGACATTAGGAGATGAAACCCAGCTTTACTATGACGCGTCAGACGGAGTGTATTTTCTCAAAAATACAATTTATATACAAATATAACACAATAATACATGTATTGATAGAAAAGGTTGATATTAATGCAATAGTGTTGTTGCACATTTTAGCGTGAAAACCATAAAAATCCTGTAAATGGCAGTCCAATTACTAAAAGCTTTACACTGTTTTTTTTTTTCATGTGATTAATTTGCACATCAGTATATTTTTTCGAACTGTTGTTTTTGTCATGAATATTTTTACACAGTAGCCTACATGAATATTACTTGGCGAAAAAAATATGTAATTTTTTTTGGAAAGAGGAACATTTTTCCGAGCTTTCGCACTGCGAACAAAGGCATCAACCAATCACGTTGCGCGGAATGGGTTGAGTTGACCCTATATTATGTGCTTGGGGGCGGCAGTACCTCAGTATCTCAGTCCATAGGGTCTTGGCTTGGGAACCAGAGGGTTGCCGGTTCAAGTCCCCGCATGGACTAAGTACTGAGTGCGAACTGGTCGCTGGAGAGATGCCAGTTTGCCTCTTGGGCACTGCCGAGGTGCCCTTGAGAAAGGCACCAAACCCCCAACTGCTCGGGGCGCCTGTCAGTTAACTAGTGACTACCTAGTAACTACCTTGTTAGTCAATAGCTGACTAGTAAGTTAGCTAGTGACTAGCTAGAGATAGTTAGCTATTGACTACATTGTAACCAGCTGGTTAGTCACTATCTAACGAGCTACTTAGCTCGTGACTAACTAGTAAGTAGCTAGTTAGACACTAGCTAGTTACAAAGACTGAATTCCTGTTGATATGAACAATAGGAATCCATGTCCCACTGGATAACTACTGTATGCTTGTGGCAGTCATTGAATTTTAATTAGCAATGTGATACTATTTGCACCTTAGGGGACTGTGAAGGAAACATTTTAGGGATAGCCGTGTTTTATGCTACTTTCCAGCAACTGATATCTGGGATTTACTTTGTTCACAGTTCAGCTAATATCTTCTGTATCTCTACACATTCCACAATGCACCATATGTAATGTCCTCACCTGTGTGGTTCCTCGTACTATTACTGTATTTCTCATTATTTATTCATCTGTCTTAATATCGCTCTAATCCCAGAACTTGGCAAAGGCCCAGTTTGAGCTGTCAGTCTTTTTGGATTCATACGTCTGTAACATAGTTTTTTATGTCCCTCTGTGCAGGTTAACTTTGTGGCATGTCAGCTGTTCGCCCTGCTGATGGCCGTGTGGTTTCGGATCTACCTCCACCCCAGTAAGACCAGTCCTTTCATCAGACATGTGGTGGCCACTCTGCTGGGCTTCTACTTGGCTCTCTTCTGCTTTGGCTGGTGAGTCACTCTCCTCTATTCAGCTCTGTTCTTGTCATCACTGTTCTTTTATCCTTCTTTCCTTCCTTCCTTCCTTCCTCAGAAATTTCTTCCTACAATATTATTTTAGTGGGATTTTCCTTTTCCTGCCGACTGTGGTCATGTCCCAATTTCATGCTATTGTAAATACAGATTGTTTGAAAGGATGTTGTTAATCTCACGGTTCGGCTATTGGTATGTGAAATGTCATGTAATGTTATGCAATGAAAGGAAATTATATAATGAAGTGTCCACTTTCAGTTTGTGATTTACTACGTTTCCAGGATACCTCTCCATAAATCCCAGAGAATGTACTTGAGCATTTCAGCTAGAGCTGATATGATTAGTCGATTAGTCAGTTAGCTGACAGAAAGTTAATCAGAAACTCTTTCGATAAACTATTCATCTTTTAAATAGCTTATTAAAGTAGCAGTAGGCAGTATAGTTTTGGCATCATTGGGCAAAAATTCCATTATAACCTTTCAACATATTGTAATTCAAGTGTTCTGAGAAATAACTAAACTTCTGAACCTCCTCATGGCTCTGTTTTTAGGCTTTAAAAAGTCTAGCACGTGACGGGAGACTTTGACCAATCACAGGTCATTCAGAGAGAGAGAGAGAGCGTTCCTATTGGCTGTGCTCCGGTCATGTGACCAGTACTTGGCGTTCCTTTAAGCCATCTCAACCTGATCTCAACAGGCCAACTTAATCATTATACAGCTAAACCGTGCACTACAAGATGATTCTGAAAACATTTGAGGCGAGAAATAGGCATTAACGTAACATAATATTGATTCATATTTGATCAACGCTGCCTAGTTTGACCGTTTGGTCGGAGTTCGCGAGTGATCGACAGCCGGCTCTCATTGACAGCAGATGGACAGCAGACCTCAGATCAGCTCTGACTGCTTGTTTTCCTCCGGTCTGTGAAATCTTGCTGATGCCGTTAGGAGCACCGGAGGACACAGAGGCACATGATTTTTTTCAGGTTACCTGTTTCATGTACTACTGTCACGATATAGCGACCGTTTTATGTATATTTGCTCCAATTTCGCCTACTTCAGCTTTAAGCAACTATGCCAAACATTTGGCTGGTTCCACCTTCTCAAATGTGAGGATTTTAAGCTTTTCTCTTTGATACTGTATATCAGCGATTCTCAAAGTGGGGTGCAGGGACCCCCAGGAGTCTGTCGTCCGCAAAATAATTTGCTATAACTTATAAAATTGTGCCCTATCATTAAAAAGTGCATAACTACACACCATTTTTGCCAATAAAACAAGCATATTGTGTCCCACCCACGTTAGCTTTGGGCCAATAGAAACTCTGATATGATGGTGACACACAGCAGTAAGTTTATTATTTTTTGAAGCACTTACTGAAAGTCTACTGAGAGCTCCTGTTGATTGGATTTGGATATTGTGTAATAATTAAACGTTACCTGAGCAGAAGGTGTGAATGATAAGTCAGTGAACAAATTAAAAATAAATCGCAGGGCACATTAAATTCCTTTTTTTTTTTTTTTTAAGAATGATTAATTCATTAAACGGTTAGATTTTATAATGAGTAACATATTCTTAAATTGAAACAGAAATTTCACTTAACAAATTGGATAAGTGTGTCATTTAATGTGAATTTAATTATCTGCGTAATAGACTGCTTTAAATTTCAGTGTTAATTATTCATTAACCAGTAATCACTTACACAGTCTGAAATGACTCACTGATAATATTTCATACATTTTTATCTACATGTGGTTGGTCATCGGTGGGAATACAATATATACAGTACTGAACAACATGAAGGGATAGTAGCTATATAATAGAGTAATAAGAGTAGTTTTAATTTTTTTCATTATCGATTAATCTGCACATTTTTTTTCAGATTAGTTGAAGAGTGTTTAATTCAATGTCTTTATGAGAAATTATGAGTTGCTCCACTGAGTTTTCTTATTCTGCTTTTGTTCTCCTGTCATCATCCTCCCCCCCCCCCTCTCTTTTTCTGTCTCATTCTCCCTCACCCCGTCCTCATTTTCTCCATCCTCGCCAAAGCAAACGGGTCGATAGGGCAGTAACGGATATCCAATTATAAAGCTATTGCCCTGTAATAGACAACCCACTGTACCTCTGGCAGAGTGCCTCTCAGAGTGCTGCTGTGTGTTTGTGTGTGTTTGTATTGGACGGCAAACCTCGGAAAGATTAGCCAGACATCCAGCTTGTGGGGAGAATGCTAACCAGGTGAAATGTTACCTGGTCATCGGGTAATAGGGTGATACGGTTTTATGTCATCACCTCGCCGACAGACGGTTCATGTACATGATGCAACTGACACTGAGCTGCGGTTGGTTCATGTTATTTGTTGTGGCTGGGAGAGGCGATGTAAACAAAGCTATCTTCAAGCATGACAGGATAGTGTCACACAAAAGCGACTCCTATTTCTAAACCAAAAGCATGGGTAATGCATGATTTTAAATGTTTATAATGCCTTTCTCCCTAACTCCTTTTTCATGAATCTGCATTTGACACGAGAAAAATAAGTATCAAGCAGCGGTAAAAGATATATACAATAGCAGTGCAGCTGTCAGTACCCATTGGCTCACCCATACTGTAAGTAGGGCTGCACAATTAATCGGATATTAACCGGGATCACAATTTTGGCTTCCCACAATTAAATGAACATGATCGTCTGCGAAATTGACGTCTAAAATGCGCGTTCTGCTCACAGAAAACTGTGCTGCATATCAAATGAAGCGCTTCCTAGACTAACAGCCAGCCACCGGCCGGTGATCAACATACTCACTTTTGGGTATAGATATTATCTAAACAGCCAATGTGTTTATGATTAAATTGAGAGCATAAAATTGTTTATATAGCTCTTAATTTTGCCCTCGAAGTACACCAGATTGAAGCATTTAACTTTAAAATGTTGCTAACAAAAGGGTAGGGTGAATATTCTTGTATTTTTTCATATTGCAATATATATAGCGATGGAAAAGTCTCCAATGACGGCTTCTCAGTTGAGTAGCCACACCTGTACTGTTGTAGCAATACAAGCAAAAATATGTGTATAAAAAGGAACTGAAACCTAGAATTACAAGAAAAGTATAATGACTGTACTGTATTCACTGAGCTGTGAATGGGCGCTGGTTTATTGGGTAACAAAACAAGTATTGCGAAAACAAATCTTTGCATCAGAAAGGAAAGGGACATAGAGTTCTTCTGTTCAGACAAAAACAACACCCATTGCAACAAATCCCATATGTTTTCAGAGTAACACACATGCGTAACGAAAAACAGAAATTAGTTATTACACAGTTCAGGACTCTTGTGATTGACCTGCTAACTTGATGTCGGATCAATTTGAAAAATACCATTCGTCTTAACATCCTCTTTGTCCAAATGGGCCAAAACAATCAACAAATGTGCGTCTGTGAAAGCCTGCCAAAGAGTTTTATGTGCTACGGCGATTAAAAGAGCACAAGCTCCTTTAAATATCTATAAGCAGATATATTCAACAAAGGTATTTATTGTGCTTGGCGCAGTGCTCCAAGCTTATGTTAGACCCCTAATTACAGGAATAACTATCACTTACATATCTGATCTTTACAATCTCTAACCATATAATGATGCAGAAGCTGAAAATGAGTGGTTCAAAAAGACAGATGTAATTATTTGATAAACTTATCAAGCAGAGTAAGGTCACAGCAACTCACAGCCGTGCACGTTAATTGTTTATAGGATCCCAAACAGCTTCTGCAGGTGCAGCTTACTTGTGTGAAATGCATGAATGCATCTGTGCACACACATGCATTTGCACCCTTTTATTCTCACACACACACACACACACACACACACACACACACACACACACACACACACATACGCACACATAACATTTTAAGCTTTCATTGCACGCACACTGTTCTTTCTTAGAGGGCACCTGGCTGCAGCCCTGGAGGATCTGCCTCGCAGATGCTGCAGAGTGTTGGTTTATTTTCGGATGTATTCCCTCCCTGTCACAGACGCACAAGCTTCTCTCTGAATGTCACTGGAGAAAACAATTGAACAGTTTCACATTCCCTCCGCCAAAGGGGGACTGAGTTCATTTTAGCTTTTGTAGACGTAATAACAGATCATGTTTGTTAGATACATCCCAGGCTAGCCGGGCAGAAGTTAACACTAACTAAGTGCACCACGTGCATTACATGCACCAAATATTCAGGTTTTTTTTGCCCTTATTCCTACAAAGCTGTTTACATGGCTAATGAACATGAATATTCCACTAATATTCCAGTTTACATGCAGATGTGCATATTCCGATCAACGTCAAATGACCAAATGGAAGACCCATTTAACAACCCATTTGGCTAAACAAGTCAGCTGGCTACCTATAGTTCCCTATTCTTACCATCATCATCATCTGGTCCATTTGAGGAGCTCAGGACATTCTCATCACCAGGGCCGATGAATCCTACGTCGACGCCATTCTCGGTTGTGTTTGACAAGAGTCGATGCCCTAATATGTCATTTATCAAATCGGGGCGGGACTTGTTGGACCAGCCTCCCTCTTTCATTCCTTCATCCACCTTCTTGAAAAGATTAGCATTGCAATATTCTCACATATCCAAAAACCGTTGATATCCAAGCCTTTCGTAATGTTTAAAAGTAGGCGTGTTTGTCCTTCTTTTCTTTTGGGCATGCACCTCTGCAAACTGTCAGCTAGTTGGTTTGTGTACAACACTCAGAGTTGGCCGTAAACAGGCAAGAGGTTGTATGTCTCAAACTGTAAAAACCCCAATTGAGATGCATATTCCGATGTATAATGTACATGTCCAGATAATGCTAGTAAAACCTGAATAATATCAGCATATCCCACATGTCCTAATCAGAAAATGCTCCATTCGGAATAAGGCCTAATTCAGAATATCCAACAAAATATGCTGTTTACATGATCAAATTCGTCATATTGTCATATTTGGAATAATAGTGGAATATTAATGTGCATGTAAACGTAGTCATTGTCTTTAGATATCTTTTTTCCTCTCCCATCATCAGATATTAGTGCATTCTTAACCCTATTATTTGCTGAGCAGTTCGTTTAATTCACCCAGCTTGTGCTCCATTGTTCCCTGCCAACCCCCGATGCCCTTGCCCTCTTTGTTGACTCACCACTAACACAGTGTGGCATCTCTCCTCTCCTGGAGGGCCTGACGTCGGTAGCATCACACACACTGTGCCCTTCAAAGACCCATCTGGTAGCTGCTGCCGCTGTTGAACTGTGCGTGTGTGCGTGCTCCACGGGAAGGGAGAGAGGTGGACATAAGTCAGAGTTTGATCAACACACACACAAACGCACACATTCAAGTACAAGACACTGCAATGGTGTGATGTAAGGAATCAGCTGGAAGGCATTGGAATCAATTAAGAACATAGTGTGATGGGGATCGTCAGTATCCTGCCCTGTGACTGCAGATGACACGTTACTGGTTACGAAGGTCTGGCTTCACATGGCTGATGGCGTGACTGTTGTTTCGTAATGCTGTTATTTCCTCTTCCTAATGACCGTACGGGATGACAAAGAAGGATGTGGATGGTAGTACAGAGAGCAAATAAAGTGTAATATAGTCTGGTATAAGGAAGAAAAAAAGTTGAAAATAAGGTCAGTAAAGTAATTTATGGCGTCTGTCTCTCCACAGGTATTCCCTCCATTTCCTGGTGCAGAGTGGTATCTCCTACAGTGTGATGGTCTTCGCTGGCCTGGAGCACATGCACAAGTAAGTGCACAAATGAAATGCAAAATTTGATTAAAAGATGTACAAGGTTATTTTGCTTTATGGTTCCTGGAAGTGTCAGAATCACACAGAATTGTAAAACGCCTCATCATTTCCCGCATTAAGGCTTCAGTAGGCAAAAGCTTTTGGCATCGTTGGGCAAAAATTCTATAATAACTTTTCAGCATATTGTTCTGCACCTCCTCATGGCTCTGTTTGCAGGCTATAAAAATCTATTTCAGAGAGAGAACGTTCCTATTGGCTGTGCTCCGGCTGGTGGGCGGTGCTTGGTATTTCCTCAACAGATCTTAACATGGCTTCCGGGTCACAAACTTTCTCATTTTACAGCTAAACAGTACACTACAACATTTGAGGCGAGAAATAGGCATTACAGTAACAGCTGTTTTCCTCCGGTTTGTGAAATCTTGCAGATGCCGTTAGGAGCACCGGAGGACACAGAGGCACATGATTTTTTCGGATTACCTGTCTCATGCACTACTGTCTGACTGTATTATTAAAAAAAAACTTTTTTTTTAATCATATTTGCTCCAATTCTACCCACTTCTGCTTTAATAAACCTCAAAATTGCGAGTAGAAGCATGACAAAGACATTTTGTCAAAGCCAGTAAACCAAAATCTTGTCAGAAATTCAGATTTCAGATGCCTCATATCAGTTGACTGTGGACCAATCTTGCATTTGCGTCATCACGCGTTTGTCTTGTGTGTTTTTTTAAGGCATGTGAGCCTGGGTCACGATGACGATGGCTCTGCCCCCGGGCTTCCATCTGTGACCATTGCTCATCAAGACAACCACACACACACACACACACACGCACACACACACACACACACACACACACACACACACACACACACACACACACACACACACACACACACACCATTGTCTTTGATGCTATTTTTTCCCAGAACTCAAGGTTATGAGTGCAGGTGTAAAGTTCAAACAGTAGATGTTCCCTCTGGGGAGAGCTCTTTAAATAGATGGTGACAAAACATTAATGACAATAGCGACTGCCCTCAGAAAGAAAGGACTCAAACCCCAGTGATAGCAGCCGCACAGTAACACACAGGACGTCTTTATCCAGACTAGAATATGGCATTTCAACATATACCAGTGTTACACATCAAAAGTCACATTACTCCTGGAAGTTTAACCCTCGACAAACAGCATTAATGTGCTTTTAGCCAGGTGTTCCGGCTCTTGTGTATGTGGGTAGATAAGCTGCTCCCTCTTACAGTAACTCTTATGAAACTGAAAAAACTGTGGTTGTCGCCCAAGTCAACACAATGTGCAGCTCAGGGGCAGAGAGAAGGAGAACCACAGAGGCAGGACGTACTGACATGCTCATGTTTGCAGAGGGCGTTGAACCCACGGCCTCAGGGTTTTTGCATAACAAATGAATTATTATCTCAGCAGCACGTTGTGATTTAACTGGGCTTTTGGGCGACTCAGTGTTTAACCCATGGCCTTTACTCTTTGAACTACACTTGAGTTGGTTGCATAAGTATCCAAGGCTATCATATATTTCAAGACCTCATATGCATATGTATATTCATATATACAGGAATGTGACTCACTGTGGTTCCTTTTCTCTATACTGTTTTTATGCCTACGCGTAGGGGTGTAAGGATACATCAGTCTGGATCGATATATCGATTCAATGATCAACGATCCAATAGCATCGATGTAAAGTGAAAACATCAATACGTATCATCTTTAAGATACGCCTTTAATTTGAAATTCCCATGGCAAGTCTGTGTCACCATTTCTGTCCAAGCACACCTCCCTCCTACAGAGCCTAGTAATAAAATTGCCAAATCAAATTTAAGTTGCTTTTTGTGAGTTGATATAAATGATTGTGTTAAATGATATTGTCTCATATTGATCGCATTTTGATCTAATGGAAATTGTATTGTGGCAGACTTTGTCATATCCGCAAATATCGTATTGTTGTCCAAAGAATCAATATGATATTGTATCATGATGAAACCGCCGCTGGCGATAGCCGTGGTCGAAGGCATTATGTTTTCGGGTTGTCTGTCCATACCATTCTTGTGAATGCGATATCTGAGTAACTCTTGACGAGGGAATTTCTTCAAATTTGGTACAAACATCCAATTGAACTCAAGGATGAACTGATTCGATTTTGGTGGTCAAAGGTCAACGTCACTGTGACCTCACAAAACACGTTTTGGGCCATAATTCAAGAATTCATATGCTAATTATGACAGTTTCACAAATGATGACGTGATGATGTTTTGGACAGACATGGATGTAAACTGCAACCTGACTGGTTGGTGGAGGCATAACCATGAGGCGGTAATTCTAGTTTTCCATTTTCTTATCATTATTTGTTTGTCTGTATTTGGTTTGGGGCTTTCCTTGACCACAGAAATTCTTAGTCGACTAACACTTATATACGATTTTGTTGACTAATCCATTAGTTGATTTAATCGACAGAGTTTCTCCACAAAGAATCATGCAAAAGCACCACTTTAAATCTTGTGTTTACCAGAGTTGTGCTCCTAAGTTTCTTGGAAATAAGTCAATCAGCAAGAAAAAATGACTAATACACTAATGAAATCTTAGTCAACTAACACCAAAACGACCGGTTAGTCGACTAATAGACTAAGAGGGAGCAACTCTACTTTGAATAGATGTAAGCCTGAGATGTAAAACTGTTTGAATTTTAGTCTTCTTTCTCGATAAAAACAGAATAGTCAAATATTTCAAGACATGGAAGTAAGCTTGTGGTGAAACTCCCACCGTGCCCCATTTTACACCACCTTCTCAGGATTATTACATGTCCCTTTAACCCTGCGTTTGTTCCTACTAGTGTACTTTTCTTTCCAATCTAATCCTGATAATTAAGTTGTCGCTTTCTCTCCGTATTTCTTTCTTAATTTTTTTAATCCATCGTACTTAATCTCTCATCTCCATCTCCCAGTCAGCCATGCCTCCTCTTTATGTTTTTACAGTATTAACTAACACACTGTAAGCCTTGCTAATGATATAATACTGCTGAGTAGAGATAGAATGAATCAGTATGATGCTGAATATATACACTTTTACCTCCAATAACACCTTCCACTGTGAGAGTTGCTTGCTGCACTTTGGGAACACGCCCTGAACAACTCCCAAGACCAGTGCACTGTGGCAGGACTTGTGTTCTCTATTAGTTGATACCCGACCCTTGGGGGGGTGTACAGTAGAGTGAGTGCATTGTGACAGCTTTATGGAGTCGCTAAAAGCTCTTTTTTGGGACTGTGGGAATGGCTGTGAATGCGAACCCGGCTTAGTGTGGCTCTGGACTGACCACTTTGTTCAGCGGCGAGGCATCATATTTCATACTATTCTACTCTCTGGATCTCCCACTCTTCCCCTCCACCACTCCCTCACAACTCTCTTTAACAGTTGTCTGATGTGGTGAGCGGACGGGGAACGTTCTCGACGCTTACCTACTGAACACAGCACGGCCTGCTGGTTGATTGTGAACTGTGAAATTGTTAGATGGGGTGTAACCAAAGAGGAAGGCTGTGACAGTAATGCAAGTGCCCTCTTTAATTGATACTGAAGAGGAACCATAACAAAATGATAATAACTAGATATAAGACAAGGTGTGCTATCAAGCTTGATGTAAATATAGTCTTTGCGAGTGATAATGACACTTTATTTTGCTTTATTTTATTAAAGGATATTCTCTGTTGGTGAAGCAAATTTGCAGCATGGCAATGGTCTATTAAATGTCTATTTGCACCCCTCTCGCCATATTTCTACTGGTTGTAACCAGTTTAATCAAAGAGTTTGTTTAAAAAGAGGTACAATTATACAGTAATTAACAAGACATGAAGCAGAAATTAGAGGAAAGTCTGAAAAACAAATCGAATTAAGGCCTTTACACACTGGGGACGGGACAAATAAACTCCCTTGCGAATATTACATGTCTATGGCCTTTATTGTGAAAGATAATGGAAGGAGTGGATCTGGTTTGCGCTGCCTTTTTTCAAGGTTGAAAGGAGTAATAAAGTTTGCCGTCCTGGTTCAGCGTTGGTTGTACTTATTTCCACCCTCTCGTGTCACTTCTGGTTGCAAAAGAAACACATGGCGACGGACAAAATGCCAAACTCGAGGCCTCAAAACAGCAGTCCACAAACCAATGGGTGACGTCACGGTGAATTCGTCCACTTCTTAAATACAGTCTATGGGGTCGACTGAATTTGACCGAAGGAGGGAAGGGTGATGCTGACAGTTGAGGCCCTGCCTTCTCGCTATTTATCCAGTATCTCAGTCCCACTCCCAACCTAGCAGCTCAAGAACACTAAAGCAGAGCAGACACTTTACAGCACAGGAGCACTGAACACACTTTAGCTGTCTAGGAGGGTCTATACTCATGAAACCACTCTACTACTCTATAGACATCAGCAGCTCCAGTTACAACCAACTTTACCTCAGGATGGTCTGAGTTAAGGGACATTTTATTTTATCTGTAACATAAGCATGCAATTTAATTGGAATTCATGTCAGTTTTGGTGTGAAAGCATGACTGTGAACCTGACGGTGATAAGTGTGCAAATTACTGACTCACAGTCGCCTGCTGAACAGATGGAAATTTCCTCTGGATCTGCGTATGCATGAAATGTGCCTCGAGGCATTTATTATGTGTACACAGCCTTAGAGAGAAGGTCTTGGAGTGTTCAGACATTTATTTATAGCCTGTTTTTTTTGTTTTCATTGCTCCATGTGCTGTGTGTATCCTTACCTGCGGCTCCTGCGGAGCTCCATGTCTGCGGTGCGTTGACCCGTCTACTGCCGTCCCACAGTGGGAGGCCAGCCCGCTTTAGTCCCAGGCTCCATCCGATGCCTCGAGTGGAAATGAAACACCCCCCTCTGAGCTGCGAATTACACAAACACAAATCAGAGGAGGATCCCTGGTGGGCCCGCTGCAAATATAGCTGCTGCAGCACATATAGCTCATATCCTCACTCATGACTGCAGCTGCGTGCTGCCAGGAGAGAAAACTGATCTTGGTGAAATAGGGTTGTTGCTAAGGATTTGAAATGTTAGAGCCAACAGGAAAAACTTCAAGCTTTCTTGCATTGCTAAAATGTCCATTTTACGTCATATAATCTGGTGTAAAATATGTATAAATATAACGGTGGTCTGCAGCAGAATATTGTCTCTAGATTCGAGAAAATGTCAACTTAGGTAACACCCTATTGTAAGCAAGTGTAACAGGACACCTTACTCCACAGGCAGGATTTGATTTTTGTTCACATTCATGTATTTTTGCCTTGTAGGTTTTAAGTGTATTGCAGTGAATGGTACCTAACATAGGAGACATTTGTGAATGAGGAGCAAAATGATTTATTGAGACAAGTTTTTGACATATGAGACAGTTATGCTAACCAGGTTAAATTCAAGTTAAATTTCACAATTAATGAACAATCCATTTACAAAACAGATGATGAACAACCTGAGATCTCTGATCGCTGATCTCTTGGCTAATGTCGGTTTCCTCAAACCTGCCAACAATTTCTTTTTCATCTTCGCTGTTCTCAGCTGTCCCTGCAAGTTCTTGTATTTTTCGCCACGATGAGTCCGATAGTGGCACCAAATATTATATTTCTTGAGGAACTGGTCCAATTTTCTTGGAAAACCTGACACTCTATGTCCACTTTGCTCCTTTTTGGACAAAGACATTTTCCGCCAGCGGCTCCTGCATAAACAGTAGTCCACGCTTGACAGTGTTGTATCATGTAGCCTGTACGTAAGCATGTGGGATATATACTGTATAATAGCGTAACCAGCATAGGGCATGCTACTGTTATTAGAACAGCAAAACCCACAGTGGACAAGTAGGAATAGCAGTGTGTTTTATTAAAAAATAGGATTCAATGACTTCTCCGCAATTTGCAAAGTCATCCAGTGGGCCGGATTGGACCCTTTGGCGGGCTAATTCTGGTCCTCAGGCTGTATGTTTGACACCTCTGATTTAGGGTGTCCAGTATAGAAAGCTCTATGCAGTACATTTAAATGAGCCCTGTTGCTGCAGGGCTGGTAATATGGAGGTCTTTTGTAAAGAGCCATGTAGTCTCCCATATGAGTCAGATTATGGAAAATAGTGTGTATACTGAAAAACATGCCAAGTGTGGGTTGGATACAAACGCAGAACTCTCAGAGCACATAACAGGAATGTATTATAATAATCTGCCTTCTCGGCTTTCTCTGTGATTAGTATTAGTGTGTAATCTTTGAGTTTTTAGAGATCTTATTTTTCGTATTATTTTATGTTGTGTTATAAACGCTTGGCAGTAGTGATCAGATGATGTTTTTGGCTGCGTTTTGGACTGCAGATCCAGTATGCTCTCAGAATCAAGAGGTCCCGTTGTGTCTTATCAGCAGCGCAGCCTCGCACTCGCTGCTGTGTTGTATTCCTTCACAGAGCAGCACAATCCTCTTATTGTTGGCAAGCGGAGGAATGCTAGCTAGCTAGCTTTGACTTGGGCTGACTCTGCAACAGCTTTGTACAACAGGCTTTTAGTTCCGCTCTGTCTTTGGCCTTCTGTTGAAAGGTTGTGTTTGTCCTCTGTCTTCAGCCGCTGACCCCGACACATTACTGGAGCCTCCTCTGCTCTTTTGTCCACTTTTTGACCCTCCCTACTTCCCCTTTCTATCGTTCTGCACTGGTACTGAGGCCTCTGTCCTTTGTACTGTACTGTAAAAGGAAAACCTTGTTCTGCCACATGAATATGAGTTAAACTTTCACAATGTGTGCATTTAAGATGCCCTGCCTGAAAAGCTCCATATCAATTGTTGAGAATGACAATTCATGTTAGATATACACTAGATTTCACAGTTGTTTTTGGCTTTTAAACCCAACATTTCTGTATTTTTACAATTTCTTTTTCACCTGCATACTCTAATTTCTGTTTTTCTTTCCTTATTCTGCACAGGTACTGCTTCATTGTGACGCTCGGCTACCTGATATCATGTCAGATCACACGAGTCTACGTGTTCGACTACGGCATGTACTCTGCAGATTTTACAGGGTAAGCTACACTAAGACCACAGAGCTCTTAATTAAAAACCGAAATCCCTCCATTGGTCTTAATTTTGAATGCTTTATGGAAGCTAAAAAAAACAGAAGTTACCAGTCAGAGTCAGGGGAAAATTGGATCTGACTAAACAGAAATAGGAGCGTTTCACACCGCTGTGTCCGCAGGAGGACGTCGATAGCGACTCTTGTGGTTGGTTCCCACTCCTCCAGACTGTCTGACAATTCAAGCAGACAGCCTGCACTCCCAGCATGGTGGGGGTGGCTAGTTGCTAGGCAACCCCAATGCAAACTCATACTGCCTCTGCGAGAGCAGAGATTTCACTCTTTCAACTACCTCGTCTGCCATCCCTTTGCTTTTCTTGAAAATGTCAAATTCACGTTTTCCTAAATATCAGTGTGACCCTTACAGCCAAATGTGCTTTGTTCTACGGAGCCGGATAGTCCCTCTTATTTTTATTAAAAGATCAGAAAATATCTGAGCTGTTGCTTGTTTTTGACTCTGTGGCTTAAAGGGATAGTTTGGGTGTTTTGAAGTGGAGTTGTATAATGTAATTATCCATAGTAGCTCCTTTTAAAATACCCGAACTATCCCTTTAACTTGATGCTGCCAGCAGCAGTTTTCATGTCAAGAACTTGCTGATGAACAGAGGTTTATAAAAGCAGATTAAATCACATGAGAGCAGATTTCACAACGTTCTTTGATAGAGAATGGCTTTATTAAGTCAGGAGGAAGAAGGCTGAGTAGCGTCGGACCGCATTGAACCTCAAGAATAGAGAAGAAGAATAGAAAGAATAGCCACAGGAAGTTCAAAAAGGGCTAGCAGTTTACCATTATGTCTCACTCTAAACTAAAGAAAAAAACAAGCATTGAAAATAAAGATAAATCATGTATAGCAGAAAAATGTGAACTTGTTCATAAAAAGTCAAGCAAAACCCTGTGATGAGCTGCTTGTATGTGCTGCACTGAGTGGAGTGGTTTTTGAGATTCTCAGTATTAACATGGCCTTTTCCCCGTTTGATGCTTTTTATCAGACCCATGATGGTTATAACACAGAAGATTACCAGCTTGGCGTTTGAAATACACGATGGTAAGACAAGCATCAAAGTGTCTCTGTGTGTTTTCAGTGTGTGTGTGTGTGTGTGTGTGCATCCTCTGAGATAAAAAAAAAAAAAAAAAAAAAGTGGCAGACGTGACAGAAGTGAAAACGGTTCAGTTCTCTTTGGAGTTTCCAAACAGATCACATGGCCACGTTTCCGAGCCAGTAGTCAGTTCTGACAATGGACTAGTGAACCAGACAGCAAAAACACAGTTATGTAATGGAACAATGACCAAGTATTCAGTCTCCTCTCCTCTCTGTGTGTGTAGCAGTTTAATGGCTGACAACACAAGCTGAATTGAACTGGTTGATGCTAGAATGGATGGTTCCGGAGGGACGCTTGTCCGATCCATGTGCATGCGCTACTTCGATACATTGGATCGTAACGCTTTAAACATTTATTAGCAAAATGTGTATGTAAACAGTGTATGTAGTTGGCTAGTCATATGCCAGGCTAATGCTGAAGTCAGCTGAAAATGAGCTAAAGAGCCACAAATAAAAGATAGTCTGAAATCACATACTATGCACTACATACTCAAAATGTGTACTATCGTTCAACATACTTTTGTGTGAATAAACAGCAGTATGTATCTTTCCTGAGAGCCTCCTTGCTTGTTAGAGATGTGTAACCATGGTAACCCATGCCAACCTCATGTGACCAAAATGATGATTTGTGAGAATCAAATTCGGAATTAATTTAGAATATAAATTACGCCTATAGCAAAGGGAAATCTTGTACCTACACTTGAATTGAAGCGTTATTGATGTTACAGAGCTGTCTGTCAACGTCTGTTAAGAACGTTGTCGTCACTACCGTATTACATTGTGGGATATTTATGCCGCCGTAGTGGCCAGCGTTGCATACTGTAATACTTCACCGGAAATAGTATGCAATTTACGTACTGTTGGTTTCATACTAAGGTTTTAAAAATACTGAAACATCTCACATACTCTTTTAGCGTACTGAATAGCATGTTAGTGTGGAATTTCGGACACAACCAAGAGATTGACACCGAGGTTGAAATAAACATGTGTGATCAAGTAACAGAGAGGCTTAGAGATTGAGAGGAGTCACTTGGAGACTTAAGTCCTCTCAGGATATTCTAGACTGAACACAATCAGCAGTCTAATAGCCCCGTTTGTGTATTGATGTGTGTATGTGTGTTGGTGGGTGCGTGCATGTGTAGGCCGTGTAGAGTAGAGTTTTAAATTCTGTTCAGGTCACTGATTCTCCTCGCAACTGTGAGTCTGATGAGAAACTAAGACTGTAATCCCCATCCTCAGAGAGCTGTCACACCCTGATACCTGCCTGCTGTTCACACACACACGCACGCACACACACGCACACACACACACACACACACACACACACACACACACACACACACACACACACACACACACACACACACACACACACACACACACACACACACACATTGCACAGCATTTTGCCTTTTATTTTTTGCTATACAGTAAAATACTTATGAAAGACTGTTATATTCCAGCTCTGAAGAATACAGAGTTATTTAAGGCACAATGAAGCTGCTTCACAATTCATCTTTTCGTTCATTTGATTGGGATCAGAGGTTTTTAATTGTGGCCTTGTAACTAAGCACAGCCTTGCACCATGAGCCTTACATGTAGCCCCTTACATGATGCCAACGCTGGCCGCGAGTGTTCACTTTAATGAGTTGCGAAGCCGCAAGTCTTCATAAACAAAGAGCAGACTGATTAAAACAAATTTGCCCAGACATTTGGCCCACAGAATAGAGAGCAGACCTCTACTAACCTTCTCAATAAACAGTAACCGCTATCAGGATGTCTGGCCAAGGTGTAATTTGTCCTCTTAGTAGAGTATTTATCAGGAAGGAGCCAACACTAAAGTATAACCAGTGTCACTCACTGTCCTCTGTTAAAGGATAACTTCGGTATTTTTCAACAATATTTTCCCATGTTTTTGAGTCTAAGTGACTAATGGGGACAACACGTTTTGAAATTGGTCCAGTATTGAGGGAGAGCGCTGTAGACGGCAGCTGATAAGGCTGTAAAGTAATCATTTATGGCAACCTGGTACCGTTAGTTTACGTCCACTAAAAGCGTTTTGTTTTTGCCACTGACCGATTTATATTTTGTGTCTGACAACATTATGGAAAGGACCCCACAGAGAAATAAAACCTTTTTCTTACTTTTTGCTTGATCCGGTCTGTTTGTTATTGTGTGTCTTGCTCGGGGAAGTCTCGTTCTGAAATCTCACGTCACAACCACATTGTCGAAAGCCTCTAAATATTCAGCAAAGACATTGAAAATATTTGAGATAACACTAAGCTACGATTTCGATACTCGAACACAACAAACTATGACAACACCGGTGTCCCGTGGCTCTCCTCTCTCCAACTCTCACTCACATTTCCACCACCACAAGTCACATGACACAATAACAAACAGAAAACGAAAGGTAGGAAAAATATTTTATTTTTCTCTAGGATCCTTTCCATAATGTTGTCAGACACTTATAATAACAATCTGAGACCATCAGTGGCAAAAACAAGCACCGTAATGACAGTGCCAGGTTGCCCCAAATGATTTCATTATAGCCCGTTTAGCGGCTGGCGGCTGCAGCGTTCTTCCTGTGTTGTGTTGTCCCCATTAGACACTTAGACACAAAAACATGGGTAAATAGGGTCCAGGTTGAAAAATACCAAAGTTATCCTTTAACTCAGCAGAAGGAAGTTGTTACTGTTTACATTACAGGGCTGTTCACACATGTCCTTCCTGCCCTCAATAGCCTATGTATTGCAATGACCTCCGGCACTGGGTAGGTTTGGGTGCTATACTGTAGCTGCAAATCTTGAGAGTCAGCAAGTTGTCAATACTATGAAGTATGAGTTTTATCAGAATTAGGGCTGCAACTAACAATTATTTTCATTGTCGATTAATCTGTCAATTATTTACTTGTCTGTGTATTCTGTATTATAATGCTGTTATCCATACTCCCTGTTGCCATTAATTGAAGCTGATTTTCAGAGCATGATTTGCAGGTGTACACGTACATAAATGAGATGAGATTTTTTTTTTATATGACATGTAAATCTTTGTGTCTGTCTATAGGTTTGACCAAGCGAGAAGGGCAGCTGACTCCCAGTCAGAAATACCTAGCTATCAGGTATGTGAATCAGGTATGTTTTTACTGCTTCAGATGATGGGCTCATTCAATCAAGCTGAATTAAAAAGTTGTCTTAAATCAGAGTTAATGAACTCATAGGGATAGGAAATCACCATGCCGCCCGATTATCAGGCTCTCTCTGGTGTTGTCAAGCCGTTGTTAAGCACTCGGTATCTAGGAAACTACACATTCACTACTCTCATGTGAACTGTATTGTAGGAATGCCCTGCCCTCCATCTGTCCTGCATTACAACTGCAGATTCCTTTCCCTGCCAGTTACTATTGGAGACGGCAGTGCAGCTGAGGTGCAGAAATGATGTAAAAAAAGCCGGATGTGAGTGGGGAGATGAGTCGCTGCTGTGAGCTAACGGGGAGTTAATATTTGATTACATAGCTGAACAGAACAGAGATAAGCAGAGACATTTATTAGAAGGATAAACCCCTTGAGATGATCTCGTTTTCAAAGGGGGGCCTTAACACAAATTAACAGAAGAGACAGTCGTGAGAGAAAACAACACAAATACATTCACATTCACACGTACACAGACAAAAGCTCTCCCAGCCACAAAATATAAAAAATACATAAAGTATATAAATGTACACATACCCATACAGAGCTATTTACGTATTTCAGTATGCATTATACAATGTCCTATATTGGATAAGAAATTGTTTAAGGTAAGAATCCATCCATTTTCTTCCGCTTATCCGGGGCCGGGTCACGGGGGGCAGCAGGCTTAGCAGGGAATTCCAGACGTCCCTTCTCCCCAGCAACGTTTTCCAGCTCTTCCTGAGGAACCCTGAGGCGTTCCCAGGCCTGACGAGATATATAATCTCTCCAGCGTGTTCTGGGTCTACCCGGGGGCCTCTTACCAGTTGTCCGTGCCCGTAAAACCTCCAAAGGGAGGCGTCCAGGAGGCTTCATGATCAGACGCCCGAACCACCTCAGCTGGCCCCTTTCGACACGGCGGAGCAGCGGCTCTACTCCGAGCTCCCTCCGGATGTCTGAGCTCCTCACCCTATCTCTAAGGCTGAGCCCAGCCACCCTATGAAGGAAACTCATTTCGGGCCGCTTGTATCCGCGAGATCTCATTCTTTTGGTCACTGCCCAAAGCTCATGAGTTAAATGAAATGCATTTGAAAATAAATTGTAATCAGTGAAAATGATTGAAGTAGATTGAAGTGATGAGAGGCGGAGCAGAGAGCAGGACTGAAATCTTGACGGAATCATTGCAAAAAAATGTTTAGCACAGCTTTAAACACAGTGAATGCACTGATCACAGGCTGAGCTAGCCTATAAGATGCGCCTATAAGGTCTCAGATACGATGCATCAAAGCTTTGTTTCATAAACCTTTGCTGTGCTACTGTGAGTCACCGGCTAACTCTGAGAAGGCTACTGGGAAGGAGAGGAATTGGCAATAGAAACAAGAGCTCCTGTTCAGGCAGTTAGATCGCTACCTCACCCAGCAGATTCAATTCAGTAAGGAAGGGTAAGAGACCACAAAAGCTTCAGAGTCGGTCAAAGCACTCAGGCCATTCCCTCTTGTCCTGGACGGTTCAATAGATTAGACCACACTGGTTTCTCAGCGGACAGGAAGCCATCTCTCATATGATATTTTGCCTGTTATACTGAACGTGAAAGCATCTTTTCTCCTAATAATATCTGCTCTCGTCTCTTCCCCGTGGCCCCTTCAGGCGGATGCCCAGCTTGCTCGAGTACTTGAGCTACAACTGTAACTTCATGGGCATCCTGGCGGGACCCACCTGCTCTTACAACGACTACATGGCCTTCATCGAAGGCACGTGCTATCAGCCGCGCCACCAGGAGAACGCCAACGGCAAGGAGAACGGGAAGTACAAGCAGAGCGAGCCCTCACCCAAGGTACGACACTTGAACGGAAGTGCATGTGAAGTCTGCAATCACTGTGGTAAAATACATTTTGTGCTGTGGCGGGTGAAAAACCCTCAAAGAGAGTGCTTGAATGAGCGGTCATGATATGACAAAATAGGACTTTAAACTATGCAATTCTCTTTGAAGTGCATATACGTTTGAAAAAGGCCGTGAAGCCGTTTTAAGGGGTGCAGGGTAATTAGAATGGTTTCCTTTAGAGAAACAGAATATGAGACATTATTGAGAATGAAATGTCTAAACCTCAAGGTTATTTGTGTTTTCTTACTGCATAAATGCATTCATAATTTAATTACACTCCAAGAAGAGAAGAAGAGAAAGGATCAGAGTGGAACACGGACGTCGCTGAATATAAAACATGCTCAAGGACTCGAGTTAACCTCGAATCAACCTAACTAGACTGTTTGAAGTATCTCCCAATGTGGTTATTGTTGTTTTTTGAATATAACATGATGTAATGGGTTTTAACGAGGCTGCCTCTTTGCATCCCACTATGTCCTGTCTCACCTCCACCCAGAATGACGTCATCTCCAAGCTGTGTACGTGTGCTGTCTCGCTGGCCATCTATCTGTCGCTGTGCCAGCTGCTCCCGGTGGAGCACTCCATAGACGACGGCTTTGTCAGCGGCACGCCGTTCCATCTTCAGGTCGTCTACCTTTACCTGGCCATGCTGGCTCTGAGGCCAAAGTACTACTTTGTGTGGACACTTGGTGAGTTTGATGTGACTTTGTCACTGGAGTACACATTTCTTTCTATATTAAATCCAAGATATATATCATTTATTTTTTCTAATGTCATTGCTGATGAATCAAACTAGCAGCGTGACCGTGATTTGCCCTCTGAAAAGTACCTGAGCGGCTTTTGTGTGTCTCCATCTTCTGTCGATACTGAACTTAAAGACTCTGCTCCATCCCCTCTAATTGCTTGACTTTCAATAGAGGACTAAATCTGGTGTGAATTTTTACACAGAGATGTGTTACTGCTTTGGTTTTGTTCAATTCTACTGCTCATTTAAGTGCTATGAACTCACTGAGCTGTTTCTTGGTTCAGAGAATTTGGTTATTTTTAAAGTTACAGTGTATGTTGAGATGCAGCCTAAAAGAAGCTCTTATTTAACAGCATTTCTTGACGCAACAGTGCCATCTAGTGCCGAGTTGAACACTCACTAATGACAAATACATGTGATGCCAAATCTCCCATCTGTTTCTGTCATTGCTTCCCCAAACTAATGTATTATAAGGATGTTGTCATCCTTTTACTGTTGCTGTTGTAGCACTCAGAAACATTTGTGCCTTTCTCCCGCAGCTGATGCTATCAACAACGCTGCCGGATTCGGCTTCAATGGATACAACAAAGACGGCTCCCCACGGTGGGACCTGATATCAAATCTCAGAATTCTGGACATTGAGGTTTGACTCTTTTTTTAAGAAACCTTTTATATCCACATATCAACTGAAGTCTAAAGTATATTGTTTTGGGTCCAATTTCAGTTTGCCACAAGTTTCAAGATGTTCCTAGACAACTGGAATATCCAGACAGCTCTTTGGCTCAAAAGGTAAAAGCATTCATAATACTGTACCTTGCTCAGGTTGTCCCGGCTGTAGAGGGTTGCTGAAATGTATGATCATATCTGCACATGTCAAGTCTAGCATTTTTGATTTTTAATCATACTTGACTGAAACCACAATTTGAATGGTTTGATTGCAAAAAATGCCACATGATGATTTTGCAAATGTTTACAAGCTTCACCGTAAAATAGCCGATACAATAACCGTTAATTACTTGCTTTTCATTGCTAATACCGATACGATAACCGATAATTTCACACTTTGTATCTTAAAACAAAGTTCATATCCCGTAGTTTATTATGCACATCCGAGGTGGGTGATTTTAATATTCCATAGCTCTGACCGAACCAAATCTAACTGACATCCTTATTGTTAACACAACAAAAAAAAGAATAGTTCTGACTCTAGTGCGTCAAAAAACTTGTATTGCAAATTGCAGTCATGTGATCTTCTTCTGAAACTGTGAAAAATATCCACGCCAGTGATGACATGTTTCAGCGTCAGCAGGCTGCTCTTCTACTTCTTCTTCTTCTACTTCTACTTCTACTTCTACTTCTACTTCTTCTTCTTCTACTTCTACTTCTTCTTCTACTTCTACTTCTTCTTCTTCGGCCCAATCCCAATGTCCACACTCACAGACTCACAGACTTTGAGGTTCCCGCAAAGTCTGTGAGGGTTTAGGGCTGTCCCACTGTCAAATCATCAAGTCCTTCAAGTTAATTTATCGTCTATAATTTCATTATCGGAATAATACATAATAATATAAATTTGCTGGAAATTTAATTATCAGACGATAATTTATCGAGCCCAATATGTATATATATATATATATATATATGTATATATATATATATATATACTGTATAGTGCATCCCTACCATAAAATACATACAAATCACAAATATTCTGTTCTAAATACACAAACAAACAAACATTGATGACTTATATTACAGTTCATAATGTGATTAGATTTGATGACAACTATCCATTTGTGTATTTTTTTCCAAGTGGTGGCCGGCGGCTTTCATTTATTTCTACTTGAATTGTTTTAACCAAACGCTGCATGTGTGTCACGTCGGTCTTGTCCTCAGGGTGTGCTATGAGCGCTGTCACATCAACCCCATGGCTGCCACCTTCGTGCTGTCGGCCATGTGGCACGGGGTGTACCCCGGCTACTACCTGACCTTCCTCACTGGCATTGCCATGACCATGGCCGCACGTGCAGTGAGTACACACACACTGTTTTTGCCTATACAGTAGGGGTGTGTGAAAATATCAAAAATACAGAGTATTGTGATATTATGTTTTGGGATACTGCATCGATTCTCAAAAACACTATAGATTTTTCTTTTTTTACTCATATTTTATGCGTAATATGGTGGTGTGTTCACTATACATAACAGTTTTCCTAAAAATAGATTACAATTTTTTAATATATCGCCTGGCTTACAGTATCATAATATATCACAATATATTGAATCGTAACCCCTGTATCATGATACGTATCATGATACGTATCGTATCACCAGATCCTGCGTTTTCCAGCTTCCAGATCCTGCAGCTTATGAATCCCGATATTGAGGTTGAATCCTACAGTCGTTATAGACATTTTGTCTTAAAAGCTCTATGCCACTTAGCAGAACCACAAACACACAACACAATCCCTTTATGGAGAATAAGGGGATAATGATAAAGTAGTATACCACTTATACCTCAAGTGTGAGGCCATTACCACTAATCTGTGCTAAGCCAGAGCTCTTCACTCTAGTCCTGTGAAAGAAGGAGACAAGAGGATATTTAAGTAGAGACAGTAGAGTGATGCTACACTGTAATTCTGGATTATCTACTCGGGAACGGTTGATTAACCGAAACGCCCGACACAGTAAATTTGTTGTGCAGGTGAGTTCCTGCAGGGACTTTCTTCTTCTTTATCTTAAAGAGGACAAGCAGACCAGTAAAGCCTGCTGCTATGGAAGATTTCAGGAATTAGGTTGATTGGTGCAATTCAAGTCTAGTTTATTGTACAGTAAAATGAGTGGGATGCAATTTAAAGTTTACAAATTCACTTGAAAATGACCTTGGGAAGTTCAACTCACGGGATGTTTTTCTTCTCTTCCAGGTAAGGCACAACATCAGACCGTACTTCCTGATCTCTGACACGTACAAGTGCATCTATGATGTCATCACGTGGGCATGGACTCAGGTTGCCATTAGCTACACAGTGGCGCCATTCGTCCTACTCGCCGTGGGACCCTCACTCAAATTCTACAGGTTTGTGCTGTTTAATTGAATAATGTGCTGATATTTGAGCTGTGTCGTTGACACTCTGGAGTCCATTAAACACAATATCACAAGTTCAATAGAGAATACTATAGTCTCTGCTTTTCTGTGAAATAATTATTAGAGTGAGTTGTGTAAAATGATTGTTATATTAAGCATGTAAATGAAGTTACTGGCCACAGTGTAGAAATTAACACTTGACTTTCATTAGCCTGGTTCCCTCTTGTCAGGCCGTAACAGTTAACGAGACAGCTTAATGAGCAGAGTATGGGTGAGGATTGATGGGAAGGAAATAAAATGAGCGGTCTTAGCGTTGCTCGGCCGCTGCCATGAAATAAAGGCCCAACAATTTTCCGTGTCATTCAGATGATGACTGCTGTTAAATCAGCTGTTAAATCAGCACGTGGCTGTCTGATTTAACAGCAGTCCTCATTAAAGGTAGATTTATTTCCATATTTAGGGGTAATTTGACATGGAGCTGTCTGGTCTCATTCCTGTGTTAGCAAAAATGAGCTGTTTAAGCTAAGAAAATGTTTTTAACTTTTTCTTCTCCTATATGACGTGTATATGCATACACTATAACAGAACAGAACAACCGATTAACTGTACAATTAAGCCCAATAATGAACGCTGGGGAGCATGAATGTCTGCACAAAATTTAAAGAGGACATATGCTCATTTTCAGGTTCATACCTGTATTATGGGGATTTCACTAGAACATGTTTACATGCTTTAATGTTCAAGAAACACATTTCCCTAATACTGTGTCTGAATATAGCTGTATTCACACTCTGTCTGAAACGCTCCGTTTTAGTTTCTGTCTCTTTAAGAGCCCCTCCCGAACAAAGCCCAGTCTGCTCTGATTGGCTCACAAGAAAAATGGATTGTCTTATTTCACAGTGTGTGGGTTGGTAGGCACTCCAGATACCCAAATGTACGTGCACAAGCACTGAAAAAGTTTTCATGATATGTCCCCTTTAAGGGCAATTCATCCAATAGTTAGATATTTCAGTCTGGACCAAAGCGGTGGACCGACTGCCCAACATTGCCATCCCTAGGTTTTTAGCCACACTAGCATGGGTTAAAAAACAGACTTACAATTTTATGGCCTGCACACATTTTCTGGTTTTATTCTCCAGCTACTACTTATAAAAAACTGTGTTGAGATAATTCTCACTTTGGGACGTCTCTGCAGGTCCTGGTACTACTGCTTACATCTCCTCTGCCTCCTGGTGGTGCTGGCCCTTCCCGTCACATCGAGACGCCGGCAGGCCAAAGAGCAGCAGGACAACCTCCAGAAGGACAGCCTACAGGACAACCAGACGGACCACAACAGCACAGACAACAACTGCAACCAGAAAGACAAAGCCACATGAAGGCTCAGGACAAGCAATGCACAGTCCCCTTCAGCAGCAGAGACACTGAGACGAACTACTGAGAGCTGGAGTGTGGCGAGTCTGTTTACCTGAACCAAATATCGGACGCTCTGAGAATCCTAACAGACAGAAAAACACAAGTCAATGTTCTGTCAAAACTTCCAGTAGCAAGGATGACAGCAATCACAGTTTCTGACACGGATACCAGGATGTAACAATGGCCACGGTGTAAACTAACGAGTGATAGCGGTAACTTTACATTACATTAGCGGATAAATGAAGACGTCCAAGCTGCCTTAAACCCTCAATGTACTATGACATAACAGTTGGATAGCACGCTGCAAGACCCTAAATGCAGATTAGACGTGCAGTATGTGGAGGGTTTTTGTCATTGTCTGGAAACGAGCCTCTGTTAGGTGGAAACGGAAAAGTGTGTTCATGTAAACGAAACATAACCTTTATCATCAGCTGCCAATTTCAAACAGGCCTTAGGATCCTCGAAACATTGTTTGATTTCTATGTCTTTTTTAAAATCTTTATTGGAGAAGAATTCACATTGTACGTGTTTTGTATTTAGATGTTTGTGACAACACTATTTCAAATCCATTCTCAATGCTTTCTTTTTGTTTTCTGGGATGAATTGACTTAGAGAGTCCCGAAGTGGAATTCAGATCTCGTCCGTCTCCAGGAGTGGAAAAGAGGCACTCAAGAGTTACTAAATGGATTTCTGTTTCTTTTTATATTTTTTCATATCTGCTGCTTTTTTTTTTCTCGACAAACACGACTTGTCAGATAAATGTGTGTTTCAAAGGGAGCCCATTTACCCTGTTGTGATTTCTGACCTGGTTTCAGGGGTGTGATTTAATTTTTTATTTTTTTCATATTTTTCACACGACAATTTTCCTCTGTGTTCAAATTGTCTTGCTTCTGTAATACAAGTATCCAAAACGATTTAATTAACGCAAGTCCTAAACAATAAAAATTGTATAATTGGGGAAACAGTGGATTGTTAACATCACCGTTGAACACTCGCACAGTTTAATTGTCTTAAATCCTACATCTATTACATAAATCCAGTCAGATTACCACATTCACTGAAGACTTATTTAATCGTCAAAAGGTTTTGTAGCCATAATTATTATAAGCCAGTTGAATGTAAAGAAGAGTTGCATAAAAGCACATTTTGCAAACTGTGTTGAGCGTGCAATGTGCATTTGTGAGGAGGAAATCTGGTTATTTATGTATGTGACATAATATTGTACAAAATTCAAAGAAATAGACCAGCTGTGGTGGTCTTATTTCATATTGTGTGCACTTATGTTAGAGTAGGGGATGTTTCAGGGTGCATTTACTGTAGGGTGAAACACTGGTTCCACGCGTTGTTTTGGTTCACGGCTCACCTTAAGCCTTTTCAAATCATCCAGTTTATAACAAGCAGCAGTTCAAACAGCCGCCCCCTGTGCTACATTTCTGCATCATTAGACATTTTTATGGATTAAGTGAAGGAAATGTGGTGCAGAGGAGGCAACCTGAAACCTCACTGTTGTTTGGACAGTCAAAAGACACATTTTTACATATCTGTTAGAGCAGGAAATAGCCTGGGGGATTTCAAGTCCACAATATCATAAACACTTTGACGTTTTTTTCTTCTAATTGTCAGTAATTTGAGTTGGTTTGGTGCATTTGCGTTATGTAAAAATAATAACAAAAGCAGCAGAGGTGTCATTTCTTTTTAAGATTTTCTAACATTTGCATATTCCTGCCATAACTGTGTGTGTACCAGTATTCATGTGATCCGTACATGTCGATGTTGGTCTCATGTAAACTATATTTGTAGCCTGGGCCCCTGTGTAGGCGAGCGTGGCCGAAACTTAAAAGGAAAGGGACGTCATTCTACAAACATAGCGATTATTGCACTGCATGGCCACCCGAACCAGCAGATCAATGCAAAACGGCTCCATATGTCCAAAGTGCCAAATCATGAATGGCGCATTTTTTTGTTTCGTGTGTATGTGAGCATGTGTGCCTGGCTGCGTGTGTGTGTTTGTGTGTGCAAATGTCTCCATGTAGTGTGTGTGTGTGCGCCTGTGTAACATAACGGTTATTTTTGTGTCAGAAGGAAATTTATTGAAAGATTTGTATAACAGTACATTAAAAATTCTGATTTATGTGGCAAAAATAAAGAGAAATTATTTTTAAACACTAAAACTGATGTTTCAAAATGTATGTCTAATTTTTTTTTGTCCAGTAATGGAGATTAATAATAGCACCGATGTTAAAATGTTAGCATTTGATCCAGGGCATGCTCATGCATCAAAGGGAAAATCTCAACAACACACCATGTCCCTGCATGTTATTGTGCAACGTTATTGCATTATTACAATAGACTTTTTATTTTTTTTACGGCAGTTATATTGACTTGTCTTAGCAGGAAAAGCACAGGTGAAACTAATTTCATTAGTTTCCTAGTGAGTCATAATAGTGAGCCAATGTGCGCAATACCAAATCCCTGGAACTAGCACGCCTATGTCATGCAGACATCATTAATTTGTTAATCACACCTTTGCTTTTACTGCTATATTTATTATTGCTGGAAAGCTGTAGAAATGTTATTATAGTCCCCTGCAATGCTGTCTACGTATGGTGCTGAAATGGGTATTTAAGGGGTCATGTCACAATATACTGTCCTGTACGTCACCACTGGATATTGGTGCAATAGGCCTTTTTTTATACACAGGACATGTCACAGTAGGAAAAAAAAGCACAGGTGTAAATGATCAAATTAATAATGGCTGTATTCCTTTAGCTGCTTCAGTTTCATCGTTAAAGTTATCAGTAACACCTGTGCTTTTCCTACTATTACAAGTCAAAGTGTCTGCTGTGAAAAAGGCCTACGCTGCTAAATTGTTGTGATGAAACAGTTTGTTTAAGGTTATTCAACAATATTTTAAATGTTGATGTAGCTGTGGCATCAGACTTCCCTTCCTCCCACTATGAAATATTCCAGTACAGTTTTTTTTTTTTTTTTTTTTTTTAAAGGTGTATGCAGTTGTCTGGCTCACCCACAGAATGGGCAGCAACATTATAGAACCCTTTTTTTGGTATATGCCCTCCTTTGGTTAGCACTTTATATCATAATAAATTGACCCTCATCTATTGTTTAGTGCAGTGGTTCTCAAAGTGGGGTCTGGGGACCCCCAGGGGTCATTGAGGGGGTTCCAGGGGTCCCCAGCATAAAGGGGAATCATATATTTTGACTTTAAATCCATCCATAAGTACGACATTGACAAAATGTATGATATTTTTGGGCATGGGTTTCATACACTTTCTTTTTTCTTTTTTTTGATGGGTTCCTTCCTTTTATATATATAGATAGATATTTTTCAGTACAAAATCCCAACTGCCAACAGTAATCTTGTCAAATGGGGTCCTTCCTTATTTTATATATATATTATATATATATATATATATAAAATAAGGAATATATATATATATATATATATATATATATATATATATTTATATTTTGTTGTTTTTGGGAAAATCTTAATATACATTTGTCACTATTTTCTGACAATATATCGATCAAATAATGAATTGACTAATTGAGAAAATAATAACCAGATTCATCTATAATGGAAATAATTGTTAGTTGCAGCCCTACTCTAAAATATTTTCCATTTATTGATACATATAAATATTTAGACTTTTAATTTAAAATTTTGTGGTAATTACTTAGATATTATATATATATATATATATATATATAATATATATATTTTTTTTATGGGGTCCTTCCTTTTAATGTTTTATTGTTTTGATTGGGTCCTTCCTTTTTTCTTTTTTCTTTTTCTTTTTTTATGAGTTCCTTACCTTTTTATTTTTATTTTTTTATGGGGTCCTTACCTATTTTTTTTTTTATTTTCTTTACGGGGTCCTCCCTTTTAATATTTTATTTTTTTGATTGTATCCTTCCTTTTTTTATTTTTTTTATTTTATTTGAATAAATAGTGGGTAGGTTGGTAGGTGTTCCGCCACATGTGACGTCACCGTAACCACCCAGGGGTAGTGGTAGTAGGGGGCGGAGCTACTGACGTCACTGTAGCAGGTTAACATCGCTGCTCTGTTAAAAAACAGAAGCAAAGAAGCCACAACAGTATGAGATGAAATAAAACCGCATTTCTGACCATATTCTCCGGGTGGGAATCAAAATAGAAACGGCAACAGAGCAGCCCAGCCACGGTAAGAGAACTTCAGGTTGTACATTGTACTTTTTGTTCTGCTTTTTAAAGGTGATAAAGTGTAAAGAAGACCTGTTGGAGAGCTAACTGTTAGCCACTCTGAGCGAACAGTTAGCCTGTTGTAGCTGAGTGTTGCTTCCTAGTGACAGTAGTAAACACGGGAAGTTAGTCTGCTTCTAACATCCTTGTCTGTCATTACAGACCAGAAAAGTATGTTATTACTTTATTTATCTAGTCACATGATATCTCTCTGTGTGTGTGTGTGTGTCATCCAGATGTTTACTTTTTGACAGGCTGATGTGCCATATCTGTTGTTAGAAACTTGCATGTACAGGCAGGAAACATGCAGCATAATTAAACCCACAGTATGTGTATCACCACTATGTTGAAATGTTGGTGTCCTAGTTGGCTGTTTGTCAGCTGAGCTTTAGTTTCTCTCCTGCAGATCCTGTGACCAGAGATCAGTTTCAAGCAAGGTTTACTCTTTTAACTGGATAACCTTTCCAGAGTAAAACTAAGACCAGGTCCAGGTTGTGCTTTTAAAGTTTACTTTAAAGTTTAAAGTAAAGCCACACAAGTAAACCTGTTTTTTTGGAGCAGACCCTGGTATGTGTTAGGGAACTAAATCCTCAGCAGTTTTCATACCCACATGACAAGACATGAAGAGCTGACTGGTTAAATTTAGAGATCCTATCAAGTGTTGCCTTCCATGTTCATGTTGTGTGTGTTCAGAGATAGCAGCATTTTTATGATGATATCAAGTGGAACTGTATTTTTACATAAATACTGGACCGCATATGACCTGAAGGTCTATCTGCGTGTTATTATATATTGATATAAATAATATTCATGTGTAGTAAAATCAGATATCATCTGTGATTTTTTTTTTGCCCTAAATTTGTTATTGTTGTTAGAATTTAATTAGAATAATGTTTATTAGAATAAAAGTTTCAGTCAGAACTTCCAGCAGAATATACATAAGTCTCAGAGAAAGCATCTTAACAATATACATATTTTCTTTTTCCGAAAATAGTTTTTATTGATGAAAAACATGAGCAAACAATAAAGACATTGCCAGATTAAAGGTCACAATTTTTCGAATATTTTTATGTTTATTTTAATGTTTAAGTGGGAAGGCTGGAAAAAAATGATTTCCTTATTCAAGATTTCTTCTTGTGTGCCTTCTTATTCTCCTTTATAAGTTTTATATTAACTAATACCTTTATAGAGCTGAAATTATTTGTCAATTAATCCATAAATCGATCCAACACAAAATTAATTGGAAGCAATTTTGATAATTGAATAAAAAGTTGTTTTTTTTAAAGAAAAATGCCAAAAAAAACT
This sequence comes from Sebastes fasciatus, assembly GCF_043250625.1. Lineage (NCBI taxonomy): Eukaryota > Metazoa > Chordata > Actinopteri > Perciformes > Sebastidae > Sebastes > Sebastes fasciatus. The sequence continues at coordinate 11,791,403 of NC_133809.1, forward strand.
GCAGCTTGCTTTAGTGTGAATATTTTTTTTATTTTGTTGTTTTGGTTGGTTTGGGGAAAATCTTAATGTCACTTTTTTCTGACGATATATCGATCAAATAATGAATTGACTAATTGAGAAAATAATAGCCAGATTAATCTATAATGAAAACAATTGTTAGTTGCAGCCCTACTCTAAAATATGTTCCATTTATTGATACATACAAATAATTAGACTTTTAATTTAAAATTGCGTGATATTTATTTAGATTTTGTCAATATTTCCCAGCCCAACCTGAAGGTTAAGGGATTTCTTATGGCCAATGGTATTAGATATTTGAATAAAACTACAGTATTTCAGGATTAGTTTAACATTTTGGCTTTAACTGATTAGCAATTGAGTCATTTAAACACACTCGAGTGACAAGGATCTGTCAGTGACGGCTCCCATTGATATCAACCAAATGTTAGCCTGCTTTATTGCATTACTCGTTGAATGAAAGCCAACATCTTAATTGTCTCTCCCCTTTTATCTGTGTAATTTGGTGCTGAGCCAGTGCATGTAATGAATGGAAATCCGGTCGTGTGTCTATTGTGTTGGGAAGAGATGGGCGTAGGCCAGCCCTCTCATCTAATATTCAGCCTTGAGTGAAGGGGGGATGATGAGCCCGAGCCCGCCAGTGCTTGTTGATACTGTGTGCGAGTAAGCGAGGGATAAAGATTGGTTTTGAATACCCAAATAAATATAAAGCTTCACCCTACACCAAGGTAAGGGGTTCTTTTGTTCACCATTTTTAGTGTTTTCTACAGACTGTGTGTCTTTTTAGCAGCTTTTATCATTTGTTTAAATAGCTTTTACTGTTTTTTATTGGTGTTTTGTCTCTACTGGTTTTTATTAGGTGTGTTTTGTGAAAAGGAGGTGTGTGTGTGTGTGAGCTCCCATCTGATCATTGCTCAAGAGAGAGCGAGCTAAATGTTTACTGATTGGTTGTTGCGTGGTGTTATCGTCCACCCATTGTCCTGAGAGACAAGGAGCTGAGGAGGGTCTGTCAACAGGCTCGTATTTCCTTCATTGTAAACAAAGGATCTTTTTTAATATTGTGTGACACTGTCTGATATGGGAGAACAGTTGGCAGGTGGTCCCTGACTGAAGAAACAGGGTCAGACTTTAGAAAGAAAGAAAGAATATGTAGTTATTCATTGATTGGCTGCTCTGAATTTGACTGAATAGACTGGTTTGGGCCTTTTGTACTGACACGTGACATTTAAGCATTTATTGACCTGAGCCTGAGCTGCTTGTCTCACAGATTATGTTAAAATATTGAACAGCATGCTTGCTGGTCTTAATGTGAAACCCATTGCCAAGGCAACTTGCAAGCAATGAATGCAGCAGATTAATTCTGTGTTGCTGTGGCAGGAAGTGAGTCTGACCATGATGGAAGAGCCCAATTTAATGAATCATTAATGAGTTTTTCATCGATTGGCTGAATCTCTACTACAGCTAAAAGAACCATGGTGGAGGGGGGGTTCTTTTGTGTCTGGAAGCTGTGATATTTTACAGTATATTATTATTATTATCTTGTCAGTGCCAGTGGGCTACCTCTGGGTCGGAAAAGTGAAGCCAATGTGGAAGTGCCTTAAACTTGCATACTTTCTAAAAGCCAGCAGGGGGTGACTGGTTGCAAAAAGAAGTCTGATTGTATAGAAGTCTATGAGAAAATGACCCTACTTCTCACTTGATTTATTACCTCAGATAACATTGTAAACATGAGTTTATGGTCTCAATCACTAGTTTCAAGTCTTCTTCAATACAGCATGATGTTCATTTAGCAAATTATGATCCCATTTAGAGTCAAATAGACCATAAAGCAGGGTATGCTTTAGGGCGTGGCTACCTTGTGATTGAGACCCAGGTCGCTACCACGGCGTTGTCCGGTCTGAGAGTTGTCCGCGTTTTTGTCTTACAACTTTAACTCTTTCACAGTGTGTTTTCAGTTCATGAAAGTTGATTGTAAATAGGGCTGTCAAAGTTAACGCTATAATAATGAGTTAACGCAAATTCATAAAGCTAAATTGAAGATCCTCCTGGCATCATGTGAAACTAGAAACTCTTAAGGAATCCATTGGTCCAACCATGTCATACTAGCTTGTTGCAAAGGTGGCTAAATAATGCTCCAAACTTTGGCTACATTTTTGCGAGGAAAAACTGTCTTGGACAATTTCAAAGGGGCCATGTTATGATTTGAGCTTTTTTTTTTTGCTAAATGCAGTACCTGTGAGTAGTTTCTGGACAATATTTGTCATTGTTTTGTGTTGTTAATTGATTTCCAAGAATAAATATATAAATACATTTGCATAAAGTAAGCATATTTGCCCACTCCCATGTTGATAAGAGTATTAAATACTTGACAAATCTCCCTTTTAAGGTACATTTTTCACAGATAAAAAATGTGAGGATAATTTGCGATTAATCACGATTAACTAATTTAATCGATTGACAGCCCTAATTGTTACTTTTTGTTGCCTAAAATGTCTTGTTCAGTTGTACTTAGCTCCACCATCTCATGTCACTTCTGGTTCCAATAAACCAAGATGGTGATGGCAAAAATGCCGAACTTGAGGCTTCAAAATGGCAGTCCACAAACCAAAGGGTGACGTGACGGCATCCACTTGTTATAGACAGTCTATGGTCAGTGCCCAATAGTGAGAGAAATGTCATGTACTGCTGTTGAACTTCAGGGTAAAAATGGTTAAAGATGACTGAGGAACATCACATGATAGTCTATGTCATGGGTTTAATATAATTCTCTAGAATGAAGGAGCCTAATTATAGATAATCCCTCCAAACTGGGTCGTCTGCATTGATTTGTCAGATACAGACATTTTCCTGTGTTTTACTGCCGTTTCCCCATCAATGCAAAGCCGTTTCAGTGAAACAGAGTGCACCTATTGTACTTTCAGGCACTTAACAAACCAGAACTTTTCTTGTTTAGTGTACACATGTTCCACAAAGTCCAATTTAAGGCAGTGGAGGAGGGCAGAGCTGAGGTCGTTCTTGATATAATTGAAACACACAGTCGAGTGCACCAATTGTCCACGTCATCATTAACTCAAAGGATCAAAGTTTTAAGACTATTGTTTGTCTTTAGCGGTATTTGATGACTTAGTGGACTTTCTTGAACCGAGCATTGTGATTTCCCTGCCTTCATTATACTGAGCAGAGCAGATTTCACTTCATGTTTTCAGCATGAGCAGGCAGACTGAACTAACCTGAACTGAACCAAGACCCCTGTTAGCTTTTGTGTAATGAGCATGTTCAGTGCATTGTCCTGTTGTAGGGCACAACGGAGGTCGGCACACTGTTAGCCCCCAAATAAATAGTTTATTTCTCTTTTTAAGGCAAGGTTTTGATCTGTAAGTATTGTCCTATTGTAAACACACTCTTACATTCAGGTTGAAACAGACACATGTAGACCATTTCACAGTTGTAAATAAAAACCTTCCAAATGTATCCCAGTTTATTTCCTGTTGCAGTGTATGTGAATGACATAAGCTGACAGGAAGTAAACATGGACCCAAGCTGTTGCCTAGCAACGCAATTCCGCTGAAACTGTCTATAACTGTGTCTTAAATGTTGACGTTGGCGGTCCACTTTGTTTGTGGAGGCGTATGTTGTGCCTGGTGTGACAGTGAAGGCAGATACAGATGCTTGTACAGCAAAATTGACACTTTCTTACAATCTGCTTTTACTTTTAAAAGTGAAAAATAAATTCAACAATGCATGTGCAAATACAAGCAAGCACACTCACACATTTAAACCATACTGGTGGTGATCAAATTTGTTCAGTAAATACATTTATGCTGCAGAATTTCCATGTTTTTTGGTTTTCTAAAAGACTTAAAATGTTGTATTTAAAATAGGATCCTCTTTTCTGATTGTATGTTGTGATATTCATAGCAAAAAGATGCAGCCTCTGTTTTTTGTTTGTATGGGTGAGTTTGTGCGTGTGAGCTGGGTTTGGACTGTACTTGCTAATTGCCAAGCATCACTTCAAAGATACACCACACCCTCTTCCCGGCTTTAAATTCTGCTTCTCTCTTAGTAGTGCTGTACATTTAGCTGTGCTGGCCAGATAGATACCATTAGTATCTTTAGCTTTCTGTGAATGCTAATCTGTTTTCCTCTTCGCTCTACAGTGGTGTACAGGTGGTTAGTAGTCAGCCATGGATACCACCACCTCCATGAAGATGACCTCGATGGCCATCCAGAGTCTGTTCAGCTACGTGGAGGAGGAGAACCTGGCTGCCATCAAAGCACATTTGGACAAGTTCAAAGACGTGGACAGCAGGAGCGATGTAAGTCAGTTATAACACAACAACCATCCGCTTGGTTCAAGTTGTATATTTTGGGGAGCAGACAGTATGAAGTAATGAGAGGCTCTTTGAGATCATGTAACAAGTGTTTTGTGGGAAAAGTGATACTGGTAGTGAAACAATCCTACTGAAACTGATTGTAAAGAGAAGACAAAGTACTTTAATTGATTCAAATTTTAATTTGAAAGTGGACAATTTACATTAATCAACATTCAAACAAATGTAAATGTACCTGAGTTAGCTGAGAGACTAGTTTTCATCGGCAGTCCCTTTGCATGATGTTGTTAGGCATCCTAGAATATTAAAAATAATACAATATGTACAATAGTTAAGAACATACTACATTGGTAATTTGCATATATGAGAGGACAAAATACAAGTACAGTATGAGTAGCCTCCAGTCATGTTAAAGGTGGATAAAAATAGCATCTGTGCCGACATTGTTGGTTCTCAACAAGCCATTTCTGGACATTACACTTAAATGAATAATATGATATAATACTTGATATTGTGTTTGGCTTATGGAGGGTTCATATTTTCTTTTAAATTGCCCCCCAGGAAGTTTTCATGTGTCATTATCACTTTGTGGAGATCTGATTTCACTTTGACATTTAAGGCTCTTTATCTGTTTGTAGCACTTTCTGCACCTTTTTATAAAAGGTAGCACCCTGTGTTCGTAAAACTTAATTCCCAGGTTGGCTTTAGTTAAACCCTTATTCCTGTTGTTGCTTTATTTTAATAACCCATAATCATTTCCTCCCTATTTCTTATATGTGACTGCACTGTGGTTATGTTTATACCTAATCACATAACAAATATGTCCCCAACAATTTACTCAATTCATTAACTAAAAGGGAATGATATAAAAAATATGTAAAATAAAAAAGATTCACAATACTCTCAATAATAGTATACCAAGAAAATAGTACTTTGACCTTTGACAGAGATAAACAAGTCAGTATTAACCCAAGTCAATCTTCTATGTTCCTTTAACCTTCTGGGGTCACTAGTATATATGTCACCCTTTAATGTACTTGGTCTAGCCCAAAATAACATAAAGCAGTACCGAAGGATATGCAATGAACTCTTATGATTTCTTTTACTTTCACCAAAAATAACCTGGCCCACACACAAGCCGGCAAACAGAAAAGGACCATTAATGAAAACAACCCCGTTGCAGGCCTGGTCGATGCTTGGGAACGTGGTGGCCAAAAACAGTTGAGACCGCTTCACTCTAACACAGCCAAATAAAAGCTGAGTACTCACGTTAGCGTAGCAGAGTTTGTATCACAGAGTCCTAATGTTGCACCTCTAAGATTAGTGCAAAAAGCTAGAAAGGCTGATAGCTGACCATGGCAGTCCCGATGGGTGAAACCTTCTTTCTCCCGCGTTGCCAGAGGAGCTACCAGGCTTTTATCCAGGTCACCTGGAGTGCTATCTTGGCAGTCCTCAATGTCCTTCGGGTAACTAGCTAGGCAGCTAGAAAGGCTGATAGCTGACCGTGGCAGTGCAACAGGTGAAATCTTCTTTCTCCCGCGTTGCCAGAGGAGCTACCAGGCTTTTATCCAGGTCACCTGGAGCGCTATCTGGACAGTCCAGAGTGTCCTTCGGGTAGATAGCTGGAAAGGCTAACGGCGCAATATCAGCTACTGCGTTGATAGCCACTTAACTACTCGCAACATATACATTCGGCGTTTCACTGGCTTGCAGTCCTAGGCTCTAGTGTTTACAGCACTATAACTTACAAACACACTTTAAACCATAAATCTCTAATTACTACATCTCTTTTCGTTCCACTCTATTCTCTCCAACCTCTCCGTTGCGCCGCTCCCTCACTTCTCTCGCTTGACCACCCGCTCCTCGCTAGTCCCGCCCCACAGCCAATCACAACCAGCTAAAGTGACATGACACATAAACAACCAAATACATGTAATAGAATTAAACAAATAGGTTGTACTCAAAGTAAACCACATGCTCACCAAGTACACTGCAACCAACCTATTTAAAGTGACACAACATACTGTATGTGTATATTGAACTGATCATGTAAATATTAACCAAAACATATTTATTCTGAGCAGAACCACCAGGAAACTGGTAGTAGACCAGGAAACCAGCCACAATGGCACTCAGGGGCAGAACAAATTGCCCTGGGGCTACATGTTGATCAATGTAAAAAAAAAAAAGCCACATTAAGCCCTCTTTGATTTAATTTCATGAAAGGATAAATCAAAACTTATAAGGGGGGTAAATACTTTTTGTAGGCACTAAGTTCGCATAGAAAAACTAAATACTGATGTAATGTAGAGATTTTAGAGGGGTATGTGGAAAGCCAGACCCTGATATAGCTCATTCCTCTGTGCCATAGGCCCCCATTGTTGTCCAAAAACGATTTAAAAACATCAATGAGCCACACTGTTAGACTGAGTGACCTGTGCCTTCATTTCCATGACCACGCAGTTTATTTTCATATCAATGCCATGTAAATCCTGTATCCTGTTGCTTTAAATACTCACTAGTGAACCCGAAGTTTTAAGGTGTTTTAGGGAAGTATTAACCCTTTGTTAAATATATTAATTTGTTTTTAAAGATGATGTCTTCAGTAAGAATGAATGGGTTGGGTTGGAAAAATATTGGTCTTTTGTTGAGATTTGTTGACAGAAAAAAAAATAGAATAACAGCATCTTTAACCTTAAAGGTACAGTGTGTAGGATTTGGCAGCATCTAGTGGTGTGGTTACAGATTGCAATCAACTGAGTACCCCTCCGCTCACTCCTCCCTTTTCCAAGACTGCAGTAACATGAGCTGCCGAATGCAAAACCGTGGCAACACCGTTCACCTCGCTCAGAGGCCATTCTTACCATAATAACACTACTTTCGGAGCAACGGAAGTCAGACGGTGGCTGGTGTTATCACGGTTTTGCACTTTGCTGCTCACGTTACCACATTTTCACAATCGTGTCGGAGAACTATGGTGGCCTTCAGGTAACGTAAAAACGTGAAAGGCTCTCGCTAGAGCCAGTGTTTGAGCAACATGGCGGACTCCATGAAGAGGACCCGCTCCCTATGTAGATATGAAGGGCTCATTCTAAGCTAACAAAAACACAACGATTCTTAGTTTTGGGTGATTATACACTAATGAAAACATAGTTATGAATATTATATTCCATTTCTGCTAATGGATCCACCAAAATGTTACACATTGTTCCTTAACCTGACTAATAGAAAAGCTTTTTCTGTGTATGTTGCATTAACGGGTGCAGGGAAAACAGTGTAATTAATTGGCTTGTTGGTGTGTTAAAATCTTTATCACAGTTTCAGTTCCATCTCTCTCTCCTTTTTTTCCAGAATGGACAGACTCCCCTGATGGTGGCAGCAGAGCAGGGCAATCTGGAGATAGCACAAGAGCTCATTAGCAGAGGAGCCAACATTAACTTGGATGATATTGTAAGCATGCACACACGTAACAATGTTAAATTGCCTAATATGAACACACCCTCACACACAGGCACACGTGGCGCACCAGTGTCCAGGCACAGGTGAAAAACAATGTGGTCATTTTAACCACATTATCCACTTGACAAAGAAGACGTAGCTGAACCAGCGGCCTTGATGTTCCATCTTGCTGAACTCACCACACTCGGGCTTAGTCCACAGCTATTATGAGCCATAATGATAAGTCATTACACACTTTTACCTTCGCTCTTCTGACTAAATGACAGGATCCACTCGCTGGCCAACACCCTGTACCTTCAGGAGCCAGCCCCCCACACACGCACACACTCACGCATGCATGCATACGCCCTCCCACTTAGACACACGCATGCATGCTCACACACTACACCTCTCATTAACATCTCACGTACATGTAACCTGCTATTACACATGGCACACTCAAAATTGTGCTCACTTTTGCTCTAACGCGTAAGAAGAAAGGAGAAACATTGCATGCTATAGTTGCACTTCACATTTTACTCGCTGACACTCCTGTCTGTCCATGCGACACCCTGGTCCCATGAGCACCTGGTATGACCAGCTGGTAGGTACAGTGCTTTGAGCATTCCCCGGGCCACATAGACGTTTATCCGACAGGATTTGGAGTCTGATGTGAGTTCCCACGGTAAGAGGTTGTCTGTGTGCGCAGGACTGCTGGACGGCGTTGATCTCGGCGGCTAAGGAGGGCCACATCGAGGTGGTGAGGGAGCTGCTGGAGAACAAAGCCAACCTGGAGCATCGAGACATGGTGAGAACAGAGAGAGGAAGATTTTTCTTCATTTTAAATCTGACTTTAACACTGACTTAATTCTAACATGCCATTATCCATAACTGTATACTTTACGGTAATAATAATATTATGTTCTCCAGAAAGGCCATAAAGTTTGATCAATATTAAGTCAAGAAAATAGTAAAAAGAGGTAAAAAAGGTGAATTAGGTGCGCAAGTTGCGGTGTGAAAATGAGGTGTTTCATCCTCAGAGTCAAAAATTAACAACCGCCAAGTACCAAATGCAGGTAGATTTTCCGTGTGTCTAAACAGTGCCGCAAAACTGACCATCCCGAGTGCTCCTAGTTTCGTGGCACTGCTTACCGTACAGGACATAAGCTACTCCACTAAACTATCACTTGCCGTCTCTCAAATTTATGTTTGTTCCAAAACTACATTTAATCGCAAATACTTCAGCAGAATTTTGAGATCAGGCTTGAATTGATTTACCGTTGATCTATTTATTAAAATAATTTTGCATCAGATTTTGCTCTGGCCTCTTCTTTCAGTTTGTATCCGACATAAAACCTTATTATCTCAATGAAATTTACTGAAACAGATGTATATGACACAAAAAGGCAATTTATTATTTGGGCTGGTAAAAAATATTCTTGGCCGGTGGATTTTTTCCATCTTTTTTGGACACTAGCCATCCTGGTGGCCTAGTGGATGAGACGCATGTAATTGCAACGTCTTCAGTTTGATTCTACGGACCTGTCGCATTTCCTCCCTTTTGTTGTCTGAAATGCCAAGAAAATTATCCTAAAAAGATCAAATAAAACTAGTGTGTAGGGTGGAGCAGGACTAAGGCATAGTAACGTATCCTCGGTGCCAAAATGATTTGACAATGTATGTTTCTGGGTAAAAGACGTGATAGCTAAACAACAAAGAACCTTGAGACACCGTGTCAAACTCCTAAATATACTTGAAACATTAAACTAAAACTTCAGAGGTTGATTAACAAGATGCTCAAACTTGTACGGTAAGTTTAATCTTGATATGTAGCCTTTATTCGATCAAAATGTAATAAAGTCTTGATTGTATGTGCATTAGTGGTTTCTGTAAAATGACCCCAGTGCTGGTTGAACTGGATGATCCATTAGGCTGCAAATGGACATAAAATGAAATTACTTCATGTGCGATGGCTCCTCTCCAGCAGTAATACCATTTACTGAGCTCTGGTTGTCTCTGCATGGGGCAGTGATATGATTTAGTCTTGGGATGTAGACATTTCAGAGGCAGACGGTCTGCAGGCTCGCTGTAGCAGCTATTCTGTTTATTCATGAGTAGACTATTTGGCAACATGCAGATGAGATACACATATTTTTATTACCTGGAGTTCAGCACATTTGTTGTGATGTAGATGTCCCATCTCGAGAGGCAATGTGTCTTTCCAGCAGCCAGAAATGCTAAAAATGTAATCCTAATGAGAAGTAATGAGTAGTAATGAGAAGTCTATATTGGCATTCAAAGATTACACTTTTTTTATTTCCTCCACTATTTTATCATGTAAGATGAGACATTTAGAGTTGATTTTACACCTCTCATACCTCTGTGATTTTATGGAAGTGACTCATTGACGTGCGAGGAGTGTCTAAGCTGCACAGGACAGATCACAGCCAGTCATCACAGTGGGATTATAATAAACCGCTCTGTGTGATACTGTTCACTCACTGGAAAGTGTGTCACACCAGCTGTAAATAGCACATTTTCCTACCACAAAAGTCTGCTTAGATTTGACCCATGCTGCTTCAATCAAAAACTGTTGCTGCCCTCACACCTTATTATAATAAAATAATACCTATAATAATGATATCCAGAATATTACATACACATCTTATATTCTATATGTAGAGGTGTTTTGTAGCAACGTGGTTCTCATACAACGGTTCGTATATCTTGCGAAAAGTCATTCTTCATTTTTTGTGCATTTTCCAACAAATATCCAGCATCAATTTCCACTCCAGTCTTTTCACAGGAAATGACTTTGTTAGGTTTAGGCAAGAAAAAACGCCTTAGTTAGGTTTAGGAAAGATCATAGTTAAATTATGTCACACCGGAAGTGGTTACGCGAAACCGGACGTGGCGTAACTTTGACAAATCTTTGACAGAACTTGACAAAAAACTACATTGTCAGGTTTTGGAAAGATTGTTGTTTGGGTTAAAAGGATGGAAGTTATATGACAAATAAATCAACATTGACTTTTAGTTTCACACGGGACACGAACACCGGTCTCCTGGGTGAAAAGCCGGTGTTTTTTGACCTACCCATCCATCCCGACCTCATCCCTACGTGGTGTTCACCACTCTTTATGCTTCCTCATTCACAATTACGTGTATTAAATACAAATTGATATCGTGGGATATATATATATACGAATCACAGTGTACCGTACAGCCTGTTTGTAGTCATGAACAAATTGTCTCCTCTCCAACTCATCTGTGTTCTGTGTCCTACTCAGGGAGGCTGGACCGCTCTCATGTGGGGCGCCTATAAAGGTCGTACAGATGTGATCCAGCTGCTCTTGGAAAAAGGAGCTAACCCCAACATCACTGGGCAGGTACTGAGAAGAAATAGTTCCCCAATAATAACATCATTGGCATCTGTTGTTCCTTTATATATAAAATTACAAAGATAATAGGTATGTTTACATGAATGGGGCAGTTTATTTTACAGAAAGTGTTCACATGATGTGTTTTACATTGATTACTCCATGTAAATATAATCCAATGTTTCAGTACATATAACTTTACAGTAACAAAATGTAAACACAACCTTCCCCCGTCATCTGCTGTTTCCGTCATGTAAGTTGGCTTAAAGCGTTAGTGCAACCGCAGGCCTGACACCGATCATTAGTTACTGTCAGCATGACTTCACCCCTCTCCTCTGGCCCAACAGTACAGCGTCTACCCCATTATCTGGGCGGCAGGTCGAGGCCACGCAGAGATTGTCCATCTCCTGCTGCAGCACGGAGCCAAGGTCAACTGCTCCGACAAGGTAACTACATGCTGACAGATGTTCATCATTTACTTGCTTTTAATCACATGGAAGATGTAGTTAGTGGTATGAGATTAAAAGATCCAAGTGCTTTGGTCCACATCCACCTTCCAGTTCCCCAAGTCCCTCTTCCTTTATTTATTATCCTTCCTTCATGATTATTCACAATTCCCTGGGTTGGTGACTGAATAGTATCTTGCCACTCATGCACTCGATCATATTTTCTTTGCAGTATGGTACCACTCCTTTGATCTGGGCAGCCAGGAGGGGGCACTATGACAGTGTGATGCACCTTCTGGCCAACGGAGCTGATGTGGACCAAGAAGGAGCGGTAAGTCGATTTCCTGGGAATTGTTGTTTGCTATTCGTCAGTAGCGTTCAATAGAGATCCAACACTAGTAGAGTAAGTAGAATTGCAGTTTACAATTGTAGTTTACATAATTATGAATAAGACCATATTAGGTATAGACCTGAATATTTTACTATTTGGTTATGCATTCATTGGGTAGGTAGACGATTTTCAGTTTTGGCATTCTGATATTTATTTATTTTTTTAACTCCTTGGGATTACAAACATGCATAAAACACACCAAACCTTTTGGAAAATGCTTCTTATTCAATAACAAATAACACTACAACAAACAATACTGTAAAATAGAAGAATACTTAAAAATGAATGCCTTTTAATTAAACCGAAAGACATGTTTTGTAGCACATTGCCATCCATCTCAGCCAAGAACAGAGAAATATCTGTCTGAGTCCTTCCAGAGTCATGTCAAGGAGACAAGCCAAGAGCCCTCATCGCCGCTGATTGTATGGTGGTTGTCGTCACTGCGGTCCCGCGGTGCCGCCCCATGCCACCCCCTGACCCCCGTCTGAAGCATTGAATATTTGCTTTTAAATACTTCCGAAGCTCCTGAGCCCAAAAACTGGTATTTGGGACAGCCCTAGACCATATTAGAAAATTTAAATTAGGTACAATGTCTGTCAAGATATCGATTAAAGTACAATATGATATTTTTTATTAATCAGATAATAAAATAATGTTGATTAATAAGTTTGATCACTATACCTACACAATGATCTAGTTTTTATTGTCAGGGTTCTTAGATATGTCTGGAAAGTTTGGAAAGCCTTTGAAAGTTTGAAGTCTGGAAAAATATGGAAAATTGGTATTATAGTTTTTGAGTGCTGATATCCACATTACAATGCCTTCTATAGCTTTGCACCCACACTTATTTGACATAGTATAATATTTGACAGTGTTGCCTAAACAATGTTAGTATTTGATTTGGTATTCTGAACAGGTTGTTTAACAGCTGAGCGAGTCCAATTTTGTTTTGGGTTCATCGCGAGTGCCATGACACACAAAGCGGCCTGTTTCTCGCCAGTGTAGTTTTCACATAATCAAGATTTAATGCTCCCCAGTGCCACAAACTCATTAGTAAACAGCAATATTAAATAATTGATTGCATCTATGACGCAGCGCATCTGTGCTCCTTCGAGTCATGTTGCATCTGTGCTGTCACAAACTGAACGATGTGATGGTTCGATATGTGGCATCAATAATCGGATGGAACTGGAGTAGCTAATGTTGCAGAGCAATTCATTTATGTGTGATTTAGAGACTCCAGTGCCTGGAAAAATATATGAGTTATTGGGCTTGCTAGGCGATATATCAATAATAAATTGCCATCAAGCCTGTAGTGTCTCCCACAGCTGCTGAAATAAACTGATAACATTTGGGAAATACAATTTGTTAATATACAGCAATACATTATTGAACGTTTGCTATACTGAGCACCAACCAAGACTTCTTTCTGTGTCTTTTCAGAACTCAATGACGGCTCTGATTGTGGGAGTGAAAGGTGGCTACACAGAGGTTGTAAAGGAGCTGCTGAAGTGTAACCCAAATGTCAACATGACGGACAAAGATGGCAACACAGCCCTGGCCATTGCCGCCAAGGAGGGTCACACCGAGATTGTACAGGACCTGCTGGATGCCGGCACCTATGTCAATATCCTAGACAGGGTGAGGCCACAGTACAGCAGCATTACAAGCTGGCTGATTGAAGACGTAGAAGAGTAATACAGCATAAATGAAATACAATTCATGTCTCTCTCTGTCTGTTTTTCCTCTCAGAGTGGGGAGACGATGCTGATTGGTGCTGTGAGAGGAGGTCATGTGGAGATAGTCCGAGCTCTGCTGAACAAATATGCTGATATTGACGTCAGGGGCCTGGTAGGAGCTCCTTTCCCACTATCTCTGCTGCCTTATAGATGTTTATAAACCGGCATGAGGCCTTCTTGTGTTCTCTATGTGATATGTCACACTGCTACTCAACACTGTTTTGCGCTGTTGTTTCTTGGTAAACTGAACGTTATTCCATGGGGTTACACAAATATACACAAGTATTATTGCTATATAAACAGACACTCCTTGATGCCCTATGCATTATTCTACACACATATATACATATAATAGGCACAATACAAAATAATACACTGCATTCTCAGTTATGCACACTAGTCCATTTTGACACAGTTTCTTTTTTCTAAGATTAACAAGCTAGTATTTGCCTTGTCCTTTCCACATCAGGATGGAAAGACTGCCCTCTACTGGGCAGTGGAGAAAGGCAACGCTATCATGGTGAGAGACATCCTGCAGTGTAACCCTGACACCGAGAGCTGCACTAAGGTACGACACACTCGGTAGTAAAGGAGTAAAATGCACACTCTCTTATCCTTTAAATTTCTTGATTGTCATTTCTAAAGTATCATGTTTCTCTCTTTATTTCTCCTGATTTCTCATATATATTTAACCTTTTCTACTCCACCCCTCTTTTTCATAGACCCATTTTTGTCTTTTTCAGGGGGGGACAAGGGGTCTTTAGAGGGAGATAGCAGGTCAACAGTAGATGTCACATAGAAGTTGTGTGCGTCATCTGAAAGCTGTGAACCTGCAGATTAATTTGAGATGCAGCTCAGCACTGTGTGTCACGTTGTTCTAGTCATAAATCAGAAATAAAAAAAAAAGATTATTTAATTAATTAATTAAAATACATTTTGAAAGTGTACAAGGTCTATAGTGTGTGGCTGTAAAATGTCATGAGGCTGTGATTTTCCTAGAGGTCACAACAGATCATTTTAACAAAATTACCTCACTACAATGAAGGTTTTCTAGTTTCATATGATACCAGTAGTTTCACTCAAGCTCTAAAACTGAGCCTGCTACAGCCTCTGAAAAAAAATTAAGTTGGCCGAGGGTGCCGGAGCCCTCAAAGAGTGGAAAAGGTTAACATATAAAAGTTTAAAATATTTCCATTCACTGCATTAAATACGATTAGTAACAGAAATCTGCTGTTTTTGAAAAATCTGTAAAAATACTGTTGACCAAAAATGCAGACAGACAACCATGAATATTGCCTTATAACAGCCTACCCTGGGCTTTCTTTCTTTCTGAAAAACCACTGTGTGTAGGCAGTGGTATGTTTTTTTTCACTTGTGTACTGTTGATTAATTGTAATTTTAAAGGTCCAATGTGTTCTTTTAAAAATTAATTTCAGAATGATATCGATGATGTGTGTCTTTGCGTTTTAGGAGGGAGAGACCCCACTCATCAAAGCCACAAAAATGAGGAACATAGAGATAGTGGAACTCCTGCTGGATAAAGGAGCCAAGGTGTCTGCAGTGGAAAAGGTACTTTTTAAAACACATTGCATGTTACACACACATGTGCGGAAAAATCTTGTCATAACCATACTTTTATGTCATTATTTAATTCTGGAGGGTTCCTTTTTGCCCACTTTTGTTTTGGAGTGTTTTCCAGATAGTTAGTTTTCACTCAATTTGGTGTTTTTCTTCCTTCAGAAAGGTGACACGCCCCTCCACATCGCCATCCGAGGACGAAGCCGAAAGTTGGCTGAGCTCCTGCTGAGGAACCCTAAAGATGGGCGCCTGCTTTACCGCCCCAACAAAGCTGGAGAGACGCCATACAACATCGACTGTACCCACCAGAAAAGCATCCTCACACAGATATTTGGAGCCAGTATGAGCCATTTTTCCATTTCACTTTTGTCTTCTCTTATATTCTTCTGCACTGTTTAACTTTTTCTCTCCCTCTTTCTGTCTCAGAGCACCTCTCCCCCTCTGAGTCAGATGGAGACATGTTGGGTTATGACCTGTATAGCAGTGCTCTAGCAGACATCCTCAGTGAGCCCACCATGCAGCCACCTATCTGTGTTGGACTGTACGCTCAGTGGGGCAGCGGCAAGTCTTTCCTTCTCAAGAAACTGGAGGGTAAGTAAGCCCACAGCGTTAAAAACTGTCTCATACAAAGATGAAAAGTACCGAATTGTGAACATTTGCTTTTCTGGACAGTGCCTTTCCTCAGTTTCTTCAATGTAAATGAGTTTGTTTTCATATTGTTTCTTATCCTCACGTAATGTCCTATATTTTAATCTCCCCTTATACTTGATTGAAATATCTGACACGAGATAATTTGTTTCTGTCTGTCCTCTTGTCATCAGATGAGATGAAGACCTTTGCAGGCCAGCAGATAGAGCCTTTGTTCGAGTTCTCTTGGCTGGTGGTCTTTCTCACCCTGCTCCTCTGCGGCTCAGTGGCCGTCGTTCTGGGCTTTACCGTTGATCCCAAACTGGCGATTGCCGTCTCCCTCAGCCTCCTCGCTCTGCTCTACATCTTTTTCGGTGAGGAGACAGATGAGCTAGAAATGCAACACTGATTTGATAACTGATGATGATAACTGACGGCCTCCTTGTAAGCGGTTGAATTACATAATGGCATCTGTGCCAAAGAGAACATACAGAATATGCTAAATAAAATCCACAAAAATAGTGATGTTTATAAAATCATTGGAGATAAACTGGAGGATAAGGGATTCGTCCGCACAATAGATAAGTGTCGAGTCAAAGTGAAAACACTTTGACAGCAATATGTCAAAGTCCACGAAAACAATCTTCTTCGCTTCATACACACCCCTCAGCAAATATTTTTTTTAATGTGGGTCGCTTTAATTTGTTCACTGTGAAATCAAACCAGACTAAATAGAAAATCAACCAGAATTATCAATTTCACTCTGATTCGGACCAGCCAAAGGGATTATGGCTTGTGAAATCGCCCTTACTGAGGTTTATGAATAGAGCTATTGTAATCATGAGTTGATTTTTTTTTTTTGGCTTGTTACCTCACTAAAAAGCTAAAACAATTCCACCTCTTCTACTGTCTCCAGTGTTGGTGTACTTCGGAAGTCGGCGTGAAAGGGAGAGCTGGCACTGGGCGTGGGTCATCAGCACCCGTCTGGCTCGCCAGGTCGGTTACCTGGAGCTGCTGCTCAAACTGATGTTCGTCAACCCCCCTGAACTTCCTGAGCAGACCACCCGCGCGCTGCCAGTCAGGTGACACTGACACACACACACACACACACACATACACAGTCACTGCTGAGTCATACACTGAGTTCTGTCAGTTCCCCGGGTCCAAGACAAAAAATTGTAAACACTTAACAATTGGAGTCTCACTCTCATTTCTGTTTCTCACATGTCTCGCA
This sequence comes from Sebastes fasciatus, assembly GCF_043250625.1. NCBI lineage: Eukaryota > Metazoa > Chordata > Actinopteri > Perciformes > Sebastidae > Sebastes > Sebastes fasciatus. The sequence continues at coordinate 11,808,585 of NC_133809.1, forward strand.
GGTTCCTGTTCACAGACTATAATCGTCTGTCCAGTGTTGGAGGGGAGACCTCCATGGCTGAGATGATTGCCACGCTTTCAGATGCCTGTGAGAGGGAGTTTGGCTTCATGGCCTCCAGGCTCTTCAGGGTTTTCAAGAAAGATGAGATCCAAGGTGACGTTGCTATCTTTGGCTTTAAAATGTCAGTCACGTAATGACGTTTCAGCCAGCACACAAAGTCACAATCAGACCTGTAATTGATATCAATAATCTTACATTTGCAATTATGAGCTTGCTTTAATATCTATTAATGGCTGACAAATTAAAATATGTATGTGTGCTGTACAATTTTTGTAGACTGAAAATCTAAATTTGAAGAAGTGAAATATAATCCTGTTTAATTACACAGTAAACCAGGCCCCCGTCAAGCTAGAGTTGGTAATCTTGAGAAACTAGCAAAGAGTACGCTGGATTTGAAATATTATCCAACCAAAAAACTCAGCCCAGTGTTGCCATCTCTTTTCCAATGAAAGTAGCCAGCAGCAGTAGCTCCAAAAGTCACTAAATGTAGCGAGATAGTCGCCAAGTCGGCAACACTGAGAGCTCGTCCTTTTCACACCTCTACCTGACTGGACGCGATGCGAATGAGCGAACATCAGATTGTTTCCGTGTTTCCCAATGAAGATGTCCTAACCTGATCCATGCATCAGCGAACAGGCTAAGCGGCGTGTCGCTTGTTTGAAAAAACGCTCGTTCTGGCTCTAGTTTCGCAAAGTTTCGTGCACCTGCTCCACCTCCACCTCCAACTTATTTTCATTGGTCAAAATTGGCTAATGACTGTTAATCAATATCACTCTTTATTACAGCCTATATCATTGTAAACCTACTGTATATATAAATGTCACAGTGTACAAATCATAAAAATGAATCATTCTAGCTGAGGAAATGATTAAAACTTAAGATGACGTTAACATGAATAAATATCTTAGACAATTACTCATTTACAGAGGGAGAAAATAACAACAGCAAATATCATCCCTCCCTCGTGCTGCGACATCGCCCACAGTATATCTGGGCATGTTTTCGTGCTCCATTCGCCAGAGTTTGCTCGCTCGCTGTGTGTTAGGAAGAGGTGTGAGGCCTCCCTCCAAAGCCACTCCTCCAAAATTATGATTATGAATGTAAACAACAAACATGGCTATTGTTAGTACTCACAGCTGTCAAGCTAGCAGCTTGTGGAAGACTCCAGTGACACGCAATGAGTGCACCGGCAGAGTGTGCGTAGGCAGGCAGGTAGGTAGACAGGAACGTAGGGCTGAATGAAATGATTGGACAGGTTTATTACAGTCCTGCGACAGTCCCCCTTTTTTGTCAGAGCATTTTATTTATTGATTGCTGTCAGGATGTAAAGAAAATTTCAACAAATATAACCAAAATTCTTTTGAAGAAGATTGCCAACACTAGCTTTAAGCAGGTTTCATATAATTGCATCACTGCCAAATTAGATTTGAGGATGCTGTTGACAGAATGACACTCTTGAAAGCATAATGGAGCTCTTGTAAGTATAGCCAGTGCTTAAAATGGATGGTTTAGGCAGTCTTTTCTCTATTTACTACATCCTTCTTCAAATGATCTTAATATATGCGTAAATTGTGGTAATAGATTTACTTAGAGTGTATAATCTAAGTGCTCTCTCTCATGTTATCCTCTACCTTCCTCTCATACCCCAGGTAAGAAGTGGAAGAAAACATGTTGTGTTCCCTCCTTCGTGCTGTTTGCCGTGACACTGGGATGCCTGATCACTGGCACGGCCCTGTTGGCCATCTTTAAGGTGGGTTAGAGCAATGAATCGATGACACTGTGTTTAAACAGTATGCCTTCTAACCACTAGATCATTAGACGCCCCGGTAATCAGTTTCAATGCTTTTATTTTTACCAGGTGGACCCTGATAACTTGACAGTAAATGCCGTGCTGATAGGCATGGCTAGTGTGGTGGGCCTGGCATTGCTGCTCAACTGTAGGACCTGGTGGCAGGTGGCCGACTCCGTCCTCTACTCGCAGAGGAAACGGCTGCACAGCGCTGCTAACAACTTGCACAAGCTCAAGAGTGAAGGATTTATGAAGGTAGACTAATGCACTTAATTCATTGTACCCAATCAAGGACAAATACAAATCCTTCGACATCCTGTTGTCATGGCTAAAGGGGCATTCCATTAGTTTACAAAGTTATAAAAGCGTTAGTTCCTAATCCAATCAATTTCCCTTTTCCCTGTTTTGAGACATTGATTTTCTTCCCTTCTGTCTCACACCAGGTTCTGAAGCATGAAGTGGAGCTAATGTCAAAAATGGCCAAAACCATTGATGGCTTCACCCAGAACCAGACACGCATGGCCGTCATCATCGACGGACTGGACGCCTGCGAGCAGGACAAAGTTCTGCAGATGCTGGACACGGTGCGTGTTTGCACATGCTTCTGTGCGTGGGTGGGAACATAAATGATGAGCGCGGCGTCCTCATGACTGATAACGAGATAATATGAAGCAATTACATCTTTCAACATCTGTCACTCAAGCAAATTTCCAACCGTGGCTGCTGCCATGTGGCCTTAACTTTCAGTGGGTCTTTCACCTGTGCACACAGAGCCCACACATCTCTGATACTGTGCAGCCACCCCGGTGTTCCCAGCTGCCTCAGCTCGCCTCCAAGTTTAGACTCTTCCTCCCAGCTGCTTTAATAAAATTTCCTTTAGCCAAATGTTATTATTTGATGAAGTAATCCCAGTGAAGATGGCAACCTCCTGTGTGCTAATGTAATAATCTCATCTCAAGCACCTCCCAGTCGCTTGGAAACCATCTTTTTTTTCTTTTTTCTTCAGTTTGTTTATTTTTCCAACCAAATAATGTGCATTAAAGATGCACATCATGTGATGGCGCCTTAGTTGATGGTGCTAACAGCTGCTGTAGGGACAGAGGTTCGTCATCCTGTTGGTCAGGGCTTAACAAACCATGTATGCATGTAGCACAAATCAATGTCCTGTGACACTTGGACAATGTCCCTTAGTTAGCAGAGTGGAAATCCCCCAACACCATGTGCTGCGGACAGTCAGTTCTCACAGGAGTCATTAAGTTTAAGTACTACAGCTGACTGTTGCCTCTGGCTGTCATGTTATATTTGATTGATTGTAAACTACCCATTTTGACATCAAAGTGGAGGACACAGAGGGATCTGCTATGCTAACAACCCTGTATCTGAGAGCATCATGACATGTTTTTTTAGTTACAAATAGTAGTGCCGGTATCATAGTTTGAAAAACATGTTTTATGGTGGGGCTGTCCTCGACCAAAGAGATTCTCAGTAGAGTTAACAGTCTATAAAACTGAGTTTCTCCACAGAATCACACAAAAGCACCACTTTAAATCTCGTGTTTACCAGAGATGTGCTCATAAGTTTCTTAGAAGTAAGTCATTCAGGATCAAAAAAGCAGAAAAAGGGACTAATCAACTAAAGACATCTTAACCTAGACCAAAACGACTGATTAGTTCACTAATCAACTAAGATTTGTTTTATGGAATAACAAAAAAGCTGGTGAAAGATGTCCTTTACACACTAAACTTCTGGTTCCTTTCTCCTTCCAGGTGAGGGTGCTCTTCTCCAAAGGTCCTTTTATTTCCATCTTTGCCAGTGACCCCCATATCATCATCAAAGCTATCAACCAAAACCTCAACAGTGTGCTGAGAGACTCCAACATCAACGGACACGACTACATGAGGAACATCGTCCATCTGCCAGTATTCCTCAACAGCAGAGGCCTCAGCGCGGCCAAAAAACTCTGCATGGCGACCCCCGTCAATGGAGAGCCATCGCCTGCTGAGGGTAAAGGATAACATACTGTATTGTGTACACATATATGAAGGATTGCGAACAGTTTTGGGGCATAAATTGACAGATTCCAAAGCAGCAGTTCTATTTGAATAGAGACACAATATTTATTTATTCAAATGCATTGGTCAGCTGTCATTCACTTTGTCTCTCTTTTTCTGTCCAGGATGGAATGACGACATGGACAGGAGGATGTCTCAGAGCAGCCTGAGCCAAGACCAGGCCAAGTTTGGCAGCAAGAACGCCCTAAACCGCAGGGTAACCGCTATTCAATTCAAGTTTATTAGTATAGACCAATATCACATACAATGTTTTGTTGGGGTTTACAGCCCCACATCAATGGTTCCCAACCCCACCCTAAGCTCTCTAACTAAAGAAGACAAGGAAGAAACATGGCACATAAACAAAGAGACTATGGGAGAGGCAATTCAAAGAGATATTTCAAATGGCTGGGGATGCAATATGAGTCATAGGTGGAAGAATGCTAATAATGATAGACAGGCAATAATAGAAATACAAATCTAAGAGTAGGATTATAGTAAATCCAAATTAGATAAACCAAGACCAATATATCAAGCACTGTTTAATATGCTTGTCACCCTAAATAGACACAGTTCACACCCCATTATTATTGATTTATGTATGGTTTATTTGGTAGGGACGGATACAAAATACATAGACAAACTGAAAACTGCTATCTGATGCAATGTATCATAGTGTTTATAGCAAATGCTAATTTGCAACACCCATCCCTAGAAGGGCTTTTATGAAACTAGCAGAGTAGAACAGTGAGGTACAATAGAGCACGCCATTAAAAACATTACATTTAAAAGCTAGACATGGGTACAGATTTTTTGCTGAATTAGCTTAATTTGGTAGCCCTCTTGAAAGTGATGAGGTTTGCAGCAACTTTCAAGTGATCAGGCAGCTAGTTCCAGGACTTTGTTCCTTTCACAGAAAAAGCTGTCTGAGCAAAAGATGTTTTTTGCAAAATTTAACCTTACAGTTGCCACTTAAAGCTGCAGCTGCAGCTCTGTAATCTCTCTATGTATTTGCAGAAAGGCTGAGGAGCAAGTCCATTTAAACGTTTAAACGTTACACAATGGAAATCAATCAAGTTTCTAAAGCCTTAAATCTTGTATATCCATCCATCCTAGCCCATGACAACCAAATAAAAAAATTCCAACAATAATAACAAATTGCAGAGAAGCGTTCGATACCAAATTAAAACGGAGACAGATGTATTGTTTATAGAACGAGGTAAAATAAATTTGTTTTCCCACGATACTCATGCTATCCGGAAACATCATAGAGCTGGAAATGAACGCTTAATGTCTTGACATTAATCAAACAAAATTAAAATGCAGTTAGTTCACCACAGCGCGATGAGAAAACATTGGATTAGGGTTAGAGATGCTGCCCTAGAAACCCTCACTGCTCCTCCCTGAAGGGGGGTTCGTCACAGGCGTGGCGTTGGTTGGTTGGCAGGCAGTGCGGAGGCCAGAGGACAGAAGGAGGCACACCGAGACGAAAAGAGAGGTGCTCGGTATGCGGCCAAGGTTCCTGGTGTAATTGATGTAATGACTGTTTATCCTTCCTGCTGCGTTGCCACAGCCTAATGACAAGGCCTAGCAGCAGTGGGTCCCTGTGACAAAACACTGGCACCAGGTCTGCTGGCAGGAGGCTAAGTGACTGCTGCTGTCGCTGATGCCTTCCTCCCCCCCTGCGAGACCTTCCCACTACCCCTCCCTCCTTCCCGCCTCCCTCGCTTGTTTGTTTGTTTGACATTTGTTTGTACCTCGGGTTTATCTAGTACCCTCAATTATTGGTGTTGGCCCTTCTATTATGGGGCGGCGTGCTCTTTTTATTTGCCCTCCGACACTCGCTAGCTCTTGGCAGGAGGGCCCTCTTTCTGCAAGTGGAGATTAAAACGAGGGCAGGAGGGGGAAATGAATTAGTGGCTCTCCATTTTCATGTGGCTTCTCAAGTTGTGGATGGCATTAGGAATATCTCTACCATCTTATTTCCATTTATTGTAATTAAATGAATCCCCCTTTTATAAGGAAAATAATTATTTCCTGGAAATGCATTCAGTTCTAGGACCTCTCAAAGTATAACTATTTTTTTACAGTGTACCAACAAGGAGAAGAACCAGTAGATACAAAACCAATCATCTAAATGAAGCAGTAAAAGTCTATATATATATTGGAAAGTCAGCCACACAGGACTGTTTGTATGATAGACCTTTTCAGTTCTGACTGAGTGGTGGCCATATGTTTCATCTCTCAGAGAAAGAGGTCATGAGACCGGCGTTACGACTTCAAAGTCGACCAAAAGCCTCGCCTTGGCTCATGACCACGTTGAGCTGTCTGATATCATCACAGATGTTCTCTGCTAGATCTGTGTCAATAGCTCGTCTGTGTGTCATGACGGTTCAGCCTCGGACAGTGGCTCTTTGATATTTTTATTTGCAGTCACAGGGAATTATATGTTTTGCTCAAGAAAAGAAGGGAAGACAGAAAGAAGCCGATCAGTAGAGTGACAAAATGAACGTTTTTATTTGGTTTCACTCACACCCCATTCATAGAGTTAAGCTGCAAACTTTTAGATTATCTTTAAAGTCAGTAACTGCCTGTATGTTGCTGCAAAAGTTGTAGTACCATTGATGTGCTTACATAAAATCATACCATTTAAAATGAAAATAGCCCATAAATGTATAATTAGGTTGCATGTAAGTACAGTTAAACATGGATAGCAAGTCAAGAATATGAGAACACAAGGCCCTATCCACCCATCTACATGTATTCCTCAGTGTATTCAAGCATACGGTTTTACAGTGACATGACCCGAGATGACATGGCGATCCTGAAACGCCTGCTCTCCTGTCTCATGATGCACAACTCGCAGGGATGACGCACAAGTAATCGAAACCTCTGCAAGGGTCGACAGTAATGTTAATGCTTTTGTTTCACTTTAGCTGTGACTGTAGGACGGTTCCTGCTTTCCCACAGATAAACTGCTTTTAGAGTTCTAATAAAAATACCATTCTGATATATTAAAGTTGCGTTAAAACAACAAATGAAACCGTAGTCGTGGAGACAAGCCAAACCAGCTGGGAACACGACGAATCCAAACATGTGAAATTTCCGATCTCATGCTAATTTGAGTTTTCTTTGTGCACTCCCTCTGTAAAGGACACATACCGGCGTCGGCAGATGCAGAGGACCGTCACCAGACAGATGTCCTTCGACCTGACCAAGCTGCTGGTGACCGAGGACTGGTTCAGTGACATCAGCCCACAGACCATGAGGAGGCTGCTCAACATCGTTTCTATCACAGGTAAAGAATAATAAACCATGTTCTGCTTAAGCACCACCCTCATCTCAGAATATTAACAAATGACATTTTGCCTTTACAACAACATCAAAGTTATTCATCCCTAATTTAAAGCTACAGTCAGTCACTTATTGAAAAAAATATTTTTGTTAAACGGTCACTATATCCTGACATGTAGTGCATGAGACAGGTAATCTGAAAACAGTCATGTTCCTCTTTGTCCTCCTGTGCACCGGCTGGTGGGCGGTGCTTGGTATTTCCTCAACTGATCTCAACATGGCTACCGGGTCACAAACTTTCAAATTTTACAGCTAAACAGTACACTACAAGATGTTCCTGAAAACATTAAAGGCGAGAAATAGGAATTACAGTAACAGAACCTTGATTCATATTTGATCAGTGCTGCCTAGTTTGACCGCTTGATCGGAGTTCGTCAGCTGACCAGAGACTGGCTGGCTCCAGCTCGGCGCCGATTGGTTGTTTAGATTCGGGTGTGGTAGAAACTCGCAAATGCCATTAGGAGCACGAGGGGGAGGCAGAGGAACATGATGTTTTTCACGGATTATCTGTCTCATGCACTACTGTCAGGATATAGTGACCGACTGCAGCTTTAACTAATTTTAAGGGGCTTTGATGAATAAGTATAGTCAGACATTGGAAAAATATTCCTGGGGATGGATGAGGAAAAGAAACACAAAACAAAGCTTTGACGGGGTTTAATTCAAGACCAGCAGGGGTCAACAGGTGGTTGCAGAGGCGGCGCATTTATCCAAGCATTTTTAATGAAGCGTAGGCATTGATTTAAATTAACAATTCATATTATTTGCATTTGCAATAATGACATGACAGCAAGTTAAGATTTCAAAAAATGATGGACACAAATCCATCCATATATTGACGACAGATTTATACGAGGCTAACAGAACCGAGCAGCAGATTGACGCTAGACCGTTTGATGTTGGCCAGCTTGTGTTGACACAACAAGCCTCCGTAGATGATTAGTTGGTGAGATGGGAACCATAAACATGCCAAACATACTGTATAGTGTATTTACAAGATATAATATTTGATGTAAAACATGTTATGGTTCCAAAATCATCTCAACATCTCTTTGTGATTCTGAAACTGATAACTTTACAGTTACAAGCTCACTTCTCTAGTCTTAATGCCACAACTTTGGACGGATTATTAATCGACAGAGACGATCAGGAGGATGCACATTCCTGAGATGTTTGTTTTCTCAGGCACGTTGAGAAAGAGTAGCCCTGTGACTTCTAAGGCCTTTCATCCTCCACACCGTTGTTGACAGGTCGTCTGTTGCGGGCCAATCAGATCGTCTTCAACTGGGATCGGCTGGCGTCGTGGATCAACCTGACCGAGGAGTGGCCTTACAGGACGTCGTGGATCATCCTCTTTTTGGAGGAGGCAGACGGAGTGTCTGACCAGATCTCTCTCAAGACAATCTATGAGAGGTACAAACACACATAGACAGACACAATCACCCCCCTCTTTAGCTGCTAATCTGATCTACAAGGTGTACATGCTTCTTCAATACATCTGCCTTGTATCTTTCCTTGCTTCATTCTTCCTTTCTTCTGTCCTGTTTTTATTGTCTTTCCATCACGTTCTTTCTAACCAGAGGCATGACATTAGCAGACTGAGGTGACCTTTAACGTAAGATAAAATGGAAATTAGGTCAGGTGAGTTCAGCTTAAGGACCCAGCGTTGTCGGTAAACCGCTGAATCGCTGCAGAGTTGCTTCTGTGTGCTGACCTTCCTGAGGAGATGAAAAAGCCAGAACAGAATTTAAGTCAGTAAACATTTCTTGATGTTCTCTCTTTTTAAATACTGATATACGTAATTTTGACCAGCAGGTGGCAGTAGAGGATTTTGTTTTCCGTGTGGGCTCCATTAGTCCACCACGGTCCCTGCCAATGGCTTTCAGTGCCACACTAATTGGCAACTGACAGACAGATTTTGTAATTGATCATAATGCACAAGGCAAATGATGACTGCATTATAGTTTGGACTTCTCCAGATTCACGGAGGGACACATTTCCTTAAAACTGGACAAGGGATAATTGACATGTTTGGTTGAGCAGTGAAGGAAAACTCTTGTGCCTGTACTGTGTGTGTGTATAGAGTATGACTGTTCATGCCTTTGTATGTGTGTGGTCGCACGGATGCTTTTAGGCGTGCTCACCGCAGACAAGAGGAGGAGGCCGACACAGGCCCGAGACGCCGGGTTTGTGTGCTGCTGTGCATCAGTCGATGGCCTTTAAAGGTTGCACTCTGTCACAATACACTAGCGCCTACGACTCCTGCGGCAGGGAAGCGTCACAGACAGTTACTGTCAGCCAGTCAGCCAGCTACATCCAGCAGACAACCCTCCCTCCCCCATCTCCGAGGCAAACCGCTGCCTCATTAGACTAGGTTTATGTTGGTTTTCCGAGGACAATAGGCATTACCTTTCATTTTTTCATACGGCGGTTCAGTGTTACATGAGGGGAGGACAGAGTACAAGATGAGAAGCATCATAGTCAGAAGGCTGTAACTCGATTATTTTGCTGGATATGTCCTTTTTATAATTGTTAATTTATGTGGAAAAATATGTCACTACACATCTCTGCTGTATATCTTTATTATGTTTAAGTATAGTGGACACCCTAAAGGAAATGTCCACACTTTTACCATAATTATTGGGGAAAATAAAAGTGGGAGATATAATTATACGCTAGTACAGCCATAAAATTCTGCAGTGTTTCTACATCTCACCAAAGGCCTGGTTTCAAGTGCCTTCGCCACAGCGTCGGATTGTGCTTACACTGCTCATTAGACTTAGTCTTGTTTTTTGACCAACGGTCCTGTCTTTCTTCATCTTCCTCCTCACTGGGGTGTCTTTCCAAATGGCTGCGCTGTTCTGCAGTGGCCGTCGGAGGAGCGGCCTTAATGATGATGACAGGAAGCCTCAAAACGGGCTAAACACAACGCCTTGCCTAGAGGCCTTATCTCTCGCAGTAATCTTCCACTGATAAGACTCAGGCCTCTGTCTGTGTCTCTTTTTCTGTCGCTCTGCTCTTTTTTTACCCTTCCTTATGATCTCTTAAGTCCCTTTTTTTTGTTCTGGATGAGATATTCTGTCTTTTTCCCTTATAGCGATGGATGACCACTTGACTGGCCTCTCAGAACCTCAGGCCCCCTCTTCCGACTGTCTATCTGCTTGAGAAATGGAGAGCTACTTCTCTTTGCTCTCCTTTTCAGCAGCGTATATGAATAAGCACGTGTGCACACACTCACACGTATCACACATCTTATTTCGTAGCTTAAACTCAACCATTTCCTGTATCTTATAGTTAGCATCGTTTTTGTTTAATTCTGTTACCACAAACACCAACGTGGTTCAGACCTTTTGTGTTTTAACATGGATTCATGTGACTAGTTGTCGTGCTCAACCATTTTTACACAGCGGTACTGCACATCCCCTGAGCGTTACTAAGTGAATATATTAGTGGTGAAGTGAACGTGGGGGTGAGTCAGCCCCTTATAGGTCAACTGTCGCCCTGCATCTCAGTCACAAAGCAGCATGCTCTTCCTTTCCTCTCCTCTTTGTGAGGCTTGCTACAGCTCAGTAGGCCACAGTACACCGAGCATCAGAAATATGACATTTAGTAAATCATAGCTAGATAAATCATACAGCTAATGCCTTCAAATGAAACTCCTCAGCTCGTATTTACAACATGGTAAGTCGTGTTCACAATATGCTTGGCGTTCAAGCGGTTAAGTCGTGAGAACACCGCTGCTAAGCAACGGCAATATTAACGTTACTGTCGGCGTCTAGAAGCCACTAGAGGCTAACAATTTAGCAAGCAAGCAAGTGGGTAACATAATGCAGGAAATGTAAGTTGGGAATATCAACATTTGCCTCAGACATATTCTAAGATTAAGAAAAGAAAAGAAATGTACGACTAAAATTACAATATATTAACTTATTATGTACCGAAAAATGTACTTCTGTGGCCTCCGCCATTTCTGACATCAACAAACACATCACAACTAACTCTGAGCTTTCAGAAACTTTCCACTTACGAGGTTTCGAATACCACAAGAGGGGAACTCTTCTCGTGAACACGGTAAACACGACCCCATTTGAAGGCACCATAAGGTGGGTTTCCCACTTTAAATCTCTTTAAAGGTAAAAATTCAAATTCAGGATTCTTACCTTTTAAATTTGGCTCAGTGTCAAGAGATGGTCTCAGTTTAGATTTTATGCCCTGCCTAACCTTCTAGATTAAAACTAAATTGACCCACACACTACTAAACCATGGGGAAATATTGCATGAGTTTACATAGAGTGCCTCTCAGTGCTGAAGGTGACAGCTACTCTCTGTGGCATGCACCTGAACTCCTAGAAAAAGAGAGAAAAAAATAGAAACGCTCGCCCACCTTCCCCTCATATCTCACACAAACACACACGCTTTCAAAAACGGCTAAAAGCTGTTTTTAGCAACTTGCCTGGCAATAACAAGTGCCATGAAGGGCTGTGAAGTGTCATTGTAGGACACGGCGTGAAGAGAAATGTGTAGCGCTAATTCCCGTAGCGGGAGCGGGCCAGTACAGCCTTCCTAATCTGATGGAGAATGTGTAATCGGTTAATAACCTCAGCGATTTCTATCATTAACGGTAAGACCGGAGGCTGCCCAGACTAATGCAAGGTAGCAGGGGGAAAGAACTGTGTAACAAAGATGGCACTGTCTGTCTGTAGGAGATATTGGCTCAAAGCAATCATGCTTACACACACACACGCATGCACACACAGCTAAAATGTTTGTCTCACTAGTTCTGCAGGGAAAACTCTAAATTACACCTCGAGCAGCGAGCCAGCGTCGTGGCCTGCCCAGCACGCCGACAGAAGCGGAACAGAAAACAAAACAACAAGTGTTTTGGACCGACCCTCGTATTTGTAGCCGTCAAATTAACAGCCCTAAATGTGTGTTTCGAACGATGTTTTTTCGATCACCAGCTAATTGAATTTGCAGCCTGCAGCCTTGTGACTATCCTTTTCAGCTGTATCATTTCTTCCTTCTCCATCTCTTTCTCAGGAGTCAGTTGTTCCTTGTTTTAGCTGCCATTAGAGACTTAATGACTATAGCTAACCTAGCTCTCTCCTGCTTCATGGTTATTGCATTAAAGCAGCCATTTCCAAAGACCGTTAATGGGCTTTTGTATGTTTATTTCCTTGATGTTGTTTAGAGTCATTACATTACAGAAAAGCGTCCACTAAAATAGCTAACTGTAGAGTGATTCCAGGTGACTGCGCAAGTACAGGTTGTGGATGTTGCTCAAGGACATGGTAGACATGTGGCTTGATTCATCACTTTCTCACCTCAGTCTCTCACATCTTTTCCTACATGTTCACCTATATGAGAGAGTGGTAGAACATGGTTTGGTTAACCAGAATGAGCAACATGGACAGGGGCCCTCAAAGTTGACCCATATTGGACGACCACCCGTCCTATAGACACACATATCTTCTTCAAAAATAAACATAACAGTATGGTTCTCTGGTTATCGGAAAGCTAACATACAAGGTAATACACAAGTTCAATACTTTTGGTCCAAAATAAATAAATATGCAAATTAGGGAATTTTTTGTCCTTAAATCTTAATCTGCAAAAAATGCATATTTTAATATGTTATAGGGTAGACGCTTCTTTACATCTCCTGACGTTTTCATGTTGTGCCCGCTATCTGTGGAGCAACAGCAGACTACTGATTATATGGTGGGTAGCTCAGTCTAACACATGAATCCTTAATTATTTTCTGTTTCACCTCAAATATTACTTCTTTCTCATTGTGTTCATGTTTATCATCACATGGCTGAAAAAACAGAAAATTTAAATTAAATTTCCTCCGGGTTCTGCCAAATCAAATATGTGGATCACCAGATTTCCATACCGGATCGGTCAAGGCCCCGGTTACTAACTAGATGGAAACAGATGATCCGCTCTGGTGACCCCTAACGGGAGCAGCCAAAAGAAGAATATAAGGAAGCCCAAGTCAGCAAAAATCTGTAGTGAAAAGTCGTGAAGGTGCGAAGATTTCAACTTTTTATTTTGAAGCGTCCGGTCAAGAGCTGATGATGCTTCGCTCACCTCATTTGGACTTAGACAGTATGTTCTGCCAATATAGCTCCACTGATGTGAGCACATCGCCCAAATCAACCTAGAGTTGATCAAGATGTCTTGGGAAAGATGTGGAAGGTCCCTTTTGGTTTCTACCTGATGCTGTTTCAGATCAACAGACACCATCATACCAAACCATCAGTCTCTGGCATCCTGAACTGTGACATACCTTTGATTTCTTCTTCAACTTAAACTGTGATTGGTTCTTCTCTTATTTGAGTTGTTGCATAAAAGAACTGCTGTGCCGTGACCCTCGTTCTGGAAATGTGTTGAAAGTAATGAAGATTCCTAGTGCCTGATAAAGGTGTTGCCTGACTGAAACGCAGCTTCAGAGATTCGTTCCCAGCAAGCCATAGGGATATTGCGGAGTATTCCACTTCAACAGTGGGGATATTGTCCTTAGCAAAGCGGTACAATTGATGTGGAGTCTGTATTTTTTGATAGTCCATTAATCATTCAAGTCATTTGCATTGTTTTCTATGATAGTAAACCGAATACATTTGGGTTTTGGACTATTGATCAGACAAAAACAAACAATTTGGTGATGTCGACTTGCGTTCCCGGAAATAGTGATAGGCATTGTTCTCTGTTTTCTAATATTTTATCGAATTATTAATCAACTTATTGAAATAATTGGCGATTTATTGATGATTGTTGAAAATAATTGTTGTTATTGTTTTGTTGTTGTTGTTGTTGTTGCAGCAGCCCTAGTGATATGTTAGGCAAGTTGTACTGTACGAGAGAAAGCTCTGAGTATCAATCGCACAGACCAGCATGGAAGTATAAGTGAATCCAACATCAGAGGACTCGATCAGTCACTTCCTGTATCTCTGGAAACACCTACAAGGACTTTTAAAGGACTCTTCATGCAGTCTCTAGGCAACAGTGTCAGTCAATGTCTTGAATTATTAGTTTTACATTATTTTGACAGTGGGGATTTGTTTGAAAGTGAAATAGTTCAGTGCTTTGGTTGAGGGGTTAACATATTTGGACCTAATGATGTATGGGGGCGGGTTCAGTCGGGCCCCTCAGAGAGTTTATTCTTGGATGCCCAGATCCCGTTTTCAGCACTAGAGCAAAAAAAAAAAAGTGTCACTGGTCCACTGAGCAGGTTCCTGCACTGCTCTGACATCTGGTGCCCTGTCTGTGCCAGGATGCCCCCGCCGCACTCAGGAGTGTGTTTTCTGGCGCTGCACCTGAATCCTCTGTTTATTACACACACCCACACACACACACACACATACACACACACACAAACTATTGCATATATAGACACGCTTACACACACATGCACAAACTGTGGCAAAATGCATGCACTCTGTAACTGAAACGAGCACACGTACAAACACTATTTGCCACTACAAGCATTTGAACATATGCATGCACACACACCTCAGATCACACGTAAAGCTGGTGTGTGTGTGTACGCATGCAACACACACACACACACACACACACACACACAGACCTAACTCTCACACCAGTGCAAGAGCATATGTCACCCCCAACTCCTCTGAGAATCAGTGCAATTAATCAGACCCTGAGATGCAGGCTGCATTCAACAAACGTGCTTACACACACACACACACGCACACACACACACACGTTTACACAGCGCAGGAGGCAGAACACAGCAGAGAAATCATTGTCAGGTAAAATTGTAGTGTTTAGGTGTGCTGTTCATTGCAGTGTCACTGTGTTTATCCCGTTTTGTGTGTAAAACAAATCTCCAAATCTTGACGCACTTTAGTGCTTTTACTTCTTACGTCACAGCTTCTGAAGAATCAACCCTTCATCCCGTCTTCCTCTCTGTTTTGTTATTCTGACCCTGCATTAATCAACCAAACAATCCCCCCCTCTCAGCGACGTGACTAGAGCCAGGCACTTCTCGGACACTTGAAAACTTTTTTTCTTTTTTCTTTTCTCACTAATCGCACTCTGAATGAATACGTAGCCAGGCAATTCAGTCTTAATTAGAGAGACTCTTATCCCAAGTACTGAAACATTAAGATGACACTCTCTTCATTCAGGATTACTTTAATTGGCACAATTATTGTAATTTGGTTGCAATTATGTGCCGGGATAAAAGTGCTGTTCCAAAGCTCATGCGGGTGATTCCCTTTATGTGGAATCCTTTAATAAGCTCTTAAATATCTGGCCGCCAAAAAAAAAAAAGAAATCCTATTCTTTTCTTATGATGAATACTTTTGAACTTTTCCTGCCCTCAAATGAAAAGTCTTTATTCTTTGCGACGCGGCCTATTGTTCGTGTGAATTCCCGTCGTATACGTGACACTTTCTGTCATCTAGATGCACAGCAGATGCTAAAAAAAAAAACATTTTTCTCTGTGTCCTCTTCTAAGGGAGCCCATTGTCGCCGTGCTAAATCCCTCCAGGAGGTGTTTCAGTGAAAGACGGAGTAAAACTGGTAATGCCGTCGCTCATTGCGCTGCTATTTGCCAAGAGGCCCTGAAAACGTGTGTGAATTTGAAAAGGCTGGTGTGAAAACCACCTATGTCTCAATAGAGTCCTGGCTCCATCCCTGATAGGACACTGGCATTGATTCTACACACCGGTGTGCAGACAGACCCCCTGACTGACAAGTAGATAGATAAAGAGCGAGACAAAAAAAAGAAAAGTATGGTAGGTGTGAGATAAAGATGGAAAACGGAGAGGGTTGGTATTAGATAAGAGAGGGCATTAAGAGAGAGTGAGAAGAAAAGAGTCTCAGGAGGTAAAACGAGGTAAAAGAATTGGTGAATACTGTAGAGGATCAGACCAGCGGGATTACTGCTAGACCAGTTTGCCATTGGTGTGTTTGTGTCTCGGGTGTATTCGAAGCCTCAGGTGATGCTGCTGCTCCATGTGAGATAGTCCAGGTGGTGGACACACACATGCACATGTCCCCTGGGTCCCACATTGGCTGTTATACAGTGAAACTGGTCCTCCGCTGATTCTGTGTGTGTGTGTGTGTGTGTCGGTCCGGCTACCATTGTCGTTCCTCCATCCCTCAGGTGTTTGGCGGTGGTGACTCAGACATGAATCAGCCAGCTCCACCACCACTCAACCCCCGCTGAGTTGCTGGAAATGTAAAAACGGCCTGTATGATGCAGGTGACACAGGAGGAGGGGTATGCGTGTGTGTGTGTGTGTGTGTGTGTGTGTGCGCAAGGTGAGTTTTTGATTATGTATTTGTGCGCAGAGGCTAACCACGTGAGCACGGAAAGAACGTCATGCAGCATTCTTTGTTAGCAAATCCTCAAAGCCCTTTTCATTTCTGCCTGTAAGCCGAGGTTGAAGGATTAGTCTAATTGGTCTGAAACAAGAGAACTGCTCTGTTCCCTTTTTTTGTGCGAAGCATAAAGAATCATTTCAAATGCAATAAAAGCCTCCGCTACACCTCTGACTGGCCTCCGCTCTTTAGTCACAGAGTCGTCCGTCGGCGACGACAAGTATGGATTAACATTTAAATGTGACACCGAGATGGAAGGAGAGGAGCGCGGAAGGGCGGAGAAGCAGGCATCTGCCTGATACTCTGGTATTTCTGTGGTGTCGAGCATTATCGCTGATCTCTCTCTCTCCCTCCCGCTCGGCTGTCTCTTTGTGCCGGAACTGCTGGAAGGTGGGGGGCTGATTATAAATAGCAGCGCAGGGTTGCAAGAGGGTCAGCGCTGACCTTTAAGTGGACAACGAGATTTGCCACTCAGCCGCCGCGGGAGCCACGGGCACACTTGATGGTTACGCACACACACATTCAATGCTTAAATGACGTTAACATCCTGGCCCTTCAGAAGTCAATGGAGGTCAGGCCCTTTTAGGGTGCGGAGAAACCACACTGAAATGGCAAAACGAGCAAGACCAAAGACGGCGTATTAGAGATTGAGCCTATTCAGCCTATATTGGGAGGGATCACGAGTGTCCTTTTCTTCCGAAATCTTTGCTTTTAAAGCAGCTTTTAATGTGGCATGTGATCATGCTACCAACTGCTGTATAGCTCAAGGATTTAGTTATCAGATCTGCCTGCTGAGGTCTCTCGAGCAATGTGCTTCAGAAAGTTCTTGATAATCAGGAGAGGCTTTTCCTCGCCGCCACAAACTCAGACACAAATTGGAGTAGAGAAGCTTTTGTAATAATCAGTTTTACTGCACAACGCTCTCTCTGTCTAGCTCTTTCTACTCATTGACATTACCCTATCCCTCTCACATCTTATTTCTGATGCACACGTCCCACTCTGTGAAGTTAATCAGAGGATTAAAAGTTCAGCCTGAGAATCCCAGGCTTTATTCGTCACATTCATCACTCACTGTATGGATTTTAGCTCCGTAACAGACTTATTCCAGATGTATTTGGATCCTATCTGCTGCAGAAGAGCACATTTGCCTTCACTTTTGCAGTCCACCCCACTTAACTCCGCATCACACGGCCTATCGACTGACCATTACGGCTATCAAACAACCACATGCGCTGATATGAACTCTGTGGTGCAATTAGTGTCACAATGGACGAACTTTGCCATGGCCCTTAAGATGCTCCAAACTCTCTTCTGGCACATAAATCACCAAGTTGAGGTTTAGTTTTTTACTATTTGTCAAGAATGAGGCCTGAGTGGAGGGTTCAGTTAAGGTTTTTGGGGTCTGGAACAAGGAGGCTCCGTTTCGGCGCTACACATGAGTTTAATCAACATTTCAGGGAACCACTGAGTCCTGAGCGCGTCTCAAAGGAGAGGCCGCTCGCTCTGAAAAAGCAGCTTGGTTTTTATCAGCCTGTGTGTGTTTCCCATTAGCCTGCTTGTCTCTGTGGTTTGCTTTGGGATGCACAGGTCCAGCTTAGTACAAGAGAGTTTCAATTATTGGACTAAACTTTGCCACGAATGTACATGGAAAGCAGACGCTACCACAAGTTGTCAGTTGGCACAGCCAAGACAGGGAAGCGAGAAAGAAAGTTAGAGGCTGAGAGGTAAGCAGAGACAGAGTGTCCACGCTACTCGAAGCATTTGATCCAAATCAAGGAAATACGTCTGGATTTTGAGGAGACAAAGAACATGGCGTCATCTAAAGTGAAAACATATTTTTGCTCCCACTCCCACCCCTCCGCCTTTGGGGTGGTGGAGGCTTTGGCAGCTTCCACGTAACAATAACCTCTCTCAGCACTGATGCTGCGAGTCCACGCGCCAGCTCGCTGGTCCGCCTGTCCACTGTTTTCCCAGAGAGGCCCTCGCCGGGTTCATCCACACGCTTGGCAGACACCGTGCCAGCGACTCTGACCAGGAGAAGAATGTGCCGGACCCGGGCCTGGTTAACTTCTTCACCCACACTCTGTTGTACTGGTCGCAACAGTGTCTGACATTGAAACTCTTGAGCTTCTCAAACACAATGTGCACAGGCGTTTGTCTGTTCTGCAGGCATCTCTCTCTGTCTTTGGGCCCCTTTATGGAAATGTTTGGCAGCAAGACCACCTCTTTGTGGCGTGTGTGTGCGCGCATGTCGTCCGTAAGCACAGAGGGCAGCTGTAAAGCAAAGTCAAGTGGCACATTCATACTTTCAGCGCCCAAATAGCGGACGGAAGGGATAGAGAGATGAATTCTGCTCATTCCCGTCAGCTGCAGCGTGTGGGAGGTTGAGAGGAGAAGAAAGGCTACACTCCAGTCAGCTTTGGGACCTATTAGCATTTGGATAAGCTCAGAAAGCTCCCAGTGGCCACGCCACACAGAGAGCGGTTGGGCCTAAGCGCCTGTACTGCTGCAGCTATAAGCTGGGTCCCGTCAATGGACCCATTGTGCAGGAACGGCTGCCGGGCTGCCCGACGGCCTTTATCTCACTCGTCCTTGGTCTGCTTGAAAGTAGCACGCTGATTTCCTTGGCGCCCCAACCCGAGCATCCATCTTGTCATTTGGCAACTGATTGCTGATAAGAATGGCTTTGTTCATTTCGCCTGTATCGTCTGTTCACTGTGAGAATGACTAAGTCTGAAGTGATTTGTGTCAATTGCTTAATGCCAAGGCCAACAGCTCCTCATTAGTTAACTGCAAATGATGTCATTTGAAGTGGTTAAACCTCATGTTGTCATTTAATGGGTACTGTTTGTTCTGTAACACCACGCAGTCAAGCATGTTGGCCAGAATGGTCTCTGATGGATTGTCATCTGTTAGTTCATCTGTATTCCAGTAATTCTGTTTCTTCATTTCTTTTTTGCTTTTCTAAAATTCTTCTTTTCAACCTCCTTTGGTGGTTGATGGTTGATGGTTGGTGCCCTCTGATCTTTACCAATGATCTACACTGGGCATGCACATGCTGGTGTAAACAGGAACTAGCGTGGCTGGTTGTTCAGTTGCAGAAAATACTACGAAAGAAGAACAGCAAAAGTAAGACCAAAGATAAAGAGATCTGAAATGCAGAATTTAACTGCACAACAGCTGCTAGCATAGACAACAGGGTCAGCAACGCTTGTAACTTGTTATCCATGTTGGACTTACCCACTGGTGCTTGTTTGTTGTCTTCTGGAAAAGGTTCATGTGATAGGGACGGAGGAAGGACACGTCATGACTGATAAGACTGATCATTATTTTTAAAGTTTCTGCCCGTCCAGACTAAAATGCAACCCCAGAGTTTAAAACCTAAAAACGGGGTCAGCGTCATTTTCAATCGTCCCCATTTTAGGGGCTCGAAAACGCCGGAGTAGTGTGGACGCAAAAGTTTCAAAATGTAAATGAGTGTGGATGTAGCCTTACAGTGTGAGCTGTGGCCAGTCGCTCCTGCAGTCAGCTGGGAACGTCAGGAATGGACCTCTTACTCTCTCGCTCTCCCCTTTTTTCCTCTCCATCTGTCTGGGTGTGTAACTCAGTGATGGGTGTCCTTGATTTGTTCTTCTCACCAGCTCCCGGTTGTCTTTTGGAAGATGCAGCTGTTTGTGCTACTGCGTGTTGTACGACAGCAGGTCCAGAGCAAATCACGCAGGTCAGCGAAATGTGTGCTATTGTCGGTAGTTTCTTGGATGCCTTTTGTTGTTGGGCGATTGTCTCTGTTCTCCAAAGGCAACTGACTGTGATAATAAAGCAAGATGGATGAGTTCTTGAACTATTTAGGCTATAATAAATGTACGAAGTAGCCAAAAGTGTCTGATATCACTACAACTAGATAAGTCTGAGTTTCATCATTATTGTCCGTTATCAGTTTTGGCACCGTACGACCAAACTGTGTGCACACACACCGTTGAGTTATGTTAGATTGTCCTATAAAAAGACTCAAGATTCCTTCGAAAATCTTTGGAGGGTGTTCTCTATATAGCAAAAGGAAGTGCCCTGTGTGTGTGTGTGTGTGTGTGTGTGTCTGTGTGTGTTTGCGTGTGAGTCACTGGCTCCTGTTGGTCTGTGTCTGCAGACCCACAAATAAACAGCAGTAAGCCAGCTGGAAATGGGGAAAAGCACAGGCTTCTCTCAGTCTGTATACGGGTTAATACAGTTCATGGGAAAAGGAACCAAACACCCACACATACTGTACATGTGTTTGCACATGCACACACACAAACACACACACACACACACACACACACACACTCCACCCTTCATCTGTGTGCCTTTGAATCTCCCCATCCTCGCTGCCCAGGTGTATACGCTGGACATTACACAGTTGTTTTTTGTCGATTGTTGTTGTTTGAATCAGCACCGGTGCCGCTCACCGCTGCTGTTTATGTGTTTGTGCGCATGCAGGTAACATCTGTGCCTTCAGAGTCCCACTCATCCTCCCCAGCAGAGGTCACATGAGCGGGGGTTCATCATCTGTGTGCCAACATGGAGCTTCCTTGACCTTTTGGGTCTTGTTAAAGGTTCTAATGGAAGAAAGACTGAGAGGGCTTTGTCCACTGGAGCCCAGCTGTGCCTCTGTGTCCGCCCTGCTCACAGCCTTATTCTCTCTTCTTTCAGTCTGTGTGTGTGTGTGTGTCTGTGCTGGCCGTTGGGTGGGGACAGTGGGGTTGGGGTGACCCACCTGGGCTGGTCTGCTGAAGAGTGAATCTCTGCAGGAGGATCAAATAGGGTTGGGGAGAGGGTGTATGAATGGAGCACAGATGCAAAAATATAGATTTAGTGTCAATAATTTAGATTGCGATTCTTCGTCACCTGAAAATGTACAGGTAGTTTGGGGGGGGTTTGGCACATGGGCAAAATGAGGCACTCTAATATTATACATTTGACTCAGTTAGGGCCCATTGGGTCTAAAACATGTGGAAAACGCCAGCTGCTCTTCCATCTTCAGTTTGGCTGACCTTTCAACTGGATGTTGGGACATCCTTTGTAGGGATGTCACAATACCATACATGTATTAGTCAATAACCAATACCAGTGAAATCATGATTCTTGTTACCCAATTCGATACCATGGTATTAAACAAAAACAGAACACTTAGAGCTAGTTTTAGGAAGTTCAACGGGTCACAATTCTCTCTCTAATATCTATTTTCTATCGCTGTGAAAACATCTCCTCCATTAACGCATCATAATGAAACTTGGAACCTCCGTTAATGTTACCTGTTAGCTCCGCAGGACTGTGCTGCCCACCGGCTGCTAACAGCTAACGTTAACTAGCTTTCCTCCCGACAATTACAACACGGATTTGTAGTTCACAATGAAGCGTTATCAGGGAAAAAATACTGTGTAACATGGACTTGTTAATAGTATGTTTACTGCGTCCTTTAGGATTTTAGATGCCATCATTAAGGGTGAAGCAGTCCTGTGGAGCTAATTGGTTAATTCTGGTCCCATCACCTGTGGTGCGCTTGCTGCATTCCATCTTGATGCGCCGCAAACACGCTAGGAAAAAAAAGCACGCTGGTTTTGAGTGTGCTTGTCATGCGTCTCCATTTAAATATAATGAATTTGTGCTCGCAAAAGACACGACATGTGAACTCCCCTTTTTTTTTGTACTTCTTATCATGTCAAAATGCCTCTCTAGAACACCCCCATCCCTGTATTTCTTGCCAGACTTGTACATTTGGTCAGAGACATCCTGTAACCACAAGGTCACAGGTTCGAGTCCTGCAACAGCAGATGTGTCCATCACCAGCCATCTGTCCTGTCAGAATGTCCTTGAACAGAGGACTGGACCCCTACCTGCTCACTCACTGTAAGCAGTCTGGATAGGAGTATCAGCTAAAAGCCTAAAATGAAATAACTCATAACTGAGTGCAGGCTCTGCGGTCTTGTTTTGTCCACCGTCACTGAGGTATGACAAGCCTCAGTGGACTGGGCAGACGGGGAACATTTCAGCCAGTTTGTTAACTGGATTTGTTCATCTGATTGTTTGGATTATTAGCTAACAGTGTGCTGTTGAACCCTCGCCAGATGCTGACCTCACACTGACTTCGCTAGCGTGCTGCAGCGATGGTACTAATCATCCAATCAAGCCACAGAAAGGCCAGCCTGTGCTCGCTCTCAAAAAACAGATCAGGCCCAGGGAAAAACCCAGCTCATCGGGCCGTGTTCTCAGCAGAGCATACCAGTACACAGACTCGGCGATGTACGGGAAGGAGGGTTGAACTGGAAGGAAGGGAAGGTTAAGTAGGATGCGGGGAGAGAAAATGATGAAGGGTTCAGATGAGAAATGGAGGCAGAGATGAGAAAAATGCCTGCTCCCTGCTGGAGTTTTCCCCATTCATCTGATAAGAGCGGCACATTCTGGTGATGAATGGCCGGCGTCGCAAGTCACTCCGAGTTTCATATTTTCATGTCTGAATGATGGGATTAACCAGATGTAACGATTGCCCTGGGTTGTTGGTGTTTGCTTTTCTTCATGTTACGCTGTCCTTGATTAAACTGATATCCTTTTTTAACCTTGTGCAGCTGAAATTGGATTTCCCACCTTGCTGTTGCCTCTTTTAAACCACTGGATTAAGCTTTGTTTATATTGTATGGTGCCAGGGTTTATGCAGAATTTGAAATACTTTTAAACGGTGTCTATAAATTGTTTTAATCTGACATTCTTGTTATAATACTGTTGTGTTTTTTTCTGAAGTATAGACAGGAAAAGCTGTATCACACAGTAATGGAACAATCTCCAAACATGGTGTTTACTTATGGTCTGCGATAACAAACATCATGTTAACCGTAGCAGCGCATCGTGACGCGCTTCCGTCTGCTGCTTGCTAAATTACCCTGATTGTCATCTTCTCAGGTTTCCTCCTCTGCTGAGAAAAGATAACATCCCTCACTCTATCTGTCCTCAAACATCCCCCCTTTCACTATCTTGCCTTCTCTAAATCCAGTTATCTCTCTGCTCTCATGATGATGATGACCGTTGCATATCTCTTCAATCTTAACAGTACTGCTTGTTATTTCCTCTTTTCTTTTTTCGTCAGAGTGTGGCAGTCAGAATTTAGTGTAAAACTGACATGTTGACATATTTGTGTCACATGCCAATTAGACTGCATAACTTATTGTGTTGTCTTTTATAAGCATTTGGTTATTCACAGTCAAGAGTTGTAGAATTTAGTTGTATAGTAATTTATTTTTGTTCATTATCTCCAATTTGTACTGAATTTGAAGTTCCAATAACCAAATAATCATGTTCTTCAAATCATCAAGATTAATATTTGTGAATAATTTTTCCTTTTTCCTCTGAAGAATCTCCAAAAACATCCCCACCACGAAGGACGTGGAGCCGCTGCTGGAGATCGATGGAGACATCCGCAGCTTCGAGGTCTTCCTGTCGTCCAGGACGCCCGTCCTCGCTGCCAGAGACGTGGAGATGTTCCTGCCCTGCACCGTCAACCTGGACCCCAAACTCAGGGAGATCATAGCAGGTTCATACACACTCAGTATTTGTACAGATGGGTGAAAAATGTAAAGAAAAAAAAAGCATCAAATTTCTTAGCAAGGTGTTGGGGCCACCATTAGCCGCCAGAACAGCTTCAGGGCACCTTGGCATTGATTTCACAAGTCTCTGCTGCAGGGATTAACATTTTTCCAAAAGATATTCCCTTATTTGGTGCTTTGAAGATGGTGCTGGAGATTACTGTCTAATATGGAGTCAAAGGAGGTGCATAATAAAGAATACATCTGTAAAAGAATAAGAAAATAAATGTGGAAATATTAAGAGGAATAAAAAATAGAATATATAAATAAATAAATGTGAAAATATAATGATAAATAAATAAAAGAATAAATACATGTGGAAATATAATGAGGAATAAATAACAGAATATATAAATAAAAAAAACAAATAAATGTGGAAATATAAAGAGAAAAACTCAAAACTGAGGCATGCCATTCTTCTAAAAAAACTAAAGTTTTACATTTCATAAAATCTGATGGGTGTATTTAGAAATTGTTATGGTCCCACTTACTAAAATCTTAAATCTGGTATTTCAACATACAAAATACATTTGAGTAAAGAACAAACAGTTTTCTCCAAGTTTCTTCGGGTTAGCTCAAGATCACATTGTTCTCACGCTCTAAAATTGCCATCATGACAAGGAGTTTGGGCACATATGCGTATTTGTTTGTTTGTTTGTTTGTTTGTGTGTGCGAGAGAGAAAGCGGCTAATTGTACGGTTTTGTCTAAAGTACATAAAAGGGTTGAGTATACAATAGCACGGAGAAACAGAGAACCGTCCTCTATGTGATGTGTTGAATTCGGTGCCAGCTCATTTGGCAGTGACATTACTCATAACATTGCAGCAGGGTCTGCTCTAAAATCACCCACTGCAGGGGCTCTCAGAAAGCCACAGCTTGCTTCTCATTTCCAAACAATCAAATGTCGAGCAGGTTTCCACTACTCACTACACGCCTGTCCGTCCTGGGAGAGGGATCCCACCTCAGTTACTCTTCCTGAGGTTTCTTCCATTGTTTTCTTCCTGTTAAAGGGGCTCTATGTAAGAATCACAAAAAACACCTGTGGCCGTTAAGTCTACGACAGTCAGCGTTGCACGCGAGCATCGGTCAAAACAGTGAAGCGACACACAAGACTGAAGACTGACAGGCATCATGTTGATTAACGTTAGCAACATTAGCCAGCTAAAACCACAATATCATTATATATTTTGCATGCTTGGCAGTAATGTTACCTGTCCAAGAGGAATTTTGCCAGCTCGGGGTCCACTTTGGTACCTAAAACCAAACGAAGGTCCCTCCATGAATCAAAGGCCCGGCCGATGTTTCACTAGAAATAACTTTGTTTTTTTGTGCTTCCGTGGAGTTTATGTTGGAGTCTGAGTTGTGGTTGGTGGCTGGTCATTTGTTGGCGTTAGTTAACTCCATTTCAAACCAAACTTTATCTATCGTTGCACATTGTTAGCCCTGTAGCAGAGCTGCAAATAAAGGCACTAGCGAGCGCGTATGAAGTCACATCTTTTGGATTTTCCCATAAAAGCTGACCCATATTCCTCACGTTAAAAGCAGTCTACTGGAAGGTCTCATTTTTTAGGTTAGGTTACAAACTGTTCACACATTGGCAATAAAAAAACTAATAAAAAACATTCATATGTGTAAAAACTTACATACAGTCCTTTTTTAAGGGGTTTTTGTTTTGGGGAGTTTTTCCTTTTCCGAAGCGAGAGTGAGAAAGGACAGAGGGTGTCATATGCCGTACAGATTGTAAAGCCCCGTGAGGCAAATTTGTGATATTGGGCTATATAAATAAAATAGACTTGACCTGACACTGTGGAATCAGGACATTATTTTCACTCGCTGCCACCAATCTGCCTCCTGCCTGCACCAAATTTCACAGTTCGCAGTTATAGTGACGTAATAGTGCATCAGAATTAAACTGTAAGCCAGAGCGGGCACTGTACTTTTGCTACCGTGCGTCAGCGTCCATACAGCCCATACAGGAGTGTCAATGACGCCTAGTGTGAAGCTGCTGCATCATAGTGTTATGAGACCACAGACACACACCAACACACACACAAAGTCTGTTCCATTCAGCTGAAATTGAGTCATGGAGAGGACGCAGCTGACTGAGCTCTGCAACCAGACGTCCAGTCTGCGTTTACCGGACTCTTGTCCTAAAAGTGTGTGTAGGTATTTATATGTATCAATCCACGTGTGTGCTCAAAAGAGTGTGTGTATTTTCACCTCCACACGTGTACCCGGGGAGCGGAAGGTGACCAATGCTCCTCCACTCCCTCCGCGGCCCAGTCGGTTCTCTTGGTGCCCGGTGTCCTGTGGCCAGCCAGTGGGCAGTGCTGTCAGTGATACCCGCCCATGAGCCTGACTCACATCATAAGGCCCCCATTGTGTTCGCAGGCTGGATTGGGTCTCACTCAGCGTGTCATTCAGCAGCCACTTGTATAACCAGGAGACATTCTGGTGCCTGCTTCTGTTTCTGGTTCGTACTTTCTTGCCAGCCACACAGAGCCACTCTGTTCTGTCTGCGGGCTGATTTAACATTAATTTGGGAGGTTTTCACCAAAGCTCCCTCCTCAGCGTCTACTCGACTCCTCTCGAAGTCAAATTGATTTATGTGAAAAACAAAGTGCTTGTGTGATAGTGTCTGTGAGTTCACATGGTCTGCTCTGTTTGTTTACATGGGAGCATTTATTTGTCAGGGCCTCCGTGTGTGTGTGCCATAATCGTCACGTGGCTGGCGTATCATTTGGAAATATCAGCCCGTCTGCTGGTTCGTGAACAAACGCAGTAATAGAAATCACAGTGAGAATGGAATTCACAGTTGTAATCGTAACATCTGCGCTCGTTTTCCTCTCCAGCATTTTCGTCGTTTGATCGTCTTTGGACGAGGAGAACATGTTCAGGAACAACGTCCTTGTTGTATTCCCTAAAGTGATTCAAGAATCAAGGAATTTTGCTGAATATTTGATATGTTGTTTTTTTTCTCTGTGGATTCACAACTGGCTAAACTCTCTTGAGATGATGAAATAAAGCTAAATTATTGATGCGTGGGTGGATCTGAAGGGTCTTTATAGTCATAGCCAAGACATGATCGTCAGCATCGCAGATAAACACTTCCTCCTCTTGTTCTTTTTTTCTTCCCCCCGGCTTTGTCCTCTCTTAGATGTGCGAGCGGCCAGGGAGCAGATGAACATGGGAGGAGTGACCTATCCCACGCTGCCCATGCAAGAAGCAGTGCCCCGTCCTCAGTCAGTTTATGGCCAGCACACAGGCGGCTGCTCCCCAGCGGGCTCCTTCGCCGGATCCATGCCTCCTCAGCCTCACAGCGCCTACTTCAGTGGGATGACAGGCCCTCAGCACCCCTTCTACAACCGGGTGAGACAGGAAAGGGACATATATGTGGATAATCAGAGTCCATCTAGTGGTATTAATGGAGAAAATGATCTTCTTGATAATCTAAAAATAAACAAAGAGAATAAAATTGGAATTGCTGGCCATTATCTACCAGTGATCAATGTTTTTAAAAAGACTCTTTCTGAATTTAGCTGCTCAGTCCTCTGCACGTTATCATAATGTAGCATTGCATTGACCCACTTGGCAGTTACACCTGAATAAATTGTGCAGTAAACAGGTTTTTGAATATGACCATGTGTTTTTTAAATAACCTGCACCTCACTTTACTGAGAAAGGATGAGCAAGTTACCAATAGCATCTTTTCCCTGCAGCATTTTTGTTTTTGTGTGCCTGACCTCCCTCATTATGATTTTCATTTTATTTTTTACCTCCTCTCCTCTCCACAATCCCTCCTCTCCCCCTCATAGCCTTATTTCCCCCATCATGTGTATCACCTGCCACGGCCTTACACCCACCATGTCCCCTCATCCTCGCGCCCCTCCAATAAACCACCCGGTCAACCTAAGGACAACTCCAATGGACTTGTAAGTAAAGACGTAGATCCATCTGACATGTGCCTCTATCGCGCACTAGATGATTACAGCCGCAGATATACTAGTTGTACTAGTATTTTTAATATGCAACATTGTTTCTGTGATTGAAGTGAAGTTTAAATCGTTGGCCAGGCTCTCATGGCTCTCTGTCTCCTGTTTATTTACTCAATGTTTCCTAACAGTACCAGTTAAGGGATATCTTGCTCTATTTGTATTATTAATTATATAACTATAATTACACTTTCAAAGACTCCAGCTCAGGATATAGCGCTATTATGTCACTCAATAATATTAGAGCTGCAACGTTTTATCGATTAGTTGTCAACCATTAAATTAATCGCCAACTATTTTGATAATCGATTGATCTGTCTGAGTTGTTTTTTTCAAGAAAATAAAATTAAAATTCCCTGATTCCAGCTTCTCAAATGGGAATATTTTCTTTACTCCTCTATGACAGTAAACCACATATTTTTGAGTTGTGGTTCAGAACAAGACATTTGAGGACGTCATCTTGGGTTTTGGGAAACACTCATCAACATGTTTTACCAACAGCTAATCGATTAATCAAGAAAATGATCAACAGATTAATCGACAGTGAAAATAATCGTTAGTTTCAGCCCTAAATAATATGAATATGTTATGTTTCATATGCTGTCAGGTCCGTTGTGTCGACCTACAGCGTGACTTTCTGACTTCTTGTTTAACACTTCCTCAAGTACCTCTTTCCTCCTTCCTCTTTTCTCCCTTTCCTCCATGTGATGTTTTACCTTTTACATTTTACCTCCTGATGATTTTAATATCACCCCGTTTTCCCTGCCCCTGTTTCCAACCACTGCACAGCTCTTGACGCTGGTGGAATTTCTCAGTCTTTGAGCCCGGAGTAAAGCAGTGAAAGGTTTTTCCATAAATTGAGTGGTAATGAACTCAACTTTCACTAGCCTTTCTCTCTGTACAACAGAGACGGGGCCAAGTCATTGTTTTGCAAGTCACGAGTACGTATCACGTCTTTGCACTCAAGTCCCAAGTCAAGACAGGCAAGTCCAAAATCCTAAACTTTGAGTTTCGAGTCCTAAACAAGTCATAATGCGCTCTCCAACCAAATGTAATGACATTTTAACAACAGAGTAACTGGCGCCAACTGGCGCTCAGTAACGTAACATTAGTTCTTCATGGGTTTCTCCTGCAACTTGATTGGATGCTGTCAGATTGGTTCAAACAAAGAATTATGTGTAAGATAATCAAATGTAAGTCCCACTAATATTCACCAAAAATAAAGAGTCCAGAGTTCAACAAAAGTACACACGTTTTCGGGGGTTCAGCAATAAACAACAAAAAATAGAAATTCACTTTGTTCAGTTCAGTTATTTCCCCCACGAGTATATCCTCTTCCCAAACAACTCAATAAAGGATCTCTCAAACATATAAATAAACCCAACGTCTCCGACGCTGCCGGAGTTACCTCTGGGAACCGGGTAGTTGCTCATTTTTGTGCACACACATTTTAAATAACATACTTTTTTATCTTTGGGCTTGGGGGAAGGTATCAAGTATTTTCAAGTCAAAAGGCTCAAGTCCAAGTGAAGTCATGAGTCACTGGTGGTAAAGTCCAAGTCGTGTTGTCTTTTTTTTATTTTGTCAAGTCAAGTCTAAAGTCATCAAGTCATGTGACTCGAGTCCACACCTCTGCTATACAATCCTTGTCTCCATTCTGTGCCCATGTCAGGGTGTTATTGCAGAGGATGCCAGAGAAGGCCTCCCCTCCTGTCCCTCTGAACCTACCATGGTAACATGTAGTCACAGTTGTGGTGCACTATGGACAATGCAAATATGCAACCAGTCCTTCATTATCTGCATGTTTACAAACCTCAATTCTTGTGTTGAATGCGTAAAATGCATGCCTATATGGACTACTTATTTTGTTGCTGTGGTTTACAACAAATATAGACTTTCACACTAGTCGTTTGCTGCTTACATTAAACACTGCATCCGGTGAGACTATGACAGCACGCTAACCACACAGAGAGCTGTATTTTATATGTAAATATAACATGCTGAATGAAGTCCACTCTCATGTTGGCACAGCAGCCGTTCCCATTCTCTTATAAATGGACTTAAAAGTGTTGTTAACCCACTTCAGGAATGCATCGAGTTGCACGGACAAGAACTGAGTCCCTACACCCAGATATTCACACATTTGAACAGAGAGCTATTAGAACAATTTGATGATAACACTGCTCAGGAGATTTCTGCTCCACAAAGCCACTTATCGTGGCGCTGCCGGCAAGCATTTAAAGGAGCTGTTTGAAAGATTTAAATATAGATTACTATGTAATGTTCTTTCCGTTCTCCGTCTGTATTTCTGTGCCTTTACATTTTTTGGCTTCGATCCTCCTCCTTTTCTTTAAAACCTTCATCACTGTCTCACACCCTTCTTTGTTTCCTCATATCTTCCCTTTTGTTTCCTTTCCTCCTTAGTATAACTTTCCTCAGTTTCATCCCATTCTGGCTTTTCTCTGTACATTAGCCCGTCTTATCCCCAGTTTGGTTCACACTTGATCTCTTTGTGTAGTGTTTCACGTGTGTCTATTTCTGCAAATCTGTGAATGTGGATGTGTGTGCACATTTGTGTGAGTCTTTGGATATGTAAGCGGGCCGAGCCCAGTGTAATTGCTTAGCAGATATAAGTGTGAGTATGGATTCCTCGGGCTGCCGGGATTATCATCAGAGCAACTGTTGGGGCTGGCAACATACATACACGCACACATACACACACACACACACGCTGACAATGAGCCCAGCGCTGGTAGAGCTTATCTCCTTACCAAGACGCTTCCTCCCTCACAGAGCTCTGTTTCCTCTTCCCCATCCTTCTGCCCAGCCCTGAGCTCAGCCCAGCTGTAATTACAGTCTTATCACACACACACACACTGGGAGGGTTCGCACACGCAGACACACCCGCAGACATTTACGCTTCTTCGCTCACGTTCTTAGAACACGCGCTCGCAGTCTGAATCGAAGGAGTCTTATTCAAGGCCTTCCCTGAATTGAAACTTCTGCTTTTTTTTTCTCCGCGCAGAGTGAGAGATGTCTCATTTTCATTTCTGGGTCTTTCTCTCTGTCGCCGTCTCGTCCGCAGTCCTTTCTGTCTGCAAAGATTATGACTGCAAAAAGCCTGCTGACTGCGGCGAAAACAAAATCTCCTTGTGTAATAACTCCACTTCCAATAGCCTCTTTCTTTTCCCAGACGTCCTGACGCGCGGCTACTGTAAAGGAAGCCGTCTCCTCTCCTGCTGCGAGACAGATAAATGTCTGTCTGCTCTGTTGTCAATGTCTCTCCTGTCCCCTGATGATGACTTCAACATGTGTGCTCTGTCTTCTCCGTCTTAATTTCTGCACCCTTCCTTCCTCCCCTTTTTTTTTTTTTCACAGGTACAGCCCCGGCTTCATAATGTTATAACTGTCTCTGTGTATTTTTGTCTGACTATTTGTCCGTCTGCTTCTTTTTGTCTCCTTATCAAGCATTTAAAGTCGCTGCCTTACAAATTAAAGCAGGTACACCTTCACTTTCATGGCTACCAACCCTTTACTCAATCTTCCACGTATCGCTACCTCATTTAACGCACTAGTTGAGTACTAGAAAGCATGCCGTAGAAAGAGATTTAAATGCAAAACACAACTTCACATCCTGTGGTAGTTCAGTAGATTCACTAACATAGTTTCATTCTAGAGAAAATCCTAGACTGTGTGGACATGAACAGTAGCTAGACTTCATCCTCTTGCCCACCACTACAGAAAGTTGGCACCTACTATTGTGTACTGTATTGTGTGAGCGGCTTGTTTCCTTTTTTTGTCCAACAACCACTCACAGTCCGACTAAGCTTTGCTCTTCTGTCCCTCGAAACCAGAAACAAAGCCGGGGGGGGCTTAGTCTGAAGCCATGTCTTAATGGTGTTAATAGCCGAGAGAGAGCAGCGATGACGAGGGAGGGAGGTAGGAAGGAGGAGGAAGAGATGAGGGAGAGAGTAGGAGGTCAGTGCAGGAGGCTAAGAGGGAAGGAATGTGAGAGGAAGGAAGGAAGGGAGGGAGGGAAGGAAGGAACAAGAGTGAGGGTTCAAGACAAGCAGAGCCAGAGAGAGAGGGAGAGGGGTGAGTGCAGAAAGGGAGGGGAGGAGTGGTTGGAGGAGGTTTGTTTAGTTTTTGTGCCAGCGTGTGGCACGTTGGCTGTCTGTGAGGCCGTAGACAACATCAACAGGCCACCGGTATTAGTCACATCAAGCCATGGAGCTGCTTCACCGCGACTCGGCTCAACGGCGACTCACAGACTCCATCCCTTAAGTGTTGTGCACACACTTTACGTGCTTATATATACACACCGAGAAACAGAATAAGAGCAGGTAACGGTGTATTTGGACGGGTTGGCAGCTTTGTTTACTTTTACACTTAACACTGTGTGACTGATAGAGAGAATTACTGTGTGGGAATTGTGGTTTTGCACCTCTGTGTGCCTCACAGTAACAGGCCTGCACGTCCTCTTTTGCCAGGAATTGTTGCTCGTTTTGCCCTAATCAACGTGTTAGGAGTGATAAGTCGGTCTAACAGAGTGTGAGAGTTTGCCCCGGTAACCTTAAAACTCACAAAAACACTCTGGATAAGTTGTTTATATTCTGATTTTGTGTGTGCGTGATTGTGTATGTAGGTCTCTCCTGCGGTCCTGCTCAGCTCTATGAACACAGATGCAGTGTGTGAGCGTGTCAGACAGATAGAGGGAATCGACCCCAGCATGCTGCATCAGTACTCCTCCACCATCAAGAAGGTGCGTCTGTCAATAACATTGAAAATTGGATCTATTTTCTGATACTTTCTCAGAAACTTAGGCTGAAAAATCTCTCACTATTCACTACGTAGTGGACTATAAAGTAAGTTTGCCATTTTATCGTGCTGTTTGAATGCATAGTGAGAATTATTATACCCTATGGTGGACTCAAAGTATCCCACAATGCATCGTGAAAAGTAGTGGACAACATCACTAACCGAGCTCTAAATATCATCATGCATTGCGCTGAAGAAAAAATGTCAGACGGACGAGAGGAAAGAGAGAAGCGTGATTCAGACAAATCAAGGTTCAAGGTTCTTTATTTGTCATTTGTCAATTCCAGCAAAGCAGTCAATGGCAATGAAAATCTTTCTGGTCTCAGGTTCCTTAAAAAGTGCTCATAAAATATTTATATATATATTTATATAAATAAAAGGGGAAATCCCACAAGTAAATGTAATAAAAGCAAAATGATTATCTAAGGCATAACATAGTGCAGTTAAAATATATATAAACATAGGTAAATATAAAATAGTAATGTAAAAGGAAATTTGTAATTTAGTTGATGACAGTGTTCCAGATGGGAAAACTGAATGTAATCCATGAGTTGCGGCGCGAAAATAATGTGAGCAGAGCAGCGCATCACGACACAAACAGCCACGAAGTACTTATTGTATTGTATTTATTAATTTGGGAAGATACGCTTATTGCCTCCACATTCACAACGGCTGTTAACTCTTACCTTTCACAATAAAAGCCCTAGATATATTCGCTGCATCACTGCTTACCAAGAGGAACTTAAATTCACTCAGAGCATTTCACTAAGAGACAACTCCGCAAAATAGCTTACATATGTATTTATCAGTAGTGAATGAGTGAATGATTTTGGACACAGTCTTACTGTCTGTTTTCTTTTCATACTCATTTTTTAGCTTCTTCTTCTCATGCATTTCCGTCTCCCTATTTGATTGCGTTGGGTTTATTTTGACCTGATGCAACTTTGCATGTGTTAATAAAGTCAATCAATCAGTGGACAAACCATTCGGTCCCTTCCCTGTCTGTCCATCGCAGGCTAATATAAATGGCCGAGTGCTGTCTCAGTGCAACCTGGACGAGCTGAAGAAAGAGATGGAGATGAACTTCGGCGACTGGCAGCTCTTCAGGGGAACGGTGAGACTAAATTTCTCTTTACTTAACTCACGGCCTGGTTTAATATTGTCGCTATGGGCATGCATAATTTTATAAATAGGATTGATTTTTGTTTGTTGTTTCATATAAAAAAAGACCAAAGAAAACATCAGTCCACCAACAACTACTCCTCCGTTACTCCAGAGTAAAAGCCTGAAATAGATTTACAATAGCATACACTCTCCTCACTCTGTGATACTCTGCAGACGCTCAGCCCTTGCCAGGACCCTCCTGTTGATATATGTCAGCTCTTGTTTATTCCAACAAGAAGCCTCTCGTAATACCACATCTTGTGCTGCGCTGAGATATTGGGATGGAGATTTTATAATCCGTATTACGAGAAGGGGCACGAGTCAGTCAGCCAGGAGTCCAGTCGGCTGAGCCGGGGCTGAAAATCACTTACACATGTAGCCGGCTCCACCTCATCAGATGTCTGCCTGCTCCTAATACCAAACCCGAGCCCCGGATTGGTCGTGTTTTACCGGAGATCCAATGCAGAGCTTCGTGTAGGAGCAGCTGGAAAGTGCAGTGGCCTTACAGCTCCGTGCACTGACCAGTGTTGTGTTGCCAGGACACAGCCAGCACGGACATCTGGTTCAAGATGGCTGACTGATATCTGGATGAAGGGAGGTTTTGTCGGGGAGGAGGAGGGGGGGACAGCTGAATAGCTCTACTCAGCTCACTCTCACGAGCATATGTTTTTTGTTTTTACTAACAGGTTTTGTATGTCACACGTCGTGTCCTGTGTCGATCTGAAATAGCGAACTGTAACTGTCTTTCCCAAGGTGATGGAGCAACGTCACGCTGAAAGCCAGGCTCTGCTTCAAGACGAGTCCCGAGCCGCTAGCGAGCAGGGCAGCAGCGTGCACCACGGGGAGCCCAGCAGACGCTCGGGGGGGGCCCAGCATGAAGCGGCGGCATTCAGCCTGAACCTCAGCTTCGAGGAGCTCAGCGGAGCGGGGCTCGAGGAACCTCAGAGACACAGCAACACTTCGCACTGGCCGGTCAGTCTTTCCTGTCAGGAGCTCAGTGTATAAAATGCACCGCAACTAAGAGCTATAGATAGGATCAGACTGAACTGTGTGTATGCGCGTTATATACCCGCCCATATAAACATGCAAAAGAGATAAGAGGTTGCGGGTGTAAGCATACGTGTGAGCGTGTAACGCAAATGGGATCGCAAGGTCACACACCCCAAACTGTCACATGGCCACAAGTCCTACGCACCAAAAACCAGTGTGTTGGTGACCTCACTGGTTTCACGTTAGTGTGGTTTGTAGTGAGAAAAAGAGCACAGCAGAGGAAGCTTATGGTGCTCTTGAACATGGCAGAAATATAAAAATACACACACACTGCAGCGAACCAAAAGGTGTCAAGGGGCCCCCTGTTTTTTTATTTTTATTTTCACCTTCCTTATTCTTAATTTGTTAAATCTCTGAGACACGAGCAAACACTCACACGTAGACAGCTGGCTCTGCTGCTATTTTACGTGATCTCACTTTGTGATCTTTTTCAAATTCATATCATCCGACACTGAAAACACACCACAGCTTACGTTGCCACGCCATCTGCGGCCTTTGCCAGTAACTTTTATCACTCTTGTTCTGAATATTTCATAGCATTTTTGAAGTGCTGCATTTGTTAGATTCGGGTGTCAATTCAGTCTCTTCTCATCTCTAACTCTTCAGTTACTTTTACATGGATGTTTGCTCAGCAGTTCCAACTTTTTCTCTCGTCTCGTCAGGTGGCGAATCTCCGCACCTCAAGCATGTCCAGCCTCAACTCTCAGGAATCCTCTAATGACATCTGCAAGCTGACAGACAAGCAGCAGTCTGAGTACCACGATGCCTACAGGGAGTACATCTCTCAGATGGCCCAGGTGGAGATGTCCGGCAGTGGGGGGGAGAGGCCCGTGCAGCCCCACCCTGGACAGTTCCTCCAGGCTGCCAGCTCAGAGGACAAAGGGGTGGGTGGACACTCACAAGTACACTGTTGAGTTTTTGCCATCGCATCACTGACGGCGTAAATAGCGTAGAAGCTCCCACTGTGTGGTAACTGTTGTCATGAACTTGTGTAGATGTAGTTTCTGAGCCTCTATGTTATGTCTTTCTTAAACTTGTGTTTTTTAAATGTGGCAATGGCAAAAGTCTTATTCTGGGCTGGGAAACGGGGAGATCACTGCTTCTTGCGTTTCTTAATTATTGGCTTATAGTCTTTGTTTCTCTTGGCACATAAAGGAGAGACAGGAATCCCCTCTCCAGAGGCCTCTTGGCCAATAACACCAAGATACTGCACATATTCATGTTCCTCTCATTGAAATCCTCTTCCCCTCTCCTCAGGCCAAGGAAGGAGCCGACCAAGACAGCCGCAAGCCCTTCACCAAGAGAGGCTCCAAGCCTAGCGATGCCACAGACTTCCCCTCGGGGGCCGATGCCCAGCCTCTAGACCCCATCAGTGAAGAGGATGAGAAGCTGGACCACAGCACATCGTCAAGAACTCCGGGCACCAGGAAGAAAGGAGCCGGGTCGCTGTACCACAAGCTGCCCAGCGACGAAGAGGAAGCAGACAACGCCACGCCTCTCCTCCACAGAGAGGCTCGAGCAGGTGCTCTGTCCACCGGGCTGCCGACCAGGCCTGGCTTCCTCACCGAAATCCTCCTGGATAAGAAGGACTCGTCCGACTCGGGGATGCGCTCCAGCGACAGCTCCTCAGATCGCTCTCTGGAGGAGGCTGATGGAGACGGCGACAGAGAGAAGACCAGCCTGATTGAACTGGAGCTGGAGGGCCTGGTGAAGAAGAGAGGCCTCCTCCCGAGCAGCCTGAGCGGCCTGCAGGACACGGCGGTGGCCCGCATGTCCATCTGCTCCGAGGCTCCGTCCGAGGCCAGCCTAATGGCCAGCAGCCCAGATGAGGGGTGGCCGTCCGGCAACCTCAACTGCACCACCAGCAACAGCACCCTCAACAACAACTCAAACAGCCCCGACGACACCACCAACACCAACAACAGCCATCATCAGCCGGCTAACATCACAGGCACAGAGTCCACCAGCACCTCCTCCTCCTCCTCATCCAGCTTCGACGTCTCGCCAGCTGTCATCATCACCCCCGGCAGCAGCAACACCGCCAACACCACGACCGCAGCCATCCACAACCAGAACCTGCGCACCATCAGCTTGGGAGACGAGACGGAGAGCGTCCTCTGAGAAGCCGGTCGTTATTTTTTCTGACGAGGGTCACGTAGACTTGTTCTCGATGTTGTGACATTATTATTATTATAATGTTGGTGTTGTGACGTGTTCTAAAGAATTAGATGTGTTCTACTGTTAGGAAGGAAATGTAGGAAGTGTTGCTGTGAATCAAGAGTAGTTCATTCAAAAGCTTTGATTAGTTGTTTAGTAAAAAAAAAAAAAAAAAAAATCACCTTTATTTAAACAATTACAAATCAAAAATTGGAAGTGAATGATACCAAAAATGCTTCAGCCAGGTCAAATTGGGATTGCCCAATTGAGTCTCGTGCGTTTGGATTATTTAATTGTGATTTCTTTCTTCGTGTGAATGTGTTGCTGTTATTCGAAATAGTGATGAAATGTTAGTTACATGTTGTGGAAGTCAAATGTTACAGAAAAAAGATTTTTCAAGAAATGTAAACTGGAAAAAGCTCTGTGTTACTGAGGACTCAGTATGGTAGTTAAAAGTATTTAAAATAGATGGCAGCGTAGACGCTGGTAGTGCAGTGTGTTGTTGGTGGTTTCTATGATAGAAGAAGTGCATGCATTCGTCTCCAAAGTGGTGATTGTCTTTTTCCAAAACTCCCTTGTGAAATTCTGTGAATCAATAAACATGTTTGCTATGTGGACCCTTGAAATTTGCAAGAAGAGCCTCAGTTGACTTGGATAAAAAAATATTGAAACTAAGTCTTTTCTACACCAATCTAATACTGGTGACTGCCACTGACAGGGTTTTTTCTCTCCGATAGATGGCGCACTCTCCATACAAACGTGCTGCAGGCTGCAGTCACGGCCTGTCAGCGTTAGAAACTACTGAGAGGTAACAACTTCAGCTCAGTGACTCTCTACATGAAGTGCATGGACCTGCAGGGAGCCTCTTGAGGAGGGTTTTTCCAGGTACATTTAACTCTAAAGCAATCTTAAAAGTTCATATATATATATAAATGACTTGGAATCATAGTGTAATGTGTTGTATCATGTAAAGAGTTTTTCTACACTTAAATCAAGAAAGATGCAATAATAAGTAGTCCCTGGGGTGCAATCATCTAATGAGCTTATTTGGCAGGTCTGTGGTGTGAAAATATTTGAGAAGCTATGCTGTATTTTAGGAAGGAGATGATGGACAGCTGGGGTTTTTATATCAGCCTTTCATACCACAGTCATCTAAACCTTTGATGCCACCTTTACAGTACAGTGCGCACTGTCTACTGGTATTTTTGGGGACATGTAAGACCAGTTAATGTGTCTTTCCTGTAGAATGTTTGTTAAGAAGTTGTATTTTTCCTTGGTTCACTGTGTTCATAAAGGCTACCTGGTCATTTTTCACTGGAAACCTGCAGTCAGGTGCTCTCACTACTGATACAAGTCAAACATTGGACACCAGTGCCATTTGGTCTGAGAGGAAAACTAAAAGAATAAAGCAAGGACCAGCCAAATTACTGTTTAAAAATAAGAAATAATAAGTTGATTACTTGTGGAATCAGTAACTCATCACCGGCCCAGTTTCACCTCCAAGTTAAATGTTCATGATTTTCCAGTTTCGTTTTAAAAACAACAGCCTACAGCCCCACAGTGCTTTACTGGCTCAGCCGGTCACACCAAACCGTTTTAATCCTATTTACTTTACATAGCATGTGAGAAAGTAAAAGTGCAGCCAGTTGCGCCTTAAATAAGCTTTTTTTTTACGCAACTAGCTGTGTGCCTCCAGGTCGTGTTGACGCTGTGTTTTTCAGACTATTATAGGTCACATACTGCAGGTCTAATAAGGACACTTTGTTGTGGGATCTGTTTTTGAAGTAACTGTACATACAGCACTTGCAATGTCCTTTTAACTTATATAGAAAGTCAGCTTGACGCACAGCTGGGGTAATTGGATTTTACGCACTGGTTTTGTTCTGGACACCCAACATTTTCCCTTCCCCCAAAATGAAACATGTTCCAAGTTTGCGTTTTTGATTTATTTTTGTATAAAAAAGGTACAATTTACATTACTTTTATAAAAAGTTTCAGCATTAATTAAGTACAACATTACACTTTTGCAGAAGTTTCAAATTCCTGCAACTATACAAGATAAACTCCCAGATAAAGAGTTCACAAGGTTTTTCATTCTTTCATTTTAACTTTTTTTTTTTCTTTTTTTTTTTTTTTAATAAACAACGTCCAGTCTTTCATGTGCCAACAATTCTGACAAGACAAGACTAAACTTCTTTTTTTTTTTTTTACAGTAACTAACCAAGTTGTCTTTTTTTCTATTCACGTTCCCAACCTCCGCAAAAAAAGCGAAGACTTCAACAAGGAGAGGAGGGGACAGGGGTGAGGAAGAGGAGGAGGAGGAGGAGGAGGAGGAAGGGTGGGAATAATCCTTGTGACAATAATCTCGTTTTTCCTCCCACTGCCTGGGAATATAGCAAGCCTTCCATTTTCCAGAAAGGACCCAACAAATAAAAAAAAAAAGTCTTAAGTTAAATAATAATGAAGTGTCCAAACAGAAAACACATCACATAAAAGATTGTCCCATAATAAGCAAAAGTCTCTTGATTTTTCAGCATCAGAAGAAAAAAAAAAAAGATCCAGGTCTTGGAGAGGTGGAGGGGTGAAAATCCTGCTCTCCAGGTCCTGTATGTATGTGTGTGTGTGTGTGTGTGTGTGTGTTTTTCTTTTTGCGTCTTGACCAAACACCTGCAAAAGATTGAGAGAAAGAGAGGCGTGTTTAGAAAATGCAAACAGGGGCAGAGATCCGGACAGACTGGCGCCAGAGAGGAAGCCGCAGTTTTTTAACATTTAACCAAAACACTCCCAATACTACAGCAAACCCTGCACTCCAGATGTACACACACACACACACAGAGACGCTCACACACACACACACACTTTTACGCACAACTTCAGCCTACAATCTGGGGAAGAATCAGCGTAATTGCCGCTCAGCTGGCGCCTACCCACTTCTTGTACCAATTATGTGCAGACATCGTAGTAGCAGTAATCCAAACAGCCATTATTTTTCCTGTTGCAGATGCTCTTCATTATAGACACAAGAGGGGTATAATATAATACAACCACTGACGACTTGCTACTTATATATACAGTAAAACCCCAAAGCAGCAGCCTGGAGGGAATATCTTTCCATTCCCACTCCAACAAACCAAAACTCCCTATGCAAAAACATCTTTTAACATATAGTCGATTAATCGAGAGATCACATTATTATAGTCCTTGAAGGTTGTGATCTTTTTTTTGTCTTGCTACAATAATAAAAAATAAAATGCAGCCCCTATCTGAATTAGACCTAAACTCTCTTCCATTATCTCACAAGGAGTCTCTTGAACATGAATTAATATACCCTGTGACTTATGGACTATTTCCTATATGACCTCCTATATACACTTTTTTTTATGATCTGAGCTGTACCAGTGTTTGTTGTTGTTTTTTTTTTATTCTTATTGTGTTTGTGAAAATAAGAAAACATAATAAACATATTAGTGAAAATAATAATAATAATAATAATAAATAAAAAAAGATCCAAGTCAAGCCAACTATCCTGCTCCTGACACCCCCTCCAGTGATTCAATGCAGGCGCATTCTCATGCAAAAACATATTACAGACAGCAAAACGTCAAGCACATTAAGCAGGGACAACAAATGGATTTGTGGTATAAATGGTCATTCTAGCTCTCTCCATTCTGCTCCAGCAGACTGAGAGACAGGCTGTATAGCAGGAGCTCTTAAGAAGCCCTGGACAGAATGCAGCAGCAGACAGCAGAGACATGAGGACAGCTCCTACTTACCACCGCTTTAACGATGCAGAGTCCGGCTGTCATCTGTCATCAGCTCTGATGGCAACTCCGGGGACTGAAAACAAACAAACAAACAAGAACCAAATGTTAATTTTTTTTTTTTTTTATGCTTGCATCCAATCGAGGTTTGCAAGCGTTATGTAGGTCAAAATCTGTTCCTCATTTCATTCTGTAAGCTACAAAAAAAGGAAAAAAAAAAATAACATGCCATTTTCTTTTATCCAACAAGCCATTTTGTGCGATTACGCATAGAGGCTTACATACAAAGGCGCACTAGCTATGCGCACAAATCCACTCCACAATTTCTCCCCCATTCCCATTATGAATGTGTAATTTACCTGTAATGACAAGATGCTGATGTCTGTGTTGAGGGTGGTCAGAGGAGTCCTGGATGATGGAGCCTGCTGCTGCTGCCGTACAGGGTGATGCTGCTGCTGCTGCTGCAGGCTGCTGGTTAGTGCGACACTGCTGGAGTCCAGCGCGATCTGCAGGTCCAGGATGTAGTCGATGACATGCTGCAGGATTTCCATCTTGCTGACGTTCTTGTTCTGTGGGATGCTGGGCACCAGCTCCTTCAGCTTGGAGTAGCAGTCGTTCATGTTGTAGAGCAGGCTGAGCGGGTCATCCACCGGGGTCTTGCTCCGAGAGATTCCCAAGGAGTGCTCCGATAGATTCGCGTTGGTTTTCCGGAAAGAGCGCACTGGGCTTATTGCTTTCATGTTTTTTTTAAATTAAGCGAGAGAGAAGAGATGTTTTTTTTTTTGTGTGTGTGTGTCGATA
Source organism: Sebastes fasciatus (assembly GCF_043250625.1). Taxonomy (NCBI): domain Eukaryota; kingdom Metazoa; phylum Chordata; class Actinopteri; order Perciformes; family Sebastidae; genus Sebastes; species Sebastes fasciatus. Next base: position 11,850,545 of record NC_133809.1, read on the forward strand.
TTTCTTCTTTAAGAGTCCTGTTCTATCAGCGATCAGACTGGATTACCAAGCTGTCAGTGTTGGTTTATATAGGCAAGCAAGGCTGGGGCATGCGACACAGGCGGGTCAAACTTGCACATTGGACAAGACTACTATGTCACTCAACATCTTTTCAGCTCTGCTATTGGCTCTTTGTGTTAAACTCCTCCTCTCCTCCGCACGCGTTACCAGTGGCAACGCATGTTGGAGGCGGTACCCAGTGAGAGAGAGAGGCTGCTGCTTCTGCAAGCTCCGGTGGGCAATTTGGGAAAATTAAGCCCTTACCTGTTTCTGATCAAGAAAATTAATGATTCGCATGGGCTGTCATCAATTGAGCATGGATGGACAAAAAGGTGTGAGCACTTTGCCAATGCATTTTGCCCTACAAGATTTAAATGTGTTAGTTTTGGTGATGAAGATCAAGCTGAATGAAGGCAAGGCAGCTTTATTTGTAGAACACATTTCAGCAACAGGGCAATTCAAAGTGCTTTACATAAACATTCAAGAACATTAAGACATAATTAAAACAGTTATAAAAACATTAAAGATAAGAAAATAAAAATAAAAGCTATAGGATAGAAGCTAAAATAGAATATACCACACAAGAGTAAAGTGCTCTAGTGCAGTATATAAGATCATTATCTGGTTTAATAAAAGGCAAGCAGCAAAACAGGAAAGTTTTAAGCTTTGATTTAAAAGAGTTGGAGTTGGTCCTGCAGTTTTCTGCAGAGCTTGTTCCAAATATTTGGTGCATAAAAGCTAAACGCTGCTGCTTTTGCATGTTTAGTTCTGACTCTGGGGACACTAGAGTCTAGAGAAATGGATTTGGAAACGTATTTATATTATTAATCTGAATAAATAGGAATTTATACAGTGCATTAGTTTATGCCTGATCTTACAGACTGAACAATTATATCATATATTGTGAGCCAATCCCTCATTCCTCCACATTTTAGTTGACATGTGCGCGTTTTGGAGGTGTGGAGCTGTGGTGATGACAGGTACCAGATCAGGCGCGTCTGATTCTTAATTCACTCCAGCCAGGACGGTGTGTGTGTGTGTGTGTGGAGGCAAGTTTCTGAGGCTGAATAACAAACTGAGAGGGAAATGTTTGAGTGGAAAACAGCTTCAACACACACCAGGAAAACGATACGAAAAAAAATACTCTTTTGTGCGTTTTTACGCATGAGGAAAATAGGGATCTATGCGCGTTTTAGTATATTAAAGTATATTTCCCTCTGAGATGTAGTGGAGTAGAAGTATCAGAACATGGAAACACTCAAGTAAAGTATAAAAAGTACCTCAAAATTGTACTTAATTGCAGTACTTGAGTAAATGTACTTAGTTACTTTCCACCACTGAGTACATGTTATACTGTTTTTCTAAGCATTCTTTACTGCTCCTGTTGGAATAAAATAAGTGTTGATTATTTAACTGCAAAGTAGCAATGTGTTTTTGATACCTTCACTTTTTTTTTGCATTAAATCATACCAGGATATTTGCTGAAATTGATTTCACAGCAGAAACATTTCCACCAGCCGCCACTGCATTTGACGCACTTTAGGATTGTCTGTGTCTCACATTTACCACAGTGAAGTATCTATCAAAATGTGGATGGTGCGCACATCAGAAAGCATTTGTCAGGAGTTGACAGCTTTAATTCATTATAACAAACATACCAGTTATAGTAATTTAAAGTTTTGTGTGCGCACCAGATTCCATTTGTGTAGTTTTACGCACTACATGTTTTTTTTAAGTGGCTGTGTTTATCTAAATGCATCAGTCAAGGTCTCGTGCACCTTTAGTGTTAATTGTCACCTGAGTGTGTTTGTGTGTCAAAGTTCATTTAGTCATGGCCTATATATACAAATGTGTCTTTCATCATATCTGCAGCATGTGAAGAAGTGATTAACTACTATTGACACTTTAATGTTTTCTGAATGAGCCGTTTGTTTGTAGGAATTACACGCTTCATCCTTCAGCTGGAGCTGTTTGATGCAGCACTAACTAATTGCCCCTGGGGGCAGTTTGTATGTGGACTGTTGTGATGTGCTCGGATTTTGTTTTTTATGGATTATATTTCCTCGATAAGAAATAAAATCAATGTATTTTTAAGGAGAGGGTAAAACTCAGGATGAATGGAGAGATTTGAGAGAGGAAAATATGATTAATTTGTTGTTTTAATGTATTTATTTTTCAGGATTCATCTGAAAGACACACAAACAAGGAAAATCCTAAACTGGACAAAAAGGAGACGCAGTTTTGGAGAGCACATCAGCCTGCAAGAGGAAGGTAGGATCTTTATATATATATATATATATATATATATATATATATATAAAAAAGCACAAGCAAGCATAATTCACTACTGGATCATGATTTCATCATGTACACATCTACTTTTTAAATCCTATTTATTATATTGTGGTTGCTAAAAGGTCAAACTTAAGATAATGCAAGCACAATTTGTAATATGTCAATCCATATTCCAATAGAAAAATATCCACTATAGGAGCTGAAATATGCTTATTGTGAGCAGTGCATGGTGAAGAGAGAAAACATAGTTGCTCTAACCTATAATAATAATCTATATAATGATGATTTTTGTGCAGTATTTTGCAAAAAATTCAGCAAAACACCATCTGTGTCATTGTTTTTACGCGCGGTTCTCCATCCACCAGGCACACGGACAGCTTCTCCTTCAGCTGTCTGCTCGATCCAGCTTTTTATGCATTTTCTAATATAATCTGGAGCTCCTGCAGTCTGTGGTCCACATCTGGTGCAATAGGATTTTTCCATTTTCTGTGGAAGGTGATGAATTGTGTGCGCAAGAGCACGTCGGTGCAAAGCCGAGCAGTGAACCTCCAGCAGCAGCAGCAGCCTCATCTACCTCTCCTCTTCTTCCCTGTTTCTCTCCTCCTCCTCCTCCTCCTCCTCCTCCTCTTTGGAGCAGACTCTCTGGCGCCGGCGCCGTGACGTCACCACCCATTCACAGCAGAGCCCTCTAGCCAGCCCTCGCGGCGCCGCTGAGGCGGTTTCCATGGAGACGGGGTTTCGGGAGGTTGTCAATCAGAGGTCGGTTCTCAGCTGATCAACTTTGGGGCCGAACCGGGGAAGTCTTGGGTCCGCTAAGGGTTTTCTTCTTCTTCTTCTTCTCTGGTGGTGGGTGGCCACACTCTCACTCCACTGTAGCCTTTACGCATGTGATGCTTATACTTTGGCTGGAGGTTCTCAAAGTGGGGTCCGCGGACCCCCAGGGGTCGTTGAGGGGGTCCAAGGGGGTCCCCAGCAAAAAAAGGGGAAATAATTTATTTTCACTATAATTCCATCCATATGTAACATAATGACAGAATTTATGACCAATAAAAAAAAAGTCATAATTATGTTCTTTAACAATTTTAATGATCTTTAAAATTCGGACTCACTAGTGAGAGAGACCAAACAAGGAGGATGATTAGTAGAACATGACAAGCATAGCCATCGGTGTGTGAATGAGTATTTAGATTAGATCCTGATGGGCAAAGTTGGCACCTTAGCAGCCTCTGTCATCAGTGTATGAATGTGTGTGTGAATGGGTGAATACTGACATGTAGTGTAAAGCGCTTTGAGGGGTCGGAAGACTAGAAAAGCGCTATATAAATGCAAGTCCATTTACCATTTTGACTATTTTGCTCATAGGTTTCATACACTTTATGTAATAAAACATCTAAAAGCAAACAATTATATTAGATTGGGGACAATGGAACAAAATCTTATCAAATTGGTGTCTATTTAGTGTCAGTTTAGGGGTCTTTTTTGATGTGAAAAAGTCTGGCAACCACTGCTTTAGTCTACTTGAGTATTTTCATTTCATTATAGGCTACTTACAGTTCGAAGGGAAACATTAGGCTACTTTTTACCCCACTTTAGTAGGCCTAATAGTTCCTAGTTCACAGATTCCACATAAATATGATGATCTCATAAAATATAATGCACTGGTTTAATACCCAGCAATCAATATACACGTGTTAAAATGAGCTCCACATAACAGTAAAATGCTATTTAGGTTTACACCTTCATGCATCTGTAATGATAATCCATTAATTTCATATATAGTGTAACATTCAGAGGGACTTTTAATGACACAAAGTCACATTTTCAATGTAGGACTTTTGCAGTATTGCTATAAAGGATCTGAATGCTTCCTCCACCACTGAAAGCCACCAATTCATTACTTTTATTATTAACATCCTAATCTTTACTGTACGGTGCCAAATTAAAGCTGTCTTCTTTTTGTTTTCTGAAATTAAACCATTAAAATAAATTTGCTTTTTTTAACCCAGATTGAGAGTGGCACGTGGAAGAAATGGGACATGAGGGAGATATTTTCACTCATTAATATGTCTTGTTTCCAGATGTTTCTATCTCATGAAAAAAATGTTATAAAAAAAGTTTACAATTTGTTTTTAACGGGTTGAGAATGTAAAATAAAGTTTAATCAGCCTAATTAGCTATAAGGTTTGGCTCCAAGAACATTGAAGTTGTGCTGTGAAGCTGTAGCCTATACTGTCCTGTAGAACGTGTTTATTAAGGGAGGACTCCATGGAGACATGATGCAGATAAAACTACAGTGAGATACTTGTTTCCAGATGTTTCAGTCTGGATGACCAACCTCAGCTATAAACTTGACCCTGTATAAAGCTGTCATGAATGGTTAAGTGAATATATATATGTATTTATTTATGATTCACTACATGCCTTTGCAAACTTCATGGACGAGAACCTAAAAAAAAAGAGTTTGTGACCAAACAGCCAAACTTTTCCCATGCAGCAGCAGCAGCAGCTTTGTTTTCTGAAATTAAACCACTAAAATAAATTTGTTTTTTAACCCAGATTGACAGTGGAACGTGGAAGAAATGGGACATGAGGGAGGTATTTTCACTCATTAATATGTCTTGTTTCCAGATGTTTCAGTCTGATGACCAACCTCAGCTAAACTCGACCCTGTATAAAGCTGTCAAAGTTCATGAATGGTCAAGTGAATATATTTATTTATGATTCAGCTTCAGTGGTGGAGGAAGCATTCAGATCCTTTACCTAATTAGCAATACTGCAAAAGTCCAACATTGAAAATGTGACTTTGTGTCATTAAAAGTCCCTCTGAATGTTATACTACATATGAAATGAATGGATTATCATTACAGATGCATGAAGGTGTAAACCTAAATAGCATTTTACTGTTGTGTGGAGCTCATTTTAAAACCTGTATATTGATTGCTGGGTATTTAAATAGTGCATTATATTTTATGAGATCATCATATTTATGTAGAATCTGTGAACTAGGAGCTATTAGGGACGAGAACCTAAAAAAAAGTTTGCGACCAAAACAGCCAAACTTTTCCCATGCAGCAGCAGCTTTGTTCTCTGAAATTAAACCATTAAAATAAATTCGTTTTTTAACCCAGATTGACAGTGGAACGTGGAAGAGATGGGACATGAGGGAGACATTTTCACTCATTAATATGTCTATCTCACAAAAAAATGTATAAAAACGTTTACAATTTGTTTTTAAAGTGTTGAGAATGTAGAAAAAGTTGAACCAGCCTAAAGTAGCTAAGGTTTGCCTCCAAGAACATTGAAGTTGTGCTGTGAAGCTGTCTCCATGGAGACATGATGCAGATGAAACTACAGTGAGATACTTGTTTCCAGATGTTTCAGTCTGGATGACCAACCTCAGCTATAAACTTGACCCTGTATAAAGCTGTCATGAATGGTCAAGTGAATATATTTATGTATTTATTTATGATTCACTACATGCCTTGCAAACTTCAGGGAAGAAAACCTAAATGAAAAAAAGTTTGTGACCAAACAGCCAAACTTTTTCTCATGCAGCAGCAGCAGCAGCAGCAGCAGCAGCAGCACACCAAAGAGTATACAGCTGTCAAAGTTCATGAATGGTCAAGTGAATATATGTATTTATTTATGATTCACTACATGCCTTTGCAAACTTCAGGGACAAGAACAAAAAAAAAAAAGTTTGTGACCAAACAGTCAAACTTTTTCCCATGCAGCAGCAGCAGCAGCAAAGAGCCACAAGTCATTTATTTAAAGTTTCCCCTGAAACTTTCTTTTGCTCCTCCAAGTCTCAAAGAGCATTCCTCAGACGCAGTGAACAAACACAAGCCTCCTGTATCCCCCCTTCTCTTCTCTTCTCTTCCCGGTCACCAGCAGCCTATTAGTTTGGGTTCAGGAGAGATAAGGTTTTAGACAACAAAGCTCCAGTGCGCCCTGCAGCCTCCGGCGTCGGACTGTCTGCTCTCCGGTCAGCCTGCTGATCCTCCGCCCTGCAGCTGCACTCCCATTCTCCCAGTAAACACTAGCTGATTTGAAACCAGTTTTTTTCCCTCATGCCAACATTTTTACAAATTTTTATGACATAAAACACTAACAAAGTAACTTTTAGTGTGACCTGTGTTGAAGTTAAAGTCCTGACACAGTGGAGGATATTAAAATAAGACTTAAAATGGTGCCATGTGCGTAAAAATGTAGGAAACTGTAAACGAATAATCTGATGCGACTATTAAAGGTCAGAAACTACGACGAACTGTACAGAAGATTAAAAAAAACAACTTAAAAAGTGAGATAAAGGTGCTAAGGAGCAAACACTTTCACTATTTAAGTCCCTACCAGTTGTTTCTCACTTAATTTCAACTCACTGCCTTGATTTAGACTTTTTATTTCCCATTTTCCTGCGCGTACTTTTACGCAAAATAGTCCGTGTCCTTTGAAGTAACAAAAAGCCGAATACCGCAATTACATTTTTTTTTTTAACTCTCCATCGTCCCAAAAGTAGAGGAAAGTCTCGCGCTCTCTACTCGTCTCCGCCGGGCTGCCATGCGCCTGTCGCGTGGAGGAGTGTACACATCAAAGGGTGGCGACTCTTGTAGCAGCGTCGACCCTACTGGGGCGTGGTCTGCTGTTCTACACCCACAAACACACCACTGATGTGGTGTCACCAGGAGGAAAAAGGGGGGTGATCCGTGATCTCCACAGCTCAAATATACTGCCAATAAAAATCTGACTTTGTGTTACATTCAATTGATGTTAAAGGTTGCAATACAGTCTGGTGCTAATATTATTAATCAATTAATCAGCCAATCAGTTTTTTTTGGACTAATCAGGTAATTGATATGTCTATAAAATAACAATAGAATAGTAAAAAATAAAAAATAAAATGCCAATTATATTGTCCAAGAGCCCATGATAGCATCTGCAGATTCATTGTTTTATCCAACAACTGTTCCAATTTACTCTACATATTACAAACAAGTGGCAAACGTCTCATATTTGAGAAGCTTGAGAGCAAATTAACAGATTATCATAATAGTTGCTGATTCATTTTCTGTTGATTATTTGACTACACATTTCAACTCTAATGTGGTCACAAAAAATGTGACAAAAAAGTTATGCAAACTGAGTTTAGCAGTCAGTCAACATTCATAACCTCATTAGTAATGAAGTTCAGATCTCTCAACACATTCTCATCCCAACTCGTCACATACGGCCGCTTTATCACGCCCCTTGGCGTCACTTTATTTTCTGAATAAAAACTACTCTAGTTACCCTTGGCGTCACTCTAGGATTAGGCATCAAAACCACTATAGTTAGGTTTAGGAAAGAACTACATGGTTCCTCACAGGAAGAAAGGTTCAAACCCGGCTTGGGGCCCTTCTGTGTGGTGTTTGCATGTTCTCCCTGTGTTAGCGTGGGTTTTCTCCGGGTTCTCCGGCTTCCTCCCACAGTCCAAAGACATGCAGATTGGTTGTTAATTGTTGACTCTAAATTGCCCGTAGGTGTGAATGTGAGCATGAATGGTTGTCTGTCTCTATGTGTCAGCCCTGTGATAGTCTGGTGACCTGTCCAGGGTGTACCTCGCCTTCGCCCAATGTCAGCTGGGATCGGCTCCAGGCCCCCTGCGACCCTGAATAGGATAAGCGGTTACAGATAATGGATGGATACATGGTTGGGCTTAAAGCTACTACGTTTGTACAGTGAAAATGTTGTCGCTAAATGTTGTGAACATGAGACATGAACAAACAGCTGATTGTAACTTGAGGCACGGGACACAAACAGCGGTCTCCTGGATGAAAGCCGTGTGTTTGTTGGGCCCATCCACTTTGCCTCCCCTCCCGCCCGCCGTTAGTGTGTCTTTTCGCTCTTAAAACTACGTCACCACACTCCTGGCGCACTTTCTCAGAGCGCTTATTGTTGGGTTTATACTCTAGTTAATGGAACGCCGGTGCGCTTCATACCGACGCCAAAGGGTGATGTGTGCGGCGGTACCGAACGCCGGCGGTCGTGACGAAGCCTCGGTATTTAACGCCCTGGGAGTGAGAACGAGCTGGATCTCAGCAGGTTGTCTGAGCGGTATTGGACACAGTTTATAGTCATTAAAACCGCTCTAAAACAACCACAATCACAAATTCGGCATCTGTTTGGAATTATCTCTTTGTGAAAATGGAAACTAGTGCATCAAGGTAGAAAGTAGCTCTGATTTAATCAGGCTTTGGCCTTGACTAAAATACATCTGGTCTGTCGCTGTCCTCCTCCCTGTCCACCTCCCGCCGCTCTTCAGTCTCTCCTGTGGTCCAGATGGGACTCTCCCTCTGCTCTCTGAGCAACAGCCATCGAGGCCTGGCTCTATTGTAACGTGAGAGGCTGCAGCAGGCACACGGGCGGGCAGGAAGCACTGGGAAGAGATGGATGGATGGGAGAGATGCGGTGGCCAGATTGGACTGGGAGACAAAGGCACCATGGCTGCCCGAGTGCCTTCCAGGCTGGTCGTGGAGTGGCCACTCCAAGCCTCCCTGGAGGCCGGCCCTCCTCTGCCCCGCACACACCGCTCCTCCACAGCACACAGCTGGCTGCCGGAGGTGAGACAGGAGGTAGAGGATGGAGGTGGGCAGCTGAGCCGTGGAAATACATACAACACTATAACCCGGCAACTATAGACAACTCAAGCCACTCCGAAGTTGTTCAAATTCTACTTATTTTCCGTTAGAGTTGAACCACTCAGATCTTTTGGCCAGCGTGACAACCACCAACCAGTTGGCAGTGTGGAAAAGTTGGCTGCAGTTTAACTTTTGGGCAATATTGCCCGTTGGCATACAATCACACGCTAACATTGCTGTGTCGCCCACCTATCACGGCGGCACAGCTGTCACTGCAGCAAGCAGTCTGTACCCCAGTAATCAGATATCTGCATATCTCCACTTTCACACAGGGAGTGTGACAGTGTGCTTCCTCGTCGAACGCACTGTCACAAGATGATTGTTGGAATCAGATTTTTTTTTTATGCAGCAGGGAGAACAAAAGGTGTCTTTTCTGTCAAAGAGTTAGAAAATGATCAACATTAACATTTGGTATTAATGACCACTGAGTCAGTTACTGCAGGGATGTGACAGGTGCAGTAACAATATAATGTCATTTCACTGGGCCGTTGCTTGTCACCTCTTTACAGATGCTTGTCGGTGATCAAATTGATGACGCTGGTGTTGTTTCAATCCCAGTGTGCAGGCGGTCAGGTTCCTCTATTCCAAGGGGAATTGAGAAAGTATATGAGACCTGAAACTAGCTTCTGATACCACCTTGGCCTGAGACTTCTTGGATTCTGTGGTAACACGGTTTTGTGTGTCTTGACGGTCCCCTCTGAGGTAATTTCAGGGAACTTCGCTCTTGCAAATGCCGCTGATCATGTCCTTTCATAGTTTTTTACTTTTGTATTTAAGACCAACGCAAAGAGTGACGGTACTATTATGTTCATTAAAATCATCATAAATATGTTACAATTCATGAAAGTTCATTCTTGACCTCTGAACCAGTGGACAAAACAATCTCGTCACAAGGTCCATTTAGTAGCTGTTTCTGGAGCTTTTGATCATAACTTCCTCACTTCAGTTCAAGAATGTCCTTTTAAGCCAAAATAGACAAAAAGTCCATAAAGTGCTCCAAAAAAAAAATGGAAATTTTAATATCTAATAATTCCCTGACAACCAGGAAAACTCCATCTGCAAAGGGAAATCATGCAATATGATTGAAAGCTGGGGAAAAAGCAACTAAATGGACCTTGTGGTGAGATGTCAGACATCATAAATATGATATTGGCTACTGTAACCTATACAGTATACTGTAGGCTAATGACAGTTAATTCCTCAACCTGATCTCACAGGAAGGCAGCATTTTAAGGACATTACGCGTGTTATGATAACACATTTTAGGCTTCTCATGTGTCATTTAATGCCACATCGTTACCATGAAATGGTCGCAGTTATGTTTAGACAACAAAACCACTGAGTTAGGTTTAGGAAAAACATATGGTTGGGCTTAAAATAACTACATAAACAACATAACATAAATACGGAAAACACGTCACTAACGTAACTTCAAAATAACTCGATAACACTTTGGGGTCTCCTGGTTGAAAGTCCCGTGTTTGTTTGACCCAACAACCTCACCTCCCACCAACCATAAACAGTCTTTCTCACTTTTTAAACTACGTCACTATAGCTCTGAACGTCGCTCGTTATTCTACTTCACTAGCTCTGAGCGTAGCATATTCACACGGATGCAGTCAGTACAGACTACATGGCGTGAAATGACGTGCCAAAAGCAAGAACGGAGTTGTTATTGCACACAAAATGACTTAGAAATTGCCATGTCATTCGTACGCCATTTGTTGAGACCGGGCTGGATTCCTCTAGCAGACCACAAACAGGAAGTCACATCATAAGCTATAGCACGACATCCAAAAATGATAGTTTTAGGAGGCCAACAGGTAATGTAGGTATACAGAAACGTTTTTTTATTTATATCATCATACATGGAGAAATGTGTTTTTCACAGCAAAGCGGAGGAAATATAATTTTTTGCTAACCTATCCGACGTTTGCTATTCCAGGTGTGTTGTGTTTTTTTTGTGAAATTTATAAATACACCGCCATAAACCACCAGACTATCGTCCAGGAGACCGGTGTTTGTACCCCGTGTGAAACCAGAAGTCAACATTGATTTATTTGTTACGTAACTTCTGTACTTAAGTTACGCCATTTACGGTGTTATTTTTAACCCAATCCACGATATTTTCCTAAACCTAACTAAGTAGTTTTGTTGCCTAGACCTAACCAAGTTGTTTCCTGTGAAGGCACAAGTTTATTTTGAAAAGACTGGAGCGGAAATTGAACGTAGGAACGCAGATATCATAGGAACCGTTGAGAGAGAATACATTGAACTATGACAGTGTTCGGGTCATGATCCACTATCGTGACCCTATCCGACCCGTGCAGACAGAACCGAGCAGGAGCACAAGAGGACAACATTTAGGACCGAGCTCTCCACCTCAGCACAACTCTGTTTCCTTCTGCTCTATCTCTTTACTGCAGCAGAGCCCACTTCCTTCTAACTCTAAACCCCTCTAACCACAGTCATCTCGCTCTTACTCAATCTTTATCTATTTATACAGCACAGAGGGAAGAGAGAGTTAATGTAGGAAACACAGTCCTTTCTGTGAAAACAGAGAACAGGTCAGTCACGGCTGATTCATTGCTACGTCCTACAGTATGCCATCGCTGACCACCCATGCTTGTGTTGTTTCCACTGAGGTAAATTATGTGTCTGGTGTTTGGAGAAAGGCCGCGCCGGTAGGCTATGAGCTGCTAGGGGCTGCCATAACAAATGGTTGCGATTTTTGAACGAGATTAAATGACAGAAGAAGCTATAGTGTGTTTTTCCAACTGCGGCTTTTAATACACATGGTCATACTAAAGAAATCTCTATGGCTTACTAATAAAGAGTAGGTCAAAATCCCACAAGCATTTTCCTGATCATTTTGCAGAAATTTTCCATCCACACGGACATGCCAAAACGATAGAAAAACACTTGAATCTATTCTATTCTAAGCCAACAGCTTAACACCATGACTGCCAAGATGCTTTCCACTGTCTTTGAAGCATTATTTATTGTTTACAAAGCAAGTGTGAAAAATGTAATGCACCAGCAAGTCCAGATTTTCAACCGAGGCTGTGTCCGAAGTCATTCACTCAATCTCTCATTCACTATTTTGTCATTATTATATAGGCAAGTCTATACATAAATAGATGGACAGGGCCGTAACCAGGATTTTAGAAGTACTGAGGTCATAAGTCAAAATCCCGACTAGGGCACTGTCCAGAAACCAAAAATAATATCTCTAATAATTGTATGAATTATTTGAATTTCTTATATTTTAAGCAAATTTAATTTAAATGGAGCAGTTTTTCAAGGAAAGTCTACAAGTTCTCGCACACCAGCAAGTCTTATAGGTTTATTTAATTTACTAAGTTTAGTCCTGGAACATTGTAAATGAAGTGAGTGTGGAAATGAACTTAAATTCTAATTGTCTCTACTCTCCCTGTAATTAGCACCAGATTACGTAGCTCTTTCCAGGAAACTTCCCAGGAAGTTATGGACCAATAAAATAAGATATTACCGTTTTATTTGTCCAACTTGAAGGTCTAAACGCTGTTTCAATGCCCTCTTCACGCTGCCAGGAAAGCAATTCTGGAGAGGAAATACTGGATCCTTAATTTATAATGTTGATTAAATGTAGTATCAAATTTAAAGCCAGTTGCGGCCCGCAACTTTACTGTTTCAGGCTGTTCCCAGTCACCGTTCGTACTTATGCCTACGAAGAGTAATGCATGATAATCCGTATATAACCCACGTAATCGTGAGCCAGGATGTGCAGGGCTGCCTCTCAGGAAGTCAGGTGACATAGTATAAAGAGCGACAAAGTCTGTGTAGAGAAGAGGTCGGGGTGGATGGATGGGTCAAACAAATACAGATCTTTCACCCAGGACACCACCTTTTATGTCCCGTGTGAATCCAAAAGTCAATGTTGACTTAAGCCACGAATATAAGTTATGTAACTCAAACCACAATCTTTTCCTAAACCTAACCAAGTAGTTTTGCTGCTTAAACAGGTGCTGCACTGCAGGGGTTTACGTAGGCACACTAATTGCACGTGTTGCTGGACATTCGTAGGAGAACGCACACAAAAGAACAAAGAACTTTTTGTAAGATATCATACGAGCTTGTGCGCACGAAAAAGCGTATGGATAACATGATAATGCGCAAGGCATTTAGCGTGCAATAAGAACGCCTGTCTTGATTTCTGCGTGTCATTTGTACGCTGTGTATCCTGTATTGAACAAGAGCATTTTTGACCGGTGTTGTGTTTTTTAAGCTACGTTAGTGACGTTTATGACGTGTTTTTTATTGACGTTTGTGGCGTGTTTTCCGTAGTTGGGTTACGTTGTTTCCGTATGTACTTTACTTAGTTTACACACTCATTTTAAGCCCAACCATAACATTTTCCCTAACCCTAACTAAGTGGTGTTCTTGCCTGAACCAAAGTTAGTGGTTTTCTTGCCTAAACCTTACTGCGGAAGTTTGTGTCGCGTACAAATGACACGGGAAAAGGTTCAAATGGGCACTCAGGACACGCGGAATGTCCGTGTAATGTATTGATAAACACATTATATAGCGAGCTATATGGTGGAATAGTGAATCATTTCTGACACAACCTGGGATCACATGACAATCATCTATCAGCGTTTTCCAAAAGTGCTGTTTTCACACTGCAGTGTGACACTTTTATTTTTTTATTTATTTATTTATGAGACTTTTAAATAAACGGTGGTCAAAAATTCGCCCCGGTTGCTGCAGACGTGGCCGTGCATGGGGTCGTTGTGTTTCAAAGAGCTGCTGAAGGTGTCTTGTTGTCCCTCACATGCATATTTGCTGCTGTAAGCATGTTGAAGTGGTCAGGTGGATCATTAAGAGCCCATGCTTTTAACTGATCACAACAACAAAGGTTCTCACGGCCCTAATCCTCTTTGGCACTTATCTCTCACCCCTCCTCACCCGCCACCCATCTCATCGGCTCACGTAGGATCAGACCTACCGGCACAGACTTTCTCATGCCTTTCTCTTTTGGCATGCTCTTAATATCCCTATTACTTTCTCTTTCTCTTGCCTCTCAGATTATCTGTCTTGCGCCGTCATCGTTTTCTCTTGTCTCAATTTCTTTTCTGCCTCTCTCTCTCTCTTTTACCAGTTTTATCTGTCCGTTCCCACCAAGGGCATCTGGGTCTTTAAAGGACCCTCTCCACACTTTGACTAACAAAAGCTGAGTCACTTTTGAAATGAAGAGTCTTTGAACGACACTTGCTAAGCCCCATTTGAAGAGAAGCTTCAGTCTCTTATCAACAATAGCTTCAGCCCTGTGTGCGGACTATGATCAAGCATAAGGCGGTTCATTCAGGATGGTGGGAAACTAAGCAGCAGCGGGAGAGGAGAAGGAAAAAAAAGCATTTGAATAACAACTTTCTTCAGCTGTGGCATCTTTAAATCTGTGTGATGTAATTATATTAAATCCTCAAAACCTGCTGTGTCTCATATTGCCACCGGTTTTTACTTCCCGGCTATGACAAGCTCCACTACAGTTAGTCCCAGCCAACACAGGTTAATGTGGCCATTTACTTTGATATCAGCAGAATGAATCAACCTTTAAAGGCTATTAGTGTTATTAAAAATGCCCCAGAGGGAGCAGCTATGGCGCGTGTACTTCCAGGGTCTGTGTATGTGTTGCAGTTAGCTTTAGATTATTGGGACTTATTGGAGTAACAAGCTAATGGAATTAAGGTGCTGGATTTCATGCGCCGTTGCCAAGATTCAGCATTAAAAGGATGTGTGCTGAATAAATAGCGCTTTAAGTAGATGAGATTCCGACACGGGAGAGATTCGCTTGTCAGAGCAGCATTGTCTGCTTGGCTCCTGAGCCAGAGAAACTGTCAAGTGTGCCGCTGCCTGGCCACGGATAGACGGATGGATGGAGGGATTCAGAGAGCGGATTTCTCTTCTTAAAGTGCATTTTTTAGAAGCTGAAACTCTTCAAATGCTGAAAGCAAAGAAACTTTCCTCTCATATGTAGTTTACGCGTGAAGCAGTTCTGAAAAGAACTGCTGGAAGCACACCTAAAGACTCCCTTCTTGATGAAAAAGCAAGCTATACGGATCTATATTTGCCAGCTAATTACGTACATGAAAAGCAGAATCAAAACGAAATCCAAATATTTACCAAAATAAACTCATGTTTTGTTTCATTTCTCCGTCAGCCGTGCCAGAACAGAGTCCTCTCCATTACAGATAATTCATCTGATGTTTGTGTTTGTTGGTGGATTAGCTGGGAGGCGTTGCTGTTGGCCCAGGCTGTAAAACACTCTCATCTGTATTTTAATGGACTATGAAGCAGTGGGAGGATGTGGCGCCGTGCCACAATTTCACAGTGAAAGAGGGGATCGTATGTAGCAGGTAATCTATTTGTGAGAGTGTTTTATCCGTATAAATGGAATTAGTGGATGGTTTTGACGACACATTAAAAAGGCAACTCTGAGTGCGTGTGTACGCGTGTGCCTCCGTGCTCGAGGAGCCATATTTGATCGGCCCTAATTGGGATTTCTGTGCGAAAATGTTTGTTTGCTTTAATGACGCCGAGGATGCGAGGTGAAATAAAAAATAATGAAACGCATTGGTATGAAATTAGAGCGCACACAGACTTGAAGTGGGAGTGGATTCACAAAATACACATGAAATCAGCGCTGAAAGAGACACAGCTGTATGTAGATGTATGTATGAAGCATACATTAGAGTAAGATGGAGGTGATTATGTTAGGTAGTATGACAGTGTCTTTTCACCGCGGCGGGCGGCTATACATTTTTGATTTAAATGTTCAATCTGCCAGTTTCCTGCTAAAGATAAAGAAGTTTGTCACAGATCCTGCCAGATGCTTTATTTCCTACATTTCGCAGCAAACGTTTGAAAGTTGAAAGCGAAAATGACAGCATGCATGCGTCACACACATACAAATACACACACAGAGCTTGCAGATGGTAGGGTCTCTCTAACCCGGCTCTTTGTAGCCCTTTCACAGTGTGAGAAGAGGAGGAAAAAGCTTGTCTTTTATCAGGCGCTGAACGCAGCAGTGTTGACATTGGGATGGCACCTAATTAGGTTAGGCCCAGCACAGCATGCATGGTTAACTAGGCTGGCCTAGGCCTCGGGCTCCACAGATCCCAAGGTGAACGCCACACTACAACTGAGAAATGATACCTGCGACTACTAATGTGCTTTTAACGTTATCTATCTTCTAAAAATATGACCACAAGAAATACACACAGCCGCAGTTATTTTTCCTCTCCCTCTGCAATTAGCAGGTAAACCTCTCGGAGCTGGCAGAGTTTGATGAATATGCAGGCATCATTCTGTTCGGGGAGGTGGGATTTCAACAAAAGCCAAGTTTTGTCTATCAGAGTTACAGTTCTCTTCTTCAGTCTAATGGACTAAATAGACATATGTTGTTAACATTAGGTGTTTGATATGCTTCCTGTACCAAGAGGTCAAAGGTCAGAAGAAAGGTGTGTCAATTAAGGAGCAAAATTCAGTGACTTGTCTTAAAGAAAAACTACAATTTGTTACAACTTGTGTTTATTTTTTGGAGCTCTGGCCATTCGTTCTCTGTTATAAAAACACTATTCTCACAAAAGTGATTGCTCAGATCTTGGAATAGAGTGATGCAGGAATGAGTCCTAAAACCCAGACTTTTGTTCTATGACATAAACTACGTCAGTAAATATCCCATTCATGAATTTTTAAGCTTTTACGTGTCTTAAAAAGGCGGTTGCTACAAAATGTTATCAATGGAAAAACAATATTGGCTTTTTGTCGAGGAAACCAGGGCGTTTCTGACTTCCTGGTTGGCCTAAAAAATACGTCATCCCTGCACCACTCCATTCAACATTGCTAAAAATAGGTCCAGCGGGGCAGGAAACATGAGCGAAGAGGAGATAAGTGCAGGTTGTCCCATGTTATCATATCTGGAAGAATTGATTGCACGTTCTCATCCCAAATAGTCACATACTGACACTTCGTCACGCCCCTTGGCATCATATTAGGTTTTGGCGTCAAAACCACTTAGTTACCCATGGCGGGACTTTAAGCCTTGAGCAACACAACCACTCAGATAGGTTTAGGAAAAAAACAACATGGTTGGGCTTAAAACAAACAGCTGATCGTGGCGTGAAAGTGTAAACGTAATGCACAGGACACGAGCAGCGGATGAAAGCCTTGTGTTTGTTGGACCCATTCAGCTCCCCTCCCGTCCGCCCTTAGTGTGTCTTTTTGCTTTTTAAACTACGTCACCACACTCCCGGAGCTCTTTCTCTGAGCGTTTACTTTTGCCGCGGATGGGTTTACATTGTAGTTAATGGAAAAACCAGTGCATCGCATACAAACGCCAAAGGGTGCCTTGTGCGTCATATACAATACTTTGACAATACTTTCTAGATTTCTGCCGTTTCATGCAATTGGTTGCCTTAAGAAAAGAAAATGACCAGACTAGTCCTTTAAATGATCTATTGTGGCAGTTTAACCCTGTTTCACCTGACTCTCAAATTCACAAAACCACACTAACTGGGGAGCCACCAGTTTAAAGTCCCATAACTAACAGGGCTTAATTAAAATGGCATATTTGTGAATAAAAATAGTCAGTGGACTAAAGGACCAAGTGGGACAGAGGGAGGCTGACAGAAGCTCTGTTTGGGTTTAGTTTCACAGTCCTCTTACTTCCCCCAAGGGGCTGCGCTTTGTAGCATCATTAACATTTTCCTTGTGTGGAATCCCCTTCTCTGATTCCATTTCCGCTTTATTGCCAGTTTGGCCTCATTCATGTGAGACGGTCAAGCTGGAAAGGGGATGTGAGCTCTAAAAAAGAGGATGTGTGGTCCGGGAGTATCCAATCTGTGTGCTGACATGTGACACGATGATGATTAATAAAACAAAAAATGTTTGACTGATTGCTACTTCAATGTATAGATAGTTAATTGTGATTAATCGCACATTTTTTATCTGTTCAAAATGTACCTTAACGGGAGATTTGTCAAGTATTTAATACTCTTATCAACATGGGAGTGGGTAAATATGCTTGCTTTATGCAAACGTATGTATATATTTATTATTGGAAATCAATTAACAACACAAAACAATGACAAATATTGTCCAGAAACCCTCACAGGTACTGGATTTAGCATAAAAATATGCTCAAATCATAACATGGCAAACTCAAGCCCAACAGGCAACAACAGCTGTCAGTGTGTCAGTGTGCTGACTTGACTATGACTTGCCCCAAACTGCATGTGATTATCATAAAGTGGGCATGTCTGTAAAGGGGAGACTCGTGGGTATCCATAGAAACCATTTTCATTCACATATCTCGAGGTCAGAGGTCAAGGGACCCCTTTGAAAATGGGCATGCCAGTTTTTCCTCGCCAACATTAAGCACAAGTTTGGAGCATTATTCAGCCTCCTTCCCGACAAGTTAGTATGACATGATTGGTAACAATGGATTCCTTAGGTTTCCTAGTTTCATATGATACCAGTATCTTCAATCTGAATAAAACTGAATTATTGTATTGAATTATATACTAATATTATTGCGTTAACTTTGACAGCCCTGGTAATAATGTATCAGTGTTGATGGTGATAGTGAGACTGGCAACAGAACATCTCGGCCACTTAAGGTCACATTAGCTCTTCACAGGTGTCAGGGAATGAAATGAGATCATTTGAATGTCTGAGGGTGGGTAAAGGGAGGAGAGGAGTGTCTGGGCTGCTTATAAAGAAAGACAGAAGGAGAGAACAGCAAGAGGAGGAGGAGGAGGAGGAGGAGGAGGAGGAGGAGGGAGAGTAATAGGAAGAGAAGAGGAGGAGGAGGAGGAGGAGGAGGGGGTGTCCGGTCATGCTCAAGCCCGCCGTCTTTGAGAGAGAAGAGGGGAAAGACACAGGGAGAAAGAGGGGTAAAAAGAAAGGAGAGCGCTTTTTGCAAAGCCACCCAGGCTTCATTACCACGTCAATCTGAAGAGAGAGAGATAGAGAGGGAGAAACAGGCCGGCCAGGGCCCAGCAGTGGGGCCGGATCCATATGGTGCTGCCGGCTCTGGAATGAATAGTGAATGGAGCGGCTGGGCGCTGGGCTGCTGGAATCTGCCTCCAAGCCTTTGTGAACAGGATGACCAAAGACAAGAGGGAGCTCTGCAGATGGCCCGGGCTATAAATAGGTAGCTAGTCTATCTCCGTGCTGTCACTCTTCTTGTCTATCTGCCTCCCAGCTTCCCCTCACCCCACCCCACATGCTGCCAGGCCCCTGGACACCACTAAAAACCCAGGAAATAAAAGCCTATGGTTGCATTCCTCTATCATATCGCCACCGGGCTGAGAATCTGAGTCGTCCTCTCTCTTTTTTTTTTTTTTCCCCAACCACCCCCCCTGTCTTCAAACATTTATCATTGGGATTTGTTACAGATGCAGGAGAGGTATGGGACTCAGCGAGTGCGAGAGTTGCTAAGTTGCTAAGTTGCTCAAACGCGAGTCGAGGAAGGCAGGGCGAGATTGAGCAGTTGTGTTTTCAGTCCAAACTTCTCGCAGATGGACTTTAAAGTGAGTGATAAATCCGTGTCCAGATTGAGGGTCCTTTTGTCATTAAACTAAGCCTTAGCACTGCTGTCCATCTGGCTCAGTGTATGTGTGTGTGTGGTGTATCTTGTGTCTCTGTGTGTGTAGACACTGAACATGATCCGGTAGCGAGGAAGAGCACTACAAGCCTTCCTTTTAAAGTGTTGCTGACTGTAGCACACTATAAGCTAGCCTTCTGCTCGCACTTCTCGTGCACTTTTCTTTTCTTTTACACACACATACACACACTTTACCCCCAGTTCTTGTAAACACATCTCGACGCCAGCGTGCGCTTTCAGCCCCAGACTCGGAGGTGCCCGATACTGTGAGCTAACACCAAAGATAATTGTTAGGAGTGATGGAGCTCAGACCGGTGGAGACAGAGTGGGAGATGACGTGTGTAGAAGAAGTAACCCACTAGTAAACAGAGCGAAGCAAGTGGCCTGGATGACTTACGTCTGGACCACACAGAGTAAAAAGCATCAGTCAGGCTGGTGCGGCGTAAACGCTGTGGCATCGCAGCCGAGACTGGGTGGTGCCAGCCAGACAGACAGACAGACAGACAGATAAAGAGCTCTTTCCAAATGTACCAGGTTTCTGTACCATCCAATACATTGTGATGTTCCAAGTTTTATTGTTTTGTCCAGTTGGAGTTGCACACCAGCTGCTGCCTGTGTGTGTATGTATGTGTGTGTGTGTTTGTAATGACGGTGCGCTCTAAACACCCTTCTGACATGTAATGGCTCTCTCGTGGTGAAAGCAGCCAGGTGCTCACCGCAGGCGACATCACCGGGTCAGCCACAGACGTGATGCACCGGGCTCGGGCTTGATGACATCAACGCCCCGCTTCTCCTTGACAGACTTGTTTGGGCCGATCACGCTGCTTGTGTGTGTGTGTGTGTGTGTGTGTGTGTGTGTGTGTGTGTGTGTGTGTGTGTTTGTGCAGTGGGGAAAAATATCTTCAGCCATTAAAGAATATTAAAATCTTTTTTCCCAGAACAAATAAAAAACAATCATCCAAAAGCTAATTAGCAGATAATTTCAGTTTGTTTCCAATACGTATCAAATTGCTTCAAGATTTTATCGAGGTCAAGTAATATCTTGAACATATTTTCACCCATTTTTGACGCGAAACTGCTTTGGAAACAATTACCTCTAACAGCGGGTATTGTTCTGTCTCTAAATGAAACCAAGCTTTTAAGATTGAATATGAGAATAAATGGCTTGTTAAGACGAGCTGGGCTTTTTTTAAGGGGTGAAAACTCTTTCAAAGCCCCTTCCCAGTAGAGGCCCTCCATCTGTTTAAACTCCAGCAGACACTTTGTATCTGTATCTTTACTCCTAGAAGGCGATACAGAGCAGAGACAGATGCATTTGCGCGACTTATCCGGCCAAACAGTCAGATATGCCGCTGTGAAAATAAAAAAATACAGTGTTTATCAGCTGGAGTGAGTTTTTTGTTTTGGTGCGTGGCAACAGTCATTATCCATCACAGTGGTGTCACAGCAACCCAGAGGTTGTTAAGTGTCTGCGACGATGGCTGCAGCGTTCATCCCTGAGAATTATCAAGCGTGCTCTCTACGCAGATGAACATAAAAATATCTGCGCTGTGGCGCCATGACATCACAAACGTTCTATCTGGGTGGAGAAAAAAGGTCATGTAATTGCAACATACTCTGTCATTAGAAGGGCAGAGTGTCATTATATTACATGAGTTATTACAAAGTTTAAAAAAACACTTTCTTGTCCTGCTTTGACCTCAAGTTTCTGCTTGTGTTGTTTCTCTCTGTGTAAGTATATCTGTCCGTCCTTCTTCTAAAGGCCCAGACACACCACACCGATATCAAAGAACTGGTGGCGACATAGGTGGACTGTTGCGCTGCCTCACGTTGCCTCACGTCGCCTCACACCGTTTGTTGTGTCACCTCGCCTGTGGCGTCACCTCACCTGTTGCGTCACCTCGCCTGTTGCGTCACCTTGCCAGTAGCGTTGCCTCACGTCGCTTCACATTGCCTGTTGCGTCGCCTGTTGCGTTGCCTCACATCGCCTGTGTCTTGGCCAAAGAGATGCACTCAAACACACCGCAAATACGACAGCCAACCGCCAACTACTACGTAAATTCTGCACCAGCACGATAGGGAATAACTTTCCACACCAGCAGGTGGCGGTAGTCTGTATTCGTCATTCAAAAAGGTAAACCGGAAGACCGAGGACGGCTGATATATACAAGCCGTTGTTATGATACATACATGATTAGAGACGAAGATTAAAAATGAAGAGCCTTCTGTGTGCGTCCCTCTTGACTTTACTCGTTGTCTTGATTTCCTCACTTCCGTTTTTCTTCTTGTGCACTGATTGGCTTAAAATGAACAGCCAATCAAAGTGATTTCTCTCAGCGACGGACTCGATTCAACATGCTGAATCGGCGGGACACACCATAAAAACTAGGCCGATAGTTGCTCACCGACGGCCCGAAATCATCCGACGACTGACCGTCGCCTTGGTGTGTCAGGGCCTTAAAGGCTTCAACTCGCAGTTGGTCCCGGGTGCAACTCAGCTCACCTCCGTGCTGTTCAGGCTTTAGGACAGTGCAGGACTTAGTAGGTTTAGACTAAAGCAAACAGGAGACCACCATAGTGGGAGGGATGAATGCGATAGAGGGAGTAGCAGGACAGATGGGGCAGGGATCAAGGCCCTGCGTCTCTCTGCCACTCTCTTTGACTTGTCTTCTTCCTTTTGGTCCAGGTCTTTTTAGCCATTATGTGGGACCAGATGACAACCAGTCTGTGAGCGTCTCTCATTATGACCACAGATGTCTTCTCACCACTACTCTTAAACTGTTATTATAATACTTTTTCTAGGACATTCTGGCATTCTATTTCTTTTTTATTTTGCACACTACTTTGGACATAAAGGATTTCACCCAACAGAGCTTAATCTGGCAACCTGCCTTTCCCATGACCCCCCTCCTCACCACCACCGCCGCCGACGACACATGCACATAGAAAGCACCAGAAAATGACAGACAGTGAGACAGAAGTTGTTTTTGTCTTTTCCTCTTTCTCCCTCGCTTCCGCATATGGTCATCCGTTCTGCCTGTCTATCTGTCTGTCTGTCATTACAGTAAATCAGAGGGCTCTTCGGCTTTATCCGAGCGTCCTTCTGGCTGGGACGGCTGCAGCAGATGTTGGAGCCTGGGACAAAATGGATTTCCCCCCGCTGAGAGCAGCTTTTCTTGCCCTCCTTAATGGAGGCTCCTTGAAATGCTAATGCCCCACCATTAGTATAGCGGTGGTCTAGCATAGTGATGGTGGGAAAAAAAAGGAAGACCGCGATCCCGACTGAAAAAAAAGCTTTGTCGCTGAACAACCCCTGGAAAACATACTCTGCTGATCCGGACAGACAAGCGTCCAGTGGAGGTGTGAGAAAGAGAAAGCAACAGAGGGAGATATTTGTCCCGCCACACACAGAGTTAGGGTGTGTGATGGCATCTCATCCACTGGCCTCCTCCCCTTTCCATCCCTTCCTCAAAGTTCAGCTCAAAAGAGGGATAATGACAATCGAGCATACGAATGAACCAATTTCTACTTTGCACCGAGCATTTAAAGGATCAGGCGGCGACTCCCCAAATTACCAGGCTTAACTCGTCGAAAACATTTGATGATCAGCCGCTACTCGCTGTTATCGGAGGAATCAAACGGCGAAAAAGGCAAAGCTGCTTTTGCTGAACAGCATGTGCCACATGTTTTCACTCCTGGAGGCGTGCTGCAGGTACAGAGGAAGAGGAGGAGGAGGACAGCAGTTGTAGGAATTTATGTTCCTGTTTTGTGCAAAAGAGGAGCAGATGAAAGGGTCTGCAGGTACGGCAAATATTGAAGAAGCGGCTTTGATAGCTAACTTCACATTTTCATGCAAATCTGTGACTGTTATGCTGTAAACTGACTTCTGTGTAAGGCTTTTTGCTCTTTTGCTATTTCTTGCCTAACCCCCCTTTCTCTCTCTCTCACACACACACACACATGCTCACAGATTTATCGCTCTGGACACTCTTGTCCCTGTCAGCAGCTGGCGGGCTGAGTCTTGTTTGAGCTTGTGTGTGTATGAATGCGTGTGCACGGATGTGTGTGTGTGTGTGTGTGTGTGTGTGTGTGTGTGTGTGTGTGTGTGTGTGTGTGTGTGTGTGTGTGTGTGTGTGTGTGTGTGTGTGTGTGTGTGTGTGTGTGTGTGTGTGTGTGTGTGTGTGTGTGTGTGTGTGTGTGTGTGTGTGTGTGTGTGTGTGTGTGTGTGTGTGTGTGTGTGTGTGTGTGTGTGTGTGTGTGTGTGTGTGTGTGTGTGTGTGTGTGTGTGTGTGTGTGTGTGTGTGTGTGTGTGTGTGTGTGTGTGTGTGTGTGTGTGTGTGTGTGCAGAGCCCCAGTAAAGCCTGCTGCTCTGCTCTGCTGTGCTGGCCAGGCCATGTGGCCACTTTAAAGCTCCTTTCTGAGAGTCCTGTGAAGTTGTTAAGGAGCTCCTCTACACTGGCAGTTGGCTCTGGGAATCCCTCTGCCAGCTGTAGCCTGCACACACCCCTCCCTGCTCCACTTCCCTCTCTCTGTCTCTCATGTCCTCCCTCTCATGCTTACACTTGCTCCGTTTCTCTCTGTGCTCGCTCCCATCTCCGTCCTCTCTTTCCGTCTGCGTTCGTTTGTCGCCCCGCTCTCCATCTCTGTCTGTTTTCTCGCGTTCTCTTTCTCCCCCTCTCCCCACGTTTCCCTCTCTCTCTCTGTCTGTTCCTGGTTCTGACCGCGGTATCTGCATAATCTATGTAGTGAAACATCATTGCGGACCTTCTGTCTCTTCTGGCACTGATCCGCCTGCACATGTTTTCTCCTGTATACCTGCTCAGATCGCTGGAAATGCACTTTGGCAACCGACGCGGAGCCACGTGTGGCAATGATGGCTATTTAGAAAAAAAAAAAAAGTCTGCGGCGAGGATAGTTACAGGAAAAAGATGAGCTGCAGGGAATACATTGCGGCACTAATTCTGCAAATAATAGAGGTTAATAGATATTTACTGTACATATTCAGACTATAAATAGTTACTCACACTTTCAATCTTTTGTACTGGCTCACACACGCTTACACACAAACACCGGAAGGCTGCATCCCTCTTTGAATTTGGCTGACCTTTCGTCGAGAGCAGAGAGCAGGTGCACCTGTGTCCTGTTCCCTGGCTCATACTCCCAAGGTCTGCGGCGCACATCTGCTTGAGTGCACTTGCTTGTACACACAAGGAGGACATTTGCTTGTATTGTCATCAACTCCATTTGCGGCAGAGGTCCCTGGCTGCAGGGTTACGGATGAATTGTTGAAGAAGGCCAACATCTCCAATATCTATTCATTGATCTGCTGACATTCACTGAGGGCACTTGTAAACTTATTTTTTTCGCTGAGGTACTTTTCATTCTGCAGCAGCTTTTATTCAAATGGACATTACCAATACTTTTATTTATGGTATTGCTTTTACGCTCAAGGTTTATGTTCTTACAGACGTGAATCACCACAAAACCACATTTATTATTTGCTCAGCTCACTCATTATCAACTCAATATGGTGGGTTAGGATTATGACATCAAAGAATACTGAAAGAATATTAATCTTAAAGGTGCTAAATTGGATATCCAGAGCATTAATATAGCAGTAAAAAACTCTCGCCTATGTAAAGATATAGATGTCTACCTGAGCAGAGAATGAAGTTGCTCTTCCTCTGTATGTGTTGTAATCAGAGCTTCTCCTCGCTTTGTTGACATACCCTTACTTAGAAGAAGTTTACTCAAGTGTGCTATTAGTATACATTCAGTTTTATGTACTTATCAGAGATATACTTAACAAAGGTATATATAAGTATACTTGGCTCGTACTGACAAGTACATATACAGAAAAGTCTAAGTATACTTGGCTTATAGGCCTACATGTACTTAATCTTTTGATGGATATATACTTAAGAAAAGTACAATCAAGAATTCTTGCCTTATAGGCCTACAGAAAGGTATACTTGGCTTGTAGTTGTGCTTACTTTTTTGATAGAGTAGACTATTAAAGTGTGTATGGGCCAGGCCAGCTGCTCTCATACGGCGGTCACAGCTGGTAACACCGTCCCGAACGACGGCGCCATTGCGGATGTGTATAGCACCCACCCTCAGGTTAACACTGTTCGCTCTGTCAGCACTTTCGCCGTTGTTTGCAGTGTTAGCGTTGTTAGCATCGTTAGCTTTGAGCCACCTGGCTCGCCGTCGCCATGTTGAGAGACGTTGAGAGGCAATAGAAATGCTCCCAATCCTGTATTTAGCACCTTTGAAGATTTTTTTTTTTTAATACAACTGACAGAAACATATCAATTGAAGGGATAACCAATAGTTAATCCTTTCGTTTCAAGGGCAGTCTTGAAATACAAAGAATATATATTGTTAATTACGGTTATTATATGACTTGATTTTGACTTGAAATTTGGGAAAAGTAGGAAAAGATTTAAAGTTGACTGCCACTTGTTTAACTTCAGGACTCGATTGAGCAACTTGTTCAGATTAAACATCTCCATCTCCGTCTAAACTAGACAGGACTCCTCTAATTATCGGCTGACAGACAAGGTTTGGAGCTCCTGCCGACTGTCCTCCATCCTCCTGCCCGTTCCTCTTCCTCTCCCTACTCCTCTCCTCATCCTCTCCTCCTCCTCCCGTCCTCTTCTTTCTCCAGAGACGGCCATGCAAGCTGGCGTCCTTTCACTCCACAGATGTCTCTGTTCCTATAGGGCTCTCGCTGCGAGGAGATGTGTTGGCAATCCTGTGAAACACACCTAACACACGCGCCCGCCCGGGCACACACACACATTCGCAGACGCTCGCAGAAAACACCCAAACACACGGTGTGATACTGCTGTTGTCGCTGCTGGAGTCGGTGTCTGTGAAGACTCTCTCATCTTCGACTCCCTCGCTCTCTTGTTCCTTCCTTTTTCCTGTGTGTTCAAAAGACAGACAGGGGAAAAGTGGAGGGAAGAAGCAGGACGTGTGTATATGTGTGTGTGTGTGTGTGTTCACTCAACACATCCTGTGTGACAACCTGGCGTAGCCTGGATCCGCCAGAGCTCTCGAGTTGGGTGTGAGGAGGTTGTCACCACATACCTGAGGCTGGCGGGATTAACACCTGTTATGAGCGTGAGTGTGTCATGTATGTTTGTCAGTGAGCGTCTCACTGTATTCATTGTGGATTTTACCTTTTAGGTGTTTAGCTGAGATTTTATGCAGAGAAACTTGCAATGAATTCGTCAAGCGAGGCTCAGCTCCTTGATTAAACCATGGGAAGAAGTTCTCTGTAGAGCAGGGGTGGGCAATTACTTTTCCCGGGGGGCCACATGAGGATTGTTGCCGGGGGCCAAACAAATTATGTCAGACGTAACCTCTATTTTATCACTAGATTAAATTATAGAAAACATACTGTGCACTTATTTTTCAGCATTAATTATACTGAAAATCACTTCAAACAGCATATCATTAAGAAAATTACATTATATGCAGGAGTCTTTGAACCCTACAGGGTAGTAATGTTTCCATTAACCAAACTTAACATTTAACTTAACATTAACTCTTACATTTCCTTCTTTCGTTGCATGCAGCCTTGTAAAAAGTCCTTGCTGCTTTTGTAGTTTAGCAATCCCTCGGCTGTCTTCACCTTCTCATCTCCAGATAGGTTTCTGTATTTTTCCGCATGTTGTGTCTCGAAGTGACGGCTCAAGTTGTAGTCTTTGAATACAGCCACATGTTGGTTGCAAACTAAGCTCCACAAAAAAATACTTCGCAGTCTATGACTTATATAGACGTGCCGCCTCAGCAGGTGACTCCACTTCAAACATCACTCATTTCAAAATAAAAGCTATTTTCTTTACTGTTTTTTTAGCTTCATAAGTCAAATTGTGTGGTTTGTCAGAGACCTCTCGGGCCAGGCAGAACATCAAGAGGGCCGGTTCCGGGTTCCATGTCTGCTGTAGAGTCAGGAGACACTGGATGCGGCTCATACTGATGAGTGAAGTTTGGCGCGTATAGTTTTGTTTGCATATCTCATCCGTTTTTCCTGAAATGTGTCGCGTGTGCATTGCGACGCCTGTTTAGGCTAGCATGTTGGTGTGTTTTCCTGTTTTCAGCAGTCGTGCTCTGATATGTTCTCTTGTTGGCTGTACTGTTGTGTGTCACTCTCCGTGTGTGTGTGTGTGTGTGTGTGTGTGTGTGTGTGTGTGTCCACAGCATGGCAGTCCATCTGTCTCCAGGAGAGCAGCTTCCTGTTCTCTCCCTCTCATCTCTGCCACTGCAGGAACACACAACCTGGTCTGACATCCGCTCACACACTCTCACACACACGCACGCACACACGCACGCACACAAACACACATGTATATACATACCTTCTGTCCGTCTATCTGTCTGTCTGTTTGCCGACACACATTTGTCTGTCTGTCTTTCCGCACACATCCCCACAAAGCTCACCAAAGCCAGTCATCTGCCTTCCTTCTGTCTCTCTGTCTGCCTGTGTGTCTGCCCATCTATTTGTCTGTCATCCAAACGGTCACAAATGATGGAGGGGTAGGCGGGGGGTGTGGGTTTCACACGCGCCATTTGGCATCCCCAGCTGAAGCTCAATAGAGTGCTAAATGGCAGGGACACAAAATGGCTGCAACAAAGTAGCCGCTGCAAAATGGCGACAGATGGGAGGTGAGGAATAGAGTCAAAGGTTTCGGGATCTCTCCGGCCTTAACTAGGTTATCTAGGTTGTGATTATTTTGAAGCCCGAGTGAAGTTCGAGGAGGACGCAACAGCCGCGTTGACTCGCCGATCGATCGGCCCTCGCTGCTAGCCGGGGTGGTTTACAATGATTGTTCCATCCTTGTTTGCTGGATGGAGAACAACGGTGCCGGGGGTGTGTGTGTGTGTGTGTGTGTGTGTGCGAGTGTAGCATGTGTATGTAGGTGTGTGTGTGTGTGTGTGTCCGAGGGGGACATTGATTGGAGCTATTTCTGCTTTGCCACATGACAGATGCAGCCTGTTCACAGCAGAAACGTCAATGCCCACACCTGCTTGGGTGGTGAATGTGAGGCATCACTGACGATTGCCTCTGTGGAGCCAGACTGACAAAGTAGGAGGAAGGACTTTGTTATAGGACGCAGATATCCAGCAGGATGTGAATTATCACCGTGGCACGCCATCAGCACTTTATTAAATATGTGCCTCTTAAAAATCAATCCAAAGAACTCAGTCATTACTGTAATACGAGCTCGCAACAGATGATTTCAAATGAAGAGCTGTTTATTGTTGCTATGATTGCAGTATATAGGCGAAATGTTATGGAAATAAATATGATTGTGTATGACTCTCCTTTACAGTTGGTGAGAATTACCGCATGCTGCGCCTGCGTTTCCATCCAGTACTATCAGCCTCCAGATCTGCACCATCGTGGGGCAATCTGTTGACTGTTGATTTAAAGGAAAGATAACCCTATATCGTATTATCCCTGCACATATGTGTCAACCACGCAGTTTGCAGATTAAAAATACAGAGAGAGATAGAGAGAGACACAGAAAATCGTGATGAGGACTTTTCTGGCAGTTTTAAATGAGGTGAAAAAAAAAAAAAAAAAGCCCTAAGCGTCGGGGCGTGTTTGACGCAGGTAGGATTATAGGCCCTAATAAGTTATAAATGATAGTAATGGCCATCTGTTCGCCTATAGGGAGCTCCTAGCCAGCTCTGATTTGGCACGCCGAGCCGCGGCACGACAGACACTCCTTTGAGCATTGGGCATTTAGAACGCAGCCACCTCGTGCCTGGGCATTTGCTAAATTCAGACGTGACACTCTGACAGCAGATGCTCAAAGCTAGACTTCAAGACGAGGATAAGTAGAGATTTTTTTCCCTCCTCACCAGGAGCATTTTGAACGCTGTAGTTATGGAACTGTCAAACGTGCCTCCTCCGCGGACGATTAAT
The DNA here is from genome assembly GCF_043250625.1 of Sebastes fasciatus. Taxonomy (NCBI): domain Eukaryota; kingdom Metazoa; phylum Chordata; class Actinopteri; order Perciformes; family Sebastidae; genus Sebastes; species Sebastes fasciatus. Next base: position 11,880,144 of record NC_133809.1, read on the forward strand.
ACCAACCAATTAGGACGGATGGTTGCAGCATAGGGACAGAAAATCCACACACCGCAGGAAATACGAATGTAAAATCTGGTTTTAAACGGTACAAAAACACCTGAATGTCACACCGCTCGGGCAGTAATCGAGTGGCTGCTTTGTCCGTGGTAACTGTGGCCTCTCCATCTGTGTGTGTTTGTGCGTCAGGGCTCTGGTCTTAGCCCTGTGGCAGGTGTCTCATCCCAGTGCAGTGTTTGCAGTCTGGCCCCTCTAAGCGCTGTAGCCTGTCTGAGGCAGATTACACACACACAGGAGCAGATGGGTGCAGACCTCAGCACCCACAAACACACAAAGCGAGGCCAGGCCAGCTGAACGTACTGGATCCATACGAGTCTATATTTTGTATTTATGTATGTGAAATTATGCGTGCACAACACATGTCTGTTCTTTCATCTATGTACAGTATTTACATTATGTCTATTAGAGTGTGTATGTGTGTGTTTCTTGCTTCAGCGTAGCTAAAGACATTAGCGGGTAAACATTCTAATCCTGCTGCCCAGAGATGAAGAGTCTCTCTGCTTCTTCCTCTATCTCCCACGCACGTCTAGTCCCATATCAAGGCTAGCTTAACTGGTATGGCTGGCTGAGATATTTCCCTGGTCCTCCTCAGGTTCGCTCATATCAAAGCGGGGAATTACTAGCATGGCTGGCTAAGATGCTACACTAATGCACCACATGCCTCCTCTCCTCTTATCAGAGGACCCTGTGTGGCTGGGATAAAATGCTACGCCGTGCTAAATGTTAAAGTGCCCAAGGGTGGAATCGCACCAAAGCTTGCTGACACAAGAACATGGGTGGAAATGCTGCTGTAAATCTAGACAGGCATCTTAAGGGTCATATATTCTTAAAGCTGCACTAGGCAAGATTTTATTTTATGTGAAAGTAGGCTGCTCCAGTCGGATCAGGGTAATTCACGAAGAGCACTCATGTTTCCGTTCACTGAGGCACCTGATTCACTTTGGTTTATTGCCATTATGGACAAAACTGAAGAGAGAAAGCTGGGCTCACAAAAAAATGGATGAATGTTTGAGAGGAAGACCTTTAGGCCGAAGGAGTGCACAGTAAATGAAACCAGTGTACTTGATGTTGAAGCCTTCAAAATGCCAATTTTGGTCAACTGTAGCTACTCTGGAAGGTTTTCTCAGTAATAGTACAATATAGGTTGTTGTTCATCTTCTTTTTTGATTTTATGGTGGGTGGCAACCAGCGTTAAGGTGCGTTACCGCCACCTACTATGTTAGAGTGTGGACTAGAGTTAACTACCTCCTAAACCAAACATATTTCACTGAAACTCTTCTGATCAGTCCAGGAATAGTCTCCCTAATCTAATGTTGAATAATCTTTTTTAGACTCAGTTCTTTATTTATTATGGCCGGTGTTTTATTAAGTCTGGTATGTCCTACCCTCAGCCTAATATAGGTTGTTTTGGTAAAGACTATTCCCTGAAACAATGAAAACCCCCCTCTGTACTCTACTTGGTCATTTCTAAGTTCCCTCTACTATAGAGCCCGTTGGATGCGCTCACTTCCTGTTTGACAGTTCGGACCCATGACCATGCTAATGACCAGCCGGTAAGATAGTTGGGAGTTCATGCAACAACCACTTGTTCAATTGAAGTTGAATATAACCAACAAATTTATTTGAATTGAATATATTAATGCGTTAGTGAGTTAATGAATTTCATTAACTCTGCGAATGATGACAGTATGTATACTGAAATTACCAGTAATTATGTTTGTTAGCATGCTATTCCCACATGTCCTCCCTATGCTAACATAACCGGCCCATTATATCAAGGCTTTGTCACATCCATCGGTGTAGTTTCATTGATGATGGACATGAATATTTGTTTCTGTGTTATTTCTTTGTGATATTTTGTAACATTTTGTAATATTATGATGATCATGTGATTGCCTCCCATTGGTTGTTGATACCTTATAGGTGAGGCCACATCCGCCTTGTCTGTTTGTTTGTAAGCCCTGACGAAGACCTACGATGGGTGAAACATGTTGGCTTTTTAAATAATTTAGCCACTACAATACAGACTTTTTGATATATTCTCTTCCTCATTGCCACTTATTTTGATATTTTGGAGTGCCTGGATAGCCTTTCTGTTTATCCGCATTTTCACTGTAGTTTTAAGACCAACCATGATGTTCTTCCCTAAATGTAACTAAACTATATTGTTGCCTAATCCTAAAGTGATGCCAAGGGTAACTAAGTGGTTTTGGTGGCGCCAAGGGGCGTGTCAAAGCGGCGGTATGTGACGAGTTGGGATGAGAACATGTTGGGGCTACACAACTAGAGCTACAGATCTATTGTGCCGGAAGGATGTACTAGAAACTAGAATGTGTTTGGCCAGTGTACAACCTACTCTCATAGGGCAAGGGTTAGCACCGTGACAATGACAATTCACTGTTTTACTAGGGATTATGTGTCGGACTCTTTCTTGGTCGGTGTCCGGTTACTTGCTGGATTCAAAGCTCAAATGTTCCGAGTTATAGAGCACTGCCATGTTGAAACAGAAAATGGCCTTCCCCAAACTGTTGTCAGTAGTATCTGAAATATCACAGTATGTTGTGGCATTAAGATTCCACTTAATTTAAACCAGTGGCCCAAACCATGAAATACGGCCAAAAATACATTATGTGTACAGGGTGTTTGTACTTACTTTTGGTCATGACATTTACAGTATATGACACGCTGTACATAGTCAGTAATGTGATTTATTATGGGATTTGTTATGCTTGTTCAGCACAGTGTGGTATTTGGGTATTTCCAACAAGCTCAATTCAAGGCCGTCGGGAAGTATCAGCTTGATTTACACATTCTTACCTCACATCCCAACATAAAGCAAACTGATACGAGAAAAGTATACCATTTGTATACAGCTGCTTCAAACAAAGCAGGTGTTGAGACCCTGCTTTGTCTCTTTTTTTATCTCTATACATGTGTGACTCCCACTGCTCCGAGATGCAGCTGTGGTTTTACACTGATTTGCTGCATTTCTTCCTCCTTCACGGCCATTTTCTGGATACTGTATAGTTTCACAGAGATGACAAGGTGATGTCAGAAAAAACTTGTTTGGCTGACAACAACATGCACACATATAGATATTCACACACCCGTGCGTTTATACAGATGCTCCTCTGTGTGTTCCTCACACAGCTGCTGTTACATCCTTCATGTGACTGCTGGTCACACATGAAAAGGAGAATGTGTCACCAACCAGGCTGATATATGGGACCTTATAGGCAACACTGTGTGGATGCAAAGAGAGGGAGCTAGCTTTGTCCCGTCCCCAGCTGTGTGTGTCCTCAGGGGCCTGATGTCCAAACAGGAAGAGGTGTCAGATGGTCCGGGCGGGGACACATCTTTGGGACACAACAACTGGGGTAACTGTCTGTCTCTCTCTCTATCTGTCTGTCTGCTCCACAAACTGTCATCTATACGTCACACAGCAGCAGCCGTTTGTCTTCATTCCCCCAGCGCCCTGCATGGATGCTCAGTCGACAGCAGCCTCCTTCCTGCAGAGCCTCCTGTTTGCATCTGTTGGCACACACACGCCGCCCAGTTGAAGCTCTGATAATGAGTAATTAGCCGACCAAACAGGTACTGCCTCGGCTAATGGCTGAGGGTGCAGTGTTGAATCCAGGAGGTAGGAAGGCGTTGGAGAAGAGGAGGAAGAGGGAGGAGGAAACTTCCTCTTTCATCATCCAATGGAATCTCAGTTTGACTTCACGGTGATTGGTTGATTGACATCCACTGCAGCAGCGGTGTCCTTTTGTGACATCCGATTCACATTGTTTGATACTACAATTCATGGCTGTCATGTCAAATTACTGTCACTTATCACCATTTGGAATTGAGATTGGACATGGATATGGTTTGTGTGAGCATGTACGTGTGTGTGTATTTGTCTCCTTATATTGTTCCACCTCTCTTATCCTCTGTGTGGGCATGAGAATGTCAGTGCGCACGTGTCAGTGCATCGGTGTATCCTTGTATTTGTGTATGTTGGGACAAATTAGTTTTCGGCTTGACTGCTTGTGTGTGTAAATGAGTTTGAAAGGCTATGTAATCACCCAAGATGGGGACTAAGTGTGCCCTGTGTGTGTTTGTGAAGGCAGCTGGACCTTAGCCAAACCCTTGCCAGGTCCTTTTTGGTACATCCTCTCAAGAATGAAGCACACACTTGAGGGAGAGTGTGTGTGCGCGTGTGTAAGTAAGAGAGAGAATTGAGAGTCTTATAACATAATTAACATCAAGTCACTCTCCCCTCTCCTTCTACGCTACAAACAAGAAAGAAAATAGACCAATTTTGATGTTACAAGACTATTACTACGCTACGGAAAATAAGCTCCGTTAAATGTTGAGAGCGGGCGTGGAGTTATGGGGGAATTCCTGTTAATCTTTTAAATGTGATGCATGATTCAACCAAACATCTGGGATGGAAAATGCCCCCTGCATAACCTCGATGACACCCTCCACCCCCACACTCACCCCTCATCCTCAAACACCCAGTTAGCTCGCTGTCTACATACAGATGGAGCTCTCCAAAAATAGTACAAAAGACAGTGTTGTGAGATCATGGTGGGTGAACTGTGTAGTCTATACGAGGTCAGTACAGTCTTTCTCTGACGAAAGGTGAATTAATTTACTTATCAACCCAGAATCCCCATTAGTTTCTATCACGGTAGAAACTACTCTTCCTCGGTCTATAACAAAAACACTACTTCATTATAACAATTCATTATAACATTGAAAACAAGTAGGCCTAATTAAAATCCAAAGCAAAAAAAAGGGAACAAAAGAAAAGCAAACTTCAACCAAAAAACAAACAAACAATAAAACTGTAAATGACAATAATAACGACAAATGGTCAAATATTTAACAAAAAAACCTCCAACAAACTGAACTGTGCCGTTTATGCTGCGTTCCATTTACCTCGGAAATTGGAAGTCGGAGCTGGGAATGATGTCACACTCGAGTTGACTGCGTTCCAGTAAAATAAGTAACACACTTAATGGGGTTCGCTCCAGCCAGGTTTGCCGTTGTTAACAATACCAGTTGATAACCAGAATTACGCCAGTATTTTGTGCATACAAACACCGTAGCAACACGCCCACAGATAGGAGTTGGACAGTACTGTGTGTATGACTGATTTAATGAGACCAAAGTTAGACAGAAGTGTTAATAAACAGTATATTACAAAAGCTTTTTTTACTGTTGATGCAGCCATCTTGGATCGTGAGGTTGGGGTTGGTGACGTTCGTCCAACTTTCCGAGTCGGAAATCTGACTTCAGGGGGCGTTCCAATTGAAATTTCCAACTGGGAACTCGGAAATTCCGTCCTCCCAGTTCAAATGGCATTTCCCCTTGGCATTTTGTTCTCAGTCTTGTACATCATCACATTCAATGAAGAGTTACTGAAGAGAGAAATCTCACCAAGGTAGCACTCTTCCTAACCGTTTGCACGCTTCGTGACAGGAAGTTCAAACTGTTTATTCAAAAGACGAGTCTCACCTTAGTGTGAGTTCACAAATGAGGCTTCGTCTCTGAATTCTTTATGCTGTCTCTTTATTTTTCAAATTTAGATTTACTGTATACACTTTATCTATCATCCATCCTTGCATCCAGCTATCCATCCATCCCCTTTAAATGTTCCCACGCTACCCATGGCTGAATTCTTTTCCATTTCACTCATTCCTCCTCTCTCAATTGCTCTCTCACCATTTCCACTGTTATTCCTGCTTCCCTCTCTCTCCTCTGATATATTTAAATCATCCCCCTGGGGAGAACAGAAGCCCGCCTCAATCTGGAACCAATTGTTTTGTTCGGTTCATGAATCCAGAACCAAAACCCTGACAAAAGAACTCTTGTAAGGACCGCTGTGTTATTTGTTTTTGCTCGAGTTACAGATTGTGCCATTATCAAAGTATTTATTGTGCCGCCGCCGCCGCGCTGCAGTTGTGGATGCGGAGAGGGCCCCGAAGCCTCGCAGCACATCAAAGCTGTCACAAATACGGAGCGAGGGCCAAATGGCAAGAAATGCTGTGGGCACTAAATGAAATAAGCCCGAACTGTTACTGATAAGAAGCCACTTTTAACGTCTCTCTCTCTCTCAGCGTTGTAGTGATTGTGCTCTGCAAGTTTGGGCTGCTGGTTAATATTCTCACACTTCTATCACTTTGCTGACTTCTCACAGCGAATGACTTTAGTTTCTTTCACGTTGTCAAAGGGCGAACTAATTGGAATGAAGCTCGGCATTGCAGAACAATGATAAGATTAATGAGCTGAACTTTTTATTCCTATGTCAAACTAAATGAATAATAACATAGTCTTTTGCCTTCCCTTACGAAAAAGCAGTATACTTCAAGTTTATTTTATGAAGTATGCTTAAGTAAATTTCAAGTATATATTTCCCAATTATACTTTATGCAGTAAGTATACTTATAAACATACTGCGTAAGCGTAATACTTCTTGGGACTAAATTGGCCCACTTTTTAGTTAATAAAAGTATACTTTAAGTATAAGAAAAGTAAACTTTGAGTACACAACTAGTTTACATTTAAGTCTTATTTTTATAGTGTACTAGTTGTATACTTGTAAGTGAACTACTTCAATACTTCTTGGGACTAAATAGGCCCACTTTTTAGTTTATAAAAGTATACTTTAAAATATATTCAGTAAACTACTACTAGTTAAATAGTTTTACTAATAGTATACTAACTTATAATTTTCTTAAGTATATCTTGATCAAAAGATTAAGTACAAGTATAAGACTTTTCTGTATACTTGTCAGTACTGTATGAGCCAAGAATACTTTTGTTAAGTATATCTCTGATAAGTACATAAAAAAATAAACTGAAAGTATACTCCCTTATTTTAAATTTAAAAGAAGTATACTAATAGCACACATGAATAAACTGCCTTTTTTAGTAAGGGTTGCTCTACTTCTGTCCCCATCAGCGGAGCCTTATAGCACATGTGAGATCAGGGAATTACAGATGAGAGCAGACTGCAGGGTGTCAATCCCCGGGAGGTCATCTTGGACATGACTTCTGGCTGTGCGTTTACGGCGGATGCAGGTGTGTGTTTATACATGGGCACGTCTGTCGCAGGCTGAGCCACTCAGCCGGGAGCCTGTCAGCATATGCCAACAAGCTGAGTAATGCTGCAGAGAGTTAGCTTAGTGACTGCGGCCACCTGACCCCAATAGGTCACCTAATGACCTTTACTTCAGTTGTGGAGCTGCAGACACGGCGTCCATATTTACCAGCTGCCAAATGCCAGATCTATCACTAAGGGTCACCCTGCCAAGTTTTATAATAACATTTAAATGCCTTTGTTTGAGTCCCTGCTGGCCAACGTACACTCTCTTTCACTACACAAATCCAAAAATGGCACTTTATTTCAAGCTGTTTCGCATTTCACTTTACCACTATGGTGCGTGTTGGCGACTTCTTGGCTTCTCGACCTCTCACGCGACTTTTTCACGTGCAGTCACATGCGGAGACAGGAGACACGAGGGCTCAGGTCTGGACAGAAGAGCAGGAGGACTGCTCTTAAACCCATTAAGGCCACCTGGGTGTGTAGCCATGCATGGCTAGAAACATGGCCAGGAGGTGTGCGAGTGTGTGTGTACGGGCCGAGAGGTGGCCAGGAGGAGCAGGCTGTTCGGCGAGATTAGCAGGCTCTCACATGTTGCATAACAGATTCCCCGTCTCGTGAAAAACCTGCCTGCATTCTGCCGCCCGCTAAGCAGGATGGCCTTTCACTAACGCCCTCTGCACTCACACGCGGATGCATGAACACACCCAACACTTTTGCAAAATTCATTGTTGAGCCTCGCCACCAAAATGCTTTGTTCTGCATCATTTGCTATTAGTTTTTCTATTTATATCAGCGATGTGTGAGAGGAAAAGTAGCCAGACCGGCCTCCTTACTCACGCAGGTTGAGTCAAAGCCTTAACAAATGTCATTATCCAGACCAGCCTGGGGGTGATTAGGTAGTGTGCTGCTTATGGCTCTGTGTTTAGCATGGGCCTGCTGCATCCATCCAGGCCAACTGCTGTGTGTGTGTTTGTGCATATGGGCCTGGGCTTGCTGGGGGCTGTGATCCGATGGGTCCTATAACACCAAATCAAACACAGAGGGAGACGCAGCCTGCCTATTTCTCTGTCATAGCGTGTGTGTGTGTGTGTGTGTTTGTAAGCAGGGGGGGTTAAGTAATAAACAAGGTCTCCATGGTGACAACAGATGCAGCTGCAGCAAAGAATGAAGTTGAGTGTCAGCAGGAAGGACCCACTGTGTGTGTATGTGTGTACGTGTGTGTGCGGGGAAAAACACCAGCAGTAGGGGCCCAGTGAGAATCGTAAACACCAGCAGGCCATGACTTCCACAAATAGACCTCTAAGAAAAAAAAAAAAGAGAGCTGGAGAAAGGGGCAAGAAAGATGATTTCACACACAATATAAAAAGAAAGACGTGTAGCACAAGGAACGCTGGGAATGTAATGAGTTTACGACGGCAAATAAAGCTAAAGAAAATGTACAAAACAAGCAATCACATGTATAAGTACAGCTAAAGAAAAAATGTCTTTGCGCTGGAAATCCTAAGCTCTGGCATCCACGCTTGAAATGTCAAGTTCCTCACAGAAGCGCGCCTCCCCCATAGCTAAAGCGCCAACAATCTATTCATCAGTCTTCATCATCTTTCATCATTATATGGTAATCCTCCCCGCTCACTCTGGGTCTGTCTTGACAGCCCCCTGCAGTGTCTCTTTCTAGTCCTGTTGTGTGGTGAGTGTGCCATCTTGATTCACACATCCTGTCACTGGTTCGTAATCCCTCCTCTGTGGAGGCAGAATAGCACACCGCTAGTCTCCCTTCAACGCCGAACTTCAAGGCCAGATATCGGCGCGGCAGCCTCGCGATGTATTGTCGGAGCACCTCTGCTGGCAGTCCACATCTCACCCCAGCATGACCCCCCCCCACATCCCCCTGCTCAGGCTATTTTCCAATATTATTTATGCACGGACTCTCTTTAGTCCCCTCTAAGCTGGCTTTTTCAAGGCTTTTCACTGAAGGCCTAAAAACATACAAATCCCCCCAAAAACCCTCCAAAAAAACATATGGAGCACTATATACCTTAATCAGAGCAGTCACTGTGTGTGTGTGTGAGTGTGTGTGTGTGTGCTCGCTAATATTAGAATAATCCCTGGTGATTATGGGAGTGGTTATTAGGATGAATATGGCAGCAGGGTTGGGTCGGGCCGAGCTGAGCTGAGCCCAGTGCTGTAGTGAGAAACAGATGTCAGTTGACCCACATCTGCCGAGCATGCTGGGACGCCGGAGTGTCAGGTCACAGCTCGGATCACCTCAGGGACACTGTACATCTGGGCCCCCGAAAGATCATTGGCTTTTTCTCTTGGTTCACAGTGTCCCCTGAAAGCTGTCCCTAACTGTCTCTCTCTCTCTCTCTCTCTCTCTCTCTCTCTCTACCTGTCTGTCTCTCTATCATGCCCACATACACAAATACAAAGACAAGTACATGCATGTACAAATACAAACATTTCTGGCAAGTTTCAGACGCTGATCTCGAGATCAAAGGTTTTGGGCACTTTACCCTCTTGGATTGTGACCCAGACTGGTAAAGTCGAGGGATGCTTGAATGTAAACACTCACTTGTGCAACGCTGTGGTTGAAAGATGAATTTGATGAAGCCCTGGCAATGAACTGTTAAATATCTGACTGCACTATTTTTAATCACAAATTAATCACACATTTTTATATTTGTTCAAAATGCACCTTAAAGGGAGATTTGTCAAGTATTTAATACTCTTATCAACATGGGAGTGGGCAAATAAGCTTGCTTTATGCAAATGTATGTATATATGTATTATTGTGAATCAATTACCAACACTAACTATGACAAATGTTGTCCAGAAACCCTCACAGGTACTGCATTTAGCATAAAAACTATGCTCAAATCACAACGTGGCAAACTGCAGCCCAACAGGCAACAACAGCTGTCAGTGTGTCAGTGTGCTGACTTGACTATGACTTGCCCCAAACTGCATGTGATTATCATAAAGTGGGCATGTCTGTAAAGGGGAAACTCGTGGGTACCCATAGAACCCATTTTCAGTCACATATCTTGAAGTCAGAGGTCAAGAAGCACGCCATGCTGGGTACCAATGGATTCCTTATGGTTTTCTAGTTTCATATGATATCTGTACCTTTACTCTAGCACTGAACCTGCTGAAGTCAATTGGGATGGCCCACAATCCAGTAGGTCTCAGATGGTTTTCTACATTTTTTTTGCAGGGTTTTTCCCTCTATAGACTTTTGACTATAGGTCAGGAGCCACAGCTTTTGTAGACATACAGTATAAAGCCCACTGAGACATTGCATGTGATATTACTAGGCTGTACAAATAAACTTCACTTACTCATTTAAGCACTGCTGCAGCCATGCCCCATTCCCAAGAAAACAAATGTAAAGAAGTATAAATGTATTCAGATTTAAAGATTGACATGTTTTATTCTCTTTCCCAGCATTGGCATTGCCTATCATCTGGTGGTTGCTGTCGTTGAGTGGGTGAGTTTTGTGTTACATTTTCATAACATTACATCACTGTAAAACATAAAAGAAAGACTTTGTCTGAAGGGATGCATGTTAGAGGACTTCTCCGGTGGCTTCCACTGACAAGAGAAAGGAGAGAAGCACAGATCCCCTCATGGCCAAACCAAACATTGTGGCTTTAAGTTATGGTTGCATTTACTTGAAATGATGCGGTAGACCGACACTGAGAATCAGCGAGCGCTAATTGAAAACAGCTTGCTGGAGCTCCAGCGAATACTTGACTGTGGGATAGAGTCTCTCTCTCTATTGTGTTCTAATGTGCTGGTTCTCTGGTCATTCCTCCGTGTTCCCAGGAGGCCTGAAGGGTTACGGTCCTAGATAGCTGGAGGATGACTCATACGGGCCTTTCTGGCCGTCAAGTGACAAGTTCACACAGTGTCATATTGCCTACTAAGGAGAGGGACATCACATATTTCATTTCCCAAGATAGCTGGCTCCAATGAAAAGTGAATAGCTGCAATTTTCCCCGCTTGTTACCGAACAGTCATGAGGTTACACAATCACCTGTTGGGTTTATATGAAGTTAAATGACATCAGTACATTTCTTGAATAATTGCTTCTTTCTCACAACCAACTTTCTCCCTCTGTTTTCCTCTCATTTCTCCCTGTCTAATTTCTCTCCTGCCTTTCCATCACTCCTCCTCGCCCCCTCCCTCTCTCTCTCTTTCTCTCTCTCTCTCTTCAGCAGGATTAAGGCCCATCCTTGTCATCCCATAGGGCAGAGTGCTTTGATTGACAGCTGGGTTCAGCATCTTGACACAGGTCTGTGCCCCCGTCATCATCGCTGATCGTCCCATGCTGGCCCCTCAGAGTGACAGCCGCCTGCAGAGCCATTTACTCCTGGTGCAGCCGAAAAAAGCCCTCCTCCATCATTCGGCTTTCACCACGACTGCTTCCTCTCTCTCTCCTCCCCTTCCTCGTCTCTTCGTCACAACTTATTTCCTTTTAAAAGTCCTCTTATTTTTTCGTTCCTTTTTTAAAATAGTTGTCATTTACTTGTCTCTCCCCACCTCCCTGCGCCTCTTCTTGACCTCATCTAAGCCTCTTTTCTCCCTCCTCTGATATCAACCCTCTCTAGTATCTAATGCAGGCTACTATTAATCTAAAGGAATCTGCCAGATCTTAATTAGGGTAATTACTGTGTTTGTTTTAACTTAACACTGATGACTCTACTCGAGCTACTATCTTTGAACAGGCCATAACAGATGGGTTGCTTAGTACTCTTTTGGGAAGGCTGACAGGATGTCAGGATGGAGCTGTATGATTTTTGAGCTTGATGTTTGTCAGCTTAATTTACCTCGTAGAACTGTTTAGCGGGAACTCCTCCCAAACCTTTTCCGTAGATATTTTTAGAAGTTAAACTGCTATATTGCTCATGCAAAATGGCTGGTTAGCTTTTATTCACTGCCCTCTAATACAACATTGCCTGAAGATGGTCAGTAATGTCACTATGTGTTGCATTTTTTCACATGTCTGTTGGGCCACAAGTGTCGAGTTTATCGTCTCAGATTCATCTTGCAAGGTTAGGAACCACTGCACTATACTATAGAGACCCAGAGTGTCTCTTCCTATCTCGTAGTTCACTCTAAAATGGTAGGGGTGGGGGACGAGGGATGTTCAGGGGTAGATAAAAAGTCAACAGTATAGTATGTCACATAGAAGTAGTGTACATCATCTGAAAGCTGGGAACCTGAAGATTAATTTGAGGTGCAGCTCAGTACTGTGTCAAGTTATTCTAGTCATTAAGAAGAAATTAATTAAAAATAAATTGTAAAAGTGCATCAGGGCTTAGAACAGGATGATATAAGTATATGATGGCCATTCCCATGTTCTATTATGTTTCATAAGCTGTTGTAGCAATGTGTGGGTTGATACAATGCTAAACTTAACCATTTTTTATCACTTAAGAATTGATAGAAATGATCAATAATCCCTCCAAAATACCACATTAAGACAATAACGCATTGATGAACACCGTAGGAAAAGCCATGCTGTGATTTGTGATTTCTGCAAGAATTGTATTTTTCGGTGACTGGATGGCGAGCACTTCTGTTCTGGACCTCTGAATGCTTTAGGTCTCTAGTTTGTGGTTGTAAAGTTTCACGAGGCTGTGATTATCCTAGAGGTCACCAAAGGTAATTTTATGTAGTGAGGTAAAATTAAAAAAAATGTTCCCTCTGTACTAAATGGCTACTATGAAGACTAACATAATCACACATGAATACAATTGGGCTAATTGGATCCACAAGAGTCTCAGCTTTACAGTGATACCCAATTTATGTGATTCCAAGACTGTTTAGGGACCCCAGTATGCAGAAATATTCAAGCACACCATTTTATTATGGGCCAAAATAACACCTTTGTACTGCATGTGATTATCATAAAGTGGGCATGTCAGTAAAGGGGAGACTCGTGGGTACCCATAGAATCCATTTCCATTCACATATCTTGAGGTCAGAGGTCAAGAGATGCCTTTGAAAATGGCCATGCCAGTTTTTATTTGCCAAAATGTAGCGTAACTTCGTAGTGATATTTAGCGTTCCTCCCAACCAGCTAGCCCGCTGCAACCTCTGAAAGACAGAATAGCGGGCATCAAAGTTTTAAGGGGTTAAGAAACAAGCTGCTCTGATTATGCAGGCATTGACATGCTTGTTTCAAGTTTCTTGCATGTGTGGTTTCATTTCTTCTCACAATCTGAAACAAAGATACAGTTCAGGTGGTCATAACCGCACTGTCATATGATAGTGCGGTTATGACCAAGTTACATATTGTGTTTGTGTGTGAGAGAGAGCGCAGAAGGACAGGAGGGCATCAGATGAGTACAGACTGTTTCCACCTGCCAGGTGCCTGCTCTCTAATCCCCCCTCTCTGTCTGATTAAACACACACACACACACACTCACACACAAACACACGCTCAGGCGCAACAAGGTCATCTCTCTGTCAACCATACAATAGCGCTGTGTACCCATCTGGCCTACATCCTAAATACTTCCTCTTCAGAGAGCAAATAGAAAAGGAGAAGACAGTGAAACACGTGGTGCCTCAGAAACAGGTCACAAGTAAGTTAATCTAAGTTACAACAATATCGCTACTTCATACCACATAGTCCTTATTTGTCAGTCACCTGAGTGATGCAGACGTCATCTTGGGTGACTGTGTGAGAAGAGACCAGTTGTTTTGTCTTATGTCCTCTGTCTGTTTTGCTCACTCCGAGTTCACCTCAGAGAGGAAGACGTCTCACACAATACTTTCTTTGTATTATATCAAAAACATCTTTTAAGAACACAGTTGTGCGCCCATGCACTGCCAAAACCACATGAAATCCCCCCGCCCTCCTTTTACAATGATAAAACTTCTTTCTTCCTTTCTTTCTTTCTTTCTTTCTTTTCTTTCTTTCCTTCCTTCCTTGTTTTAACTTTGCAATATGACAAGCTCCCCCTGTGGTGACTCATATCATTCTGACAATATTTTATGCTGGGAGTAACAGCGCTTTGATATCTCGAGGATAAGAGGGCTTTGTAGAGACAGTGACACCCATCCTCCTCCTTCTCCTCCTCCGTCTCCTCCCACTCCTCTGCTTTTCCTTCCCCCCGGGGAGGTTTGGCTTCTTCTGCCCCCTCCGACGGCTTTTATGTCTGACGAGGCTCTTTGCCGTGGAGGTGAGGACGAGGTCAAACGACTTCAAACACAACGGCGAGGAACATCACGTCGTAAATGAATACAGATTAATGTAATAATGTTTGTGCGCACTTGAACCAACGCCTGAACACTGTGGTTTTTGTCTTGGATTTGTTATAAATCCTTGTGGATTTGATCCTGTCGACGCTGACAGTAAATGCTTCCACGCTGTAACATAATATACTGTGATGTGTTGTGATACCGTGTGGCCTTGAATATATACAGTGCATTATTTACTGTATTTAACATCACAGTAGAGAGCAGGATATATTTTACCATCCTGGATACTGTGTGTGTGGTTTGATCTACATTATGATAGTGTAGGAATTCCATGCGGTGCCATGCTGTCTGCACCGTCTCCTCTCCTCACCTGTTGTCGAGGCTGTGATTAGATACTGTCAACCCCCAGGCCACAGAGCTATATCACATACAGGTAGAGCGCAGTCAGGTTATAGCTTTCCCTTATGCTGTGGGATGGGAGAGAACTGGTGAACTCCAGAAACTGCAGACGGTGCTGAAAGTTTGTGTCACACTAATGAGCAATCTGTCAACAAGTGTGCGCTGCGGGGAACTTAGGGGAAAAAAAGGAAACATTTGGAAAAAAATGTAGATTATATGGTGGATATCCTTGTCTGAGTCTCCCTCGCAACCACATACACACAACACCCTCCATGACAGAAAAATTACAAAACCTGTAACAGAAATGTCTGTAGGTGTCATGGTTTTCTGTTTCTAAAGCAGCAGAAATGTGTAAATAAACAGAGGCATACATACATATACATAAAGGGTCATTTCATTTAATTGCTGTTTTGTAATTGCTTTTCCCCATGTTTTCCATGTATCTGTTTTTATGTTTTCTATTTTTTCCCATTCACAATGTTGTTTGGTTACGACTGCCCAGAAGTCTTTATAGATATTTAAATCAATATCCTCCTCACAAACACTAACCATACACTTCCACGCAACACACACACACACACGCACTTGTCTTTTTTAAAAGAATATATTTACTGTATTGTTATTGTTGTTATTATATATATCTTGTCCTAATTGTTTGTTATCACTATTATGTAGTCATATTATTTCTTTATATTAATGTCTCTGGGTGGAGGCTTCAGATAAGCCCAGTGTTTTTTTTGCCTCTTCCTGCACTGTATATTATTCATTTATTTTTATTTTTTTGTTATGTTGTATAATCTTAAATTGTGCATAATAAATAAACAAATAAAACAAAATACATATACATAAAAATAAAGGAATAGTTCAATATAATTGGACTGTGGTTATCCAGTTAGGTTATAAGGATGAAAGCTCAGAAAAAAAGCTAGCTAGTGGACATTAAATCAAGATTATTTTGTCAAACTACTATTCCAAATGCCAAAAAATAACTTTCTCTCTCCAATAAATTGCTTTATTTATTTTTTTACTTTATTATGTTACTTCAATTTTCCCAGTAGCCTACTGTTGTATACCAGCATTTAAAATAATAATAAAAAATACATTAAATATAACTGGACTGTGGTTATCCAGTAAAGTCATAAGGATAAAAGCTCAGAAAAAGCTACCTAGAGGACATTAAATCAAGATTATTTTGTCAAACTACTTTTCCAAATGCCCAAAAAATAACTTTTTCACTCCAATAAATATTTTTCTTTAACTTTATTTCATTGGTACCATGTTACTTCAATTTTCACGGTAGCCTACTGTTGTATACCAGCATTTAAAATAATAACAAAAATACATTAAATATAAATGGATTGTGGTTATCCAGTTAGGTTAAAAGGATGAAAGCCCAGAAAAAAGCTAGCTAGTGGACATTAAATCGAGATTATTTTGTCAAACTACTATTCCAAATGTCAAAAAAATGACTATTTCACTCCAATAAATTTTTTTTTTTTTACTTTATTTCATTGGTACCATGTTACTTCAATTTTCACAGTAGCCTACTGTTGTATACCAGCATTTAAAAATAATTATAAAAAAAATACTACATTAACACATTTCACATCTCATATTACAGAAAATACATGAGGCTGTTGTTGTTATCCTACTCTTGACCAGAAGGAAGTTAGCTTGACATTAGTCATCAGCTATTCTGGAATTATTTCTCTCAAAACCAAATCCAATATCAACCTAACTTCATCTTGCCAGAAAATAGTAGCTGCGTCACACTACGTCACTCTACGTGAGGTCTACGTACCGTTAGTTTAACGTTAAACTTGGAGTGAGAAAACGTCGTGTTTTATGCTGTTGTTTACTTTTATGTGTCAAACGTTTTTGTTCCCTTGGAAACGCCACCGTGTCCGTGTAGTGGAAACCTCAACCTGACTTCTTGACATCTTGTTTTAACCAGTTATTAGCGAGATGTATGGACCCTGGAAAGCAAGGTACACGGCCTGTAAGATATTTAATATTACAGTGACTTCAGTTAGGTAAGACTTAGCTAACTGAAGCTAAGTAACCTAATTAAGCTAAGTAACACCATAGAACGTATAAATGCTAAGAAGTGAGAGTCAATTGTTTGTTGCATGGCAACATCAGTGCAAAGCTACGCTCCCGCCGTTTTGGACTGAAAGTAGTGATGGGAATTCCGGCTCTTTTTAGTGAGCCAGATCTTTTGGCTCAGCTCACCAAGAAGAGCCGGCTCTTTCGGCTCCCAAACGTTTTTTTGTTGTACCACTTCTGCCTTTTATAGTTCAGCCAAATTTAGCACTGTTTTGATCTATGATTAGTATGTGTGCACATATATCACTTAAATTATTCAATATAATTATACTAAACCTTATAATTTCCCGAATACCATAATTTTACTGGCTGCTTCGTTTCCGACTGTCACTCATCTTGTCTGCTATTTGCGCACCGCACTCCTCTCTCTCTTTCTGTCCTCCTCTCCCTCCTGCTCTGTACCTGTAGACTGTCCTCCATCCTTGTCTGTCATCACCTGATTGTTCGCATGGACGTCATTAACACAACATTCAGTCACAGTTGGTGCATGGAGTGCCCGTGGTGCGGAGAAGATCGTCCTATCATTCTGCCTTGAATTAAAAAACAAAACAAAAACAAAAAAACGGCTCTCGGAAAGGAGCCGGCTCCCATCGTTCACTTAAAAGAGCCGGCTCATTCGCGACCGACACATCACTAACTGAAAGCGACTTCCGGGGACGCCAGTAAAACGTCCGCCTAGAAAGTGCTGTACAAAAGTAAAACATTAGTTCTATTCTATTATCATATTTTACCGAAATGGCCTAAGTTGAAATACGATGAAATATTATGAATATAACAAGCGTTTTCAGTCCAAAATGGCGGCAGCGGTTGTCAAAAAAACACTTGAGTTTCGTCTGTTTGCTTCTATGCTCTGGTAACATGTTAGCTAACTTTTTTGTCAAAAGAGCCCTCAGACATGGTAGCTAGCTAATCCCCAAGAAGAATGTGGTCTGAATTGAGTCACCGTCTAATGTTTCTTCATCGAATCATTTTATTTTCTGCCTCTCCTGGTAACATTTTGATTCTCCATAAAATAACACTGCTATCCTTCACCTGACACCCATTGTTAGGGATGCAATTTTTCTCCAGTATGTGAAAGGAAAGGTTTATCCAAATTACATTGTTATTCTAATTATTAATAATAATAATTATAATAGGGCTGCAAGGAACGATTATTTTCTTTGTCAATTAATCTGTTGATTATTTTCTCAATTAATTGATTAATTGTTTGGTGTATAAAATGTCGATCAGTGTCTCCCAAAGCCCAAGATGACGTCCTCAAATGTCTTGTTTTGTCCACAACTCAAATATATTCAGTTTACTGTCATAGAGGAGTAAAGAAACTAGAAAATATTCACATTTAAGAAGCTGAAATCAGCAAATTTTTACCTTTTTTTTTACCTTAAAAAATACTCAAAACGATTTTCAAAATAGTTGCTGATTATTTGAATAGTTGACAACTAATCGCTTAATCGTTGCAGCTCTAAATAATAATAATAATAAGCCACTATTTCTTCTGTAGAAAACTCCATTCACCTCTACTGTTTTGGGGTGGAGGCTGAAATCTCAGCATTATCTCAGAACCTCAGCGAATAAATCATCTGCATGTCTACATACCACTGTGAGAAAATATGTGTTTCTTATATTTTGGGTGTTCCAACCCTTTAAATATAATTGCTTTTACCCTAAAGGTACCATAAAGCAGCTATATATCATAGACCACCACAATCTCTTATAGAAGATGGTTCCTGATTGTGCGCTGAAGGGGCCCACCTTGCAAGCAGGGAGGCTGACAAAGTAGGCTTGACCCCGGGCTGAGGCTTGTTGTGGCGCTGCGTCTCTTGAGGGCCTGTCTGGAGGTTGGCTGTGCTCTGTCTGGGCCTCGCTGCTCTCTAATCACCCTGACACTGCACTTACAGGGCTGACAGCTATGGCGCCAGAGAGAGGGGGAGCGAGAGAGAGAGATTGTACACGTGACAAGGCCCACCTTGGCTCCCCACTTGTTCCCTCTCAAGATAATCACTTTCTATTGATTTTCTTGGAGCACACAGATCCCTGTTACCTTTCAACCTCTCTGATGCTGCTTGTCAAAAAAATACCTAAGGGCCTCAGCATACAGACCTGTTACCTATTACCTTTCCTCAACCACTTAATAATGTATGCGAATGAAAGAAGTAGAATAGTGAAGCTGCTGCAGGCCTCCATTTTTGCGCCGTGATCAATAATGAAACTTAATCACAAATTTAATCCATCCCCTTTGAAAACAATCAGGGCTATTATTGAAGTTAGGGGGGTGGGCGGGTTGTGTGTGTGTGGTGAAACATAAACCCAAACTCAGTGTGCGAGTATGTGTGTGCAGTCGATGCTTCATTCCTTTACAGCTCGTATCAGTGAGCTGAGGCGTCACAGCCGGCGCCCTCTGCTACTTACCTAATTAGCTCTAGGAGCCCCTGCATTATTAACAGACCCCCTAAATCATTCAGAGGGGCCCTAATGTGTGTGAGTGTGTGTGTATGTGAGTGTGTGTGTGTGTGTGCGCAAGGGAACACACAGAGGGGGTACGGAGGATCACTGCGATAATGTCCCTCCCTATTCACGACATGTCAGACGTAATTATTCACCCTGGGAAGACACGGGTCCAGAACACTGGTAATGGCACTCTTCTTATCCCCTCCTCTGTCTCCTCCTCCTCCTCCTCTTCCTACCCCCCCTCTCCCTCTGCTTTTATGACTGACAAGGTGCTAGCTGGCTGAGACACACTCTATAGATAGACAAATAGCGAGGACGATTGGCATTGTTAGACAAGAATGTTCATGTAGGTCATGTGTTAATGCGGGCAGATCAGCAGGAATAGATGGATAATGTTTATTTTATTGTGTACACGGATCTCATTAACTTGAGCCACTATGTCATTTGTAGACCTCATTTGGTCAAATTACATGTAATGTACTAATCATTTTAGAGGAATATTACTGTGATAATGGTGCGAGTGTCGTTTAGCTACTTTAACCACGGCATGACTCACAGTTGTGGCAACGGAAAGTGCTCGATGGAAACACTAATTTTGAGAGGCGAAATGCAGCTGAATCATGTTCAGCAGAATGCGGTTGTTTTCTCTAGGTTTAGCAGCTGGAAGTGGTTTGGTCCTTTTTGTCAGCAGAGTCAGCAAGACACAAATGAAAAGTCAATATACATCACTTCCTCCCTCTCAGCCAATGGCTCGCTGCTATGTAAGGAGGGGGTGATATTGTTCTGTATGAGATAATATTTGGCTAGGCTGGTGACCAGGAGCTCTTGCCTTGGTAATTCCACATGTGTTTGCCGGAATGTGACTGTTTCCTGAAGCGCTGCAGTAGCTCTGGTATGTGGGTTGAATTCCAACAACATTGCTCCCTTTCTTTGTGGCATAGTTCACTCTCCCACATAGATTTAGTAGAGTATTATGGATGAGGTATGTGGAGATGAGGACTTGAAATTTCTTGCAAGAGAGGGCTTTGGTTGTACGGTATATGAAATGATGTGAATGGTCACATTTATTGAAAATAATGTCAAGGTTATGCTTGTGTGACTGGCAGAAGAATGTATTGTATTTATTTGTTTTGTTAGTGAACAAACAAGATGCATTGCAATGCATTTTTTCTTCCCATTTTTGCTCCTTCAAAATATTCAGTCATTTTGTTCTTATTGTGAAAGGATGGATTCACTTTACTCAGAGATTTTAAAGAGGGATATGAGAAAGACGATGCTCCAGTAGTCTTCCTCTGCAGCTTTACTTGTACCCAACAGTGTTAGCAGGTTGATCATGATTGTGCAAGTGCTTATGTAGCTGCTTTAACACAAGCAGGGCCAATGTAGGTAAAATAAAATAATAATTACGGAGCCAAGGGAGAGGGGTAATATTCTGAGAAAAAACTTGCAGTAAATTGTAAAATTTACGAGAAAAAAACAGTGATATTCTCTGAGATTAAAGTGGGAAATTTATGAGTAAAAACTCACAAATTGCTGTACAGTATATGCATCTTTCATCTTTTTTTTGCATTTAACAGGGCACATATGAATAGAAAGTTGATATATATCCAATGATGGTAAATTAGACAAACTTGGCATAGCAACATTAGCGCTAAAGATCCATAATTGCATATTGTGTAATCAAAGGTGTTACATTACAGCAGTGGACAATATGCACGACACTAGGATGCTCTGATCTACAGTATAACACTTCCAAATTCTGGCAAACAGAGGGCTTTAGTGGTGTTGGTGGTTGTGTTTGAATGGTCACATTTTGTTTAAAAAAACATTAAGGCATTGATTGTGTGAATGACAAAACAATTTATGTGATTGATGCCAGTGAATATACGTGTGAAAGGGGCTATAGGCTTTTGGCAAACAAGCATTTTAGAGTGCAGTACTGTTCCTCAGAAATGTTTCAGCCCAACCCTGTCTTGATTTTAAGATGGGTGAAAGTGTGAGGCTAAGTAGATTATTGGCTTTTAACTGCAAGCGTAGGATGGGAAAAAAAAATATGGTGAGAAATGTAATGGGAAAAAGAATTAGACAAGATAAAAGTCTCAAGATGTTGGGAGAGAGAGGGAGAGAGAAACACTCCTTTACGTCGTTAATCTGGGCTGCCCCTCCTCCCTCTGTTTCAATTAAGAAAATTACTTTTTAGTTCAATTAACAATAATTCACGGTTAACTGAATAAAGTTTATTACACAATCAAGGCAACAACAGAGCAAGTGAGAGGGACACATACTTACACTCACAAGTGCACACACACACACACACACACACACACACACACACACACACACACACACACACACACACACACAGGGGCTCTTAGCAGGTGTAAGGGCCCCTGATCTGCTGACCCATGCGGGCTTTGGTGAACTGCGGCTGGGGGAGGCAGGATACTGGCGAGGGCTTGATGCTGGAGGTCGGGGGAGGACGATGTTGTTATGGGATGTTAAGGGAGAAATGTGTCATCGTGCTCTTAGATGGAGGGGCCTCTCTATCCTCTATCCTTGGCCTCAGGCAGCAGCTTGCATCACAGCGATTAGCTCCCAAACACAGACAATAACACTAGCAGCCACATCGTCATAATCGCCATTATCTCCCCCCACCACCACCACCACCACAAAACATGGCAGGGACTCATTTCTGGAAGCTTCCGCCCTCTTTTATGCAACTACAGATGAGCTGTCTGCCGATAAACATTTGGGAAAAATGCGTATAAATTGTCCTCTTTTACATTTCCAAACCAACAATAAGGTGTTCTTTGCTTCAGCCGTGCTTCATCCTCCTTTGTTCCATCCCTCCTCCTCTCTCCTTCTTTCTCCCCCCCCTTCTCTGAGATGATTTACTCTGCTACAATTATTGGGTAATCTCCACTGTCATTACTCTTAACATCTGCTCTGTCACAATGCTAAGGGCTTTTGGCTGTGCTCTGCGACAGTTATTCTATGTGCTTACAGTCCTGTGATGCAGACAGACAACCCCTCCCTCCCCTTTGCACTGCTCTCTGTATGTGCATTAGATGGATAAAATGGCTTTTATATGAGTGGGAGCAGTATGGTGGGGTGATTTGTGCTTGTGCTGGTGTGTGAGGGAGTGAAGGAGAATCAGATTGGAGAGGTTGTAGACTTAGCTGACAGGCGCCGCTGAGGTATCTAGAGGTCAAAGGTCAGCTGATGGGAATATAATATCAGATCCTACAGAGAAGGCAAAGCATCTGATGTTACAGACAAAACTACCACCCACCATCTTTATTTCCTCCTATGCATACACCATTCTCTCACGTGTTTCTGTCTGTCTGTCTCTCTGAATGAATAACAAGCAGACAGGCAGTTAAGCAGGCTAACCTTTAGCGAGCAGGGAGAGGAACATTCAGAGATTTCCATCAGATTACCCTCTCCAGTTTCCATTGTGTGTGTTGGCCCCATCCGTGGTATTTCTCCCCCCCCCTTCTTCACGCAGCAAATTGGAACCATTTGGTATTCAGATAACGGCAAACAGCTCAGATCTGCTGGAACAATAAGCGGTTTCCAACCAATCGCCCACCTGGACTGAGCTGTGCTAAGACGGTCTTGATAGTTCTTTCAGCACCACTCAATTGCCAGTCTGTGCTCAAACAGCTAGCGTTTCTAAAGCCTCCCTTCTGATTCTAGTTTTACCTCCCCTCCCTTTCTCCCCCTCGCTGCTGATTGACCTTCAGCTTCTTCACAAATCAGATATAACTCAAGAGTGCCATACAAGATGAATCGGTCTAGTGGATGCCACAACCTGGCAAGTGTTACAACTTTCTGTCTGTAATAGTTGCTCTGAAGCAGTGAGTGTACGTTTGTGTATACACTTTCAACGCTTCACCCCAGTGAGAAGAATGTAATGACATGGGTCCAATACTGTGTGATTGAGATGGATGCCCTGTTTTATTATCTATGTTTTGTATGAATGCGTATGTGTGCATATACTCCCAGAGTGCTGAGGGAACACATTGTGACCCTCGTTGTATTTGGCCACCAGAGGCCATGCTGGCAGAGGCTGAAATGATGATTAAGGACAGGGGGGGGGGGACTGGATGGGAAAATGTGGATTAATGAAGCTCAGATAGAATTAATAGCCATGACATCCCACAACAGCGCAGCCGCTAAATGAGAATATGTCGTGGGTCCACCGGAGTCTCAACGCTTGTTTCGCTTTCAAGGTGATGGTAGCAGTGAAGAAGGGAAAAGTTGCATCCCTTAGCTGACTTACCTAACTTGTTCACACTTGACGACAGAAAAAATAAAAGCAATGTTTCTCACAGGCGGAGGATTTAGCTCTGGCGGTCCCAGTTCAGTATCCCTAGGAAATACATTCATAAAGAACTGTTTTGCAGGAAGCAATGTGCCCTTAGCAGTTCTGAAACTATGGTTGTGGCAGTTAAGGTGTTTTCAGAGGGTAAGCGACACTCCGCCTGTGTATCCGCTTGGATCCACGGGATCTCACTGTACTTCTCATGTGAATAGACACACGGACAAGCGCTCCGCCAGTAAACGCCAAACACTCTATGCATGGTAACCATATAGTGGCAATGCTAGTCTTTGATGCCACAGACTAAATTAGCATAGTCGTAACTTTATACCCTAACTTAAGTTAAAACTACATGTAACGTTACCTGAGACATCCAGTCTTGCGCTGATGCTCTGCCATGCGAAAGTCCTCCTGTTTATGTCCTGATAACTGTTTCAAAAACATTATATATTTCAAAAAGCTCACAAATGGCAAGGATTAGAGTCTCATTCATTGATTTGCACTGCGCGTCACAACGCGTAGAAAAAAGTTCAAAATAATTCAATTCTGGCAGCGGGTGAGCGTGTGCATGAGACGAACACTACAGTTTCATGGGATTGTGTCCGTGCTCGTCTGTTACTCAGCCTATCACCAACCTACCAGCCCGCTCGCCTCTCGTTGAAAATAAATGACTCGGTGCATCAATCGCTCCCCGTTTGAAAAGACCTTTTTGCTGGTGGATGGTCGTGTAGAGCATCAAACTTATGTTTTGTTACAGTCAAACAAGTAATGTTGGCTTTTCTTTTGTCTGTATCCCAAACCAAAAAAGAGGTGTCATTACTACCTCAATGTAATGTACAGTAGTTCCTATTAAAACAGCATGATTGGGTAACAGTGAGGGATCCATCCTGAGTGTTATGGAGAGAAAGGCAGTTTGATTAAATAAGACGGGCGGAATTGTTGAAAATCTTGTGATCAGTTCGTTGGTTGGACTTTTTATTTACACCCACTAGTGCAGCACCACTGAAGTTTAAGTGCTCATTTCATGGGCTCTTGCTTAACATTAATCTTATCTTAACCATAGCTTAGCCACACCAGCAACTCTCCCTTACCCTTAACTAAACAGGAAACGGGTTGTATTGCACTTATTGAAAAAGCTGGGGGAATCACCAGAGACAGATTGAAAAAGAAATGTCCAAAATTGAAGCAGCAGAGTTCAAGATATCCTGACTTTTAGTCCCTTGTATGTGTCAAAATCCATACAAGATCCTATAATGCATCTCAGTAGCCACCTCCAAGCCCAAGCTGAGATAACCCCTATGATATATTGAGACTTTTGGGAAGCTCCCTCCACAGCCAGACATCACACAACTGTTTTCAACAAGCTGAGTAGTACTAACCATAATGAGGAAACTGAACACCATATGTGAAATTGGTGGAGTGCCCCTTTAACCATGCAGAAATGTCCAATTAAGCCCTGTCCTCACCTGTGGTCCTCACCTGGGAGCTGTTCGGAGACTCTAGCATCCTACACTTAAGCGTCAGCCACAAAACAGCATTGTATTAATGAGCTAACTTCCAATTAGGGAAGTCACATTTTGATTCTGTACAGCACAACAGCACATGAATGATGCTTTAAAAGTTCAGCAAAAACCTTAAAGAGGAATAAATATGTACAAATTGTGAAAAAAAATAAAAATAAAATATAGATTAGATTCAGTATATAGCAAACATTGCAAAAAATATTGTTATTACTGCTTGGCTGCTGCATGTTTGTCTCTCCGAACCTCAGATGTTTTTAGCAGCAGCTGCAAAGAGTACAGATTCAACCCCCTGAAGTTTTAATTTGGCTGTTTGAGGATAACAGTTGCTGGACCGACTTGTCTTCTCTTTGATTTCACCACCTGGTTCGTTGTTCAGTTGGTGGTCTTTCACTTCTACCTCCTGCGGGCTACAAACATCCCGGCTTGCGTGCGTGTGTGCGTGCTCACACACACCTGGACAACTTATTAGCATGTTAAAGTCAGGATCCGGAGAATGGTTTTAGCTCCAGGTGGTGATCAGTCATTAATGTCTGATCAGCTCTGCAGGTAAATGTTTACCTCAGACTGGTTAGACATTACTGGAGCCTGGAGGCTGGGATCAGCAAGCCTTCACTCTGCAAGTATTTGTAACAGTTTGTAACTATTTGTAACTGTAGCACCTGATAATCGCTAATTTGTTTCTTTAAGAACTGGAAAAAGTGCAAACACAGAAAGCAAGGTGTTCTAGATAAACGTGAAGCAGGGTAATTTAGACATTGAAGGGCGTGTCCATTGTTATTAGTTGTTTTTTTTAAGGTTTTTATATCATTCTGTAGCTTCCCAGCTGTGTTCCTTAAGTATTCAAATCCGAACATTCAACTTTTGGTCGAAGTATGTATGTTTTAGCGTCAAAATGCTTTTTTCCCAAGCCCTTCTGACATAGGTTTATGCACAATGACGTTCTACATATGCACATATACCCTTGTCCATTCAGTGTGTTTTATCTACAGTGTGCTCCCAGTTTGGGGAAGCAGATAGGAGTACTGGCACGAAAGCTAACCAGTGTATTGCTGTGTGGATGACATGTTATTTCGGATCTGAAAGTCACACAATAACACAAACAAAGTAACCAATCGGTGCAGTGGTAGACCAGCAAATCCTGTTTTCTGCGAGGTAAAATTACTGTTTTTGTGAATGTAGTCTGGCTTTGAAGACAGCGATATAACGGCTTTAGTTCATCGTCAGAAAGGCCTGTCTGATGGCAAGATAAAGCTGTAAAAACACTTAAACTGATATTGATTTTTGTAGGTGGCTAAAACACATTTACAAACACAACTAACTTTGACTCAGCTAGTGCTAGCGTTCACATTATTCATAACCTTATTGAGTAGCTTACTTGGGTAACGGCTGAGTGGGTGTTTTCATTTGAAAAACAAAAAACAGAAAAGAAAAGAAAGCAGATGGACCCGCCCTTTAAATTGTTGTGTTGTTGGAAAAAAATGTCAGAAAATGTGTAAAAGTCTAGGAAACTGTTTGGCCAGATTTTTTGTTATAGTAACGGGTTACATGATGGTACACCGCATAGTTTGGTGGAAAAGAATGATTTAGAGGAAACACAAGGGGGTGGCGGTTCATGGAGTTCAGCCCTGAGCATCTCGCTTTCTATGAAAACATAGCAATGTGTTTTTATGTAAAGTCAGAGGGGAGACCACTGAGAGTGAGAGACAAAGTCAAAGAGGGATTGAAATTACAGTTGAAATGCATAATAGTCCACTGTGCTTTATTCTGATACAGAAGATCCTGTCAAACCTGGACTGATCAGCTGGTCAACCAACAATTCTGCAGGGCATTGACCCACAGTCCGTCCTGCAGTGAAGGTATATTTATGAAATGCTCATTTACAAATGCTTTAAATACACTTTCAAGAAAAATAAAGTATCTCTAACATGAACTCTTGATGATCCTCTCTCTATAGGCGACAACAAAAGGCATTCTTTCTCTGCCAAAACATAGGTGACAGGTAGGTTTCATTTTGTTTCCCCCCTCCTCTCTTCTAATCCTTATAAGGACATTTACTCACTGTCAGTTTTTTTCATGTTAAACAACGATCCCTGATTACGCCACCGTGCTGCTCCCTTCTTAAGTATCTGGAGCTGTGACGGGGGTTAACGCTGACCCTGGGCGGAGGGGGGAGAGAACTCTGGGAATGAGTGTAACAAGAGAAAACACACTAGACTGAAAGGGAAACTGAGATAGTGAGCATTGACAGGATTGAGCTCCCAGGTGGGGTGTCACCCTCAGGGGAGGCAACAGTTGCTGACAAAGCTGTGTATATGTGTGTCACATGAGAAGGTCTTGGCAGGAGATTTTCCTCAGGTTGTCTCTTCATGAATGAAGATTATTTGGTTATTGCTCATTAGAGGCCGGTGTAGGTTTGGGATGATGACAATTTGACATGCGAAGGCATCCCGGTGATTCAAGCTGTGGTCACTGTTGTAGAAATATTGTGTAAGTCAGATGAAAAAGTGTGGAAAATGCATATTAAAGAGCTTTAGTTATGCCCTAATCACTTAAAGATAATGTTTTCACCAAATTAATAGAACAAGCTCTCGCTCGACAATGAAAAATAATTAACATTTGCCACTTTGACCTGTTTTTTTTTTTTTTTTTACGGTAGCTTTAGTCACGCAGCAAGTGTTGTTGACTTTGTCGCTACCTTCCCATTGTGAAAGGGTGACCTTCCTCTTTCTCCCACTCTCTGTTCTGCTCAGCTCCGTACATCTGTGTCTGTTTACCAGCCTGCCCGTGTCTCCCTCAATCTGAACTGATGAGTGCAACTCACAGCTGCTCCTCTCTTGTTTCCCGCTGCTTGGGTTGTCTGTGTGTGTGTGTGTGTGTGTGTGTGTGGGTGTGTGTGGGTGTGTGTGGTGTCTTTGTGCTCGGTGGTGACAGTGCCATGCTCCCAAAATCAAAGACGACTGGCTTGCTACCACAACACACCTCTGATCGCTGAAACAAGAAAAAGTTTAGATAAAAAATGGGTTTATATTCTGCTTGATCTCTGTGTTTTCTTTACATATACCTGTATGTATACATGTGCAACAAGCACACATATAGTTACTGTATGCGCATGTACACGCACAACTAATATCCACATCCACCTGTGTCACCTGAGCTTGTTGACGTGCATTCCTCTCTTGCCTCTCCTTCATGTTTCATCTCAGTGTTTTGTCATTTCCTGCTCCATCTTTTTGCAGAATGACAAAAATGTTGTGACTTTTAGGGTAAACGGGGTGTCGAATTAATTTCGAGGTGTATTTGGGAGAGTTGATGCTCACTAGTGGCGAATAACGGGAACAGGAAGTGTACGGTTTCAGGGAGGGCAGGGAGAGGTGAAGAAGAAGGAGGTTAAGAAGTGAGTATGTCTTCAGGCGGGTATGGGATACCCTTGAGAGCGTGACATCATCAGGACAGGTGTTGTTTGCTGTTGTCCTGAAGTTAAGGCGAGGGGGCCTTGAGGAACCTGTCGGGCCTGTTTTGGACCCTCAGGACCATTTCTCACCTCAGGTGGTGGCTGAGTGGGAAGGTGTTGAGGTTGAAACCTGATGAATAAGGAATTTAGGGGGAGTCAGTCGTCATACAGTAGCTGCACAACGTGGATTCCCACCATTGTTTTGCTCTTTTTTCTCTCTCTCTAATTCTAACATTCTGGGACTTTTTTTTTTTTTTTTACATATTACTACATATGTGAATTAGGTGTTTTTTTGGTATTTAGTTGTTTATTAATATTATTTTTTTATGATTTAATTATTTATTAACCACCCCTTTTAGAATTAGATTTAGAAGATTTTTTATTATACTCTTTTTTTTGGTTGTTTCTTTTTAGTTGTCAGAACTAATACCACAACCATAGACTACACTCTTGGTGTGTCATAATTATAACTGAAAAGATTAGTTGATAAAGTCAATCAACATACAATTAATCAAGTATTTTGATAATTGATTAGTCCTTTAAGTTATTTTTTGAGCAGAAATATCAAACATTAGCATGTCAGTTGTGATGATTTTGTGCTTATACTTGTTTTATGTGATAATAAACGGAATATCTTTTGGTTTAAGACTGTTGGTTGAATACAACAAGTAATTTGATTTGAGTGATAGAAAACAATCGGCAGAATAAACGATAATAAAAATAATGCAAGTGGCATTCCCTAGTTATAATTTTGTATTGTTAAGGAACAGAAAGTCATAGTAAAGGCTTAGGTATCATTTGCACATTACCATACCACTCCTTTTGTACATTCCCACTAGACCAAAGCCTCTCTCTGTATTTATTAATATAAGTAACTGTATATATTGTTTTTATTTAATTGCATTCTATATGTTCTATGTGTGTGTAGCATGAAGGGGCTACAACTTACATTTCTTTGTGCAACTCTGTGTTGTAAAATGACAAATAAATGAACCTTAAATTGAATTTATTATAAAATGAGGCAATGGGTAAATGCATAAATGTTTAACATCACATTATAGGCCAGGGAAATGAATATCATGAGCCTCTGGAAAACTTTGCATCATTGCAACTTACCTATTAAATGGTAGATGGGGCTCTGTTTTGTACACAAAGATTGTGCATATAGTTGTTTTTCTGTCTGCATTGCAGAGTCAAAGCTTGTGCATAAACTCCACAGTTGCTAATGCAAATACATTTGCATTCCTACATACATTCAAACAGACTTCAGGGGACCGCTGGCTCATGTGAAAGTTTCCTAAGCCTCCTATAAATATTTCTGTGAAAACACTTTCTCCTTCAGGTGGAACTCGTCTCTGTGTCGTGTTGCCTGTCGGTGCTGGTGAAATGTTTCTTTGGTAATTCATTTGCAATTAGGAAATGTAAATCAGACAGGTGCTGCTGGCATCTATCAGAGTCTGTATTTGTTTTACCTAAGGCGTCTCAGATCCTCCCTTTGTAATCACACGCATGTGCACGCTTACACATTCGAGCACACGCACGCACGCAGACACAAACAAGGTCACCTCCGCCTATCGCTTAGGGTGTTTCTACATGAGTCTGAGGAGACTTTAGAAGTGCTGCATTAAAAGAGAAGCAAACTTTTTTATTCAGAAGAAGGAATACAGAGTCTGCCTTGTTTCTGACTGACATATGTTCACTGTGTGTGAGAGAAGAACTGGGATCAACACTCTCTGCACATAAGGAGAGGTACAGCTGCTAGATAGCATTGCTTAGTTTGTGTGTGTGAAGTGAGGGAAAGTGTGTGTGTGTGTGTGTGTGTGTAGGGGGGGGCACACGGGAATGCACACTTTTCATGAGTGTGGTGGTGGTGGTGGTGGTGTGCGAGAGGCGAGTGACTTCACACAGGCGTAGTAGTAATGAAGCGTGCCAGTGCGGAGAGAGTGGAAGTTGAGTGTCAAACTGGTGAAGAGGAAGGAGGAATCTGCAACATTTGGTTTCCAGTATGTCACCGCATTTTAATCACCTTTTATTAATGCCAAATATTGAGCACGAGAGATAAATCCGTGCTCACAAAGACTGACCAATATGACAAATGTGCAATTTTAATATTTGGACCGCGGACAAGCAACTTTTAAAAGACAGTTTTTAATATTCAGATGCCCTCCCACACGCGAAGGCACACGCCGGCCACATTTCTAAACACACACACACATACACACACAGTGTTTTATACCACTGGCAACTGCCTTATTCCCACCAGCTGTCTGAATGCATAAAAACCCAGGCTTGTTGTTAAGTCTGGGGCTTAAAAGCACTGCCAAAAAGAAAGCTGGGCAGGAATAACGGCATTAATTCTGTGATTTGAGCCTCAGCATTTAAAAGTGCTTAAAACTAGCAGCTGGTGTCAACAAGGTAATAAAAGCAGGCACAAGGGATCACTCTGCCTGACTCGTGTTGGGCAGCAGGACGTCCATATTAGTTTAAACGGTAGTGATGCGGGGAGAGTGGAGACACTGGCACGGGCCACAGCCTGCCATACTGCCAGAGAAAGAGAGGGCAGTTAGGGTAATGTGATATAGTAATTTGTAGTTTATCAGCTCGTGTCATAGATATATAACATACAATAGATTGATGCTGGCACGTCACACCCTCCGTGTTTTATCTCCTGTGTTGTGTCTCCAGCTCAAGCTGCTTCTGAAATGGCTTGAGAGAACTCTGCCAGTGACATCACTCTCACTGCAGCGTCTCCCCTTCCCTCCCCTCTCAGGTGAAAGGTATCATTTGCCACAGCTCCTGCCAAGTCGGGAGTTGGAAAACTTTAATTTCCCTGGCTCCGGAGAGACTGCCAGAGGTTTGATGTCCATTACCCAAACCCTGAAACTAGAGTTGACGTCGACTTGGATTGAGCTAAGCACTCTGTGGCAGCATTAGCTAACCCCAGAACCTCTGTATCATCTTTCTTACTGTCTCTCCGCCTCTTCATTACTTCCTCCCTCCCCTCTTTGCTCTCACTTTCTCTCCTTTGTTGTCCTTCCTTTCCGAGGGTAAAGTTGAGATTCCTGTTATAAAGAGTCAAGGCTCGGCTGGACTCGGGCCACAGAGTCCATTATGATCCACCTCCTCTCTGCTACCCATTAACTTGTCCCTCATGATGTGGCAGCGGCTTGTAAATGCCTCGGCACTTCAGCACTCAAGCTCCTCTGCTCTTAAATCTACACGCCACAGTCTGTAAAACATCTCGACTGTCCGCACCACTTTGCACTGCTGCACAATCCCTTTGAAAGTGAGACTCGGCCTATGAGTGAGCACGGGTGTTTGCACATTTTTGACCACACAAAACGTGATAGAAATCTGACCAACATTAAAGGCGCAATTGATAACATTGATATCATTCAGCCTCTGAATGTCGCATCCTCCCTCCCCCGTTCCATTGCATTTACTTCATAACAAGTCGTTGCCAGGCACTCACCGTCAATCTCAGCCTTTGTATCCATTTTTTTTCACAGTAACTGATAGGGGTGGGAAAAAAATCGATTCACCTATGTATCGCAATTTTTTTTTTTAATGCCAGAATCAATATATTTGCTTCATTTGAGTCCATGCGGAGGTAGAAGGAAGTTACCGCTTTTTTTTGTTGTAGTCTGAGTCATGTGATGTCATATCCGTTACGTATCTGTCAAAAGCAAAACAAACAGCAACGAGCCGCAGTGAGCCGAGGCAAGAAAGTTTACAACGGTGGAGGGTCTGCATGGATATGACCTGCACTCTCACATTTTAAATCCAAAGTGGTAAACACTACACATACAGTAAATAATGGAAACACTTTGAGTTGCACACATTTCCAGGAAAAGCAGAGCTAGACATCATGGCTGCATGCCAACTCTGTAATGGACAGGAAACGTTATCGTAATGCGGTAACTTGCGGTCAAACCAGCCGTCACTCTCATCTCCGTAGTCAAATCGGCCAACGCTACAACTGTAGAGCACCCATATACTGACATTTATGTTAAATGCATTCAAGCGGCCCTGATGGAGCTGAGCATGGATGTATGAAGAGAACGGAGCTGACGGAGATGTAGCGATGGACTTGGCGAAGTTAGCGGGAGTATACACGTGTGACTACTTGTAAACAAAGGGAATTGTGTATACAAAATACATATATGGAAATAAGATTGATTGTATTATATTTACCAGAAGTATAAAACATTACATGTCCCTTATAAATTAAAAAGAAAATACCACTAATTTGTGAGGTTTTTGGGTTGTTGGAATTTTTTTTATAAATAATGCCTGACAATGACTGATATAGAGATAAATAAAACATTTTAGACCTGCCAACATTTTCTAAATGATTAATTCACAATCATAATAATTTTTTTCAAGAAAAGCCATATTTTTATTAAGCACCTTTCTAAAGGCTCTGTAAATGTATTATTTTTTTTTTTAAATATTCGTCTACATAAAAATGTTCAATAAGACCTTTAACATTACAACTACCAGTAAGAATGTGGTTTCCAACCTGGGGTTCAGATAAATCTGGGGGGTCACCTGATGATTAAAGTGATATGAAATAAGGAAAATTCTGTTACACAAAATGTATTTTTTCTGACTTTAATCTAACTAATTTACACAGAGCTGTCAATCAAAGTGGAGGACGAGTGCAAGGTGTCCTGAAGGTTAATGGCTTAGGAAACGCTGAGCGATTTAAACACCATATGGATAGGCTCATCATCTACAAGCTGTTCAAGGTTGAACCCATCCAGAACACTGTAGGATTGAGATAATAGCCTTCTTCGCCCAACTGTTGTTAAGCTACCAATCTCCTGTCAGCTGCAGAGGAACTGATAGGCATTAGGACCTGAGCAACTTTCTCTCCTTGCTCAATCTTTGACTCATATTCTCTCTCGTCAGTCTGTCAGGTACACAATACAGAGGTGTTGATGACACATCTTTCTTGCTTTCTTTCCCCCTTCCTTTCACACCACCGTTTTCTTCGTCATTCCTATTTCTCTTCTCTCCCTTCTACTCCTCAGCCGTACACATCCGTTGGAGAGTGGCTCGCCCTCAGAGCCATCTGTTTCCAGGCAGCCTGTGAGCATTGCTGAAATATGTAGGGCCTAATTAATTCAACCAAATTGTTTTAGAATAGATTAATACAATAATGGCAGCGCATGAAAGGTTATTTCAAGTACACCACTCAGCTAATCTCATCAAAGGGTAGATTTCACTGCTCTGCGCTCGGTGAACACCCACTACCATATAGACCCACACGTATAGGGAAACCAGTTTGTATGTACTGGAACGCTTCTCAGTGTGGGTGCTGATTTCACAATCAAAATGGAACAGCAGTTATTAGGGAGAGGAATGATTGATACTGTAGATGATGAAATGAAAACTGTATACAATGCAATACAAGTACAGAGCCTTCACAGAAGTCCTGTAGAATCGAAAATCTGTTTGAAAAAGTCTATTACAAACTGTGCACATTTAACTCCTCATTTTTAAAGTGGAATGATGGTGTTACAGTAGAGTAAAGATGATACAGCACTCAAACGATAATGAAAGCCCTACAGATGTATTAAATCTTACATTAATATCAGTACAGTCATTATTCCAGGCACGGTGTCCTAGCAACAGAAAAAAAGGATCGTTATGCATGATATTAACCTGTCTCTAATAAATAAATGGCTTATTTTGGCTGTAAAATGAGCCGCCTCGCCAATATTAGAAATTCAGTAACACTTTATAAGAAGCTCATGTCTATAATTCATTATATACATACTATAATCTGCTTTTAGCACTGTATATTTATAGTTATAAGCACTCATGAATATTCATAATGCTTTATAACAATAATTATAACACATTATACAACATTTTATAGTGACTTATACGATCGTGTGCTGGTCACACACAAGGATCATAGTGTATTATAATTCCTTTATTTGTAATACATTATAATCTTTTTATGATATGATTATAAGTTGCTCTAAGAGGTCATTGTTTGCTATAAGTAAAGTGAAAAGTCTATGCAAGAACAACACACAAAACATTTTTAAATGCATTTTTACTTTACTTAAAGCAAACAATGACCACTTAGACTAAAATACATTATAATGTGATTAAAAGTTACTTTGGGAATTATAGTACACTATGATCCTTGCAAAAATAAAAGTTAGCGAGTGACCAATACTTATGAAGCATTATGATACTTGACCTTATAAGTAATTATGAAATTCTTTATAATGTGCTATAATTATTGTTATAAAGTATTATGGAGCTTTATGAGTGCTTATAACTATGATTATACAGTGCTATAAACAGATTATAAGGTATTATAAGTGTGTTTATAAGTGTTTATTAGGGCTGGGCAATATGACAATATATATCGTCAAATCAATATAAAAATGTTTGTCATATATTTTTCTATATCATTTTTGTCGTGATAAAGGCTAGGCCTATATTTATTTATTATATTTATTTCTCTATAATTTCACTTAAAACTATTATGTTTATTTTGCACAGTGTGTGGTTGCTATGATACGGAATATCCGCAGGAATAAAAATGTCGGCACAAGGTAGAGTACTTGCTCTGGATGAGGTGAAGGCTGGGGCATGTAGGGAGAGAGGACGGACCCGCTGGTCGTTGTGTATTCATTTCTCCTCCACTGTTGTTGTTGTTCAACACTTATAGCCTACATGTAGGATGTGACCGTTGGTCTTTGTGGTATTTGTCCCGCCCTTCCTTTATTGTGATTGGACGGCTGGGTAATAAGTAACAGTGACGAGCTCAGTGTTTTACCCAAAGTTGAACATTTTTCAACTCTCTGCAACCATAAAAAACACCATATGTGCTGCGCTCACCGCAGATTAGAAGCTCAGTGCCTCGTCACGCTGCTGCCGTTTGTAGCAAACTGTAAATACGCAACGCTCCCATTGCTAAGATTTCAAGAAGAAAAAAACGTGAACATAGCGGTTGTGGCGGTTGCTTGCCATCCCCTGCGGTTGGCTTGTCAATAGCGAGGTATAGAAACACTGCGGTTACTGCGACAGCCCGCGGTCTATACAAGCTATCAGTAGAATCATTTTAAGTATTTTTTCTCTTTTTGGTACTTATTTTGTTGCATCAAGGCATTTAAGGTCACCTCGACTAATTCTCAGTATTTTTTTAGAGCCGTGGGGGTCAAAGCTTGTTTTTGAACCGGTGACCTTTTTACTTTCCGATGGCTTCACTGATCCTGCCTTTTACTCTTCGATGGCTCCACTGATCCTGCCAAGCTCTCCAGCTCATACATTATAGAAGATGGATCTGTGATTGTTTTTCCTTTGATGGTTGTTTAGCAGAACAGCTGGCGGTGCTTTAAATCCTGTGACCTCTAAAAGCAAAACAATAGTCGCTCACTTGAAAGCACTTTATAAATGATACGACAGTAAAGTCATTATAAAGGGTGTCACTTTAATGCACTTGGTATCCATATTGGGACAGTGTTTCCTTGATGTATTATTATTTTTGTTGTTGTTTGTGATTGTCTATTGATCCCTGAAGGAGAAATTTGACCTTCTGGGTGAAAAATGTGGTCTCATTCGTTAAACTACACACCCTGCTGGTTTTGTACTTCCTGAAACACTATTTTTTTGGAAGGAAAGGTTTTGTAGGGAACATCAATAATATTTTAAGGTCACTAGTGCTGCAGTGGACTCGCGGCCTGTCCGTGGCGTGTCTTGCATGCTGGCATGGGCTCCCTGTTGGCACATATGTGGATTAATCACTTAAAGAATTTAACCATCAAGCCAACACATTTTTTTATAAGAGCAAGTGTCACATTTTTTAAACAGTGGGTGTCTCATTTTCAAATGAAGCGCTTCACATACTACTCCTTTGAGACAGAGAGGCTGCGCCATCCGTCACCTGGACTAACCTCTGTAGGGAATGATGCAGACAAGCAGAAGTCACAGGGCTGTTGTTCATCAAGATTAATACCAGCTCACTGTCCTCCCCGGAGAGACACACTAACAGATTCCCTACTTGACTTCCAGAGCCGTCTATAGGAGCCGGCTCTGGTTCATTAACACGAGTATTATGGCTGAACCACTTGCAATTAGGAATGTGTTTAAGACGGAGCCACGCACGCACACTTACACCAGCGTGTGCACATGTCTGGGCACACACTCACCCATACACCTACACCTACACACACAGTGGCACAGTGTCGGGTGCATTTTTTAAGAGGAGGAATATGATAATGAACCTGGCTTGATAGAGTAATTAACTGGGCTAAATGGAAATCCCACGAGGTTCAGTGATAGTTAGCAGATGTTCTCTGAAATACATTAAAGACCAAAACGTCTTGTGAAGCGGGAGAAAGAGAGCAAGTAAAAGAGGGGGAATATTGCCACTGGAGATAAAGTTTTGAGGTTTTTCAAATGAGGAGTAGATTTTGAGGTCTGGAGTCTTTTATTTGGAAACAATGCCTCTGTAGGCAGGAATGAATCAGCTGATCAGAGTCATGTGGCTTACACGAGTAGCGGGCATTAAAAGAGAACGACCTCAAGCACGCTTTGTTTTAAATGGAGAGCTTTTTACGACCAGGAGAAATGTCTGGTGAAGCGGTTAGTTAAATTTGCTTTTGATTATGTCGACGAGGCGGTGTGTTTAGAGTTGGGAACAAGCCTATAAATGTGACCCAATAAATCTGGCACTGGAAATGTTTCTGATTTAATAAAGTCTGTAACATACTGTACCAAGAGTTCTCTGGTAGAGTCACTGTTGGTGTGATTGAATCAATAGCTGCCCCCTTTTGCCTCCCTCTTACCACTGATTCACATCAGGTAGGGTAGGGAAGATCGCTAAATAACGCTATGACGTTACACCAAATTTTGGCGAGGAAAAACTGGCATGGCCATTTTCAAAGGGGTCCCTTGACCTTTGACCTCAAGATATGTGACTGAAAATGGGTTCTCTGGGTACCCACAAGTCTCCCCTTTACAGACATGCCTACTTTATGATAATCACATGCAGTTTGGGGGCAAAAACCATGCAGGTATTTGAATGCAGTATAAATATGTTATTTTCTCCTATACTAAAATGGTGTATTTGAATATTTCTGCATACTGGGGTCCCTAAATAATCTTGGAATTACATAAATTAGGTATCAATGTAAAGCTGAGACTCTTGTGGATCAAATGAGCCCAATTTTCATGTGGGATGATGTTACCATTTTTTGGTAACTTGACATTGTATAAAATGACCTGCTGTGACCTCGGGGATAATCACAGCCTCATGAAACTTTACAACCACTAACTAAAGACCTAGGGCATTCAGAGGACGTATGGCTTTCCTAGATTTGTTGACAATAATTATAAATAATAATGATAAATACATTTCAAAATTGTAAAAAAATGATTTGCGATACATAGGTGAATGGATTTTTCATGAATACAGAACCATCATTTTATCACAGACTACTCCACACTGTTACAGCTGAGCAGAAGAAATCCAATGCTATGATAATGCAATGCTATTACCTTTAGTTTGGTGGAAATTATTTTTGGAGTGATGTAAAGGCCTAAAAACGTGATAGTTTGAATCTCATGAGCCTCAGAGGATGATAAACTGTATGAAAGGCCATTTCTCAATCACTACCTATATACACATAACAGTTGAAGTGAGTTGGAAGTAGCAGCCTTCACCTTCTTGTAGTCAACATAATGTTCACTTCTTCAGTTAGAATAAATGTGTCTGACAGGCTCAATCTATAGCCGGGCTGTTTATTGCCATCTATACATTAATATCAGTGGCACCACCAGAGGCGGTGAAGTCGCACTCCGCTGTTAGCTTGTTCGCTAAGTCACACTGAGAAGAGCCATCTGCTTCCCTGTCTGAACTTCAGAACAAAGACGCCAGGCTGTCAAAGTTTCCCTCAAACAGAGAAATGCACCCTGACTCAATCACAAGCAGACGCGTACAGGCAGACCGCCATCTACGCATATACATACACAGTCACACACACCCACATATGCACACTCGTTTTGGACTTGTTTCCTTCTGTTCTGGAGTGTAATGGACTTTCCCATTCTTAGTTCAATGGCTCATCTGAGCGAGCGGATGTCATTTTGGATATTTCCTCTTTTTGCAAACTCAGAAATAGTTCCCTGAAAAAAAACACTAAATGGGGCATGTGGTAAAAAAAAATAAATGTGTGTTTGTGCTCGTGGAGAGGAACACCTGTTAATATTGAGTTTATTACTGGATTTATTCCAGTCAGTCCATGTGGTCAGTAGGTGTAAAGCAGCTGCAGGAAGTGTAATAATGACTTCCTGTTTACTCCGCCTCCTCCCACCCACTCACCGGTTACAGCCGGCCATGTGGTGCTGCATGGACCAGCTCCATCGCTAATGGACCGGCGCTGACTGGACACAAACCTATGGCAGACTAAACACCCAAATATACACCTACAAAACAACTTTTACCCTAAACCTGAACCCCGAAACCTGTCTCACACTCACTCATATAAGCTGATGTGATCACCCCAGATACTTGTGGACGAGCTTGAACTTCCACTAACCCTTACACCTTAATGTATTAATCAATCAGTGTTCCATTTAACGCCGCCCCTGCCTCCTTCTAATCTAATCTTTGTTTTCTCTTTCCGACTCCCGCCGGCACATCCACACTATCGCACAAGAGCGGAAAACCTGGAGAAACCTTTTAGCGAGCCTTATTTTGACATACGTAATGTGTTCCAGAGGAGCACACTTGGATCCTCTGCCAAAGCTAATCTGTTTACATTAAGTGTGAAGAATGCCTGAGCATGAACCCTCCTGCCCTAACACGAGAGGACAGCTGATATCAAGCTTTAACACTTGGCCTGTTGCTGTTTTTCACACAGTGCAGCAGAGTGAATTATTAGCTCGGACGGTAACTGTCCATAACCTCCTGACGTGAAGAAATATTACTGACACTTTGACATTTTGCTATCTTTAACACCCAAGATGAAAACCAGAAGGCCGGGAGTTTCAGTTGTGGTCATATCTATCATAAACAGCGCAGTGTGAGCGTTACTGTTTACAGTTCTGCGTGCAGACGTGCAACATCGCACCAGCAGGCTGCCATGCAGTCTTCCTCTGTGCTGATGTGGAAGTTGATATATTGCACTTCTCTCTCTCTGATGGTGAATTCTATTGGCTAGCACTCTCTGATAAGTTGGGACACAACACAGAGGGAAGTTCTAAATCATGCAGCTAGATCTGGTGTGTTTTTTTATGACCTGACAAAGATCCAATTAAGATTGAAGTGCTGTCAGTGGCGATGCTGTATGTGGAGCGTTGCAGTGCCGGGACAACTTCTGTGCTATCTGAGCCTGTCACGAACACAGAAATCTGAGTTGACACAGAGTTTCTTTGGTGTCTATAATGGAGTCCAGCTCGTAAGCATGATGTTTGAGGTTAGCGAGGAGTTAAGTTGAATCTCCGGGGAGCCAGAGGTCCTAAAACCACTGGACATGTTTTATTATTCTAACAACCACTGCAGCCTCAGAGGAGGGAGGTTTCCAGTTGTGGTCCTCACAGAGGGGTGTAAATTAGGGATGTAATGGTGAGAACATTTTCCCACCGGTTAATAAACTTGTGACAACACCAGTTTTACAGATTACACCGTACATTTTACAAGAATACATGAAGAGCGCTTACTTTGATATTTAACGGCTGTGTGTCTGGCCTCTCCAATCCAGCTTTTGCTGCGGGGCCAACTGAGCCAACTACGAGGTAAAAATCGCAAGTTGCGTTAATGCGTTAAAGAAATTAGTGGCGTTAAAATTAATTTGCGTTAACGCGTTATTATTGCGTTAACTTTGACAGCTCTGGTCTTTACATGTTAAGAAGACTTCCATGAAAAAGCATCACATAATACTACATATAAAATTCAGTGGTCCGTTTAAATAGTCTTTCTATTCATGGTTGACACATCTAAATTCACAAAGTGTCTTCAACATGGCATACAGTGGTTACAGCTACAATAGATTTGTCAGTGTCTGACCACCCTGTGCTGCCATGGTAACCTCTTTAATAGTCCACAGAGTATGGACGTGACATCTGCCATGGTGTGCTTGGCTTGTTTGATTATTGAAAGCCCAGGCAAAAGGCACATTGATTAAAACAGAAAATGTTCCTCTCACAAGTAAAAGACTTTAGCTCCTGTTGGACGATATATTTGTTTTTTATAAAGTAGGGAGGTTAACAATCCTTGCGGCCAAACTGTCATACTTTGTTTTTGTATAGTAGTTTCACCAGTAAATAGTTCCACCAGTGATTATTTGGCAGGAAGCGGTCTTAGAGATATGCAGAATCAAAAGCTTTTCAAAAGTGTTTCTCAACATATCCCAAATTAATGAGTCTATATCTCCACCCAAGTGTGTATTCCTCCCACTGAGCTCAAGGGTCAGCTCAGTCACAGCGCTTCAGTTAATCTGTGCGACATTCCCGAGAAGACAAAATCACTCCGTGCTGGTTAACCATTACCATACTCAATTAATCATTCTCCCAGCCTATATGAGAATTTCTCCATGCCCATCTCCTCCTCTCCTCCTTTTCCTCATGCCACTGGTCTTACTTCATCACATCCTTGTTGACATGTCCGCTGGCCGCACGGCGACAAAGCCCGCCTTTCATGTGCTCCCCAGTCAGTCGGCTTCGGAAACACCGGTGTCGCAAGCGCAACGGAGCGCCATCTGCCACCGCCCCTCCGAGCAGATGATAAAGTTAGCATCTCCGCTTTGCATTCTCCCCCTGGATACGGACAAACAGACACACATTGGGGACGCACCTACACAAACACACGCAGCAGCGCACACAGCATGTTTTCCAGGTATTAGCATATCTGTGTGTGTGTGCCGAGAGAGGAAATGACCACCTGACAGCTTTCCAACTCCTGTTCTCCCCAGAGGTGGACACAGAAAACATGCAGGAGAATGAGAGAAAGAAGGGATGAGGGCAACAAGAAGGTGATGGAGGATAATGGCAACTGAAAGGGAGACTGAAAGGGTGAAGAATCCCTTAAAACGCTAAGAGACATAAAACATTATTTAGTTTGAGTGAACTTTTGTTTCCCCCAAAATAGATTCATATAAATTGATATGAAAGTATCAGAAAGTGTTCGTATATATCCAAGGTAGATGGAGGAAATGCTGCAGGGAGATGACTATCTAGGTGACTATCCGTTCTGCAACTGTAACTTCTTATTTTATCACAGTTTTGCATAAACTTTCCTTGATTTCAGGAGCAATTAGAGCCTGAAAGACATTAAATGAAACTGACAGTGGTTCACTGAACACATCTTTTCCCTCTCTGCGCTTCCTCAGCGTGGTTTCTCCATCAAGATAGTGTGACGCTTTAATTCTGTCGCCGCATGATTTTAATGTAGGGAAATTTCTCTCTTGCTCTGTCTTACCTGCTTCCAGATGGAAATGATAAAGGTGAGTTGAAAAATTCAGATCGTACAAAGAAAAACCGGCGGGTCTGTTTTCCGAACAACAGGATCAGATCTGGCTAAGTAGGTGATTAAAGTTCTCGCCTGTCAGTCAACAGATTTTGTTGAAATTGGCAGCTTTATCAGAGTACATCTTGCATAGATTAATGTAATCAGATTGTGCTTTAAATGCATTTCACCGCCAAAATAACCCCGAACAAATCCATAATGACGGCTTTAGCCCCCAACTAAAACAAGCCAGAGTGTCTAATGGAGTCATCAGCCCTCTCAGATTATCATCATCTGTTTTTGGGCTAGCTACCTCTGTGTTACATGCTCCTGCACACACACACAAACACACACACATGCATATCCCTCAGATTCCTAACTACAAGGAGCAAAGAAGCGTCAGGAGATGTTTAATTAAGACAACAGATCAATTAACAGCTCAATTAGCCTGGCTAATTAGGGGCTCAGTTGGAACAAAAGCTTGCTCTCCTCTGCTCTCTCTTCCTATCGGTGTCTCTCTCTCGCTCTCTCTCTATCACACACACGTGCGTACACACGCACACTCTCACAGGGTTTGAGCACAGGACATGGTTGTCGCAAAAAAACTCACTATAGAGCACATAATCCTACGTCAGTCCAGATTTTGGCTTAAAATCGCCTGGAAGGGAGGATGGGAGCAGGAATTCTCTCTCCTTCTCAGTTTTATCTGTGAATCCAGGACGCTGGTGATCTCAGAGGACTAATTGAAGTTACAGCAGCCCGGAGGTTGGGGCGCATTTTAGTTAACCTGGCTTTTATGTGCGCATTACATCATTCTAACGTGTTCAGATACAGTATTTGAATGTATGCATGCACGCATTTGTAATCTAGGGCTGGGCGAAAAAAATTTATACAACATAGTATCGCAATATTTTGAGGGGCAATAACAAGTATCCATCTTTTATTATGTAAACTATTAACCTGTTCACAATCCGACGGTCGCTATTCTGTCTTTCAGAGGTTGTAGCGGAGTCAGTCTTAAAGCTAGAGTGAAGATACTGGCATCATATGAAAATAGAAAACCTTAGCTTGTCGGGAAGAATGCAAAATACCGCTCAAAAGTTACGCACAATTTTGGCGAGGAAAAACTGGCATGGCCATTTCCAAAGGGGTCCTTTGACCTCTGACCTCAAGATATGTGAGTGGAAACCCTGAGATGAACAGAGTGAAAACTGTATCTTATTAGATAAAACAGATGCTACATAATTTGCAGTTGAAAAAAGGTAATAAATCGCAATATATCGCAAAATATCGCAAAATATTTAAAATCGCAATAAGATCATATCGTGACTTTAGTATCGTGATAATATCGTATCGTGGGGCCTCTGGTGATTCCTACCCCTAATAATCTCCCAGTTATTTCAACCTGCACA
This sequence comes from Sebastes fasciatus, assembly GCF_043250625.1. NCBI lineage: Eukaryota > Metazoa > Chordata > Actinopteri > Perciformes > Sebastidae > Sebastes > Sebastes fasciatus. Next base: position 11,923,652 of record NC_133809.1, read on the forward strand.
TTATCCTCTTCCTCAGTAGAGAAAATGTCTGCATATGTGTGTGTGTGTAGCCATGCTGCCAGGTGTACCTGGGCTTCTTGTGTGTATTGAGTCTTTTGGGGGTGGCGGCGGGGACACTGCTGACGTTTACATGCCTCTGAGGTCTACATGTATTTGGCAGAAGCTTGCGCTCTGGACCCTCCCTGCCCAGTCAATTAGGACGACTGTGCTGGGTGGTACACAGCCCTATTACACAGCCCTATTACTGTGTGTCTGTGTGAGAGAGAGACACAGACGGTACGTTTCCATTCAAATGCTGCACATTGTTTAAGCAAATTTCTAAAAAGTCAGCAGAAAAAGGAGTGTTTCCGTGAACTAGTCTGTAACAAGATTATGTCATTAAAATACCACCTGTGACCAAAGGCGTGGTTTTAGTTTGAACTTTGAACTAGGTAAATTCTTTTGTTGAACAACCAATATGCACATTGGTGTGTGTGTGTGTGTGTGTGTGTGTGTGTGCACTCCCCTTCTCTCCTTTTCTATGTGTACGCACACATACACCCACATAAAGAGATTATTATGCAAAACGTTTGCTTTATTCAATATGTATAAAGATATTACTTACCTGACATTTAAAGGAACAGTGTGTAACATTACGGGGGATCTATTAGCAGAAATGGAAAATAATATTCATAACTATGCTTTCATTAGTGTATAATCACCTGAAACTAAGAATTGTTGTGTTTTCGTTAGCTTAGAATGAGCGGGTCCTCTTCACAGAGTCCACCATGTTGCTCCACCATGTTTCTACAGTAGCCCAGAACGGACAAACCAAACACTGGCTCTAGAGAGACCCTTTTGCATTTTCACGTTACCTGAAGGCCACCGTAGTTCTCCGACACGCCGCCGTCTGACTCCCGTTGCTCCGAAAGTTGTGTTATTATAGTAAGGATGGCGTCTAAGCGAGACGAGTGGCACTACCACGGTTTTATGGCTCACCTTGGGAGGTAAGCGGAGGGGTGCTCAGTTGGTTGCAATCTGCAACCACACCACTAAATGCTGCCAAATCCTACACACTGTACCTTTATACATAAAACTGACTGATGTCATATTCAGCAATAGAATATTTTCAATTCTAGGATGAGTCATTTAAACTATAAATACTGAACGCTTCAAATTCATCATTCATTCCCCTTACAGACCTACTACCAGTGCTGCAGAGAGTTGACGACATGTAGTACAGTTTGTTGGTACCATATCCCTCATATCTGACTTTTTCATTGTTGCTAGGGATAATTCACTTGCACTTTGACTTTGATAGGGGCATGTCCCTACCTACCTTTCATACCCATATTTATGCATATGCTTGTAAATCTTCTGTAAGCCTGAAGAGTCAGTACATTTGTGAAAAAAATTCTCCTCCATCTCCACAAACGTTTTTTTCTCTGTTGCCTAGTTTATTCTTTATGTTTTAGGCTTTCTGGTAACGGTGGATATCAGAAATAAGGCTGTGTCAAGAAAAAGGAGAACCTTGCAAAATCATTATTCATGGGTAAATAACGTTACAAACCTTGTTGTATTATTAGACTGTGTGCATAATAACAGACGGATGGAAACAGGCGTGGAGAGATGGACAGAAGGGGAGTGTTTGTTTGCGCTGGTTGTGGGCAGGGTAACCTCTGGTGAGTGTGAGATAGATGTCCTCATCTGCCCTTCCCTTGCTGTCCCTGGGGTGTTTGTTTATGTGTGTACGAGCTAGAATTCAAGTGTATGCACTCGTGTGTGTGTGTGTGTGTGTGTGTGCCTGTGTGCCTGTGTGTGTCAAACAGGGTTCAGACGCCCGGTCACCCCATATATCTCCAACGCAGCAGACAGGTCTGGGGTTCTGTTGCTGATGCACTGTCTTCTTTCATTACTGAGCAGGACCAGGAGCTGGCCCAGACTCGACACACAGACACAACCACACACACACACACACACACACACACAGACACACATGGTCTTGCTGGGACAATTAAATGTGACTGGAAACACTGGAAGAATCTGCCTAAAGTGAAGGAGACGGCTGGAAAACAGCTTCAGATTGATGCATGCTGAATTACCTTCACAGTGCAGCCAGATTCATATAAACTCCCACACCACACACACTCACACACCCACACACACACACAACCACAATGGGACACACTGTGCAAGTCTTGTGACAGGATGACTGACAGAAGGGCAGGCTGTTGCCACATGACTTCCTCTCTCTCCGTCTACACACACACACACACACACACTTCCCTATGTTCCAGTGTTAATAAATTGTGTCCCAGCAGCTGTGCGATCTGATCTGGTAATGACGTCCAGCAACCACCGACTCTCCTCCTTCCTGTTTCTCTTCCACTTCCTGTCCATCTGAACCGGCCCAGTAACACATCACATAGTTTGTGGACACATTTAAGTCTATGAAAGAAATCCTACCAGTTTTATTTTATTTTATTTTATTCCGCACTCCTGTACTTTTGCTCCTTGACAGCTGCCAAGTGCAGGTTTCTTTGTTTCTCTCCTTCTGCTCTTCTTGAATATGTAAATACGTTACACACATACAGTGTGTATACACACTTACCTGTCTCTTAGGATAATGGCCCCCTGATCTTGGCTAAGTGTGAGGTGCATACATGTGAACGCCCCTCCACTGAAAGACAAAAAATAAATACAAAAACTAGTTACGTAACAGAAGAGAAATGTGTTAGTTCTCCTTTGTAATAATTAGAGAATCCCAGTTCTCACCCTGGCAGATGTTGAAGAACAGCATAGTGCAGAGTAAAGTTCAATCATGAATCATAATTCATGAGTCAGAAGATGTGTGATGTATGACCGTCCAAAACCAGTTAAAGGAACATGAGGCCTAGGGCTGTCCGATTAAGCAAGTTTCAATTACGATTTTGGCTTCTATCGATTATGAAAACAAGATAATTGGCATAAAACGATTATTGTGCTGCATTCTGTTCAGAAATGACGCTCTCGTTTTGTCTTGTGTTATAAATCCGTCGCACACCTTTCTTTTACAACTCAACGCTATCGCCCTGCTCGGCGGGTCAAGGATGGCTGCTCGATATGGGAGGATCCCCTCGTAGGAACTCTCCTCGGTGCTGGCTGGCCCTCGTATTTCCTACGTGGTGGCGCGTCATGACCGGCGCTAGGTCGGTTTGGAAACGCCCAAGGTGAAGGTAGTGCTTTACAGCACCTCTCACAAGAACCTCGCTGCTTAGTGCTCGCTGTGCCCGGAGCTCCAAAGGCTGCTCCCGGCGCGACTGTCAACCAGGGCGGACTGTCCTCAGTGTGGCGATGTCGACATCCCGCAGTGAAACACAGACCACCGTCTCGTTCACCATGCCTTGTGGGTGCGACTTTTTAGCTGTGTCATCACCATTCATATCTATGCAGCCAATGTGTTTATGATCAAATTGTTTACTAGAGCACAAAATTGTTTACAAAAGTTCTTCATAGATCTAGCCTCTTAATTTTGCTTTCAAAGTGCTTCAGATTGATGCATTTAACTTTGAAATGTAGGCTACAAAAGTTTCTTTCTAAATCCATGATGTTTCCAAAGTCAATGAGTAATCGTGTTAAATAATTGTGATCTCAATATTAACTTATTTAAATCTTCATTATAATTTAGGCAATAATTGAGCAGCCCTGTTCAGAGGGTTGACATAACATCTAATCACACACACATCAATTTTAGTAAAAGGGAATGTTTTCAACTGACTTGAACATGTGGATGACTTGGGAGATCATTTGAATAAGACAACTTTCCGCAGCCTGGACATCTACAGTATATCTTTCTGTTGTCGTCTTGGCCAGGTCTCCCTTACGGAAGGGGTTTCTAACATCAGTGGGATTTACCTGGTTAAATAAAGTTGAAATAAAATAGATATAATTCTAGTACTAGAAAGGGTGTTTAGAGCAAAAGTATTGTCCGCATCGTTGTTCTACACTCGCTAGTCTCTATAGCTTTATGTTTGTGTGTGTGTGTGACTGACATTAGCTGCGGTTACTAGAAATAGGTCACTCATCAGGCCCTCTGGCTACCATGTAACCCTGGTTAATCACTACCGTACGTTATTTGCATTCTCATTATATTACTTTAACATATCTATACATACAGTATATATCTATATCTGTGTGTGTATGTATGTATATATACAGTATATGTGTGTGTATATATATATATATATATATATATATATATATAAAAAGAGAATAGAGAGACATTTAGCGCAGAGCAGAGCAGCCAGGGGAAGATTCCAGCAGTGGATAATTGGCCTTAAGCCATTCCTCTGGCCTGCTGCTCTCTGAATAATGCATGGTCTTTTTAATGAAGCCCCTTTTTGTTGTCTTTTTACTTCTCTAGGATGTAGGGTAAAATTAGCATACTCCTGTGTCTGCATCTTAATGAGGGTTTGGCTACTAAGGCTCGGGTCGTGCTCGGAGCTACGCCCATTCTTATTGATCTTAGTTTAAAGGTAAGATAAGGATAGCCGTAACAAGGATTCAACCACGCTGCAAGTCGATGTAGACAATGTGGCATCAAAGTCCTTTCATAATGATGAAGGAAAGGCAGTTTAAACACTGCTTTGTCTTGTGATAGAGTGTAGCCGTCACCTCTTGAACATGAATTTAGTCATAAACGTTCTTTTATAAGCATTTCTTTTCAACATTTTCTTTCTTTTCATGGTCAGTCTCTGCAGCATACAGTATGTAAACGTCCCCTAAAGTACATGCACGTGAACATTTTCTCATGAGGCTTACAGTAAGAGCCTTTTCACCGCTGTCCAGATCTGAGAGCGCCGTCTCTTTTCGCTCCATACATACTGGAGTCTGGATGGTTTGAGCCTGTCCTTGAGTGGGGCAGGAGAGCATTCCTCAATCATTGGGGCATGTACAACAGTTCCCTAATCCTACTGTAGACCCCCTTTCATCTACAGGCTAATGCTTTGTGAAGCACTGAGCTGTGATCAGGCCCCGGCGCTGGAGGAACGGCGGTGGAGCTGAGCAGGTCAAAGGGGGCAAAGTAGAGACGGAGGGGAGAGAGGGGAGAAAAGGAGTTGGAAGTATGTGACGGTGAGGACATTTTCCCACCGGTTAATAAACTTGTGACAACACCGGTGTTACCGATTACACCGGACATTTTACAAGAAAAGATGACAATATTTGTAGAGCGCTTACTTTGATATTTAACCTTGGATGGCTGTGTGTCTGGCCTCTCCGGTCCAGCTTTCGCTGCGAGGCTGCAGGTTTCCACCTGGAGCCGCTGCGCTGTGCACACCAGCTGTGACCGCTCTGTCTTCCACATGCCGATTACCTCATTAACGTTATGGTTCCCTCATAGCATTGGGTTTAAATCCAAAGTATTGCCAAATAGGTGCTTTTGCTTTTCGCTTTGACACCAAATTCTCCGCCATTGTCTTGTCTGTCAACTCTCTCTCTTCCCGTGGGTCTGAAATCTGACTCCTGCTCCTCTGTGCTGAGACTCCAGACGGAGCAGACACTTTCATTTTCAGTTTGTAGCGTCCATCATCCGACTATGTATTATATAACACGCCGCTCATATGCCAAAATGAACTAAATGGGTTATATTTCTATAAAAAAAAGCACGACAGTGGGCAAGTAATGTTATCGCTGTATGCCCGACCACCTTGTAACACCAGTAACACTGACTACAGCGGCTAAGCCTAGTTGGAAGCTGTATACAGGGCAACTTAAAACCAGCGCTGTTTGTCCTGACAGAAATTAAGATGGAAGTGTCTGTATCCTCTCTCGGTGATCTTACAATGCTTGATGGTTATGTGACGTGTAGCGTAGGATGGAGATGGATGAAGACAATGGGGGCCTCATGGTGTGTGTGGAAATTGATTTGTGAATCATGAAATGGTAATTTCTCAGGAGCCTTTGAGTGCAGTGGCTTCTTTATGATGAAGATGACAAATTACATTCTCTACACAAGCAGTATTTGGCTGCTGATTTGTTGGTTGTTTACTGTAGACTTTCTAAGCAGCAGCTGAGTGATTTTACAACATCTGCCTTCATTTGTCCAGGCCATCAAGTCACCAGCCTCGCAAATGATACTTCTGGCATTTCTTTATTGACTGATTTGTCACGAGCCGAGAGGAGTGGTAAGTTGAGGATATCACGCGTGGCAGCAACAATGCTGGGCCCCAACAAACCACTCTTGGCTCGGATTGTGTTTTCTCCAAACAGAGTTGCCTGGATAATTAACCTGTACATTAACTTCCCAGCTGATAGGAAACGGCATGTGGATATGAGCTCAGTGAGTCATGGAGATTGATCCTGAGTGCGATGGGATGGCAGAGGCAGGAAGCCTCGCAGTTTGGCAGACGCTGCCATACCTGTCAATTCTCACATTCTGTTCAGTCTACCAGGTTCAGAGAGAGTCTCATTTCCCCGTTTGGCTCGGGAAGGAGTTTGGCACGGGAACAGAATAAGACGTGAAGTTACAAGATGCTGCCTCGCTGGGATTGTGTACCAGCAAACTTTCTGACAGCTTGAGCAACCGACTGGCTCTCTGTGATGGACTGAAGTCACGGCTGGGTTGCTGTTCCGCCTGACAGTATATGCACAATTATCACATCTATTGAAAAGTATTGTTATTCTGACAGTGTGACAAAATGACAGCAAGCTTGTCTTTTAATATTACATTTGAAATCCTGTGACTCCTCTTTTAGTTCGACGTATGTTTAAAAGCTTTCCATCTACGATATAACGCTTCAGTTTAGTTTTTCCTCGTTGTTGGAAACCAATCACTACCGGCTCCCTGTGCTGTGTGTATCACCGTTATTGCAAAGTTGGTGATCACTTCTCGCAGCTGATGGTGCACACCACTGCACATCTTTAACTGTTGGCACAAACCTTTCCTCTGTGCTGGGTGAAAGCCTGTGGGACTCCAGGTCAACCCACCGCTGGGCACCGGGCAGCCAGTAATGGGCTAGTGGCAGCAGGAACTGGGCACTGGGCGGTGAGTTGGGACACAATAGTGGAGGGCTAGTCCAGGCTAAAATCGGGCCAAGTAGTTGCAATCAGTGGTGCATGAGGAGATCTGGCACAGGCTTTCAGCTGCCTCTCCTCTCCTCAGCAGTGAGCTGCAGTGATGAGCAGAGGAGCCTGTCCTGTCTCAATTAGCCCTATTCTGTGTTACCTTTACCCCACAGAAGAGAGACAGAGGCCTCTGTCTTCTTTTACTTATACTAGTGTGTTGTATTTGGTAATGTTTCATTTCAATTTTCAATGAAGTTTCCTGGAAAGGACCGTGTAATTTGGTGCTGATTTTGTGAAAACACAGAGACAGTAAATGCAGCAGGTACCCACTCATTTATATGAGATTATATTAAGTTGGAGCCAGGAAATAGTGTTGTAGTTGCACTGATCGGCAGAGTTTGCCGGCCATTATTGATATCCAGAGGAAATTCCTTGATGTAATTGAACTGCTAAAACCATTTAAATCCATGTATTCATTTATTTGTTGGAAACCTTATTCTGCACATTTGTTAAATTGTATACTTCACTGTCATTTACAGTTACACACAAAGACACATTTTGTCAGCTATTAAATTAATCAGCAACTATTTTGATAATCGATTAATTGGTTTGAGTCATTTTATAAGAAAAAAAAGTCAAAATTCTCTGATTCCAGCTTCTTAAATGTGAATATTTTATATAGTTGTATATAGCTTCTTTATTCCTCTATGACAGTAAACTGAATATCTTTGAGTTGTGGACAAAACATATACAGTATATAAATATACTGTATATATATATATATATATATATATATATATAGGCTGCAATATTGATTAATCTGCTGATTATAATCTTGATTAATTAATTGATCGCTGTCACAAAATAGTGAAAACCACCAATTAATCAATCACAGTTTTCCACAGCCCAAAGTGACAAATTCAGATTGTTTTATCAAAAGATTTTAAATCTACAATGATGTAAAACAAAGAAAATGAGCAACGGGCTGCAACTAATGATTATTTTCATTGTCAATTAATCTGACAATTTTTTTCTCGATTAATCAATTAGTTGTTTGGTCTATAAAATGTCAGAAAATCTCGTCTTCACAACTCATACTGTAGATATTCAGTTTATTTTCATAGAGGAGTAAAGAAACCAATTTTTTCTTAAAATTACTCCAACTGATTAATCAATTATCAAAATAGTTGGCGATTAATTTAATAGTTGACAACTAATTGATTAATCGATTAATTGTTGCAGCTCTATATTTTTACACGTTCAACTGACCTAATACAGTAACACATTTAAGCCACCAATTTAATGGAATTAACTGAATGGAACTATTCTTCTTGATTAATCAATTGATCACTTTGTCTATGAAATGCTTGTTTTGTCTAAAGATATTAAATTCATGATGTAAAATAAAGAAAAGAAGCAAATCCTGACATCGTAAGATGGAACGCACAATCGTTTGGCATTTTAGTTTGAAACTCAAAAGATGAATCAATTATTAAAATAGTTGCTAAAAATATAATTTAAATAAAATACATTTACAATTCAGTTCCTTTCTAGGAGACGATCAGGAAAGTATTTGAACCATAGAAAACATTGTTAAGGTAAAAGACATTAAAAGAAACAACCTGCTGACTAATTGTTTCTCAGAGTTTCATGATGAAGAGTGTGTCTTTATGCACAATTGCAAACTAATTGAGTTTCTGTTCCCATACTCAATTTAATTGGTGACCGTTTGTATTCTTACTTATGCAGCCACATGGCACAGCTGCGTTTTGATCTGAATTCACATGCTTTTGGCGAATTTCATCTCCATCTATTTTTAATAAGCACGCCACTATCATGGAATGGCGATGAACGGGAGACCTCCGATCATCAGTGCGGCTTGCAGCCCCGGCAATGTTAAATTAACTATGTGAAGGCAGCTGCTCTTTGAGCTCAAACACTTTGTGTTGTGTGGTGAAAACAATGAATAATTCTCTTTACACCCCATATGCGGGTGTCGGGAGCAGGGCAGCAGGCAGGAGTACCATCCGTGGCTCAGATCAAAAGCCAGGCGAAGTTTAGAATGAACACACACATGGAGTGGAGCGGAGGGGGAGGCGGGAATGCAGAGGAGTGTTTGTTTGTGTGAGGAAGAGAGTCCTTCTGTACCATACGGCAAAAAACGAGATGGGTGTGTGTGTGCATTTGTTTGAGTGAAAGAGTGAGGATGTTTACATGTGAAGAGTGAGTGTATATGTGTTCACCTTTGGAGATGACATCTGTGTAAGTGGCTCGCCATCGTTTCCAGCGTCTGGTACGATAGACTGTGCTAGTAAAAGATCTGCAGCAGCCCAGATGCATTAGAGATGGCACCAGATTGTCAGTAGTTATAAAAGTAGGTGGGAGTCATACATGTAGATTTTCGGACGCTGACGTGAGCTGCACGAATGGGCCTGAAGTGGGATGATCAAATTATTATAGTCACGTGTGGCGTCTTCAGCACACATTAGAAAAAGACCCCACAATATTTCTATTAAAGTAATATAAAAAGGTAGGGCTGTCAATCAATATTTTTATTGCGATTAATTGCATGATTGTCCATAGTTATTCACGATTAATCGCAAATTAATCTCACATTCTTAATCTCTTGAAAATGTATCTTAAAGGGAGATTTGTCAAGTATTTAATACTCTTTCAACATGGGAGTGGGCAAATATGCTGATTATGACTTGCCCAAAACGGCATGTGATAATCATAAAGTGGGCATGTCTGTAAAGGGGAGACATGTGGGTACCCATAAAACCCATTTTCATTCACATATCTTGAGGTCAGAGGTCAAGGGACCCCTTTGAAAATGACCATGACAGTTTTTCCTCCCCAAAAGTTAGCATAAGTTCGGAGCGTTATTAAGCCTCATTCGCGACAAGCTACTATGAAATGTTGGTACCAATGGATTCGTTAGGTTTTGTGGTTTTATATGATGCCAGTATCTTTACTCTAGCTTTAAAACTGAGCACAATACAACATAAAAATCACAGGTTGAGTTAATTCGTTAAAGAAATTAGTGGTAGATAATTGAGAGGATGTTTCCCTCATGAAACCTTTGAAATGGCATTTTTGTATGCAAGAACACACACTATAGTTTTCTGTAATAACTGTCTGTAAAGTCAAACATTTTGCAGACCACAATGCAGAACAGAAAGCCTTCCTGTATTTTTTATCGCACCAAACAGACAAAAAAAGTCTGTTAAACCCAGAGGGAAACTATCTCAGCAGCTCACCTAAGACGAAATCAATCCCTAATGGTAAAAAAAAAAAAACACAGGCAATTTTCATCAAGACAGTTCAGCTTGCAACCTTACGTGCCACTTACCGCAACCTCACCGTCTCCCTCAGATCTTTTTCTCTCACTTCAGCTGTGATACCTGTGAAGCTTCCGCCAAACCCAGAAACACCTTCAGAAAAAATAAAGTCAGCCTGTTGGTGTGCTTTCTGCAGGCTATTCACCTGACTGACTGACACACAGGGAGAGAGGCAACTTGTTACCAAGCTCCTCGACATTGATCATGACAGATTTTGGGGTTTTGCGTTGAAAGTGAGCGCCGGAGTGCACCGGGTTCAGTAACTCACTCAGGAACATTTCTAAGAACGGACGGAGAAGTTTATTATTAGCCAATAATTCCAGCAGCTGCAGTCAGGCAGTCAGTCTATATGAGAAAATATGGGAAAATGATGCAGTGTGTGTTTACCATGATTTGGTTTGGAGGAGGAATCCAATAAAGATGATGAAGAAGCCTCATCTCCGCACCTCGCAGGGCTGGGCCGGGTGGCGGAGTATTCAGCGGAGTGAGGGGAGAGGGAGCACGGGGAGAGGGAAGTGATTACTGTCGTTAAGTTGACAGGAAATGTTGCATCTCCTTGACGTTTAGTAATGATCGCAGCAGCTGGGAACAATAAAACTCCAACATTGCGCAATTATTGGCCTGCCTCACTTACATTGGATAAAAGTAATAATGCACATTATCCCCACATCCCCCTTTATAGTCGCACCAGCGAGGGAGCAGAGGCAGCAAATGAGATTTGCTGCGCAGGAAGCTGAGTAGGCCGACGGTTATGATTGACTGGAGGAAGACTTCCTGCTGCGTTGTGTGATGTGACCGCTCTCGCTCTCTCACTCGCACAATCAATTCATTTATTTTTTTTCCGACTTTATTTTATTTCTCATGATTTGACTTTGTGCCTTGGGGACAGAGAGGGAAGATTAGAAAGTTGAAACTACACCCAGAGAGTGTCGACAGCAACTTGGATTCATGACAGACAGAAAACCACAAACATTTGCTGTTGGCAGCAAGTTAACAAGATATGAGTGAGAGAGAGACGCAGAGCAGAAAGAGAGGAAGAATGTTCTCACATTACCATCATATTCAATTAGCAAACTAAAACTTATCTTTTTTTTTTATTTTGTAATGATTTATTTGCAACCTTTTGTTTTTCTTCCATTCTAATACATTAGGTATTAATGTGTAAACCCCTGTCTTTTTCTCTTACATGTAGATTCAATTATTATACCTAGTACATTGTAAACCTTGTACATCCTGCTTTGGCTTCACTGTACTGAATGATATTTATGCCAATAAAGCAAGAAAGAGACAGAGAGAAGTCCAGAGAAGGGGAGATTTATATTGTAATATACTGTAGATACTAGGGCTGCCCCGTCTTAGTCAATTAGTCGACTATAATTGGACGTTTTGGTCTAAAGGCCGTTACACACCGGTGGCGTTCTTTTGTGTGATTAATTTGCATGTCAAAAAAAGGTTGATTTTCTGAGCTTTTGCGCCGCAAATAAAGGCATTTACCAATCACGTTGTGCGGAACCGGTTGAGTTGCACCTATATTTATGAAACAACAACACGGAGGCTTCATGGTGCGAACCAGGAGGGAAATCTTTATTACTCCTTTCAACCTTGACAAAGGCAGCGCAGACCAGTTCCACTCCTTCCATTCTTACCTTTCACAATAAAAGCCCTAGGCCTATAGTATTCGCAGGCGAGTATTTCGCATATTCGTCTTGTTTATTCGTCACGCCCCCGGTGTGTAAAGGCCTTTAGATTAAAATATTTGACTTAGAACATTGTAAACCTTGTACAACCTGCTTTGGCTTCGCTGTACTGAATTATAGTAATGCCAATATAGCAAGAAAGAGACAGAGAAGTGCGGAGAGGAGGAGATTTATAGTGGTGCTAAATTTGTAATCTAGATACTAGGGCTGCCCCGTCTGACGTTTTGGTCTCATTCGACTAACATTTCTTTAGTCGATCAGCAATTTTTTATGCTTTTTTCATGTTGAATGACTTATTTCCAAGAAACTTATGAGCACATCTGTGGTAAACCCAAAATTCAAAGTGGTGCTTTTGTGTGAATCATCAGCTAATTGATTAGTCGACAAAATCACATGTGTTCGTTAACTAAGAATGTCTTTGGTCAAGGACAGCTCTACTAGATACTAGGGCTGAACGATTTAGAAAAATATCTAATTGCGATTATTTTGACTGATATTGCAATTGCGATATGATTTGCGATATTCGCTATTTATATTTTATATTTAAAATGGTATTTTGACACACGTTTCACCTTTAACAAATATTGCGCCTCCTCCATATTGCGATTTCGATAAAATTTGGATTAATTGTACAGCCCTAGATACAAAGCTACCCAGATACATCATTGACATTGAGTATTTTAATAAAAAAGGTAAATGGAAATGACAAATAACATTTATTTTTTCCTTACTTTCTGCTGACACTATGAACATATCAGAGAAACTGATGCACTTGCATGTATGTATACATGCATGTAAGTATCCTATGTTTCCATTTGACCCATTTCTGTTATTGATCATTTATTTGTAATGTGTGTATACGGTATGTGGCTCGAACATATTCATGGAACTCAAGTATATTTTAATTTGAGAGAGATCTTCTAAAGTATCATCTTCCATATTTAATTGAGGCCTACAGTACAGATGACACAGTGTTTTGACCTTTCTGCTCTGTGTGAGTGTGTGTGTGTGCATGCAATGAGTTTGAGGAGGATGTAACCAGTTGAATATTAATGATTGATTAGGCCTGTCGTGGCTGTGCATAAATATGGAGGGTGCGTTTGTACTACGAAGGGCATTTTGTAGTACCCTCATCTCTTCTCTTCTCTTTTCAGACCTTAATTAAAAATGTTCAGATAGTAATGACCGGTACTGATACTGCACAGGAGAGGAGGTAAACGACCGTGAAGGTCAAGCCTCGGATTGAAAAGCATTTTACATTGCTTGCCAGTTCATCAACAACATCCTCCTTCGTGAGCCCTAAAATATATTGCCGAGGGCTGCTGTGATATTGCGTAGGAGCGCTAAAACCTTAGACATCTCAGAGATACAGTTTCTTTTTTGAAGAAAGGAAACTAGTTTGTCTTCATCTCTTGCCCTGGCTTCCTGTCTCGGAGTCGATTCAAGAACAAAAGAAACATCTCGTTCTGTTGAAGAGAAGAGTGAGTAAAAAAAAAAGAGAAGAAGAAAAGAGGCGAATGTACCTCAGAGTGCCTTCTCAGAAACTCCTCTGACACCGGATGTCTACTTCTAGATATAGCGAGTGTGTGGTTGTGTGTGTGTCTTCCGGGATGCTTTTACCTTTTTGGAGGGGCTTTGAAGGAAGTTATCAAAACCTCGCTCTTTCATCTTCTCCGGCCCCAGCGCTCTCTCCTCCGCAGGTGGTTTCCCCTCCGGTGCCTTCACTCTCCTCTCTCGCTTACTCTCGCCCACAGCTTCTTCTCCCTTAACCTCCGGAAAAACACACACATGCTACACTGCTGCCCTCAAATAGCTTTCCAATAACTCATACAAATAGGGCGTACAGTATGTGCATCTTTTTACCATCTCTGCCCCCTCTTTGCTCACTCATCTCAGGAGGCAGAGGTAGGTAGATGATATGCCGGCGATGATTATGTCATGTTTATTTCTTCTAGGGTTGTATCACTTGTTATGAGTCATGCCACGGTGCTGACTCTGTCTGCTGATGGCGGAGAAAGAGTTCTCGTTCAGTGGGAGGCTTTGGGAAACCACCTCTTCTTTCGTTCCCGCAGGTTTGAACTGTTAGTGTGCATATTGGCCAAAGCGGTAGCAGCTTTCTTTTGACGGTCAAATGGTTTCAAATGGTGTGATAATGTTGGTTCGAGATAGATATTTCTGGGTGTGTGTGAATATATGTTAAACCTGCGCGTCAAAATGGCTAAATGCCACCGTCATCCCCACACGCCTGATAAAATGAGCCGCAGACAAAATCTTGGATTTTTATCAGTCTATAACTGACTTGCCAATCGTTTCAGGTCACTGTTTGTCGCACGTCGCACCAGTCAGACAGCGAGGACCGAGCGGGATGTGGCAAACTCCAGAAAAATCCTTCTCTGTGTTTCTGTTTCTCTCACCCCTCTCTCCCAAAGTTTTTCCTCTCTCTGGCTGGGCGGCCGCAGGTTTCCAAACAAACTAGCTGAAACATGTTGTCTGTGAGTCCGTCCGTCCAGCCCTCCTGCTGGGCACCAAAGCTGCCATCCACAATGTAAGCAGGTGGCGCTGGCATCCCAGGGAGAACGGGCAGAGCGCGTGGGCGTCGCACACAGGCGACGCCAATCCAAAATTCCCAGCTGACCTCCAAACCAAGGCTATGGCTGCGCTCGCCAATCTTCGGCTAGTTTTGGGTTTATCTGCATCTTCCTCTCGCTATCACGCTCTTGTTTTGCCAGCTGCGTTCACGTATTCTATTAAATAATCACATTTTTGTGCTTTACTTTGTTTGAATGTCTTTCTCTTTTGCTTGCATGTCTCTCTCTCTCTCTCTCTCTCTCTCTCTCTCTCTCTGTGTTTGCTTTGTGGGGGTGCTGTTTAGCCGAGTGGGACTCGCAGTAGGCCCCAGGCCAGCCGCCTTCGGTTGGACGTTAATGAACGGAACAGGAGTGGGCACATCTGATGAAGCTGGCCATGCTGTCAACTGATTTTCATCTGGTGTGTGTGTGTGTGTGTGTGTGTGTGTGTGTCTGACAACAGGTGCAGACCAGATCTCTATGCACTGACAAAATACAGACTCTGCTGTGCCAACACAGGTGATTTCTAGCTAGAAAAGGCACACACAAACACACATCCTTTCCGCAGTTTTTCTTTCCCGTTCTGAAACAGAGAATGCCTTCAGACCTAAATGACAGTTTGATTACTTAGATTATCTTGAGAGTTTCAACTTCCACTCTCTCCACTGGGTCCCGTCATTGATAAATTATAAATCGTTGCCTTTGAGCTGACGATGTAAAACCAGTCTGATAGACAAACAAGGAAACACCTGTCACATACAGCCCTCAGTCAAACGACTTGCTCGCGAGCAACATGCACACACCCAGTGGAAGGTCTGAGTGACAACATCCTGTTCCTCTCTGGTTGTCAACAGGCCTGAAGCAACAACAGTATAAGCGTGTGTGTTCATTAGAATAGTACCTGTCTGGGGCTCCCTTAGCCACCTGGCTTTTCAAACAGAAGCAACTAACACTCCTAATCTTTCTTTCTATATGCCACAGGCAGACAAGATCCAAAGACGCATCGAAACAACAAAAACCAAACATCACAGCGTTCCCAAATGTCACATTATTGTGTGTTGTACACGGACAGAAGCTAACGAGACGGGGAGACAGGAACGTGATTCTCCTTGGAGAGAGGCAATTTTTCGCTGCCGCGTCCGAGTCCAAAAATAACAAAGAACAAAGGCGGATAAATGAGTGAGTTTTTGAGCACAGGCTAGTGGGCTTTGGCAGCACCGGCCAGGCAGGAGGGGAGGGAGAGACAGGGAGAGCTAGCTAGCGGCCCGTCCACACATCTGTCCACACAGCACGGGGTGGGTTCCAGCGACACCCACAGAAACAGGCTTAACCTTCTCTTCCCCCCACCACCTGTTCATTACTATGGGCCCCCCCACCGAGCCACCACCACTCTGCTCTTCTCCTCTCACCCGCTCCCTTGTTCTTGTTCTCTCTCTGTCTGTCGCTACTCGTTCCAGTTCTCTCTTTGTTATCCTGCCGTTTTAATTTTTTTTTTTACCCAATCTCTCCCTTTTTCTTTTCTTTTTTTTTAGCTTTTTAATTTCTCAGCAGTGCAGCGTTATTGTCTCGTCTCACTGTCTCTTCCCGACGAGGCGTTCAGTTGAAGTTAAAAAAATCTGTGCGACTAAAAAGATTGCTCTAGCAGGAAGGGATCATCAGACAGGTTGTTTTAACTAGTGCGGAGGAGAAAGAAGTGGCCGGCTTACGTGGAAGGGAGGGAGAAGAGGAGGCTTTTGATGAATTGTCTGTGAAAGTGCATCAGTCTACCCACATCTTCAAACCCCCTGGTGCCTCTTGTCTGCTTTCAGACCCATTTTTCTCCACATTGTTGGTAATTTGAGCATTCTCGCCCATGGCATCATTCATAGTTGGCCCATTTAAATCCCCTTAGAAATTCAATTTGGAGAAAGGAAATGACAAGATTTAGCTTATTGAGGTATGCCAGAACATCTATGAAAATCAGACATGGGAATATGGGAGATTGCGAAACCCTCATCATTACTCTCCTTTGTTACTGGGTGGAAAAAAAGCACTGAATACTCTGTACTTGTTGGGGCATTTGCATTTTTGATCATCTATTTAGCCCAGGTGAATCATGAAATAGCCTTTAGTTCTGACACAGAACTATCGCTGTAGTTGGACGCACATTATCTTTTAAAAAATCTCATTGCTGTATAGCGGGAGGGATTTTTTGATTCAGCTCCATCTATACCATAATTCCTGTCCAAAACAAAACAAAAGAGGAAAAAAAACAACAGAAAAACAAAATGCACCCGCAGTCTCTCATATGGTACCACAGTGAGAGCAACTTGGCATTGGCTTATGCCATCATTGTACACAATGTGGTATATTTCAATGCAGCCAATTGTTATTTTTAACTGTGAAAGTGAAATCACATTGTGGGCTGTGCATGTAAGGAATGCAAATATCAGTTATGGACAACCTGCAAAAAAAAACATGAAGTATTTTTAAATATTGCACACACGTGTTGCAGACACGTCCACGCTGTCGACGAGAATAATGATCATCAAAAACTCATTTCTGTCTGACTTTAATGAGCCTGCAATAAGCCCTTTGCTCGCATTGTAATTTCAAATTTGAGACTGAAACATAAAAACAAATAAGTACAATCTGTCTTTCCAATCCTCTACTTCTTTGGGATATGTGTGTGTGTGTGTTTCGTGTGCACAGGGCACCTTGTTGACTTGCGTTCTGCTCTCTCGGATTCTGCATAACTCCAGATATTCTTTTTGACTCTTTAATTGCTTTTGCACAGTGGCCCTGATGATGATAAGGAGGACTTGGTGACAACATCTCAATTTCTCTCCCCAACTGAACGCTCCCCGTTTCAATTACCCTCGCCGTTTTTCCTTGCCGCCCTCACTCTCTTGCCTCCAAATAAATTTCATTTCCCTTAAGCCCTGCTGCTTTCAGTATCTGATGGCGTCTCACTCAGTTATCCATGCATGGTATTATCAGGAAGACGGGGCCTTCACTGCTCACTGAGAGGGAAAGGCTGCAGGCCCCTTATTACATACCAAATATCAGGCACCATATTCAAATCCAGAGTAGCTGGCTGTGGGGAATAAGCTCTAAACTGGTTCAGCCTGTTAAGAGTTTTGCACCGGCCTACGCAGATAGATGAAGTCCACACACTGTATGAGATGAGGCAATTTGCTTTGAATTAGGGATGCACAGATCCGACTTTTTCAGTTCCAAAACCGATAGCGATACCTGGGCTTTGGGTGTCGGCCAATACCAAGTACAGATCCGATACCAGAGTTTGACTAATAAGCTGCATGCCTCACTGTGTGGAAGTGACTGGGATCATTTTTTTTATGTGTAAGGAAACATCAGGCTTGACTTAAACATTGCTTTCCAAACTTTGTAAAACAAAATGTAACAAATAAATACATAGATATAAATTTACTGAATAGAGTGCTCCAGGGATGACATATTTTTGTAGGCCAACCAGGTAGTTAGCATCGCCATGGGTTCCCTCAACAATAGGATTTTTTCATTGGGTTTTGGATTATTGCAGAAAATAAGCTCTGTGGCAAACACACGTTTATGATAGTTATGAAGTTAATCTCCACACGAACACCACTTTTATGATTTTCGAAGTGCAAATGCAATCGCCAGAAGTAAAAAGCTAAAGTTAGTCTATAATCGAACTACACCGTGGTCACATGAACGTGAGTATACACAACGAGGCTGTAAAGGCGGACGAGTCGGCGTGATGATGTTTAGTACTCACATTAAGGCTTCAAAATCCACGATTGGGGTATTTATTGATGCATTTTATATCGTAGAACAAAACATTCAAATCTCTTAAACCTGTGTTAACTACAGATCAAATTTCAGGCATCTAACCAAAAACCCATTGACATCCAGACGAGGGAACCGGAGGTGCTAAAATGCTAACTCATTTCTGGGTTTTGGGACTCATTCCTGTAGCACTCTATTGTAATTTATTATTAAAATAATAAATCGTACACCAGCAACTTATTTTTTTAGGAATTCCAATTCCAGTGGAAAACTTGTTAATGCAGCAACAAATTGGTCAAAACGTAAACAGCAATTAAAATTCCAGTCTATAATGTATATAGTATATAAACATAGAATTGAATTGAATAGATAGGCTCCATTGTCACCGATACCCAATCCAGTCTGTATCGGCTCGATATCCGCGCTCCAGTATCGGTATCGGTGCATCTCTACTTTAAATTTTCCAAAATTAGACATTTTAATTTATTTGCATGCAATTCCAACATATTTGTTAATTTGTTAAATCATCTCCCTCTACGCAGAGTCAAACAGTTGCTCTGCATCTGGGAGGATAAAAGCAATCTGAGAATGTAAGTAATGGTGTGCAAAAGGACACTAAGTCCAAAAATGTAATTCGAGAGTGCCTTTTCCCACATGTTGGGAATGTATTCTGAACTGTCATGACATCAGCGGAGGAGAGAACTTGTCTCAGCTCTCCAAACAATGAAATCATTACAAGCAGCTTTTCCAGGTCACCTACCTATTAAAGAAACGGAAGAAGAAGTTGGATGCAGCCGCTGGGTATTATGCAGCGTTACAAAGAAAACAATGGGACAATCAAACGGTGTGATATCATATTGTTTTATTGCCCCCCCAAAAGCTCAAAGTAATATTCTTTTCTGCATATGAAAATGACATAAAATGTCTCCCTGGGTTTTTATTATGGCATCAATATGAGTCCATGCCATGACGATTTTCCCACAGAGGAGGAACTCAGAGTCGTATAATAATTACAGAGCAATGAATGATCAACAATAAACATGTAAACTATTCAAGTCAGCTGAGATAAGATAGCGTTTAAGGACCTTTTTTATTGCACGAGGTTCCCACAGTTCAGGGTGTTCAAAGGTCTCTTACACAACCACAGATGTCCATAAAAAGCAGCAGTTCTTGATCAAAGCAGAGGGTGAATAAATAGATGTCAGATGAGCTACTGGTGATTAGGTTTGTTAACAGAAGGCAGCCCCCTTTCATTTTCAGCCCACACAGTCAAATAAAATAATACAAAAAATAATATTTGATTCACAGAGAACATCCGCATCTTGTAGTTTCTATTGATCTGGTATGAAAACCTCTTTTATATTTTGCTTTTTAAAAATAATTTATCATTTTTGATAATCCAGCTTCGAGTGGTGATTAATTAGGTCTTGATTTAAAACATGTGAGCAATAAATTGAAATATTAAAAAGAAATCAAACATTATAATATGCAATTGTTACAAATATAAAAGTGATTACAAAGTGCTTCTCATTGGAGAATAATACCAGCATACAAAGTAAAACATTTTCTGTTAATTTATTTGATTAACAGATGTTGATTTTGAGCTCTGTGAAATAAATAAATAAATAAAGCCTGATGGTGGGAAACAATTCAATACAGCTACTTTAAATTTGTTTTGTAGGAAGTTTGCTTGTAGTAATTTGCCAGATTTTTCAAACATCAAAGTCTTATCTGAAAAGGAATAATTTTAAACTGACCAAACTAATTCTCTCATTGGGATTTACATGTAATTCTAATTGGGATAATTCCGTTCAAGTATCATTATGATGTGAAGAGATGCAGTATAATATTATCGAGGCTAACCCTGTTCTCTTGTTTTCCAGCCTTTATCTTTCTTTTGTATATTTTGGCAGGGCTAGTGTTTGTGTGCAACACTTATTTAAAAAAACACCTTTTCTGAACTACCTTGTGTGTCTTCAGCTGCATCCTGCTTTAATATTTTTAATTTGAAAACTAATTAAAACGCCTCTCTCTGGGACATTTTGAAAAGATATAAAGTATTTGCTTGTGTCATGAAAGAAAATATACTACCTACAGTTTAATGCTGCAAATAATGATTATTTTTTATCATTTGTCGATTTGCTGATTATTTTCTTGATTATTTATTTAGTATATAAATGTCAGAAAATAGTGATAAATATCCACCCCAGTCCAAGGTCACGTCTTTAAATGTTGGTTTTGTCCGACTAACAATCTAAAACTCAAAAATATTCACTTGTCTCTCTCTACTTAGGAACATATCTAAGGAACTGGGTATCCGAGACAAATATATAATATATTAAAATTCTAATGGTAAGCAAGCAAGAAGGCAATTACAAGACGCCTTCACCCTGAACCAATGGATAGATATTTTAAACAGCATATACAGTATAGAATTTATGACATTAAATTTAGGATTACAGAAAGAAAAGGGAGAAGAGTACTGGTCTGAATGGGATACATACCTGACCAAAGAGCCTGACATTGTAAATGCAATTGTGAAACATGTGACCTCATGTTTATTGTGTTATAAAATCGAAAAAAAAATAAATAAATTCTATTCACAATTAAATGAAATAGAATGGTAGCAAAATTGAAAATGAAAAATTATGAATTGATTATCAAAATATTTGGACCATTTTAAAATTTTCAAGTTGTAAAAAACAAACCAGTTATAATAGTTTAGGTAGTTAAAATCGATTCACTAATTGTATATTCTGTGTATCATTACTGTGAGAGGACAGTCATGTGTGTTTCATGAATGGTGGGAACTCGTGATTCTTTTTATGTCAGCTTTATAATGTCTTTGATAACAGCTCAGAGGTGGGCGAGTTTCTCTGCTGTAAAACTGACCGGCGGACTCTTTCATGTGTGGACTTTATGCGATGATGCAGCCCTATCAACGTGTTTGTTCATTCTGTTATTGAACTGTTATCTCGGTGACAAGAAGACACTCAATACCGGAGCAGATAAAGATGAAAAGCATGGACGGCGTTGTATTTTCTCCTTTCTGTTTCAAACTGAGAGCTTCCTATTTTCAGTGTCAGTGGATTGAAGAAAGATAGAGGTGGCTGGAAATGAGACGATCAATGTTGCGAAGTGTGAGTCTTAATAACACGGTGCTCCACATTCACGGCCGCACGCGTCGGGGGAGATTCGGCAAATCAATTGAACAGTCAACCATCAAGAGTGAGACACTTCAGTGTAATATCAAAAAGCCGTTGGACACATTTGCTGGCTTTTTATGTTGCAAACAAATCAGATTAACTCTGAATATACTTAGAAGATGAGATAAAGTAAGTTAAAAGAAAGAGTTGTAACACCAAGCTCACATTACGCCGGATGCGTCAGTCCCCTACTGCCTTCCTCTCCCTTATTTTGGGGCTAATTCAATTTCCCTCAGACAGACTCTCACACGCTGACGCCGTCTCCATTACAACGCGCAGCCAAACACAAGCATTCATTAATTAGTGGCATCGTTGTCTTTTAATTATGCATGTGGCTTATTAGGCACCTCACCCGCTCACCCAAGCCTTTCCCGTCTACACTCCCCTCTGTTCCTCGCCGTGCTCATACGGGACCTTTAAACTTCCACCTGCACATTATAGCTCTAATAAAGCTGTTATCAGCCCGTGAAGGAGGTGGCAAACAGGTGAGAAAGAGAGAGAGAGAGGGGGAGAGAGAGAGAGATGGCAAACAGGCGACTGAGGGTTCTGATATGTCAGCAACAGAAATTAGCTAACTGCACTCCCGACTGTGACACCGGCAGGGAGAGCATAAACCCACCAACTCCTCTCTCTCTCTCTCTCTCTCTCTCTCTCTCTTTCCTCCTTTCCTTTAATTCTGTCTCCCTCTCTCTCTCTCTCTCCCCTTCTACAAAACCACACATACAGAGAGAGAGGGAGAGAGAGAGAGGGAGAGAGCGTCAGCCGGTGAATTTTTACAGCTCTCCAAAATCATTATTGGCAATTAGCGTTCGTCAGGGAAGACAGCAGCTGCTTGTAATTACAGGTAGCCCCTCATTACTTCTCAGTGTAGGGGAGAGGAGGGATGGGAGAGGAGGGAGGAAGGGAGGAAGAAAACGTGTTCCAGTGCCAGTGTTTATATTTATTTATATATTTCTTTACCTGTGATGTTGAGCCACATAATGTATACGAGCTACAGCGGAGGGCTGGAGACTTCAGCAGGTGCAGTTTGAGAGGAGGAGGAGGAGGAGAAGAGAGTAAACTCATTGTAAACAGCCAGCGTTATCATACAAATATTGTGCTATCGCAGCGTGCGTAAGAGTGGATATGATTGTATATATAGCCGTGAGTGCGTGCTCATTACGAGGTTTGGTTACAATCATTTGCCTCTACTAATTCTTTCACTTTCTGCCGCTTATGAGCTAAACATTTGCTGGGTTATTGTCGGAGCTGTGAGATCTCAGCCTGACACGGCAGAGGTTGAGATGACCTGACATCTGAGGGCACACTTCACTGTTAGCATGCCCTTAAAATCAGCACTGCATGGCACGGGGAAGTGGGCCTTGATATGCCTTCTTAATATAACATTCCACCAATGGTTAATGATTTTTTTTTTCGTTTGGGCAGCTTCACCTTTAGTCATTGCCCGACAATCTTGGCTAAGTCATGCTGCCTGATAGGAACTCCTTAGAAGGAAGTGATTTAAGAAGAGTCACTCCTTGATAGCGGAGGTATTTCTACCTAATCAGCACGCCGAAGCTTAAAACTGGCACGGGTCAAACTCATTTTAAAAGTTTTATTTTTTAATCTCAAGGCGAACCATCTCATTAAATGATAGCCGGTGCCTTTACTCAGCATCGACCATCAAGGGGTTACATTTTCATACCTTTCAAGCTACGTTTGCTCACGTTTCTCGCTGCCCATTTTTTTATTGTTTTATGAGGCTTTTGGCAAAGCAATATTGTCAAGCTTTCGTTCTGACAGATCTGATTCTGATTTTCTGATTTCCGCCAAACAAATGTCATTTTTGTAAATGTTTGTAACACACGTGGCAAGGTTGACATTGATGTGAGGGCATTGCTGAAATAGTTGAATCAAGAAGGTGGAGAGGTATAGCTATAAAAGGAGATATTTCTCGGGGTGATAAAGATGAGGTAAACACATACCTCGGGCAGGGGCTAGACTCCTATGAATAGTTAATTAATACCATCTGAATGCTTTCCATGCCCTGGCGACTGCAAGGCTTGAAGTGCCCCACACAATCCTCCATAGCCTGGGGCAACAATCAAACCAATTAACCCAGGGCAGAAAGCAGTGGAGGTGGGGTGTGTATGCAGCTCGGTAACACAGTGAACCATTGCTTTTTACTGAACCCTTACCTCACACGGAGCGAGGTTAGGTTCAGCGGAGGGGGGACGCCCTCCTCCGTGTCGAGGTGTAGTTTTCAACAAGGAGGTCAGGCTCTGCTACATGCAAGGCCTCTCTGCAAGACCAACAGAGGGCACGCTAATAGCAGCCAAACATTAGCCCCTCAGCCTGCGCCGAGGGTTTGGCTCGTTCTCAGAGGAAAGGAACGTCTGAGTTTGTTTTTCCTCTTTTGTTACTGAGCGCAATTATTAGCCTCACTTACCGAGTGAGTCACTTCGGTTCATATGTTCCACAAAAGGGAAAAAAAAGTCACAACTGTCAATCTTGCGCTGACTTGCATGACAAGCCGTCGTCCTCCGTCTCCCTCTCTGTTGATCGGCGTCATGACAGTATACATAACAGTCGATAAACAGCTCCTTCTGCCAACAGCATAAAGCCCTAACCATGTTCTTGCTAATTCATAAAGCATTGCCGTTTTACAGTCTCTTTCAATGAACATATACTATGATTCTCTGTTACAAATAATACAAAAAAAAAAATCTCTTTAGACCTTGAGGATATCTGCAAAGCTTTATTCGCTGCGAGGGTGCTGGTATTTATTTCCTGCACACACACAGGCTCCTGCTCAGTTACAGTAGAACAACCGGCATCCTGGCAGAGGAATAGCTCACATTTGCAGGGCATCTCTCGTTTCCACTGTAGACCGTCCAACGCAAATACAAAGAACAACTGTCACATTCAAACTGGAGCTGAAATGACTGGCTGGGTTTCGATTCATCTTGTCTGTCCGGGTCTCTCTTTTTTATTCGCTGCCATGAAAAGTTGGAACTGTATGAGAACCCCACGCTAGAGGGAGAAGATCAAGTGTGTAAGGATTTAACAGATGGAATTGGGACTAAATGAAGCGCTAATGCATGGATGGTATGAATCCACTGTGCATTTTTTTTTTTTTTTAGCAGAGACATGATGAGATGGTTTTTGCTCAAGGTGGAAGTTAGTTGTTGATTTAATTTCCACTTATAGTTGCAGAAAGTGTGCTTTAAAAAATATGTTAATCCCTGTTAAAATAATATCTGTGATTACACTTTTTCAGATGGTAATTTGCAGAGTATTTCCCCTGAAATGTGATAGTAAAAAACAGGGACGATTCATGTTATTTAGTCACCTTTCCTACAGAAAAGAATGGTTTGATTTTTTTCCATTTACAGTGAAAATCCTTGCAGCTACGCAGGTGCTCATATCTAATACTAGTACTTAAATTATATACAGGATGAATAGACTTCTCGTGTGTTGAAACATTTGTCGCCAGGCACTTGTTTTACGTAATACTTTATTAATTGGTAGAAAGGAATTATACAGAAATGACATTTCACTTTGTATGCTTTGTGCGGATATGTTTTTTCAGACTGACGAATGCAACTATTGTAATTTGAGTAGCAGGCTATAGGGCTGTTACAATAATCTCAATATTGCAATACCGCACTATTGACAAGCCAATCGCAGAGGATGGCAAGCAACCGCCACAAACGCTATGTTCACGTTTTTTCTTTTTTGAATTCTTTGCAATGGGACCGCTGCATATTTACAAACGCCATCAGTGTAACGAGGCGCTGAGCGTCTATTTTGCATGTTTGGTGTTTTTTTTGTGGTCGCCGAGAGTTGAAAAATGTTCAACTTTGGGTAAAACACTGCGCTCGTCACTGGCACTTTTTACAATTAACTATAGACAATCATTCGATTAATCTTGATTAAATATTTTAATCGATTTACAGTCCTAAAAAAGTGAATTTATTAATGGGATTAATATCGCATATCGCGCTGTTGAGCCAATCATTATCACCATAGGGCAAATTCCATCACCGTGACAGCTCTATAGCAGGCTTTTGAAGACGCTTCACATGTTGCCTGAGTATTTTTTTACAGCGCTGCGACTTTGATAATGAGTACCTAATGTGCTACCACTATTCTAAAATACACTGTATGCTTTACACTCAAATCAATTTTCACGTTACACAGAAAACATTCAGGCTACATGCGGCGTTCCTGAGAAAATCTTAAAACAAACCCTTACTTGGATGCTCCCGCTGGTTGTTACTGTGGCAGCTTTGAGAAATATTGTCGTTTTGTTCTACTGATGCTCGCAGTGCTGCAGTGCTGCATTTTAAACTGTTGAGTCAGATTTCATTTACCAGCTCTTTCATCTGTTTTAACTCAGTGAGGCGAGGTATCGCACAGAGTGTGTCTGCGCGCCTCTGTGTGTGTGTTTGTGATTTAGCAGCGAGGATATGTGTATAAATTTGCGCGTCTGAATTTGTGTGGGCTTCGTCTGTGTACCACGTTGTTTGTGCTTGTTTTGTTTGCGTGTGTATGTGCACCCTGTTGTGTGTGTGTGTGTGTATTCAAATGTGTGTGTGTGTGTGTGCGGCTCCCAACCCAGAGCTATTATGTGGAGACAGCAGGTATAATATCTGCAAACCTTTGCCGCTGTGCTGGATAAGTAATGGCCTCAAGACGTCACCTTTATCTGTAGCCACACTCCTGCAGCTGGGGCTGTGTATTCCCTGCCTCACACTCCCTCCATGATACACAGGTGTGGCATTATGTGTGTGTGTGTGTGTGTGTGTGTGTGTGTGTGTGTGTGCCGTTTATCCCACAACACCTCCTCCCCCCTTACGTGTTTGCCACACACAAAAGTGGTCATGAGGAAGGCAGATAGGGCCGAGACTGACACATTCATTTCCTTAACGGCCGCGGATGTGGTGGCGGTGCTGCCGCCTTTTAAGCAGCTTTAGCTATATACTGTATCCCCTACAGACACTGGGGGTGAGCGCAGAAGGAGGAGCCACTGGGAGCATCCCATCATGCCCCGCAAACGGAGAAAAGGGAGGCCATGGTGGGGACAGATAGGAGGAGGAAGAAGGAGGAGGAGGAGGAGGAGGGCGAAATTTAGTCAGAGATGGAGAAGGCAGAGAGATGTGGGAGAAAGAGACAGAATGACGTGTGAGATAGATAGGGAGAGAAAATTGAAATGAGACAGAGGGAGGGAGAAGGAGAGGTGAAAACAAAGGAAGAGTTAGATGGGGAGTGAGTGAGCTTTGTGGTCTCAGGCTCCATGGGAGGTTCAGCCCAATCATTTATAAAAGGTAAATGCTGTCAGGACGCAGGGCGTTTAAAGGCGCGGCGCTGCAGGTGTGATTTATGCTCTCAGTACGGGGCTATAAATCACCCTGCCTTTGTTTCCACAGGCTGCCGCTACTGCTGCTGCTGCTGCTGCTGCCGCCGCGTCAAGACATAACCATCCCTGCCTCATCTATAGCGGGCACACACATCTAAACACACAGACACACACACACACAGTGGACAGCAATAAAGACAGAGCAAAGAAGCATGATGATGGGAATTGATGGCTGGATGGAGAGTGAGGAGAAAAGGGGTGACCGGTTGGAGTCCATCAATGATGATGTGTTGAGTCGTAGAAGTGTGGATGAGCTCACACACACACACACACACACACACACACACACACACACACACGCACACACACGCACACACACTCAGTCACACACGGCTATCAGTGCAGAGCAGAGAGAATCTACTCAGACACAGAATTCATGTTTCTCCATTGTTGTAATTCAAACAGCGTTTGTGAATGTGACCCGCTGTCTTCCAAAGTTTGACTCCAAAAAACATGAACCAGACTCCAATCTGTGAAGCTGCCAGAAAGCAATTTCTGTTCTGTTCTGGTCTGTAGACTTGTGTGCAATATTACTTTGAGCTTCTTCGCCTCCAAATTAAGATTTTTATATCCACATTTTAGTCATTTTTGCTGGTTTAATACTGGTCTGACCTGGCATCTTGCTTTCCTCGCCAAGTCTGCCATGTGTTCTTTGTAATTGCCTCTGTCTGTCAGTCTCTGTAGTGTAAAATATCACCTCATTCATTCAAAGGATTCTGGTTCTTCTCACGGTAACAATGCAATCATAGTTATTCAATCATCTCTCTGATGGATAACACAGCATTTTCTGTATAGCTACTATAGTCACAGGCTGTAGCTTAGCAGATTTTGAGTAGCGAGGACATAGGCAGTATTGATATGATGGGTGCGTGGGAGGGAATGGCACTTCAGCAAGGTCACAAGTCGTGCTTATGACAGTCACATTGTCGACATTCTTTAACTAGAGCGGATAAAGCTCTTTGTTCGCCACAAAACACCCACTAGTTTTGATGGGGTGTGAGACGGGTTCAATTTCTGTCAACTCTGACGTATACAGAACAGCAGAGTTAAGCGGTAAAAAAAAATTGAGGGGGTGAGAAAAGCATCCTTTTGAAACCAATATCCACCATCAATTCTAGGGCCTTTACAAGAGACAGTTCAGAAAGGAGACGGTGCGCTGAGTCAGTTTCCCGTACCTGTGTGGGTTTCGCTACTGCCCCGCCCCTTTAGGAGACAAGCAGCATGTCCTGGGTCTATTAACTCCAACGGGAGAAGTGAACGTGAACACAGATTATGGCTGATTCTTTCGCCCCAGAGTCACCAAAGTAAATATTGGACCCATTTTTCACAAGCCACATTATCTTCCCAACATTCTGACACTAAAATGTCATTTTTCAGACGGACAAATCAGGAGAAAATGATCTTTGTTCGAGACCTTTCTCTGTCTCGGCAACACACTCTCGCGAGATCTGGCAACTAACGTTCGCTAACGCCATAGCTAACTCATTTTCATAATGCTTAATATGGCTGTCAGCTGAGTAAGTGTCTAATGTTAGGAAAAGAAAATACAAAAAAAAAACATTATGCAAATATATCATCCATCCACACAACGTTCGCACCACTTCCAAACGAGGTGGGGGGGAGGCGAACACTCCATCACCACGCCCACTTAGGAGACAGGAAGTGTATACCATTTCAAACCATTGGTAGAGCTTGAAATACTTCATCTTTGTCATTGAGTATCTTTGCCTTTCAACCTCGACAAAGGCAGAGCAGACCAGATCCAGTCCTTCTGTTCTTACCTTTCACAATAAACGCCCGAGACATATAACATTCCCCGGTGAGTATTTCACATTTTCGTGTAATTTATTCATCACGTCCCTGGTGTGTAAAGGCCCTTAGTGGAAAATCCCACCTTGTAATACTCTGCAATATACAGTATCATCAGTCTAAGATATGCAAGACATTTCAGGAGTTATGCTATGAAGTGGTGTTATGATTTACTGTATCCTGAATCACTCATTTCTTTGAATGACTATCAACAATGCCCCGAGAACCGGCCTGGATGTGTTACAACCACACTGTTGGTTTTATACGATGCAGCGATCACTGGCAATACTGAGTAACAGAAATGGGAAAAAAATAAAGTCCCTGACTCAACCTGTCTGCCTCTTTCCAGTTCAGTTTCCAAGAAAGCACAGATAGTGTGCTACCACAAAAATAATCTAAAAACACTCCTCCGACAGCGAGAGCAGCACTTCGTCTTCACACATAATCAATCCCTTCAACCCAAACCACGTTTCACCCTTGTACACATCACTCTCAACAGAAAACCCAATTGTATTCCATGAAGCGGTCAACAATGCTCTCCACTCAATACATAATACAAGCGTATAAATCACCTCGGAGAAGGCTTTCTGTCTCTCCGGCTGCGAGTGGGTGGGGGAGGAAAATGGAGCTGTAACATGCAGCGAACACGTACAAGCTGACCTGAATGGCTGCTGGTATTCTGATTTCCCCGAGGAGCTCCTCTCTGGCCCGTGCCGGTGTTTTAGATTCCAGAGGGAGGCCATTAATGCTCAGCCTGTCGACCTGATCCATATGTATGGCTGGCTGTTCCGTTCTGTTCAGCTCCTGCCTCCCTGCCTGTCTACCTGACTGTCTCAAGGCCTGCCGGAGCCCAAATTGGTTCCTCGTCCCGCAAAGATAGAAATAGAATAGCGGATATGGCTGACAAAAAAGACGAGCGAGGACGGTTTTACAAGGTGATTATTCAGGCTGTGCGTCTGGATGTCTAGCAGCAGCTAATGGGCTCTATTTGCAGACTGAGGAACACAAACTGGGTTCCTGTCCTTTTTAACTCTTGGACCAGTTGGTATGGGTTATCAGTACATGACTGATTACCACGCTGTCCTGTCAAACAGACCGGTTACCCCTCCCGACACTGTACTACAAACGAGGAATGGAAACGCTTTTTACAGCAGCAATTACACCAGCCGTGTGAGGTGAATATAGTTTATCGGTTTATTGGATGCAGCTCACTCGGTCTCTCTTTTGTTACCTTTCTCTCTCTCTCTCTCATCCCTTCTTTACTCTCCAATACAACAGGATCTGATTTTTAAGGTTGAGGGAAAAAATGTTACAGCATAGGATCGGGATATTTTGAGTGGCAATATTGTATCGATACACGGACATCAAGTATTGATCTTTTATTATATAAATTAATAACCTCTTAACAATCTGACAGAACGCCGGTGCGCCCGGCTGCTATTCTGTCTTTCAGAGGTTGTAGATGGCTCAGTATTAAAAGCTAGAACGAAGATACTGGTATCATGAAACTAGAAAACTAAGGAATCAATTGGTACCAATCATGTTATGACATAGTTGGTACCATTGGATTCCTTAGGTATTCTAGTTTTATATGATACCAGTATCTTCTACAACATAAAAAAATCACAAGTTACGTTAATGCGTTAAAGAAATTAGTGGCGTTAAAACGTATTTGTGTTAACGTGTTAACTTTGACAGTCTTAGTTTCAACACTAAATAATGCTCCAAAGTTACGCAAAAAGGAAAAACTGGCATTCACAGAGTGAAAACTGTATCTGATTATATAAAACAGATGTTGACAAACTGCATAATTTGCAGTTGAAAAAAGGTAACATGTATTTATAATTCTAAACAGGGGTGGAGGGGTCTTGTATTGCCCTGTCGGGGTTTCTTTCACAATGACCCGCTAGTTGTACATTATCCCGCTTATTACACGGCTACTTACTTAAGAAATCAATAATTTGACATAAAAACGGTCCGCCAGAGACCGACATCAGAACTGCGCCCATAGCAACGGCCTTTTTTACATAGCAACGGTCTGCTATAAAGAAATAACAGACCGCAGAACGCCGTGATTGACCAATCAGAAGCGAGTATTCAACAAAGCCGTGTAATAAATCGCAATATATCTTATCGCAATACTCAACATATCGCAAAATGTTTAAAATTGCAATAAGATCGTATCGTGACTTAAGTATCATGATTATATCGTATCGTGGCGCCTCTGGTGATTCCCACCCCTACTGATTAGTTACTTGTGATGGGACAGGCCTGATATCCTTTTAATGGTCACATACACTTATGCGCCACAATCTCCAATTGGCCAGCTGTACTGAGCAACGTCTAGACAGTCTAATTAACAAATCATCTCTGAAGCACTATTATCCTACTTGGTGACAGAATAGAGAAGACAGACAGAGTAAAAGAGAGGGCCAGTGATTCAGCTGTGTGTTTCGCTGCTGTCCTCCTAATTCAACTGTGCATGACTCCTTCCTGCTCATGTGCATCCATTGTGCTTTGCCTTGTGTTGATTCGCGGGTTAAAAATACTTTTTGAGGAATGGCTGGGCTCGACATCGATCTAAAATGCTCGTAGTGGAGGGTCTCTTTGTCTCTGTAATACTGGGAGCCGTTTTGGTCTGTGTTAATATTAAAAATTAATAAAGCTAGACCAGGAAAATAAAGTGGATGTGAACTGTGCTGTCCAGATATAGCGGGCTCTCATCGTGTCCATTTAGCACTCAGCATGAGTCTAAGTCATCCTCTGGAACAAATAGGGAGCCCAGCTTGTATCGCAGTACATCTGGTCACATTAGGGTGCGCGACAGGGACAGGGTCTCTGTAGGATGGAGGAAGGGTCAGTAGATAGCCTCTTGAAACCAAGCAGAAAATTTAATTATAGCCCTTTTGTTACGGGGAGGATGTACTCAATCATACTTTATATTGTGGTCTTTTCTCTGCCACTGCAACACAGAAACACAGATAGATGAGGCATTCTTTGATCTTTAGTATTTACGGAAAATATTTTAATACGTCCACAAATATAGCTTATATATTAGAGTCTATTAGAGTAGATGCAGGACTTCTGTTATGTAACAAAATAAAAAACATACCACTGTATTCATAGTGTTTAGAGCAATAAATTACAAAATAAAGTAAAAATAAAATACTGTGCTAGATGTGACTTATGTCTCCCTTCTGTTATGATGAGTAGTTTTATGCTGCCTTCTCTGTAATGGATGAAAAAGTGATGTATGCATGAAATAACTTAAGGTCCTTAGTAGGGATGGGAATCAGCAATCACACGATACTTAAGTCACGATGTAATCTTATTGCGATTTTAAACATTTTGTGAAAAGGTATATTGCCAACATATTACGTTTTTTCAACTATAAATTATGCAGTTTCGTCAACATCTGTTTTATCTAATAAGATACAGGTTTCACTCTGTTCATCTCAGAGTTTTCATTCACATATCTTGAGGTCAGAGGTCAAGGGACCCCTTTGAAAATAGCCATGCCAGTTTTTCCTCGCCAAAATTGAGTGTAACTTTGGAGCATTATTTAGTGTTCTTTCTGACAAGCTAACATGACATGATTGGTACCAATCGATTCCTCATGTTTTTCTAGTTTCATATGATACCAGTAGCTTCACTCGAGCTTTAAGACCGCTACAACCTCTGAAAGACAGAATAGCAGCTAGCCCGTCGGATTGTAAAGAGGATAATAGTTTATATAATAAAATATCGATACTTGATGTCCGTGTATTGATGCAATATTACACGCAAAATAATCACGATACTAGGCTTGATTCCCCCCCCCCCACCCCTAGTCCTTAGCCTCAATGCCGTTTCATGTATATACATGTAAGAGCTGGATTACTGCAGTGTACTGGAATCCAGTGGCAATCAAATGCAATTTGCTATTCATATTTTGGCTCTTAAGAAATATAGAATGAATTCATTGTGATTAACCAACAACCTTTTCCACTATCCTCTCATAACTGACATTTTTAAATATCATAACAATAAATGACACACAGCTATTCCTAATTGTTTGAATGTAGAAACAGAAGGAAAATGTGCACTCATGAAATATCTTTCACTCGTTGTACTAGAGCACTCGGAAACATTTTGTCTCTAAGCCTTCTTTAGGATTATGAAGGCTTAAAGCAGAAACATTTCACAAATATGTAAGTTATATGTCTTTTTTTTAATCCAATTGTATGGGTTGATTCAACAGCTTTGAAAAAAAGTGTCCACAAAACTAAAAATGGACAAATATGTTGAAAATGGAAAATTTTAATAATATGAAATCATCCCTTGACATAAAGGGATTAATGACAGCAGACATCGTGCTTAATTTGTATTTATTTAATGCTTATAATTAGATCTTTTAATTATAATGAAGAAAATGGGCACAATTTGAAACTGAGTAAAAGATAGTATGTTATTATTGAATTAAATGTCATGAATTCACATACATATCCCCTATATTCCTATTCCTATCCATATTTAAATTCATTTTCTTAAATTAGATTCAAGCTTAAACCAAATCTGCCAAATCTGGACTAACAGTTTTTTTATTTTAATTTCAGTTATTTATCTATTTTGAACACTAGTATTATAGTATATAATATTACTGACATACTGTATGCGTTTATCAGTTTTACTTTGATTATCATAATTGTCATGAATCTAAAACAATTAAGATTTACAAGTCGTTTGCCAAGTGGAAAAATAAGGCTTAATGATTGGCTGAGAAAATGATCAAAGAACAGTTTGCCCATCACTTGTTGTTGGCGAGGGTTGTAATCCTAATGTTGGCAGTCTAGAAAGAGTCGACCGCCTTCCAGTCGACACTCTGGGAATAAAAGTCCTTTTTTTTTTTTTTTTTTTAGATGTGTGATTTTTGTATTTTAATTTCAAATCGTTCCTCTCAAATTTGTCATCTGTGTTTATGCATTTAATTTTTTAAACTGTTTAATACGAGCATAAAATTATTATGAAATATATAAAAAAGACGATTTCTGCGGGCAAAATCATTCCACACATCTCTTTAGGGATGTGAGTGATATAAGAGTGAAAATGTCTCGCTGGAGTCTCCAGTGAATAACCCTGTCAGACTTTCATTAATGACATCTATAAGGCAGAACACACAGCGGGACACAACCACCTACAGTATCTCTCTCTCTTCCCTCTCCTCCCTCCATTGTCTCCACCTTGTATAAAAACCCTAGTAACACTTTACTTTTATTGCGCTTAATGGAAATCTCTTGTGCATAATGTGCTTACGAGGGTGTAACAACGCCGTGTAAGAGCACGAGTGCAGATGTAGCTGCTTGTTGTGACATTGTCGCTGCCTTGCATTTCACATTAACGTAATGTAATCAAAGGATTTTCACTGGTTTTAGTGTGTACCCTGCTTTCCATAGCTTGCTGCACGTTGGAATAAGGCCATCCTAAAGTAAAGTGTTACCAAGACGATCCCTAAAGCAAGAGCTTTGAGAGCTATAATGCTTACACACTATCATCCCTGGTTAAAAACAAGGGGATTTATCAGGGATGTCTGTGCCTCGGCTGGGGCTAGGGGGACCAAATTACAGCCCCAGTGTCTGGTTGGAGGCGGAGAAGGAAATAGATGGGTCTAGATATAATGGTGATGGCCCCTGGGTGGTACTCCTGTGAGGGAGAAAGAGGAGATTAGAGTGGAGGTGTGAGCTCGCAGTAAGATTACATTTTCCCTCTTTTTAATGGATAAGTGCTTCTCTTTTTTTTCCTATTTCACTCCCACTATTCTGCTTCTGTTTCACAGTGTTCCATCTCTCTCTCTCTGCCCTCCGTCACCACGCACACGCTAAACACACACACGCATAGAAACGCATGCACATGCACACATACACATCTCTCCTCTCTCTCCCTCCGTCCTCCCTCACTTGATCCTTACACCTACGTGCTACAGATGGTTTCATTTTATAAGAGATAAAACCACATTTGGTGGAACTGATTAAACAGAGGGAACAACATCCCCATCTGCCATTTATTCCAATCTGAAATTGCTTGGGCAGATGCTGACATCTTTGGAGATGATTGATTCGCCCCGTCTGGCCAGAGAGGAGTGGAGAGCAGAGCGGAGCTGCAGCCTCCCCGGGGCTGCAGCTTCCTGCCGCCCTGCCATGGCACCACCACAGTGTCACTTCACCAGTGATGGAGCCCCCATGCCCCCCCCACACACCCATCCCACACCCCTCCCAGTCTCCCATCTCTTGTCTCCAGCAAGCTGCTGCAATCAGCACAGGCCCTGATTGGACTTGGGCAGGTGAGCGCAGTACACTTTAATCATGGGGCCAGTACATGCCAGATCATCCCCTCTGTATCGGTGTGTGACTGTGTGGCGCCATTAAAGGGTTGGTTCACCCAAATTACAGATGAACATATTTTCTCACTTACCGCTATCTAGCCATGCAGATAGTTTGGGTTTTATTTGCTTGGATTTAAGATATCTTGCTTCCACCCCCTAATACAACAGAGAATACAGTGGAGGGGATGACGCTCCCAGCATTTAGAAATTACTAAATAAGACTGGTGCTTTGTCTCAATTTTGGTACTTCCGTTTGTACACTTCAATGTAGTACACTGTTCACAGTATGTTCTTACTTGCGTAGTGCGTGAATCTCAACAGTGTAGTGTTGTCCCAAATCGCACACAGCTGTTTTGCACTCGCCAGAAGCTCGGTAGATCAGCTGGTGATAGTCAGCCACGGACAGCATGTCATGTTGGCAGTAATTCAATTCAGAAGGGATAAATTAACCCAATAATTGCTTCTATTTGACTACAGTTTAGTGGTACTTAGTGAAAAAAAAAACATAAGTATAACTGTATAGGTCGGTGTTCGCCGTTTCAATCACAATCGATCTTGTCAGGCTCCAAGTAATGGAGTTGTGGCCAGACCAAGGACCAATCAGCGTCCTGTGAGGAGCTACTTGCAGCTACTTGCAGCTATGGCTGTGGCATAGGTGTGTGTGAGACGACACAGAGAGGCGACTGTTCGTTCTAAACAACCATGGCGGAACCTGACGAGGTTAGCGTAGATGCTGCTGGAGAGTATTTCGTCATAGGAAGAAGAGCAAAGAACGGTACTGAAGGCGTTTCTCGATGGAAAACATGTTTCCGCTCTTCTCCTGACTGGCTTTGGCAACAGTTTGATTGACAGATGGTTCATCCAATCACCTGCTAAGTATTTTTTGAAAGCGCCTGCCCTTTTCCAAACAGTTTCCAATGATGGCTTTTCAGATGGTTCTATGAGACAAACCCTCTGGCGGGTCAGGTTAACATGCCTCGGTCGTGGGCAAAGATTCAACAGCAATGTGTCTTTCCACAAACAGTACTAACATTGATCTGTATACACACATACCTTACTTTCTAGCTTTTTTTTTTTAATTTGAACTGATTTCTACTAAAGAAAAGGTGTAGCACGAGTGTTCTTTAAGGGTAACAGGGGAATCTGATTCACTCAAAACCTGGGCACATAAAATGAAAACCACCTGCATAGCTAGATATCACAAGACGTAAGTGAAAAAATATGTTCCTTTTTTTGTAATATGGATGAACAGATCTTTTAAGTGATTCACTGGAATCTCACAGTCCCAGAAATGTGCTAGTACAGACCTTTGGCCTACATTGATCCCTAATTGTTTACAGTAATTATCATCAAGCTGGGTCTTAAACCCGCATAACGTATTGTAACCTTTGATGAAATAATCAAGGCCGTTTTCACATCATTCTGTTTATGAACCTTCCTGATGGTGCAGAACATGAACTAGAGCCGTCATGCGCTCCACCGCCGAGGCCACATGATATGACAGTAGTATGAAAAGAATACCAATGGCTCCCTGGTGATTAGATATTCCACTCAACCTTCATCTAATCAACATTTATAGTGTCCTGCCCGTGGAATTACGCTGCCCTCCGCTAAATCGACTCTGCGTCATCACTTGTAAACACTCAAGCATTTTAAGATGGAAAACTCTTCCCTGCAAAAAGTGCCATCAAAGCCGGCGGTGTGTGAGTTCGAGTGTGCGATCAAACGCGCATAGTCTCATAAAAACTGCTGAGCTGGGCTCTTCAATGCAATCAGGCGCCGGTCTCAGCTCATATACTTGTTTGATGATAACCGAAGATGGAGGGAGAGTGATGGAGCTCTCCAAGGGACCGCGGCGATAATTTAGCTCGGGGAGTGGGTGTGAATCATGGCGAAGGCGCAGGGGGGTTTGGAGGTGGTGGATGAATCATTAGGGTGGGGGCAGAGGGGGGGATGGAGAGATGGGAAAGAGGGTAGAGTCCCCGGGGACTTAGATCCATCAGACAGCACTGCTGTGGCCTCGGCTGCAGCATCGACCCGTAGGACTGCAGCCCAAACCCGTCCATCTTTCTTTCTCATCTCTCTCCCTTTTTTTTTTTGCAAACTGTTGGTCTCACTCTTCCTCTATCACTGTGATTCATAGCAGCCTCTCTCTTTCTCCTCTCCCTCTATCATCAGGCATGTCATTCCACATCAGAGGCCTCATCTCTGCCTTCTCCATGTCTCCGGTTAAGCCTCTTGAAGTATGACTGGGCCTGAGAATGGCAAAATGAATTCTCAATCTGAATGCATACTCTCACCCTCTCTCCTCTCTCTGCTGCCCTCCATCTCTCGCCTCAGGCTACTCATTCTACCTCTCCTCCCCTCTATCCTCCGCTTCCCCCCCCCCCCTTCCTGCACCCATGGCAAACTCTGATGGGATTCAGAGCAAATTGCTCACCACTGGAAAAAAGACACAGAATAACATAAAAGGAAGAATTGTTTCAGTTAGCCGACTGCCATTCTGCATGACCGTGTGACACGGCGAACGGTGCGCGCTCTAAAACATAGCCCTAGACTGCCCTACTTCTCCCAGTGCAATAATCCATTACCGGCAACATCCACGCCTTTTCAAGAGTTTCAGCTCCCCAAGGCTTTGACTTTGGACAGGCAGAGGTTAGAGGAAAACAACCTGAAAACAGCCTTATCTCCCAACACACGAATGTTTGTTAAGGCTCCCCATTAAGTCTCCCCCCCGAATTTGCATATTAATTGCATTTTGGCTCTACTTCCCTCCTTTAAGGCTGCTGTTTATAGGTGCTTTATTTCTTTGAGAAGACACAGATGTCCGCGGGGAGCTCACCTGCAACGGAGGACAAGAATTGAATTCCGCAGGAAATTGCTTTAACTTGAGTGTAATCGAATTTGCACCCACACACACCTTGACTCGAGGACCCGGAGGTCACGCAGGCACGTGGATATACAGTACATAGAAATCCACACACACTGCGTACTTATCAAACACAGGAAAGAAAGCCTTCTAAAACAACCTAAAGAAATGAACACTTCGACAATATGGAAACTCAGATAGATGTCATTTTTCAAGCTCTCTGGCTCCCCCCAATACATCTCACGTCTTACATATTTTTCCGTACCCTTCTCTTGCTTTTTTCCTCCTTGTGAATTGTGTTTACTGCTTAGACATCACAGCACGGTTTGGCAGCTTTTTCTCAACAAATGTTTGAAAAGATGTGAAAGTTTTAATGACTGGATTGAGTAGGGGATAAAGGAACAGCTGGAGATTCTGTAATGTAGTGGCTATTCTTATATAGGAGAGGTACACTCAAGCTGTCTCATTTGAAAACCGCCGTTGCGGTTTTATCCATACTTAAGAATAACAGGTGATTGAGCATTCTCGTCCCTATCTCCAAAACAATGTGACCATATGGGACTTATTTGAATATGATGTACTGAACGGCGCTCTATATGTGTGATATCACATTATGCAGAGTGGGCCTATTTATTATTTTCAAGATAATAGTTTCATTTCACAGATTATGACTCACATGGATTTTTTTTTTCTTCTTCCACAAGCTTGGTTGCAGCGATAGCGTGCCATTTAATAGAAAATATCAGACAGCGGCTGTTCTAACTGAAGAAGCCATTATTTTGATTATTATCCACTGCCAGTAACAATGTTTGTTGTGATGATCTGTATCTTGAACATAACTATTATGTTCCTGGGATACCGCTAAATTCC
Organism: Sebastes fasciatus; assembly: GCF_043250625.1. Classification (NCBI taxonomy): domain Eukaryota; kingdom Metazoa; phylum Chordata; class Actinopteri; order Perciformes; family Sebastidae; genus Sebastes; species Sebastes fasciatus. Next base: position 11,962,561 of record NC_133809.1, read on the forward strand.
ACCACAGGAGACTTGGTTTTATGGTAATGGTCCTTCATTCAACTGAAAATCTAATGATCTGCACTCAACCCATCGGAGTAACTCAGTTCCGGGGCATTGATTTCCTTTGTGTTGCAGATTGATCTGTGGCCTGTTAGAGCTCAATATGTCACAGCCTCCCCGAAAAAGGGGACACAATAAAAAACAGATGCATGAACACGCACTAGAATAGAACAGAGTAGAGAAGGGGATCAAATATCATGTAAAATATTCTGCTTAATGCGCATTTCAGCACGCAACGCGTACTTGAACGACATCATGGAAGACGCTAATGACGATTTCATAGATGCCGCTGGATCTCCATTTGGACGCTAACATGATCATTAATGTGCTGCTATGCCTCTGGCCCTAATGCCTCTGCCCTCTCCTCTCTAGTGTGAATAATACGTGAGCAGTAGCCTGGGAGAACACAGTCTCATTATGGCTTCCACTGCAGTGGACCACTCCCCACATCTCCCTACAGCAGCATCATCTCCCTTCACCCATTGGACCACTGCAGCCCCCTAAGGCAGATGCACACAAGCATGCACATATTAAACCTTCCCATTAGGCCATTTACTGTAGCATCCTACTCTTAACATGGTCGTCTGGTTCCTCTTGTCTCGTCTGCACTAATGCAGACTGGGGTGCAGACCCCCACCAGCTTGTGTTTTGAGAGACAAAAGAGATCTCAGTTTCGGAGCATTTATCGATGAGGAGAAAACAAACAAAGAACTGCACGGGGACCTTGCATGTGACACGCAAGAGCCCCGCAAGAGCATGCATGCCTGTGCGCGCACATGTTCGACTCCGCTCTGAGGAGGGTTTCTATGTGATATGTGTGTATAATGTGTTCTAAGGGGTTCGGTAGGCACGCGATGGGACACATAGGGCTGCTCTCCCGCAGATGCAATTAGGCTAAATGGGATTATGCCTATCACATTTCAGACAGGCCGGCCCCACAGCCACCTGGGGGAGAGGGCGATGGGTGGAGGAGGAGGAGGAGGAGGGGTGATGAAGAGGGATAGAGAAAGGGGAAAGGGGGTGGAGAAGATGCAGAGAGGGGAATGTGGTCTCTTAGAGACAGCATCCAGTGTAGTTGTGATGCAGGAGGTAGCAGAGCACACTGATGCGATTCTGGAGGAGGAAGCATGTCTGGCTTCCTCATGCTGTGTCTGCTCATAGTTCTGTGACAATATAAGTATGTATTCAATACATTTCTGACCCCACATATAGTGGCGTTGTATGTTGTCTTTGATGTGATCTACTATAGCGAAACCCCCCCCCTTTGGTATCAGGCTAAATGTCAGCATCAACAAAGAAAGCGAGGGAGGGGAGGCTGACATTTTCACACCGGGTGATTGCGCCCATAGATTCCCCCTATTTTGAAGCGCTACTCTATTGAACTGTGTGGTCACAGGGTGAAGGAGAGGACATAGATGAAGAGGAGGGGCCGTTCACGGTGCTCAGACACTGATTTTTTCACAAGTAGCTGTTTTTTTCTGAAGGGCTTGTGTGCAATCAAAGTGCTGCGTTCTTGAGAATAAAAAAAAAACAGGATGTTTCTCTGTTTTTAGATGTGACAAAACTATTTGTTTCTTCATATCTCCATGTCTCGTATAATTCAAAACATTTCAATTATGGTTTTCCTCTCCAGTATAGCGTACGATTCTACTGAATGACGTACAAGTCTTAACAAACACAGAATTCAGAAAGTCCTGACAGTTTTCAAATTAAATAACAATACCAGTAGTGCTTCAAGTGGAAAAAAATAAGTACCAGTACTTCCATATTCACATGTTGGCATTGTTTCACGGTTACATTCTGAATTGTTACAGTGAATAAAAGATAATAGGAGATATGGGGTTTGAAGGTTTTTGATTTAAAACTATGCAATTTCACATCATTTTGGTCGGACCGTTATTATTACAAGATAACGACCACAAAGCTTAAAGAGGAAGCTTGCTATAGTTAAATAATTTTATTATTTACACATATCACAGCCATCGTCTGAACATTTAATTCGTCTGGCAATGTTTGCCCTGTAAAATCAGTCTACATCTCAAAAGAGCAGATTCAGTAAAGTTTTAAATAATGTGTCATACGATATATTTGTTCACAAATAAGTTATGAAGAACAGTTCACTAATTATTTTACAAAAAGGACGTGAACATTGTATTGATGAATTACACCACCTTCGTTCTCACCCCCTCTCCCACGTGCCGTGCATCGGCTCGTCCAGATACTCTCCACATTGTTTTTATGTTCATACGGCTTTTAAGGTGCGCCGCAAAAACGCTGGCGCTGCACCGTATGTTAATAAATCACACAGAGAACCTGACATGGAGAGGGCAGAAAAGAGTTTTGGCAGCTTCTGCGAAGTGCTGGTGCGCAAGAAAAAGTCATATATATTACAGTTATATATTTACAGTTATATATTTGTCTGTGAAGTGTTTACATGATGATACACAACATTAGAAAACAGGCTGATCTTCGTCCTTGATTTCCACCTTAAGTGTAACTCTCAAAATGACTTCTGTCAGAAATGAAAGGTCATGGGACTGAAGATTTAATTAAACATGTATAACTCCCTTCTTCTACCGTCAACCATATCACAACTCACACACGCGCTGAACAGTGAGACATGTGGGCCAATGGTGGACCTTCCTCACCTACATGCACCTCCTTGGCAGGAGCAGAGCAGAGCGGGGCACGGTGCCGCCATCCTCCCAGTCTCCCACGCTGCGCTCTCACATTAATCAAAAGGGATGTGGTGGTTCCCAGCTCACCTCGCAGTCCCCCCGGGACAGCTGTGTTTGGGACGGGCCCTGTTGGCCTGCCTGCCCCTAATCACACACTGTCATTGTTCCTTCGGCCTTGTAAACAGCGAGCCGGCTACAGCTGATCAAATCCAGGGTCACATACGCTCATGCATTGCAGACCTTTGCAAACGCATACATCCACATTCTCGCTTCGACGCATACAGATTCACATTCGGAGGCGAAAATGCACACATATTTCTTTCTTATTTTAGGTTTGTCATTTATTCATCAGGACTAAAATGAAAGTAATCAAGCAGGGCTAATACAAAGAAACATTCAGATGCCAAAGCACATGCAGATAATGACAATAACTGCATTTCACACGCTGGTGGATTGCTTCACGAGAAGCCCATGTGAATGCGAACAGCCAGTGTGTACGTTTGTCATTGAGAGCAAATAAGTGTCTAGGTGCAACTGGACATCTCTTAATGATGAGGAATTAAGCGTTCACGGTAGACCACTGAGAGAGACTACAATATGCTCCTCAACACGGGGGGACGGAGAACTGAGACCGAGGGAGGGGTGAACTGGAGAGCCGTGATAGGATACGGCCCATTAATTATTGAATTTGCTGACGTTATGACAAATGGCGTTGTCCTAGCCCTCGCTGGTGCCTGTGACTTTTACAAGGCCAGCTGGACAGAGTCTCAGCATTTCTGCAGTTCAACCACATACGCAGGTTTAGAATCTCTGCTTTTTTTCTTTTTTTTTCTCCAGGCCAGGAGATTTTCTCAGCCCACCTGCAATGTAGCAGAAGTTAAGATTAAGTAGCTGGAGTAAAGTATCTCTAAGCTGGGGTCATTTACGCTGTTGCAGAAAACTGAAATCCTCCTTGAGAACCTCCAATGCAGGTTTTGGGAATGAGAGTAATTGAGTGAGGGTGCATGTAGGTGAGACAGTAAGCAAGCCAGCGTGGGAGTCGGTTACACCTCCGTGTTGGTGTGTTTTTGCGATGCGAGGCCAGCGGAGAAAGAAAGGCAACAGTGTGCTGTGTTTGCACTGTGTGGGACGGCCTCCCGCTCTTGACGTGTATGTGGTCAACTGTGCCCTATGGAGGCGTCCACTATGAATTGTGGGCTGAAACCCCCTGGAGGCTGTGGAGTCTATATAAACCTCCCCTCCGTGCCCTGAACACAAAGTACTGCAGCTGAAACAGTAAATAATTTGTGCTCTTACTGAAAACTACTCTCCGCCGTGTGTTTTTTCTTTGTCTGTGTCTCTGCCTACCTCCAGTCTATTTTGAACAATCTGCCATAGATGCACCATTTCATTGTTCATCCGTATGTGACCGCGTCTAACCTACAAACACCTCCAACACACCTAGTGTGAAAAGTGAGGAGAAAATGTGCAAAACAAAATGTACCGAAAGAGAAAGCAGGTGAGAGAGAGAGAGAGTTCTCAGAGGACATGCTGTACGCCGCACTTGATACAAATGGTTCTTGTTTGGTTTGTCTAAAATAAGCCCCATTACAGCTGTTAACCTTTAATAGCAACGATGCATCACCTGCAGAAGGAAGAACACGCCGCTGTTCATCTTTATCACTACTTTTAATATCTTTGCTAAAATGAGTCTCTGGTGAATCGCGAGGGGGCTAAAGTGTTGCTAATTTGAATTACTAAACAACTGGGTACCGCATACTGAATAATGACTCCTTTTATATGAGACACTTAAGATTGACCGAACCGGAGCTGGAATAATAGCGCCATTTATGAGTCAAACGTATGGTTAGAAGTCGCAGAGGGCATTCTCGGCGTATTTGTCTCCTGTGGTGTTTGCCCCGTCTCAGAATAGAGGGACTGTCTGTGAGGGAGCCGGGGTCCGCAGGCCTTGTTTCTTCTGCGAGCTGCGCCGCCGTTAATGGCCATCCCTGTAGATACAGCCTGCTGCCAGCTGCTGCTCTGGCCCTCTGGAAAAGAGGCTGGCAATTAGACCTTGCACTTAAAACAAGGTGAGTCAGGACCTTTTAATGGTGCACTATTCCTGCGCTCCCACACATGTGGCCGCTTAGAGTTTTTCGCTGCGCCAGAGAACTCTGGCTACTGAGGCGTGGAGGTTACTACTGTACGTCCAAATAACTGAGGTAGTGGGTGGCTCGGTAATGGTGCAGAATCGTTCCGCAGAAATGGCTTTTTGTGAAAACTGTACGTGATCTGCACTTTTACCTTCCACTGAAAGCAAACCGTGTTTATTATTTCTGCGTCTCTAAACCAACTGCTGATTTAATACCTGTTCAAATGTGCTGGAATATGCGAAAGCTAACACGTATAAGAGCTGCTGCTGCTGCTGCGTATGAGCTCTGTATTCTCTCTGGTGCTTTCTATCTGGAGGGGGTGAGGTTCACTTTCTAATCCTGTCCTGCCTCTCATCTCAGACCTTGATAAGATGGAGGTGAAAGGCTGCCTGTGTTTAGACTGTTGCACCTTGTTTCCTTGGACCTTACCCAGCTAACCTTGAGTCTACACGGTGATGAGCGTAAACCCGTGAATACACTGACATGCTCTCTCTGTCTATCCCCCCCCACCCCCAACCCCTCTCTCTTACACACAGAGAAACATACACAAACATACACACAGCATGAAGAGGGCGTATGAACACGAGCATGGAAAGAAATTATTTACTGTAGCACAAATAGAACAGCGTAGGCTGAAAATAAGAGGGCTAATATCCTTTCTATTTTCTGCTGTTTCTTGTGGAACCTCACATCTGCCTGTTTTGATCTATCTTTAATTTCCTTTATTGTGTTTAAATGTGTCCCCTTTTTATATTAGAGTGTGACCGCAAAATATTTTCTACTGTAGTATTTTTAAATACAGATGCTTTCAGTCGACTGGGGAATGGGCTTTTTCAAGGAGTGGCATTGAAGCGAGAAAAAGAAGGCTGATGTTAGTGTGTGTTAGTGAAATATACGGTACATGTCTGCCAGGGTCCTTCCTCACGCTGTGGAATTTTTATTCCTCGGACCAGACAGGAGAGATTCACAGTAATCCATACACTGCGACAGACGTAAAGGCCATTGGACTTAGACTCTGGTCGGCTGGAGCAGTGAGACTGCCGTCTGAGGAGGGGCTATACGCTCATGATAAATGACAGCCTTCAACCTGGCCAATCTAAATAGATTATCTTGGCTGCATCCTCCCCCGACCAGGTGCCAGTGTGTAAAATGGACCAACTATGTAAAAAAAAAACCATACAGTCACCTGCTTTATGCTGCCTATTCATGGCAACATGAACACTAGGAAGGAGCCAGGGGAACTGGATTTAGATTTACATGGTTTAGTAATGGTTAGGGCTGGGCAATATTAAGATATATATCATTAAAATTATATAAAAAGTCTATGGTATATATTTTTTATATATTTTCAGCAATTTTTCATATTTTTATTTATTGAATTAACAGAAAACATGCTAAATCGTGATATTGCTGGGCGATATGGACAAAATCTTCTATCGCGATATACGTAATTTCATGTTTCGATAACAATATATATCACGATATAGTATGTTTTCTGGTAACTCAATAAATAGAAAAGTACTGAGTGAAATTCTAGAGAAAAAATATCATGATAGAAACTATATGGAAACATATATATGATAGACATTTTTATATTGTTTTGATGATATATATCGTCATATTGCCCAGGCCTATATCGTGATGTATATCGTTATCGAGATATGAAATTACCTATATTGTCATAGAAGATTTTGACATATTGCCCAGCCCTAGTAATGGTTTAGTAATCTTTTTATAACTGTCTGATCAACCCTTTTTTGAAGTGGAAAGCTTATACCACATACCACATTTTAAGCAATGTCAAATCTCAGCATTGTTTGCTTCTGCCAGGTCAAATCTTCAATATGCAGATAATGTCGATGTCTACTTACATTTATGGATGCATACTGTGCACACGTGTGTGTCCGCAAAGAGCTCTCTGCCTTTTGTTCTCCAAGAGATAAAGAGCATCCACTGCTCAGTACCAAACACATAAATATGCATTAATCTGTTCTGGTTGGGCGAATCTGAAGAACTGTCAAGCGTCAAATGTAAAGGTCATGCTTTGCTTGCTGTAAGGGGGAAAATCCTGGAGACCATGGTTAGGGCACTATTTGAATAAACTATGCAAGGAATTACAAGAAGTAACCTTCAGGGGTAAACACGCCCCCTTCCCCCTCACCAGGGAATAGCTACCATTGTGAATGCGTTCTATCACCAACTTCACCATAGTGGATCAGACTATAGATGTCACTCAGATCATGATAAATAGTCAGCTGGTGAGCACCAGTTTGGAGACTTTGTGCTTTCAGATTAAATTGTCAAGTTATTCTGAGATGATGCACAGAAGTCATCCCTTCTCTCATCAGCATCAAGATCTTTACATAATTTGCACATTGTTTATTTATTAGATGTGTTACTGCAGTGGATATTATTGTGTATGGAAACAGTGTGCACAATGGATTACCTTTTTGAATTTTGAACACAGTGCCCCCGCTCCAACCCCCACCCCTTTCTGTGTAGCATGACAGCCGAGCAGAATGTGGCAGGTGGAGGTCTTTCAGGCAGAGCGAGGGGTGACCTTGCCACTTCCTCTGTAGAATTGGTTCGGTTGGTAACGCGGCGCCAGGTCCCAGAAATGTGCTACGGCTCTACAGACAGGCCTGGTGAACAGAGGGCCAGGCCCGGCCCTCAGCCTCGTGCCCAGCCCCATGGCAGCAGATGCCACATGGCGGCCCCAGAGCCTTCAGCCGGCGAGGAGACGTAGGCGAGCGCCAGCCGGGTCACCGGAGCCCATGTCCATGTCATGCACAGAGAAGGCCTTCTCAGCAGGCAGGCAGGCAGCCTGCCGTCCTCTCCTGTCCCCCTTTTCTTGGAGGCAGAGTGTAACAGCTCGTTTGCACGTGCTTTGTGTAGATTAAAGCAAGAGGCTGTCAGGAATAATTAAAAGTAATAGAGCTTAGCGCTTTTTGGATTAGTGTCCTAGACAGTGATACTACTGTCTGGGTAAGTGTGTTTATTTATGTTTCCCGTGTGTGTGTGTGTGACTGTACGTCCATGCGTTTGTACATATAGCATGTGTTACTTTTCAAATGGATGTTCGCAAAACATACTGACATGTGATGCATAATGTGGAGAACTAATGATAATGTGTCTTGTCCTAACCTTGTGTACTGTGTGTGTGTGTGTGTGTGTGTGTGTGTGTGTGTGTCTGTAAGAGACAACAAAGTCCTCTCATCCCATTAAGTCTGTTCTTCAATCACCCAAATGGTTGCTTGAGCAAAGTTAATTGCTACTGTGCAGTAACCCACGTAAAATGCATAACAAAGACGGAATAATTAATATACAGAGGACATGTAAAAAACATGATGCATAATTGACATGGCTTTGCTCGGTCATTTCAACCATCAATCTCTTCCCCTCCCACTCCTTCCCATAACTCTCTGCCTTTTGTTTACTCTCTCGGAGTAGTTGTTATGTTGAGCATTTTAAAAATAGGATCATAAAATTCAAGAGTAAATAACATGACCACGTTCATGTTCTTTGGCATCACTTATGTTTCTATCGTCTATTTTACTCTCAAAGTGTAAGGAAATACACTTGAGTATAGCAATATATGTTTTGTGATAGTGTATTAATTCTCAAAATTTAGTGCTATGATGTTGGATGTGATAAATGCAAAGTCATCTGCGTAGTAACTGACTTTCAGCAAGAATTTTTCATTTTTTAGCTGCCTTTATATAATTTATGTCATGACTTTCCGTTTCCTGCTTTAGCTACAAACAGTAGATTGTCAGTACAGAAGATATAACAAATAACTTGGTCTAAATGTGAGTCACAGGATACAGTAGAAAAGCAATGAACCAGTGCACTATAAAGATAAAAATGGGTCTTTCTGTAGCTATTATCTAATGGAGTAGCTAGGCAACAAAAGAAGGTTTTACATATACCCCTCATCAAATCATTCCAATTTTTCCATCATGTTGCTATTATGTTACAGTTCCCACTCAGCAGAAAGAGGGCTACGCTATGTAATGTTGTTGGGGTGTATACATTTGTAAAATAAATGTGTCTGCACCTGCAGTATTTTTCAGCACAATTAATGTGGTTTGTAAAAAAATAAATAAAAATAATGTTAACATGCACAATATAAAGCTAAAAATCAAAGGTCGGTCCGCTCCACTCTGGATTGGACTTGATATATTAACTTCTTAACTTTCTTGTTGTTTGTGCGCGGTGGCGCGAGTCAGTCTAAGCCATCTCACTGTCAAATCCATTTACGATCTTTACTATCATATTCCATAACACACTGACATGTTCGCTTTTTATGGCGTCATCAATGTGTAAAACAGCCATCGCCTTTTCATACGTCAGCGGACTAATTCGCCCTAATCTTCCCAGTTCCTGGGATTAAAAGTCCCGGGGAACTTTGGGTAGAAACCCAGCTGTAGATGTCCAACTTTTCTGGGCAGAACTGGTTGGAACTTTGGGAAAAAAAACCCATTTGTAATTTAAAACAAATTAGTTTGAATAAACCAAATGGGGCTAATGTAAAGGAAAAAGGTGAGACCAAAAGGTCATTTAGCAGAAACACTTAAAATACTGTGCTCGGATGTGGAAATGGGTGCTCAGCACATTACGAATCAGCTGATGTTTATCTCAAAAATGCACTTGCTTCACTTACTGTAGCAAAAATAGTTATTAGGAGTTTCCACAGGACTCAATTTAGCCATTACTCAGAATACATCCCTAGATGAGAGTCTTTACTTGGATGTAGGATCACTACTTGTGACCAACGCTAAGGCAACATATTTTTTGGGCCAAAGAAAGGTGCATATATTCCCATCTAGATTGGCTGTTTGTTTGAATATCAAATGTGCTCTCCCCCCATTATAAAAACATACAGGAGGAGGAAAATGCTCACCATAATGAAATTAAAGGGGACGAAATTACTGTTTGGACTTGGTACAGTAATAGCATGATGAATTATGGCACATTTTCTTCAGGGGACATTGCTTGAGGAAATGTTGTAAAACGCCCATGGGAACCGGCAGTCATCAATCACACATGGTGTGGTTGGGGGTGTTGCGGTGGCCCTGAGGACTTGGGCCTGCACAGCAGCCAGTAATCTAAATGGTGACACCGAGCTCCAAGGCCTCCATGGGGCTGCCCGCTCTGTCGCCTGCAAAGAAAACAGATCAGGGGGAGAGGGATCAAGGTTTGTTTTCTCCTTTTTCTAGGTCATTATTTATTATGTGAAATATCAACGTCCTTGGCTGCTGCATGGGATCTTCTTCCTCCCCCCCCCCAATTGACAGATCTCATTATAAGATAAACGTGACAAAGATAGCTCATAATGCTTCAGAGAAATGTAACACCATTAGCAGGTCATTGTCATCGTTCTAATGTGTCCTTTTAAGCCGCTTAGTGAACTGGTGCTGAAGTGTGATACAGGGATTAACCTATCAGAGAGTTGCTGCGGAGGAGTTGAGCCGCCATTGATGGAAATTTTTGGACGTGTGGCGATATCTTCCCAGGCGCTACGCAGAGTCATGGCGGAGCCTGATTCCTAAACACACAGAGGTTTCTGGGATACGGGGGAGGATGTCTGGAGGGTATAGGCATGCACGGGGCTGGGACTGGCGTCTACTTAGTGGTGCATCGGAAGAAATGCTTTGCATCAAAACATCATTCCTTACGTGCCTTGGAAATTATTTTCATCAGTTATTTTTAAACATTACCGACTGCAGGTTGCTTACAGTGATACCGCAACTATTGTCTTCATCCCAGAAACACAGCGAGCACTGGTATAGTTGCACTTCCAAACAACATAAATCTTAATATATTGGCAAACCACATCTCATTTCTAGGACATCCCTCTATTAAAGAATGCTTTTAATGAGTTGACAGAACTGATATACCGAGGATGAGCGTCTGCCTCGGTGGATTAATGAGCGAATTTCACATTTGAGTTGTGGAAATGGCTCCAACATGTGAATGACAGCAAACGCTTCCAGGGTTAAATGGTTATTTACGAGGCCATTGTTTAATCCTGCCGTACAGTAGAACCATCTGCAGTCATGAGGACGCATCGTTATCGTTCAGTCATTCATTGTACTTTTGGTGACTGTTAGCTGACACAGTTTCGCTGATCAGTTTCACGACCTCATCCATCATGCCATTAGCTCTCAGCGTCACATTAACATCATATTAAAGTTAGCGAGCAACACAAAAGATGCGTGTTAATGATGATGCAACACACACTAGCGGGGCGTATTGTCTGTGGTTGCACACAGATATGCACACACTTTGTGTTTTCCCATGTGAGCGCTGTTATTCTGAGATATTCTATTTACATCAACAACTCAAAGGTTACAAAAGTGATCAGAAATAAGAGTTTCACAGGAGGATGTTTACTGTATGTAGTGTGACATATTCCAGTTTAATAGAGGTAAGACATTTCAGCCAAGCTTCACCATTCCATTTTCTAATTTCATGGCTCAGCAGGAATTATCAAAGCTTTTTTGATTACATTTTCATATGACCTTGATCTCAAAGGGCAGAGCAATCAATACGATAGCCATTAGCATCCTGGTAATTGTTAGTGGAATAGTCCTCTTTTCTCGGGCCCCCGAATCTCTTTTAGCTTCTTATTTATTTATTGGGCATATGGAGGGAGAACGGGGCTGCTAGCCGAGATGGATGTGATGAATAGAGCCCCGAGATGCAAATTAAAATGTTTGTAATTAAACCCACTGATCATAATGGCTTTCTTGCTGCAGTCCTGCTGGTTCTGGCTGCAACATAAATGGATTTTACTGTTTGAATTTTTCGAATTTGAGACATACATTTTGCCTTTTACCTCTTGAATTGTGATATTTTTCGGTGTGTTTGCATTGCAATCCAAAAGCAGGATTGGCAAGGCGTACTGGAGCCATCTTGTTTACATAGGAACATCAGACAACATGTAAACCGCCAATGCACCGAATCACAACGCAGTAGTCAGGGTAATGGGACTATTTATTCAGCTTTGTTAGGAGAAGAGGTCATGTGATCAGGGGATAGTAATTATAGCATACGCTTAATTACATTAGCAACCTCCTGTCTTTTCATATTATCTCTGACGCAAAAAAACACAGAGAGAGATTTGATTATGTTAATAAGCAGCGTTTTATACATGGTAATGGAGGCCCAGTTCAAAGCCATTAGTGCTATGAGGAATATCCATTTGAGTGTTGGAGCTCTCGAACGCAGCTCGGCTCAAAGTGCACATTGTTTAATGGTATTGATCAACGGTCTAGCGAGCTCCGGGGCTTTTGCTCATTACTGTGTCTTATTCATGCTTTCTTGGGTAATGATGCCCACACAGCAATTACTGCCACAGCCATTTAGATGATCTAAGAGAGAAATCGTAATCATAAAAAGATGGAGGAGAAAACAAGAAGAAAAAAGAATCAAGTGTCCCATTATCTGAGAGAAAAATAAACGGCTTATGTCAAGATTTCAAGTATGTTGACTTCAGAAAAACTTCCATCAACCGCTCATTGTTGAATCCAATGTAGAGTCCTGTAATCTGGATTTTCTTATAGGGAGAGAAAAACTCATGTTTCCAATACGAATATGATTTAAGATGTTTGTTTCTTAATTAAAAAGCATTTATATTTTTTTAGAGTGGACTGATTTGTCTTTTTCTGCTCGTTCTTGTGCTAATCTCAGTCACAGTCTTATTTTTGGTTGACTGCAATGACTTGTAATCTGATTAGAATGATATTGTCTTAAAGGAACAGTGTGTAACATTTCGGGGGATCTATTAGCATAAATGGAAATAATATTCATGGCTATGTTTTCATTAGTGTATAATCACCTGACACTAAGAGTCATCGTGTTTTCGTTAGCTTAGAATGAGCCCTTCATATTTACATAGGGAGCGGGTCCTCTTCATGGAGTCCGCCATGTTTCTACAACGGACAAACCAAACACTGGCTCTAGAGAGAGCCATTCGCGCTTTTACGTTACCTGAAGGTCACCGTTGTTCTCCGACACGCTTGTGAAACTGCATTAACGTGAGCCGCAGAGTGCAAAACCGTGGTACCTTACTGGTGAATATACATCTACTGTGATCCAATGTGACAACTAAAGCTACTACAATAGTTATTACTGCATGTCTAGCAAAACACGGGGTTTAATAGAGTTAAGAATATTTGTGTTTGCTCTCCTCTTCCTATATTGCTTTAAGTGCTTATTATACCTTCCACGTCCTCATAGCTGCAAGGAACCATTTGATGTGAATTTCGTCATCTGCCTGTGTCTGGGAGGGTCAGCGCCGACTTCACACGTGTGAACGCAGCCTCTGCAGACATCCAATGCAATACAAACAGAAGCTCTTGCCTTTCTGTAGTATACACGACCCTTTAGGCTTTTTCCTTTGTGAAGCACATTTGCAATATTGTACCCGATTTCATGGGCAAAGAGAAAAAACACAGAGTACCAGCTAGAATAAAACAGTTTTTATAATGTATTCTATTCTGTTTATTTGTATTCTCAGTTTGGATTTGATAATACAGTGTATTTGGCTATATTTTCTGCTCGTAGGTGCTTTATAAAACCACTCAAAGCAGATACAAAGCTAGGTCAGTTTCTAAATCAAGCTCCCTCCTCTCCCATAGTCGCTGCCTGTCTGTCTTGCTTTCCCTCTCTGTCTCTCTTCCTCTCAGTCCTCCCCCCCTCCTCCCCTCCGCCCTCTTCCCATCTCTCCCTATCAATGAGGCGGCAGACATCCCAGACCTGCTCAGTCAACTGCTTCAAGATTTATTCTTTGTAACAAATCTGCAACAGCTGGAGAGCCGGGGAATGCATGTAAACTTTGTGTGTGTAATTTGGTGACAAGTCAGGCTTAATCAAGCTCCCAGTGGCTGGATGAGAGGAGCGCAGGGGAGCGGCATATGGGGAGCTGAGTGGTGAACAGGCAGTGGGCAGGGAGGGAGACACAAAGCTCTGTTCATGTGCATTAACATGCTGTACAGTAGCAGTGGCAGGCACACAGACAGCCAGCACTCAGCCAGCTTCATCCCCAGTCTGCATAGACAGGTTGAATGAGAAATATTTTTCATTTTTGTTCAGAGCATATCGAACTGAACATTTCACTGTTACACTTTACAAACATATGGACATATGTTTATTCATTTTGTGTGAGTTTAATGTGCATAATACTACAATAATACTACATAGCCGTGCAGAAATTGAACTAAAATGACAAACGGTGCTTACAGAAATTATTAATTTGTCCTGATATAAAGCACTGCTATTGTTTTTAAAAGCCTTGAAGGGATAAATTAAGACATATATAACTCCACCATAGGCATTGATTAGTATACAATCTGCTCTTGCGATGTTACAACTCAATAGATAGTGCCATCTTGTAGGCTCATGACGTTCTGTAGTGAGCATAACCTGAGTTTATTTGGCACCATTTACTGTACTATCATCCGTATATCAACTTTTCGTCATATAACCATACAACCATCATCTAAAAATTTGTATATAAAACAGTAAATAATATGTTTTTTCATGTTTCGTAAAAGTATTTGGCAAATTGAATCTTATATGAGTAGTATATGAACCACATACTGTATATATATATATAGATGGATGCCTCCACTTCCTCCCACTTTACAGAAGTGAAGCCAAGATATACCGGATATGGGAGCTGCAATCTTGTGCTTTGGAGCTAGAGTCTGCGCAGTAGTGAGCTGGAGCCGCATTATCAAAGTCCAGCCCACACATCCGCCCGAGCCAATCACAAGCCGTGCACGGGCCTCAGCCTGTTAGCGTGAACCACCTATCTGCTACGTTAGCACCACGTAGTTGTTTGGCTAGAGAGACACAGCAACTAACCATAATATCTCTATAACTACATTTATGATCAAATTGAGACATGTTCTATTACACAGACTCGTGACGGTTATGGAAAGTTAAGGTTACATCTCCTCTTTCGTACAATTCAAGAGCCTCTGGCTGCGAGGCTACTTACTTAGAGCAGCTGTCAATCATGGCGTCACACCCCTTTTTATACCATCAAATAACTGATTAAAATCCAAACTTATCAGAATGACCACTATATACGTGAACATACATCAACCTGACCATACCATCTTTGGGAAAAATGTATTTGACGTGACTTTTTAGTTTGGCCCATGTCCCATCCGCTAACATGGAGGGGGCGGGCTTTATTACCTATACTGCATGTTGTCCATTTTTATATACAGTCTATGATATGAAAGCATGTTGTAGGAGATAGATTTTGGCCATCACTTCGTCCAGAAGAGGCCGAGTAGCACCATTATCTGACCTGACAAACATGGAAGCCATTTGTGACGTCCTTGCCTCTGGTCTGTTGTATGAGTGACACACTAACACATAACCTACTCTTTCTCCCTCACACACACACACACACACACACACATGCACAATGACCACAGGCCCCAGTACTGGACCACTCAGGGGGCTTAATGTTAATGGCAGGGTCTGTAGCCGAACTGAACTGTACAGCTGGTCCCAGCTGCCGTGCGCAGCTGCAACACATGACCGAGAAAAAGAAAGAGGAAGACTTAGAAGAGATGGATAAATATGGGAAAGACAAGTGTAAAGATAAATGTAATACATTACACAAAGTGAAGAACAGCAGTAGTGAAGGCGAGAGAGTGGGCGATTGAAATGTGTGTTTAGAGGGAAGGTAATGGGCGGCGTCGAGGACTGTCAACATAACATCGCAAGGTCAGAGCAGTGTGGCAGAGAGAGAGGGGAAGAATAATAGAGAATAAAGAATAGTGCTTCATATAGAGACCTAGTTCGCTCAACTTAAACATCCATCCACAACACTTCTGCACCGCGTCTCATCTGCCAACATGTTTACGTGTCTCCACGGTGTGTCAGTTGAAAAGGGAGCTTTTGTGTGTCTCCTGTGGTTCAAGGCATTTCGTTAGGCTCCGCATTTGCTCTACCCTTGGAGTTATTCTTTTTTTTTTCAATAGAAGAAGAACATTTGGCTGTTTTCGGTACAGTATGTACAAAATGGTGGTAACCATGGCAACGCAATTAAATGAATTGAGACCTTTGGCTGAAGCTGATTGTTACAAAAGGAAGACTGTGTATTGCATTCTCCATTAACTTTGGAATGGCGACCATAAAAGTGATTCACAAAGTGTGAAACCTTGGTACATTTTTTTCCGTAAAACACAATTAAATTATTTTTGAATACAAACAAGCCTTAAATAGGAGAAAGAGGGAGGATGGCGTAAAAGGAGGGTGGGTTATGTGAATGTGTTGTGTGAGGTTGGGGCGTATGTGCGTGTGTTTTGTCGTGATGCATTATAGTTTCTCCTCAGGAACACATGGCAAGGTATTTACCAAGCCATCTGCTAAAATCGCCCGGCTGAATTGAGCTGACGTCCAGTTGCTAAGGAAATGGATGCTTTTCAAAGGGGCCAGCCAGTGTTGCACACCTGTCAGTGTAAAAGGACCCAGTCTCCCTCGCTCTCTGCCTCTTTCTTCATCTCTTTATGCTTGTGTGTCTGAAGCTCATCAGTCACATCCTACGGTCAGATGTGATGAGTGTTCCCGCCTCAAAGAAAATCACTATTGTTATGTTTTGTGATTTAGTGCTCTGTTTGCTTCTGTTGTTTATTTTAAGTGCAACCTTTACTGTTGGTAGTGCTGACTTTATGTCATTGATTTCTTCTTTAAATTGCATCTGATGATTAAAGCGCCCCTGATGAGCGAGCTGATGCGGATCAGCAGCTCTGTGAGAAGCATGACAAATATTGGCTCAATAGTAAACGCGCAAAAGGAGCACGTTGCACTTCAGCACAGTTGGGGCGCGTCAACGAGCAGGTGGTTATGATTGCTTTAGTGTCACAATGCTACGGCCTGCGGCTAGACACTTGTCCCAGAAGAAGTTAATGCAGTTGGAGAAGTGTGTCCGGGGCTTGTGATGAGTCTCACAGAAACGTGGCTGCGGGGCAGGGCGTGACCTTCGCGGAGAAGCTTTGTCATCTCGGCCTGAGCGCCGCCGTCCCCGTCCGGGTGACACCTATAGGGGTCACCGCAGGGGCACACTCCTGGTCATAAATCAACAAGGTAACTTGGGACGTGGTGTCCTTTTGGTCCCAATTCCGCTGTCCTGCTTGGGCCTTGCCCTAGATTCAGGAGGAGAAATGATATCATACGAGACGGAGCGTTCCACCATAAAATGAAAGCTTGAAATATGTCTGTCCCTGAAAGCCTCACAGAGATGTGATCTTGAGCTGAGAGCTTTGTGAGTTATAGGTACCACTGCTGTGATTGCTGCTTATGTAAAGTACTTGGTGTTTTTCTTGGATTGAAGTGCACACATTTTACATAATGGTAGAACGGCTGTCTTCAGAATGAAAGAGGGACTTTATATGAATATATCTAATTAAAGATTTTTCACTGTTGATGTTGTTCATCTTCACCCGCTCTGAAATTTAAAATTTAAAGCTGTTACCTGTACTGACCATTGTGTCCTATAAGCAGTGGGCAACTCCAGGGTCTGAGAAGTGAAGCCAATGCCGAAGTGACTTAAACTTGCATTCTGTCTAACAGCCAGCAGGGGGCGACTCCTCTGGTTGCGAAAAGAAGTCTGATTGTATAGAAGTCTGTGAGAAAATGAGCCTACTTCTCACTTGATTTATTACCTCAGTAAACATTGTAAACATGAGTTTATGGTCTCAATCGCTAGTTTCAAGTCTTCTTCAATACAGCATGATGTTCATTTAGTAAATGATGGTCCCATTTAGAGTCAAATAGACCATAAAGCAGGGGATGCTTTAGGGCGTGGCTATCTTGTGATTGACGGGTCGCTACAACGGTGTTGTCCGGTCTTCAGTTCATGAAAGTTAATTATATCCTTTTTGGCTTCCCAAAAATGTCTTATTCAGCGTTCTGTTGTAATTAGCTCCACCCTCTCGAGTCACTTCTGGTTGCAAAAGACCAAGATGGCGATGGCCAAAAACCAGGATGGCGATGGCCAAAAACCAAGATGACTACAGCCAAAATGCCGAACTCGAGGCTTCAAAACAACAATCCACAAACCAATGGATGTAGTCATGGTGACTACGTCCACTTACTCTTATATACAGTCTATGGTACTGACAGTTGTGTGCTAAGCTCCCTGAAAGCAATAACACAACAACAGTTATAAGTAAGTTCACGTCCCTGTAACCTCGCTACATAAAGTGAATATCTGAGTGCAAGATCAGAGCTTTTGCTTTGCCTTTGTACTTAACATCGGCTTTTGTATCCTACGCTCTCTACAGTATATTATTACTTTACCATAACAAGACCATCAGCCTTCCATTAGTGAAATATTAATATGCATCTCAGGAAGATAATTGGCCCCAGTGCTCTCATCACCCAGACACCATGTGAACTTAGAAACAATCCCTCCTGTCCGTCCGCCGCAGAACAAAAGGGGCCTTGGATGGAGGAGGAACATCTTCATTTCCCTCACAGAATACATTTGGCCTGTAAGTGGGCTTGGTTATTGCCGATGCCTGCGTTCGCGTCGGGCACCTGGGATTCTCCAGACCTGTTTGATGTGGCCCTTTTCAAGCACTCTGATCATCCTGTTAAATTGCGGCTAATGGACAGGGCCTGCCACTCGGAGAGGCCCAGACAACGGGGGGACAATTTAGTGACACGCACACACCTGTCCTTTGTAGTTGAGCGAGACATTGTGTGCACAGGCGCATTAGTCTCTGCGGTGCTCACTCAGGCACTTTGTGAGCCGCAGTGTAGCCAGGGCTGCCATTTAGGCCTGAATAACCCCAGGTGCCATTACCTTGGGTACCTGAGTATCCCCCCCTCCCCACTCTGACCAAACAATACACAGACAGTGGAGGCGGGGGGTGCTTGTACATATGCTTGTGTGTGTTCTATGTTGTGTGACATTATGTGTTTGTGTGACTGCGTGAACACAGTGGACTGTCTTTTTCCCTATGGGGAAGGGCTGATGCATAGCTGCACCTGTCCCCTCAATGGAATCCCCTCAATGGAGAATAATAGATGGGGGGAGGTGGCATTGGGCCAGGGCGTTGCAGAGACAGACAATGTTTTCCGCTGTATAACATATTTGTTCATGCCAAAAATGTTGCTGATTTTTTTGAAAATGTTCAGTATTCCCTGTTTTATTTTGATATTTTCCCATTTTTTTTCTTTTAAGACGAGGTCCTCACTATTGGTTTATTGTGATTTTGTCAACTTAATATCTGTATTCTATACAAGAACCAAATACATTCATACATTCAAATAGGGATGTCACCATACCAGAAATTTAGTAGTCGATACCAATACCAGTGACATCCCACGATTGTTGATACCAATTCGATACCACGGTAGAAAACAAAAGTAAAACAATGAATCACATGTTCTTCAATGTACACCCCTTTATTGCCATTTGCATACTGTTTCTTGATAGGAAGTTAAACAGGTCACAATTCCCTCACTGATATATATATATATATATTTTATATTGCTGTGAAAACATCTCCTTCAAACTGAATGTATTCAAGTTTCTCATCAAAAACTACATTTTACAAGATTACATTTTAACAGTTCATGATAACGTTAGGAAAAACATTCGCCCTATGCAAATTTCTACTGAATAGCGCCTGAAGACAAGAAGACATAATGTAAATCAATGGAACCTCCCGTGTTGAAGGTTGAATTAGTTGTTAGCTGTTAACAGTCGGTAAGCAGCCCAGTCCTGCAAGGAGCTGACTGCTGACGTTAATAACTCGTTCTCGTCCTGCCAATGTCAACACAGCTTTGTTGCTCACAGTGTAGCATTATCAGGGAAAAAGACATTGTACATCCCTTGGGCACATTGATAATGAGTTTACTGCATCCCAAACACCTTTTCTATCGTCCCTGGTGTGACTGGACGCCTTTTAGTCTCGAGCCCTGACAGTAGAAAAATGAGCAATGTCACGTTTTCATCATTTTTGGCATCAACTCGGTACCGAAGTACTGGTTCCCATGACATCTCCATATTCATAATGGTTTTAATGCTCTATATACTTTTCCTTATTGAGATTGTGGTTCAAATTATGATTATCTTAATGAAAACGACTTCATAATTTGTAGGTTTTAGCCCGATGCCCTGACATATCAAATGGGCTTATTTATTTATGTTGTATGAAATGCTTGCAGAGTACTGCAGTCGTGACATTTCTACTAATTGGCGAAACCTTTAACCGAGCAGAATCTCCTCTTCGTTCCTGCTCGCTAACAATATTTTTAAATTAAGCAGAAATATCACAAATTATTATTCCTCAACAACAACCAAACAATGAAAAAAAACAAAAAACCAAGGCCCAAGTAAGGAAATCCACACTGCTCGTACCAACACACCGCAGGCTACTTTTCTGAAGTATGCTGGAACAAATAACTGAGCAGGTAACTGAGCAGAACCTTTGAGAAATGTCCGAGGCTTGGCTCCAAACCAAGCCCATATTGAATGGCACCTAACAGTTTTAAATCAAGTCTGTGTGCCCAGCATCTGATGTGGGAGGGACTGGGAAAGGCTTTCTGTGAGCGCACCGGGAGATTTTTATATTTGAGCTTAGTATGTGTGTGTGTGTGCGTGTTTGTGTTTGTGTGGACAATGACAGTATCTGTTGTGCCAGAGGAACTGATGAGCAGGTGGTCTGAGTGGGATTCAGCATACTCTCTCTCCCTCCTATTCACACTAGCACTCATCTCTCTCTGCTTCTGTATTTGTGCGTTTGTATCTGTCTGTCTCTCGGGCGGTCTCACTCTCTTTTTCTGTTTTTCTCCTTTTTATTTCATTTTTTTGTTTTGTTATATGTGAATCATCGGTTAGTGTGCTGCTTTACCGCAAAGTAATGCAGTTTACTTTTGAGAAATGCTAGGAATACGAAGCAGTGGGTCTCCTTAGAATGGGAATAAATGTAGAAAAATGAGACTGAAAATGAATTAAATCTATTGGAAAGTACACTCTGCGGACATGACATGCAATATGGGAGTTTTGACACCTGTGCGGGAATGTATCTTTGATGTTGCGATGAATAAATCATTACAGGAACTCTCCTCTTCTGTTACAAAGGCAGTGCAGTGTTACATGACTCAGAGGACGCTGGACAATAGCCTTCGCTCACACTCACACACA
The DNA here is from genome assembly GCF_043250625.1 of Sebastes fasciatus. Taxonomy (NCBI): domain Eukaryota; kingdom Metazoa; phylum Chordata; class Actinopteri; order Perciformes; family Sebastidae; genus Sebastes; species Sebastes fasciatus. The sequence goes on from NC_133809.1 coordinate 11,983,599, forward strand.
CATGCATACTTTACATACCATCACTAACCAGATGTCTGCGTCTATTGATTGCTCCAGTGACATGGTTCAGTGACGTTCCATTTCGCTGAAGTGAATACAGCACACTGTCCACACACACACACACACATGCATAGACACACGCACATGTAGACGCACACTCGTGTAGACGCACACTCGAGCAGCTCGGGATAATGCACTGTACGGTGTGCCTTGCACCGTTCACGTCTAATATGACCCATATGTTCCTGGTGCTTTTGTTGACCTGTATGGACAGTGATACAGTGTTGAGTATCAGCCCCATTCAGAGGATCAGGTTGTGGATCTGCATCTAGAGGTGTCTCGTGTCTTCCCTTCCTCTCACTCGGGGTCATGCTACAAATTTTTTAATTGAACTTCTTTTTTTAAACGTGATGTGAAACATAGGGCTGCACATCAAACCTTTAGTAACGACTGGAATGCAGTGATGTAAGTAACTGAGTACATTGACTCAAATACTGTCGTTAAGTACAATTTTGAGGTTCTTGTACTTGACTGTTTTCATTTTAAGCTACTTTACTTTACACTTCTACTCCAGCTTTAGTTACTTTACAGATTACAATGTGTGATTACACACAAAACACATAATCAGTTTATAAAGCATGATGCATAAACTCCCAAACAGTTTTCATTTACTAAAATTTGTTTAAAATTAGTGGATTTTATTGCTAATACTTCTGTACTTTTACTTGACTAAAATTTGTAATAACATTTAATTGTAATCATGTAGTTTTATAGTGTTATATTGCTACTTTTGCTTAATTGAATGCTTCCTCCACCAGTGTTAAAATGTAATGTTCTAGGGATGTCACAAGAACCGACACTTCGGTACTAAGTCAATGCCAAAATTCTGAAAACGTGACAGTACTTGTTTTTCTACAGTAACGTAGGTACCGTCAGGGCTCGAGGTTAATGGCGTCCCGTCATCCCGGGGATGATAGAAAATGTGTTTGGGATGCAGTAAACTCACTATCAATGCATCCAGGGGACGTACCCTATTTTATCCCTGATAATGCTTTATTGTGAACAACAACTCTGTTGAAATCGCCAGGACAAGAGCTAGTTAACATTAGCAATATAAAATAGATAATAGAGAGGTAATTATGACCTGTTTAACTTCCTAACAAACAGCAGTATGCAAACAGTAAAAAAGGAGTGCATGTTGAAGTACATGGGATTTATTGTTTTACTTTTATCGTGGTATCGAATTGGGTATTGAGAATCGTGGAATTTCACTAGTATTGGTATTGATTACTACATTTCTGGTACTGTGACATCTCTACAATACCAGTTACCAAAAAGTGGGAATTGAATGCCCGCTCAGATTCATAGTCTTATTTACTTATTCTTTGATCAGATAAAATTATGTTTGTTGAATTGTTGAGAATAATGTTTATATTCCTCAAAGCAATGGATCAAAAAAAGGTTTTTGTTTTGGTATCGGTGGGAAACTCTCGCATTGAATTGGCAATTGGAAATGTTCAAGTGATACCCAGCCTCAGTAGAAAGTACTGTAGAGTTTTAAGTAAAGAAAAAATAGTTCAATGTAGAGCTGAAATGATTAGGTGATTAATCGATTAGTCAATCAACTGAAAAATAACCAGCAATTATTTTGATAATGAGTAAATTGTTTTTCATTTTAAAAGCAAAAATACTGAAGTGTAGAGAATTGCTCCTTTGTCTTATGAGAGTAAATATTCTCTGGTTTTGGACTCTTTGTCAAACAAAGCAAGATGTTTGATGACGTCATTTTAGGCTGTAAGAAATGAACAGATAATGGAAATAATCAAAGATCAGTATTATGCTTGTGTTTTCATTCTCTTGGGACCAGTTGTCTGTTTTTCGCTTTACTTGTTTGTGTTAAATTAATAAATGAATTCAAATGATGTATATGTGACACATTCTAGCCGTGGCGTGTCGACACTGATGACTGAGCAAGATGTGAGCTGAGTAACGTCGACATTTAATGACTGATGTGTCATGAATTATAAATATAAGAGAGGTGAGCTCTCTGCTGGCCCGTGACAAACAGTCCTACAGGAACATTTAAGCGTCTCTACTATTGTGTCTGTAGCTGCACTATAATGTGAATGATTTTCTGCAGTGTATTCATAGTAGCAAACCGTTTTTCATTTCTCTCCGTATCACTGCGACTTGCGTCAGCCCGAGGCAAGAAAAAAGCCAGCCAGTTTTAAATATGCAAATATTTCAGGAATTAGGGGCTTGATTTGAATAATGATGTGAAACGATGAACTCGTTTTTACTGGAGAGGAAGAGACATGTTAACTGTGGTCCACTGTCCTTTCTCATTAGCCACAGCACATCAAGCCTGCAGTAGCTGTGGTACTCTGTGTGTATTTATATGCATGTGTGTTTGGGATGTGTAGTACAAACCTCCAGTCTTCCTTCATGGCTCTTTAATTAAGGAGTATTTTTCAGCATTTTTCATCAGTTGTGGCACCACAACTGAAACCTCCAAACCGGGGGGAGAGACGGTTGTAGGGAGGAAGATAAACAAGTGAAACTGCAGACTGGACTGTGGATGTACAAATACATCTGAAACATAATCATTTTTTCGTTTTATCTTCTGCTTTAATCGTACATGAAAATCTGCTGCCGCGGCACCGTTTCATCATTTGTGCCTTTACGCTCTCAGCAGATATTTAATTGAAAGCTTCAGTCAGATGATCTTTGTAAATAATACTTTTTAATGGGGCTAGAACGCGCGAGAGAATTTATCATTCATGTTTTGGTACGTGACTGTAATGTGTTGATAATTTCCATCAGGGCTTGGGCTGCTTGTTAATATTTATTGGCTGTTTTGTTAAGTCGTAAACCGTAGATCAATAAAGGGTGCACTTAAGGAAATGAGATAAAGGATTTATTTTTATTGGTATTGATTATGAAGTCTGGCAGAGAGAGGGGGGAGAGGAAATTGTCTCTGCATTACCTTTGTGAGAAAAGCCGATTTAAGGATTGACTAATTTGTCTGACTATGTAGCGATTTAGATTTTATTTTACGGCTTTTGATCAGTTCCAACTAAAACATTTTAATTCAACCAAACAGAGGAAATAGAAGTGTTTCATTGCCTTGGCCATATAAAAAATATCATATTTTTTTCATGTAGAATTATTCAGTCTTCAGTAGAATTTAGAAGAGTTTTTCGTACACAGGCTTGTATAATTTATAGGGCTGTCAATCGATTCAAATATTTAATCGTGACTGATCGCAAATTAATTACACATTTTTTATATGTTCAAATAGTACCTTAAAGGGAGATTTAATACTCTAATCAACATGGGAGTGGGAAATATGCTTGCTTTATGCAAATGTATGTCTATTTTTATTATTGGAAATCAATAACAACACAAAACAATGACAAATATTGTCCAGAAACCCTCACAGGTACTGCATTTAGCATAAATAAATATGCTCAAATCATAACATGGCAAACTCAAGCCCAACAGGCAACAACAGCTGTCAGTGTGTCAGTGTATTGACTTTACCATAACTTGCTCTAAACTGCATGTGATTATCATAAAGTGGGCATGTGTGTAAAGGGGAGACTTGTGGGTACCCATAGAACCTATTTTCATTCACATATCTTGAGGTCAGAGGTAAAGGGACCCCTTTGAAAATGGCCATGCCCGTTTTTCCTCGCCAAAATATAGCACAAGTTTAGAGCATTTTTTAGATTCCTTTGCGACAAGCTAGTATGACATGGTACCAATGGATCCAATGGAAGTTAATGCGTTGAAGAAATTAGTGGCAATTTTGCGTTAACACGTTGTTATCGCGTTAACTTTGACAGCCCTAATAATTCAATTTATGTTGTGACCTTTACATGTAATAATAAGCCGATGTGTGTACAGGAATGCACTTCATTAACAATGTTCTGAATGTCAGGAGGTATGTGTGTACAAGTATTAAGACTCCGTTTGCCAGAATGAAGCACCACCAGGACATTAACACTTTTGAGTGTTTGTTAGTGTGTTTACCCTCTTGCTGCTCATGCACATGTGCGCGCCCCGGTGTGTGTGTCTGTATTTGTGATTATTGTGTGAATTGAGCTGTGAGTGGGTGTTGTCCATTGACCAGTACATAGCAAGCTATGCCTTGGCAGGTGTGGGATGCTACGTGGGCTAACTGAAGTCCCTCAGCCAGCCTGTTAGCCAGCCAGTCATCCAGTCAGTCAGTCAGCCAGCCAGCCAGCCAGGCACACAGAGAGAGAGAGAGAGAGGCAGAACACAGCTGTCTGAGCAGGCCTCCATTATCCAGCACTATCTATTGATTCACCCTGTGGGATTTTTTCTGTCTTTGGCATGGGATCATCTGTGAACACACTAACACGCAACCCCACATACAGACACATGTACACCTTTTCACATGTATGCACGGATGCAGCACATACAAAAATGGAACACACACATTTGGGCTGAGGTCGATTGCCAGGGGGGATCTTTTCTTTTCTTATATATTTATTTTTGTATTTTATGGCCTCTTCTTCTGACATTGGGGAGTATCCCCCCTCCCCCCTCGCCTCTGCAGGGTGCTGCTGCTGTGCTCTTGTGTTTTCTCTAATTATAGAGCATGGTAATGGGCAAGGACCCATAAAGAATATCTCTGACGCTATAATTACTTTGGCTGCTTGCAAAATGAATCAGATAATGTCAATAGGATTAACAAATGGTTTTGGGTTTTAATATTATCTGCACCACAGGTCTGGTTGCTTCTGTTTGTTTGATATTTTATTATTTCTCGCCTTTTAAATCAAGTTAAAGAAATAGGGAGGGCGATGCATGAAACTAACTTCCATTTCGGCTCTTTGATTGTTTTTTTTTTAAAGCACCAGTGGGTAGAAATGAAGCAAATATGATTAAAAAAAGCTATTTTTATAAAACAGTCCACTATATCCTGACAGTAGTGCATGAGACAGGTAAAAATCATGTGCCTCTGTGTCCTCCGTGTCCTCCGGTGCTCCTATTAGCATCTGCAAGACTTCACAGACAGGAGGAAAACAACCAATCAGAGCCGAGCTGGAGCCTGCCGTCTCTGAGCAGCTGTCAGTCACTCGACAACTCCGATCAAACGGTCAAACTAGGCAGCGCTGATCAAATATGAATCAATATTCTGTTACTGTAATGCCTATTTCTTGCAAAAATGTTTTCAGAAACATCTTGTAGTGTACTGTTTAGATGTAAAATGAGAAAGTTTGTGACCCGACAGCCATTTCGAGATAAGTTGAGGAAATACCAAGCACCGCCCACCAGCCGGAGAACACTTTCTCATTTTACAGCTAAACAGTACACTACAAGAGGTTTCTGTCAACGTTTGAGGTGAGAAATAGGCATTATAGTAACAGAATATTGATTCATATTTGATCAGCGCTGCCTAGTTTGACCGTTTGATCGGAGTGATTGACACTTGCCTCCGTTGAATGAACAGCTAGATTTTTTAAAGCCTGCAACAGAGCCATGAGGAGTCTAGTTATCCCTCAGAACACTTGAATTACATTATATTACATATTATTATGGAATTTTTGCCAAATGATGCCAAAAATATTCTGCCTACTGCCACTTTAAATCAAGTTAACCAAAGAAATATGAGGAAGATACATGAAACTAACTTCCATTCCGGCTCTTTTATTGTCTCTTTGATGAGTTTTTGATATAATTCTACTAGATTACAACATTCAAAACAAAGATTATGTTATTACGCAATGCATAACACAAACAACATGTTTGCATTTTTATCCTCCCACATGTAATTGTATGGACAACCCCGGCAGTAATGATCAAACGAATAAGCATCTTAATCAGCCAGTGTACACAAACAAACCAACAGATACAGTATGAGCAAGTGTAAACTCCAGATGATCATATGATTAATGTATTTGTCCTATACACGCGCTCCTCAGTATTATTGCCAATAAATAATGCATGAGCCCCAGCCTTTGTTTATGGTAAGATGCAATGCATGGATCTGAGTATTCTGCTTTCATGCCAAGAGATGCTTCTCAATACAACGCTGCTTCTCCATCCTCTCTTTCCTCCTCCTCCTCCTCCTGAGTGAACGTATACTGTATTCAGTTTGTCTCATTCCTCTGCTCACAGCGCTGGCAGCAGGCAACGAGAGCAGAAAAAAAAAAAAAAGAAAAGTTAATGAATAATAACAGCCGTTAATCTCTGATGGAAAACATCTTTTCATATGAAAATCTCCAGGTTGATCTCCCAATCCCACCACATTGTCAATCTGGAATATGGAGGCCCATAGAGGGAAAGGCTCTGTAATCTGCTCTTAATCTGTGTCTCCCTCCCCTTCCTCTCCCCTTCCTCTCCCCTCCCCTCGCACAATATCCTCAACAGCAGCTGTTTAGCGCGCTTCGCTTGTTTTCATCACTATGGATTGTCTTTGAATATCACTCTAATATTTAAAGTGTCTCTCTCCTGAGATTGTCTCCGGAGATGATGGGACGACCATTTAAGGGCTATTGTACAGAAGGAATGTGCACTTGGCCAGCCTGTATCTAATTTGGAAATTATAGTGATTACGAGCTAAATATAAAAACCCGGGATTTTGAGGCTGTAAGAGGCCTGCAGCGAAGGCTTACTGTATTGTTTGCCAGATGCACACACACACACACACACACACACACACGCGCACACATGCAGGGCATTGCACAAACACAAACGGAGGAAAAAAAGCCGCCTGATGCGCTAAGTGCTGTTGTGTTCTGTCGAGTGCGTGTCAGCCTCTGTCTCGGCTGCGCTCTTGTTCTTCCTCGGTCCGACCGTCTGTCTGTGCAGGGGAAAACATTTGGAGCAGCACCGCTAAAAGCCTGCGAGCGGGGACGCAGCGAGCCTCCTCGGGCTCTTAGTCCACTCTGGACTTTAAATGGAGCCACACACATGATGGCTAACAGATGTTAGCCAGATTACACGCAACGTGGGCCCAACCTCGCGTCAACTGCCACTGTCTGTTCGCCTCCACTCAAACGCTCCAGGTTCGAGTCCTCCCCCCTCTGCTTCTCGCTCAAATCCAGTGGTTAAAGGGTGATCTGCAGGGTCATGGATGCTGTCTAGTAGACCCCTGGTTGCCTGCTCTGAGTGTGTGTGTGTGTGTGTGTGTGTGTGAGGGTTTGTATTGTTGGGAAACGGGGAGCGTGACGAGAGTCTGCTGTGGATATAATTAATAGGCCACATGCGGCTGCACCAAATGTGTCACAGTGAGGGGAAATCAATCGATGGAGTCTGCCGGCGTAAGTGTGTGTGTGTGTGTGTGTGTGTGTGTGGTGGGGGGGGTTAGTTGATGGGAGGCTGGAGGGGGAGGGGCAGGAGAAGAAGGTGGAGTGGGAAAGAGGAGCAGGACCCAAGAGGGGAATGAAAGAAAGGGAGAAAGACGGCGAAGAACCATGGGAAAAAAAGGAAAGACGGAGGAGAGCGGAGCGGTGAGAAAATGTTACAGAGGTAAAGAGGAGGAGGAGGAGGGTTTGAATCTCCCATCTCAGCTGGATAGAAATCACAGCCTTCAGCAATATCCTGCTGAGACATTTGACATGGAAATTCATGACCGTGTCAATATGTGGACATAACGTAGATCTAACACATACATCACAGGAAGCTCCCCAGCTGCATATTTAACAGCTGCTTTTATCCAATCCAACTCGCCGTGAGTCCACATACGTTTTAGTATGGAAGTCACAAGCTAAAATCAAACCATTTCTGCTGTTCCGCCGCAGATATCGCCAATGCTTCGGAACTAATCGCACCGAAATTAGGATACCTAAATGCAGCGGCGTCGATACTTTGGACTCGCCGCCCAAGTAGCGAGATATCCTTCCTTCTCAGGGCCCAAACTCTGCAGTTGGCCTGCTTTTAAAAGAGTGCATATCTAAGTTTGGAGGCAGGGGAGGAAATCAATGGAGATAAGAGTTGGATAGAGAGCTGTGTGTTGAACAGGCTGGCAGCAGACTGAGAGAAGCAGCCTGTCACCAGCTGCAGGGCCCTCTCTGTGTGATAGTGTGTGTGTGTGTGGGACGGGGACACATCTAGGCACACAGTCACTGATAGTGCTGCCAGGCGCCAGACACCCATAGATGAGACAGGGGCCGTTATCGCAGGCTGCTGCTGCTGCTGCTGTTGCCCTTGGAACTTTAAGTCATGTGGGTAGGTATACAAAAAAACACATGTGCATGCACATCCATACCTTGACATGCGTTAAATGCATATCACTTGTATACACAAACACAGAGCTGAACTTCAGTTCCTCCTCTACCTGTAAACTGTCTGTCTGTGAGCGGGGGGACAAATGTACCCACCAGATTATTGAGTGTAATATGCACTCGGCGCCTAAAACCTTTCAGGATGAATAGCTTCTATGTTGATTGTATTTGTAAAGGTTCACCGCAGCAGTCAAGGCGGCGATTTAAATATGAATGTTAAGCTTAAATAAATCCGTATTGAGGATTTTATTATAACCTACTTTAACAAAATAGTGTTTCCCTAAAATAAATTGTTCCAGAAGTGCACCGTTATTGCCGCCCTATTTTATTTCTGCAGCCACTTCATTACCGTTCGTCAGCAAGGTGGTCCGAAAAATCAAAGCTTTTCCTGCCTCCAGTCTTTTTAATTTCCTATTATACTGCCAAATAACATTCTTGATTATGTGACGATACACCATATGTGCTTTTATAATTCTCTGGGCATGCCGTTTTCGTGCCACTTAATAACATTTTATTACAGAGCACCAACATATTTGCACAGATATTTAAATGTCAAATTTAACATATTATAATTCATGTTATGTTGGATGGGTTTTCTGCACCTTGCAGGCATATTCATATATCAAATCTTCACTACAATTTCACAACATGCATTTTGAATTATTTGTGATATTTAATAAGTACATGGACATGAATTGTCTTTATGCTGCAAACAATGTTAAGAAAGGGTTACTTAGTGTAGTTGGACAGGAGTGTACTATAGTGATGAGTCTAAAACAGAAAAAGCTTTGGTAGAAGATGCCTCACTGTCTGCAACATCTCCTCAACATCTCTGTGGTCTGGTCACATGGGGCGAGGCAAGTTTCCCATAACTGTGTCTGTCAGGAGTTGTCCACTGATGGTTAAAGGGCCCTTGGTGTCTGGATTCTTGGATGACAGTTTTCGACCAACACGGCACTCCAGACATCACATGCTGCTTGGAGTATGTCCTACAGTGGCTGAAATTTTACACAAATTCCCAAAACGTGCCTTTGTTTTTACACCTTTTACATCTCGTTAGTGTTTTCCCCACAGAGTAACACCCACAGATTAGCACTTTTTAAAGGTTGCGTCTCTGTTTTATATTATTCTTAGTGGTGTCTGTGTAGCCTTAGGTATAACATTTTTGTCCTCCTACATTCACATATTCACGATGCAATCCTATTGCGTTTTTAAACATTTTGCAATATGCTGAGTATTGCAATAAGATATATTGCGATTTATTAAATTTTTTCAACTGCAAATTTTGCAGTTTGTCAACATGTTTTATCTAATAAGATACTCTGTTCATCTCAGACTTTTCATTCACATATCTTGAGGTCAGAGGTCAAGGGACCCCTTTGAAAAAGGCCATGCAAGTTGTTCCTTGCCAAAATTTAGCCTAACTTTGGAGCCTTATTTAACAGGCTAACAAGCAAGTTGACAAGCTAACATGACATGGAAGCCATCGGATTGTTAAGAGGGTACTAAAGGTTTACATGATAGAAGTTGTCTGTCTATCGATACAATATTGCCACGCAAAATATCGCGATACTATGCTCTTTAAATTTTGTCCCGAACCCTAGATTATTGCTCAATCTTGTGTGGCTGAACGGCACTTCTAAGAAGTTGGATGCCGACCGCGTAACTAGATAGAATGCCGGAGTCTCGTTCGTTATCAGAATTAACCAGGCACCACCACCCACAGAATCGAAAAAGAGCTATCAATCTGTCAATCCTTTCCGTGTCCGGGCCGATTGAGATTTCCCGTGTTGAGTCCACTCCTGGTGGTGCCCTTCCGCCAAGTCCTTTAAGTTTCAGCTTTGCAACCACACTCCCCCCAGCAACCCAAAGACTTTAGTTTCCCGGACGCTGCCTGATCTGATAAACCCACACGTGAATTGCAGCATCAATTACTGAAACTGGACAGGCTTGCTGAGCTGGAGGTTTGGTGACTTGGAGAGCAGTCAGTTTATTAAGAGCTTACAGTATTAACCAGCACAGCAAGCTAGGTTTAGAATATAAACTAGATTTCAAAGTTTATATTTTTGAACAAAAATGGTTTAATAAAGACAACTTGGATACAAACTTACATACCGCAAGCATTATAAAATGATTTAGATGAAATGGAAAAGTAAACCTGAACTTTCCAGTATACTATACAACCCTGCCAACCACTGTACACAACAGTAACAAATCAGACGTGAGATTTATTTTACCCCGGTGTAATCCAGTCATGTTTCTTTGCATTGTGGTCCTCCACCTGAACTCTTTATTGGTGACAGCCACTTTAGATCAGGTGGTTGGTGGTTTGTTGGTTTTGGGGAGGTGGAGGGGAGCAAAGGAGCTGTCATTTGGTCTAAGGAGCACACACCCCAGACCCGGTGCTGCCTGGTATCTGTAACACCCCCTCACTGCCTCCCCCTAGTAAACAGTCCATTAGCGTAGTGCTCCAAGGTAAACATATTTACTGGCTGGTGACGGCTTGCCAGTGTGGCTCCTCAGGCCCCGTGGCAGAGGGGATTTCATTAGGCAGAGGGCAGGGGGAGAACGGAGGAAATTAATGTGCCATTCAAGATGATTTCTTTGTTTCCCATCAACATGATCACAGACAGGCCGCAGGGAAGAGATGATTTACGCACACAAAGGGAAGAGACAGGGAGAGAGAGGCAGAGTAAGAGGGAGGGAGAGAAAATATCACAAAAGGCTCCCAGTGCGTGAAATGTCTTCCTTTTGGTGAAAATGCTCTTGTCATGATTTTTGTTATGGCTTGAAGTGCTGGAATTGTTTTCAATCAGAAAAGCTTTCTTGTTTGTCATTAAGGATTGGAAATGGAAGTATTTCTGAGCAAAAACACCAACAGGCACAACAATGTAATGCAATTTTTTCCGCACTATCTACACACAGTAATCCAACCAATGCGGTGATGTCCTGCAGCTTCGTTAACAACCACAATAGCTGTGTTTTTTTTTCATACAGTACTACCTGGAGGATATTATTCTGTGGCCTGTCTCGTTTATTAATAACTGTGGTTCACCAATTAATTATCTGAGAAGTACATACAGCTGATGGCAGAACATTGGGTTGTTGGAAAATAGTTTGTTCTGTAGTGTCACGGCTGTATTGTTTGTCCACAGAAGCAAAACTGTACTTAAATCTGGAGCTAACAAACTTTTCTTGGGTGTTATTTTGTTGACATGAACAAAATATTACCATCAAATTGGCCACACAAAACAGCATTTCTTTTATAGGTACAGTATGTTTAAAGGTGCAATGTGTAAGATATGGATGGAATTTAAACTAACTAACATCAACAAAATGTGAAGAGGTTTCAGTGTTGATGTCATGTCAAAGACGTCTATGTATTGTGTTGCAAAGATATCTACTGAAATGAGCATGCTAACTGACGATAGCTTTCTCTAACACCACTTGTTCCTCAAGAGGCTATACTGTAGTCTGCGCTGAAGAAGTAGAGCTGCCCCGAGGGTTTGTCAATAATACATTCATGGTCCGTGTACGTTTTATAGTTTGTTTATTGGATTAAATTCAAAGTGGCAGAAACAAGAAAACGACTCGCACCCTCGCCTCGTCCTCACCGCCGCCAGGAGGCTGCTTTGCCGGGAGTACAGCGTGGGGCGGCTCCGGAAGATGGAATTAGCATCCGTTAGCAGTTAGCTCAAATTCAGCCAAAGCAAACCCCAGCACGGAGGCTCTGATCCCGGGGGAATGCTACCCCGACCTCCCCTGTCTGTGACTCCCGGCGCTGGGAATTTTGCCCGCCAAATCCAAGCCGCCAACAGAAGCTCGCTCCCCTCCTGGTGAAGCAGTCCTCTGTCGGCGGGGAGGACGAAACAAAAACACAAGTTGTTTCCTTGTCTCTGTCACCCTGGACCCAAGCCAATAAACAAACTATCAAAATGTAACTTTACACGGACCGTACAGGCCCCGGTTAGTGGCACAGTAAACACAGATGGCTAACGTAAATGATAGGACGACGCCACACGTAAAGATTATAAAATAGCTCTCTAATTTTGCGTATTCTTGTCCTGCTGTTAGTTAGTTTTGGGCTTTTCTTATATAACTTATGACTGCAAATTTAGATTGTATGGACCCAGTAGTAAAGGTTAAACGCTGACCCCTATTTCTTTGGAGCAGGTGGCTCGGTATTACACGTTGCACCTTTAACAAATGTACAAAGGATTTTTTACTTAAAGAAGATCAGTGCTTCAAAGTAATTTTAATATGTACATTAAGCTAGATTTGAAATTGAAAAATCCTGAACCGCAGCGTTTATACAAGTGGTGTCGTGCTGCAGTAAATTAACATTTTTATTTTTTATATTGTTTGAGTTGAAATGAGTGAAACATAATAAGGGAAGGTCCTGGTCAAAAGTAGGCGGTTTGGACTTTAATGAACACAGAAAGTGACTCAGAAATACTGGATCCTCGCCTGTCTTTAGTTGGAGAGGAGTATTCTTCAAAATGAGTAAGCTCCAACCACAAAGACATGGAAACCTGGTATTCTTAGAAAATGAAGCACAAAACACCCCAAAATGCATGTTGCCATTTTTATGTACACCTACTTGTTTGTTTAAGTACTTATTAATATTGCTTTCCATAGTTTTGTTTTTTACAGATTCTAGAAAGTAAAAGCAAGTCTTTTTAAAGAACCATATTTCTATGATCAGACTGAGCTGTGACTGCATTGTCGGTACAACTCGAGTTGCCATTGTCGCTATGGTTGTCACCTATTATGTCTCTGGTTTCCATGGATGGGGTTTTGGTTGACAGCTGGAGCTGGAAAGCATCCAGTGTGGTGGCCTCTGCTTTTTTGCTGATGATGTAGTCCTCTTGGGTCATCTACATGAATGGGGTGAGGATCTCATACCTATATCTGCGATGACCTTAGAGTATAACCAATGACCCTTTTCTTTGAAAGGATCCAGGAGAGGTGGTTCAGGCATCTAATTACTGCAGGATGTCACCAGGATACCTCATGCTTTTTGTGCACATTAGACAATATGCCTGGAGAACATGTAGGAGAATAATGCTAATGGGGTTACTGTGCTTTGTCCCTTTGCTGGTAAACACAGAACTGGACAAGAAGCTGTAAATGGATGGATGAATGAATTAGATTTGGCCACATTAACATTCATTGGGATACTTTCTGTCATTTGTTTTCTAAATCCAGTAGTGTTTTGCCTGCTATTTTGCTTTAGGAATACTTTTTTGACGACCTCCAAAGTCATTCCTTTCTGTTCAGTTTATGTTATATATATCTTTTAACTACGTCTTGTTTTTCTTGTAATTTTTGTTTGAAGTCTTGTCACGATACTGAAATTTCTAACTTCGATATGACCATCGATATTCAATACCATTTTCGATGCCACGGGGAAAAATTGAGGCAACATTGAGGGCATAAAATTTGTATTTTAATAAAAGATAAATAGCGGTGTGTGTCAACTCGCTGTTGGAGAGAAGAGAGAGTTGAAAGCACAGCAGGTACCCTGTGTTGATACTGCGTGAAATGAGTATTGTTTCAAATATTTAATATATTTTTTGGCAACACTAGCATCAAATTGAATGGTACAGGGGGAAAACAACCCACATGGTACATGTCTGACGTACTACGCAGCAATGATTATAGATAAGAGAAAGGGGTAAACTATAATAGGTAAAGACTCTTCTTTTTCACTATAATTAACTTCATTAACATTCAGCAACATCTTTTTTAAGAATTGCTTTGTTTAATTGTTTACCCTTACCAGTACTTTTTCAGAGGCTCATATCTAGTACATTTAAGCATATAGAGTGCTGCAGGGATGACAGGTTTTTGTAGGCCAACCAGTAAGTTAGCATCGCCCTGGTTCTCTCAAACAAAAAGCCAATGGGATTTTTCCATTGGGTTTTGAATTATTGCAGAAAATAAGCTCCGTGGCAAATAAACGTATATGATACTTGCACGTTTTGGTTCAGCAAGATGAAGATATAGATGAACTACACAACGGTCGCATGAGGCGGACGAGTCGGTGTGATGACGTTCAGTAGTCTCATTTAGCCACTTGTTAGTAACCACCTTTTTTAGGACATATAAAAGCGTCAAAAGGTTCAAATCTCTTCAGCTTGTGTTAACCACAGACCTTATTTCAGGCATCTAACTAAAAACCCATTCAAAAAAACCCATTGACTTCCAGACGAGGGAACTGGAACTCATTTCCGGGTTTTAGGACTCATTCCTGCACCACTCTATCGCCGTTTTGATTACTTCCTTCTTTTGTCATCGTAAAGATGGAGACTTAATGTCACCTGGATGCATAATGTTCTGTAAAAACAGTTGCTGCGGATATGTGAGTATGTGTGACGATGTACATCTATGAGCTATAGCCGAACATGTATTCCTCGCTCTCTTTTCTCTCTCCCTCCCGTTCGGTTTCTCTCCTTCCATTCAGGTCATACTCAGGGTTGTATGACACCTGTGAGCGATGTGCTGGGTGACATGAGCTGCATATAAATGACCGTAGAAGAAAAACATGCCCCTTTTTTATTTACACACACAAACACAGTGTATTTTCAGGTGCCCATCTCACTGTGCTAGGAGGCAGTTAAATGTAGTTGGTGACCTTAGACTGTGGAGCAGGTGTTTAGGGTCTGATAACATCATGACAGAGAGTACAGGTGTGACTGCATACAGACAGGAAGGACACACAAATAGACACACGGCACAGACACCTATTGTATGCCTTATTGGATGGCACGGCTCTTTGTTCACTGACCAAAAGACAGCAACGTCACGCCACCGCGGGGGGATTATTCTCACGTTTGGATACAATGTGCATACAGCTGTGACTGAATACAATCTATTTAAAATAAAAAAAAACTAGCATGGATGTGTTCTACCCTGTGCCGCCCACTCAATATAAGCCTTTACACAAACATGCATCTGTTCAATACAAACAATGCAGACATAATTAATTAGTGATTAGTTGGATGTTGTGTTTACTTCCTGTGAAATCCAAACCATTTACATTTACATGTCACTTTGGCAAATAATTATTTATGTGTATTTGTAAGTTTTTTTATGTGGCAGATCTTTTGTTGACGCAGTCGAAAGTGCATCTCGTTCCCCTTTAGCAGCATCTGTGTGCATCTGTGTGCAGTGGACATGCATATTTAAGAGCCTAAAGGTAAATGTCAGCTTTCACTGGGGTCCACGGGGAGACTTGTCCTCTGCACCATCATGTGGAGAGAAGCAGTACAGCAGTGACTTCATTGACATTCCTCCCATAAAGGCAGCGGCCTTCTGAAAGTAATCCTTCTTTACTGAGACGTGGGTAGGAAGCGGACACAGTGTAAAGCTGATCGATTTGATCCCAACCAGGAAATTGTACATGTGCTTCCAGAGCTATGAAGTTTGTCCGCTGTGTTGCCATCCAATCCCGTACTCATACCCCGAGGATGAATGCATAAACTGTATATGCGTAGCATCAAACCGTGAAGAGATGTTTATAAATTCAAACTATAACGTAAAGTGCAGGATTTCTTTTTTTCTTTTTTTTGAGAAGTCCTAGCCTGCGGGGTGATTCTTTGTTGATATCCAGCGAGGCCCAAGGTACAGCCTTGATAAGGACTGATATACAGACAGAGAATGTTTTGTCTCTCCAGTTCTCATTGAGCATGACAGAGAGGATTTCAGAGAGACTGCACTGCCAGATGGGAGATTGTTCCTTCATGGGTATTGTCTGCGAAACGCCTCGGAATATGTCAGCTTTATCTGCGTTAAAACATACCAAACATTTTTGCATGCGATACTGTGGTACCGAAGCTATAGCCTCTCCCATCTGTGCCGTTGCAAACTGTATCTCGGTCCTGCAGCATCCAGCACGCGAGGCAGAAAATAACTCCGCTGATCTGAGGAGGAGGCTGCCGCTGCCAAATTTGTGATACGTAAATGTGTGAAATATTGTGATATTGAGACATGGTTCCAGATAGATTATGTTGTATCAGTGAGCTGTGTTTTATCCCTCTCCCCGCTGCTCTCTCCTGCTCGCTCTCTCCCTCTCTCCGTCCCTCTATCTCATTCACACACACATTGACACACATAATGCTCTATCATTTCCCTCATCCCGTGCAAGAGGTGTGAAAGGCAAATATATGCTCTCCTTCACTGTGGACATAATACCGAGGTCATGAATGGAATGTTAATGAATGTTTTACCGCATACCTCTATCAGCGGACACACACATGCGCGCATACAGGATCACACTCGCACACCAGGATTTGCCGAGCGAGTACCAATTTAGCCAAAACCATAACAATACACTATTTCAAATCTGCATTCCTGCGCGAGCGAGTGGGTGTTTTTTTTTTTTTTTTCAGACCACGGCAGCTTGTTTTGACTTGTATGCCGAGCTGCAAGAATGTGAAAAAGAATGAGAAAACAAAATTAAACTGGCCGGCTAGGTGAAGAATTTCAGCCGTATAGCCAAGCGGGTCCGTTTCTGAATGTGACCCGTGAGCTTCAAATCCGTGTCACATTGTGAACTGCAGCAGAGGAAACAAAGGGGACAGAGGGTGTGGGAAGGAGAGGCCGCGGATCGCAGATCACTAGGCTGTGTTTGAGTATCTTATCGGGGCTGTCGCCAGCTCAACCTGGCTCCATTGACTTTGTGTGGGGATTAGAAAGGCCCACAGCTTCTGATTATTTGGGTGAGTGAGCGGTTCTGTGTAAACAAACATTGTGGCCGGGATTGTTCCAGTCACAACACGGCTGGTTGGCCCCTGACAAACCCCACACACACACACACATGTGGAGAGTACACACACTGTGGTGCATCATGCTCCTCCTGGTGTGTCCTGATGGGTTTGGGTTGCTGTTTTATTCACCTTTTATGGATATCAGTCGTGCTTTCTCATTGATATTCAGGGATTCTCAATTTAAAATCAGGAAAGAGATGGATGCCAGCTCCTTCGCTTCAGACCTTTTCAACCTGAAACATAAACAGTGTACCTCTGGATATTAAAGGGCGGCTCCATCTGCGATCTGTTCTGTATTTTTCAAATGGAAACGACCACTCAGCCGTTGCAAAAAGCAGTGATGTAGGTTACAAAACTAAGCTAATGGAAGCTAATAAATAGGGTTATGAATAATGTGAACACTAGCACTAGCTGAGTCAAAGTTAGCTGTTCTAAGTTTGGAAACAACTGAAAGGGTTAGTAGTCCACCTTATCAGCCCACCTTAAGAGAGCTTGTGGCTAACTTCCGGGCTAACCCTTTCAGTAAACAGACTGTGGCAAGCAAGACACTGGAACTTGGCTTGTATGTGTCTGCTACACTCATAGCTATACTTCTTCATACTCACCGTCTCTCTGTCTGTACCGTAAACACAACACTCAATACATAATTCCCTGATGCTTATGCCAGGCGGGGAGTCAATTCAGGCCTGGTGGGCCACCAGTCTTGCTATACACTGCCGGAAACCCTGGTATGTATACTCCCGCATTCTGCGAGGTAAAATTATTTCTTTTGCGAATGTAGTCTGGTGGCTTTGAAGAGAAAAGCTTCAGTTCCCCGTCGGAAAGGGCTGTCTGACGGCGAGGTAAAGCAGCTGTAGACGGGAGCAGCAGAAAAACGTATTTTAGCCACCTCAAAAAAAATCAATATCAGTTTAAGTGTACGTTATATTTAGAATATTTTCAGAGCTTTACCTCGCCGTCAGACAGCCCTTTCCAACGGGGAACGGAAGGCGTTATATTGCGGTCTTCAAAGCTACCAGACTCCATTCGCAAAAACATCATTTTACCACACAGAACACGGGAGTTGCTGGTCTTCCACTGCATTTAGTGTGTTTGTGTTATTGTTTGACACAGTTACTGTATGTAACGTTAATATACTGAATATAAGGATGTATGTACAGTATACTGTAAATGTAGCAGCACCATCATGCTGAAACCTACGTCAGGTCAAGTGAGAAAAAGTTTTCAGAAGGGCTTGAGAAAATAGCATTTTGATGCTAAAACATGCATACTTTGACCAACATTTTAATAATTTGATTTGAATACATATGCAGCACCACTGGGAAGTGACAGAATAATATAAAAAACAGCCCTTTAAGTTTGTATTTTAACTATGAGTGGATGTATTGTTCCTTTTCAAAGTGAAACATGCTGAAAGATGGCCAACCAGACTGAAGCTACTGTAACCAAAAAACTGTTGGCATCTGTACACTTGTTAAAGCCAGGACGAGTCAAGCGGAAGCATATTGGGGGTGAACGGAGTCTAGCAACTATAAGGAAAAAAAAGATTATTTTATCAACAGCACAATAACATTATGCCAAGCAGATGGGATACAGTGCAAGAAGAAAAACTTTGAAGAACATGTATTTAGAAACACAAACCCTCAGTGAGCCTCTTGCATTATTTTTACCTCAACCTTTTACTGTGTATGTTGTTTTTTAGTTTTTTTTTTATAAAAAGGTATAGTGAGAAGCGCCCGTGAAGGGGCTGTGAAGTCGGCTGCATCTCCAGATATCCATTCCAGATGCTGGCTAGACTTGGTGGAGCCAAGGCCCGCCGTACTGGGGGCTGGATTTAGTTGTCTTTTCCTCCAGGTGTGATGCCTCATGCTGATTCCCCCACATGTTCCATGGGTCTTATCCAAACACGCCGGGGCCGGTGACAGCGCCGGTAGGCCTGCCCGCCTTCCTCTCTCTCTCTCTCTCTCTCTCTCTCTGCCTCCCCTGGTGGCCCACCCACCCACACTGCAGCAACCAGCCAGTCCTCTTCTCCTTACCTGTCATCAGAGTCGCTGCCCTGAAAAGCCTGCCAACCCAAGAAACCTCTTTTTATTTCACGCTTTCCCCCCACACTCCTTCAGACCTCTGTCTCCTTCTAGGTTTGAACCCCTTTGACGTGGGGTTATGTTCACACCGCTGCTCCACAGGCTCTGCTGCAGGCCGGGACAGGCCAGTTGTTGCTCTAGTAACTCAATCGTGCTCGACGGTGATGTAGGACGTATTAAACTTGTCATATTTCAAGCCTGGTCAGTTTTAGGACGATACGCCATCAGGGAGTGTTAGGCGGTTAAAAGTGGAAAAAGAAAACAGAAGCTTTGCTGTTGTTCGACGTCCATTAAAAGTGCGGGTGAACAAAACTCAGTCTTTATCCTACAGTAAACTAGGCTAACTTTAGATCTTTCTCTTTGCAGTTTTACTTAACACCATGACTCAATTCTTCCGTGACAAAACAAATGTTTCCCTTTAATGTACATGGATTCCTCCTACTCTTTTTTTTTTTTTTTTTTTCCAGGGCAGGCACAGAACGATGCAGTGGGGGCAAACATTATTAGTTAGCCCACACAAAATATGTCGTCTCATGGCTCGAGTTGGACGCCTTCCAGCTTTGGCATAACTAAGGATAACATATTTATGGGAACAAGAAACATGTTGGCCTCCGTTTTCCTCTGACAGGCATTTGTCTTGGTTTATTAGTGTTACAACAAATACTGAGCTGATTAATTGTTTCGTTCCACTTGAAGTTTTATATCACTGAAAATATTTTAGAGCTGAAGTCAATTACGGAGTTACAGAATTAATTAGAAGGCAGCCTACATGCTGTTATTTTGAATGATGGAGTCGACAGATTAAACCAAATCTATTTTTCTACAGAAGCCCTGAATTGAAATGAAATAGTTCTGTTTTCTAAATCCATTAATCCATCCAGTTCCCTCCAAGGCTCTATAATATTAAGAAACCACATTTTGAGTCAGATCACGCAGATATGGGTTACGCTGGTGTGTGTTTGTACATGCGTGTGTGAGCAGTTTCGTGTTGTCATAACTTTGCTGAGATACTTTGAAACTCCCCACGAGCCAAAGCAATGTAAATGATTTCCTGATGTTTAAACCATCATTGCTGTGATTAGACACCCAGGATCAGGATTTCAGCTTATAAAGCTGCCTGGACTGTCCCCAGAGCTCATTACAAAACACACAGACGATGGTAACACTTAACTCTTAGCAAATGTGCAACGATAGAAAGTGACTGTGATGTGATTTTTTATTGTTTTTACAGTATAAGCAGTTCAGTCCTCAAAACTGCATGACAAAACGCGTCGAATACACGACAAGCCTTATGTAAATAACACAGTCATCTGTATCTTATCAAGTCATTTTCTCATCAGGTTTTGTCCAACAGCTCATAATATTGTAATTTCCCTTTGGGGTGATTAATATGTTGTGTCAAACTGAAATGTTTGGCAACTTCAGCGCAAATGTCAGGATGCTTCGGTTTGGTTTGGAAGCTGCGGTTCAGCTTAAACTCTTCATTATTGTCATACTTCTCCTCCCTTTCGTTAGGGTGGCTTAAGGATGTGTTGTTGTTGTTCTGCTGCACAGCGAGGTAATAATGTTTCAAATAACAATTTTCTAAGCTTGAATGAAATCTGATTAACTCGAGAAAAAAGGCTGATTGATAATTACACGGACTGATTATCTTTTTTGTAGGTTCTTTTTTTTAACATATTTACCTGTGATGAAAATTCCAATCTCTGAAACATAGACTGTATATAAGAAGTGGACGTAGTCACCGTGACATCACCCATTGGTTTGTGGACTGCCGTTTTGAAGCCTCGAGTTCGGCAATTTGGTTTTTGGCCATCGTCATCTTGTTTTTTCGCAACCAGAAGTGATATGAGAGGGTGGAGCTAAGTACAACCGAATGCTGAATAAGACATTTCTAGGCGACCTAAATAATTAACTTTCATGAACTGAAAACACACTGAAAGGGTTAAAGGTGTAAGGCCAAAACACGGACAACTCTGAGAACGGACAACGCCGTGGTAGCGACCTGTCAATCACAAGATAGGCACGCCCTTAAGCATACTCTGCTTTATGGTCTATCTGACTCTAAATGGGACCATAATTTGCTAAATGAACATCATGCTGTATTGAAGAAGACTAGAAACCAGTGATTGAGACCATAAACTCATGTTTACAATGTTTACTGAGGTAATAAATCAAGTGAGAAGTAGGCTCATTTTCTCATAGACTTCTATACAATCAGACTTATTTTAGCAACCAGAGGAGTCGCCCCCTGCTGCAGGTTTAAGATACTTTGGCTTCACTTTTCGGACCCCGGAGTTGCCCACTGCTCTGAAGTTGCCAGTCAAATTCTGAGCGAAGCAAAGTTACGCTTCCATCTCTGCTCATCAATGGGAACCAACAATTCCCCGCTGCTAGTTCCAGGTGAGGCGTCGCTAGCGGTGGCTCAGGAACCCCTGATCCACTGAATGTCTCGTGACATCATTGCCAGTCATCCATTTCGTCTCATCTGCTCCAGCTGGAGCTGCATGTTGGACCTCGGTGAGGCCCCAGTGCTGGTATTAATTTCTTGGGCCTGTTGGCGTCCATCCCCTGGCAACGCAGCGCCAGCCCCAGTCTCAGCCTTCAGCCCTCAGCCCCAGCTCTGGTTCCATCTCCATGTAGGAGTGTTACTGGAAAGCTGGCCAGTGGGATCTGGCTCTGATAATCATTTCAGGCTAGACCTGCCAGCATCTGTAGCAAAGCTTGCAGGAGATGGGCTATTAGAATTCAGAGAGGACAGACGTGAAAAGAAAAGTAATAAAAAAAAAGAGCACACGTCCTGGAATCATACATCATCTTCAGAACATTTTGAAAAAAACTTTTTTCTACAATATGGCTTTATAGCTTAAAACCGATATGGTCATGCTTTTGCGGAATCTCGGTGCGGTTTCCAAGATTTTGAGCAATTTATATTTGTAAAGGGCTGTTTCCAATTGCAAACTGAAGGAATGGCTGAATAATGAAGTGGAACCTTTTAGGGTTTCTACAGGAGATAAGGCACTACAGTTCACAAGTCGTTTTATGTTTAATGCAGTCGCCACTGAAGCACTGTAAACTTATACACCGAAGAACACTTTCGGATAAATAAAAACACATTTGATGACCCGTACGCGGTGTTCAAATGTTGGAATGAAGCCTATGTGCTGCAGCCACTTTTGGATTATGTTACAATAAGACATGGAATCCAGGCAGAACTGTGTGTGGAGGTTTATTCCTTTCAAACAAGCCAAGCTAATGAAAAACAAACTTGAACGTTTGTGTTTCTATGTGGTCAGCAAGCAGTCAGGTTTTCATTTTTCACTTAAAGGGGATATTTTTCTAGTTGCTGTTCTTTTCGTGAACCAGTTTAGGGTTCGTCTCTGTCTCACTCTGTCTCCCGCTACTGACAACAGGCATGTCCGTACTTACTGCGTCTGCTGCTAATGATTCGGTATGCGTGTGTTTATGATTACAAGTGTATGTTACTTGTGATTCTGTGTCTGTGTGAGTCGAGGTGGTCAGAATATTCCCAGTGGATCTGGTGCAGCCAGTCCACGGATTCCAGTGGCTTCATGGGATGCCGCACAGTTTGGTGGGCTATTAGTGAATGTTTAACGTTGAGTCAACATGAGGGAATACTGTACCTTCCCTCGCTTTATGAGACCAAGATGCAGAATGATTAGACCTCATCTCAGACAATCATTATAACTAGGCGTACTTGGATTGGAAAATCTTTTTCTTTTTTTTCCTCTTCGTCTCCTTCTTCTTTTCAAATGAACATTTCATGGGTGGCTGAGTTCTACTATTTTCTCAGCTAGATGTGTTGGCTCATCTAAACATCGACGTCCACTGGGTTTTGGTTTTTGGATAATTTAGCAATTACAAGTATTTCATTATTTTCACATGGAAAAGAGGAAAATGAATCCTGTCAATATTGCAGAAAAAAATATGACGAATCAATGACGAGAGACAAATATTTTTTTGATCCCGTTAGAATTGCGCCATGAAACACACATATGATGTTTGTCAGTTAAGAAGATAATTTTGCAAGTCAAGAAGTGTCGCAGTTTTTTGTAAAACTGTTAAAGTAAAAGACTGAAAATTCATAATTAGAAAGACTACACACACAAAAGTCATGTACGTGACGTCTCTCTCGCTAAAGCTATGATGCCTGTGTGTTTCGTACTGGGATGTACTCACAGATATGGGTCTCGCTCGCTCTTTCGCTTCCCTGCTGATAAAAAGACCAGGCGTCGGTGGATAAGAATAATAATGGGTAAGATAACATTACATATGTGCGTGGAACATAGCTAAGTTAGCTCAGTTTGGTGACGTATATTGTGCAAGACGAGAGACAGTGCTCAGAGTGGGCCAGTACTCACCGATATGCCATACCGGCATATGCCATTTTACTCTTGACTACTTGGTGTACTGTGACTTTTTCTTGTGTACCTGCTCTTTTCACAAGCTGCCGGTAATCTTTTCTGCCCTCTCCATATCAGGTTCTCCAGCAGATTCATAATCATGGCACGGCTGAGGGGGTATGAGAATGACGCTGCTGTAATTTATCGATACAATAGCCTACGTCCTTTACGTCCTTTTTGTAAAATAATTAGTGAACTGTTTGTCGTACATTTTTTTAGTTAACAAATATAATTAATGAAATATTATTTAAAAGTTTTCTTAATCTTTCAACATTTGATTGACAGAGTATGATATTACAGGGCAAACATTTCCAGAAGAATTAAATAATCAGACGAAGGCTGTGATATGTGTAAATAATAAAATAATTATTATACTTAGTATACTAAGTTTTGTCTTAAAGCTTTTTTGGAGTTATCTATAGCAATAATAATGGTCCTCAATTATGTAAAATTGCGAAAGTAAAAAAGCTTAAAATCTTCTTAGGGAGGACCCCCAAACCCAATATCTCCTAGCATCTAGTATTAACTGTAGGAAGTCAGAAAGTCTCTCTTTATCCTGCTGCATAATATGTAGAAGCATCTGGACTTGGACACTGCTCCTAAAACCTGAATGAATAGCTCACACACCTCAGCTCTGCATGCATACCTGCCTGTCCGGCTGGCTGCAGTTGATTCCAGGCTATAGGCATCCTACAACAGATTAGAGAGATACTATAGGCTACAAATAACACAGGAAAGCACCTTAAGTATTAACACTGACAAACATCATGTATGTAATTCACGGCGCAATTTAAATGGGATCCACCGGAAGGGGAGGGACTTCACCTCTCTATATAATAGCGAAACTCACTTACAGTAGCAGGGCATCTTTTTGCATGCTTCAGTTATAAACCATGCATCACATTCATTCTTTGTTTTATTGAAGCTATCTGTGCATGAACACTTCACCACATGACTTACTGACCTCCACCATGATGCTCGTGAATCTCCTCCTTCCTGGTCTAAGAGCTCCTGAGAGGTTTCTCCAACAAGCTGTTGTCCCTTCTGTAAACACAAGTACTGTAGAATACTCTGTGTGTGTGTGCGTGTGCGTGAGGACGGGGGTTATTCAAAAGCTGTTCCACTTGCATGGCAACGCCTCATTACCCATACTGCCTCCTTCTTTGCCCCGAAGTGGGGTGCGGCTCCCCTCGCTGGGCCCAGTCGTCAAGGTGACCCAACATGCCCCAGGATGGCAGGCAGGCAGACAGGCTTGGGAGAGAGGGGGCTGTTCGCTCTGTCTTTATTGTACTGGGGCCACCGTATGCGAGCTGGTGCACTAGGCCCTGGGTAGTTCCAGACTGCCGCATGCGTCCCGGTGAGCAAGCAGCTGATCTCATTTTTCAACGCACACAGCTGCCCCAACATCAGGCCCAGGTGAAGGTGACCTCCCTTGCCTGTTGGAGTGCCTCTTAAAGTGGTGGGTGCAGCGGATGCTGTGCCAAATCCAAAATACCGTAACTTCTGGTGATGTAACGTCTAGTTGTTTTGATTTCAGGTCAGTTTTATTGAGTGCAGAGGGATTAAGATCAGTATTGAGTAAGTGTGTGTAAGAGTTTTAACATCTACAGTATGCAGGACTTATATAAACCCATATGTGAGCAGACTGCACAGTGTTTGAGCCTCTCTACTCTGCGACAACAGACTGATCAGAAAGCACAAACAAGCCTGTAACTGTATATCTCTCTCCCTTTTATCTCTATCTGTTGTTCCTTCTCCATCCATCCATCCATCCCGTTCCTTCCTCTCATTTGTCTTTCTCCCTCCCTTCCTGTCTCTTCCTGTCACCCCCCCCCTTCATCCCTCCCCCCTCTAACACAGGACAGATTGGGAAGCCGTGATGGCGGCACAGAAGTTGAGGGAGAAGCTATTTATCCCAGACGGATCAGGAGGTGTGTGACGGAGGTGTGGACGGTTGCTGCAGGTCAGTGACGTTGGCAGGCGCCAGGCAGGCCGGCCCACATGGCTCGGGGACTGTGGGACTACAGACAGATGGCACCTGGTGGGTGACAAACAATTAACAAACCAACAAGAATAGCTGGATCGGCAGTATACCCACAAGCACAGGAGATAGCAAGAGAGCGGGTGCATCTGTGCTCTGAACACTTTCACTCTTTACTTTTCCTCTTCCCCGAGTCTTGTTTTGTATAACAGTTGCAATTTACCCATGTGTCTTTTTCACAAAAACACTCTCGTCGTCGTGTCGCTATAGAACAGTCTAAATAAAGCGGTGTTGAACATATGCAGCCAGCATATGTTTCTGTTTATTTCAGTGCAGTTTTGAGAGAGGCAGTGGGTAATTTAAATGTACAATACAGTGAAATAACATATTTGATATCTACTTAAGCAAAAGTTATAAACAATCATATAAAGTTTCGTGCAGCGAAAGCATTACCTGGCATCGTCGTGCTGCGTGTGTTTTTCTAAAAAATTCATGCTGGAAATTGATTCAGTGTGTTTGTTGAAAAGAGAGCATGGTGGCCGATGGTATTTCACCGCCTAACTACATCCAAATGTCATCGTGATAGGGTGTTTCTACACTCCACTCCCACTTACTGTACAGTGAAGATGTCCTCTGTTGGTCATAAACAAGAACATTTGCAATGTTGTTAGTAGTAGTAGTATCTCCTTCAAGAGTGTGGAGAGAAGGATTATTATTCATACCTAACCGTGTGTAAGTAAACGGCTGTCATCTGGTAGAATTATTGGTTTGGACTGGCATTGGTCCTAGTGTGTGTGTGTGTGTGTGTGCGTGAACACATCTGGAGTCTAGACTCTGTGGCTCTGTGGGCAGGATCCTATCTACGAGCAGCATCGGGTCCGGAGACCGGCCATGTTGACATAGGTGGCACACACATACCGGCATCTGTTTCAACAGTCACTACTCTCACCAAATACACACATACACACACACACTGCCGGACACTTTTATCCTCCACTGAGGGATGGATAGGGGAGGAGGGGATGGAGAAGGGAGACACAGTGGAGGTGGAGGGGAGGGGGGAGGCAGGGCCTGCTGAACCCGCAGAGGTCCCTGGTAACCGAAAGCAAATGCAACTTCTCAGAATCAGCACTGTAAATCCTCCAATCCCCCCTTTTTCACTGCTGCGTCAGGATATTGAGACATGGAGGGGAGGACAGCGTGTGTATGTGTGTGTGTGTGTGTGTGTTTGTCTTCCTCCTCCATGCTAGTTGTGTGTGTATTTTTGTTCGTATGAGTGTGTGTATATGCGTAGCAGACAACATATAATGAATTTCCTCTTGAGGAGTTATGGTTAATCATGAAAATGGCCCCACAGAAGTCTTGGGGGCGAAGTCGCTCTCTCTGTTTGTGTGTGTGTGCGCGTGTGCATGTGCATGTGCATGTGTGTGTGTGTGTGTGTGTGTGTGTGTGAGAGAGAGAGAATGCCAGTGGGCTGCATTGCAGGGTGTATGCTGAAGGAGCCTTTAGCACTTCCAGATCAGGGAGTTTTATTAGCCCGTATCAGAGCGCTGCCACTTTTGATTTACATCTGTGTGATGTCAAAACACACATGCACACATATAAATGCATAAACATCTATTCATAAATTCAGTTTAATGTGCACACTTACACAAATAGTATAAGAGAGTAGGACAGAAACACTGCAGCGGGTCAACAGGGAAGACGGATGGACAGAGACAAAAGAGATATTACTCTTAGATGTATACGACAGACTTAAGTGATGGAGAGCCAGTCGAAATGATCACTGCAATACTCTGCGGCCAGTTTACATAATGGCTTGACGTATTAATGGGATAAACACAACGATAAATCTCGGTCAGAGAATGACATGCAAAGAATGCCGGAGCAATAGGCTTTTCACAGCAGGAAAATAAACACTGATAAGACTGTGGGAATAATCATGAAGAGGTACGACACTGGGTGCATGTGGCCGTGCGCGCACGTACACAGAATAAACACAGAGGGGTTAACAGCAGCACCTACAGTGCAGCAGCTTCATTAAATACAAACTACTCAGGAGAAAGACGGAGAGCAGTTCATATTGAATATATGCGTCTATTTCAGTAGCGGACGCAGTAGAAGTGTCCATTTTCATGCTAACTCTATTCCTAAACCGTCTAATAAATGGAATGTCTAATGGCAAGAATTAAATCAATGAAAATGAATGAGCTTCTGGAAAGTAAAACAAAAAAAAAAAATCAATTTTCATATAGGGCTGAATGTGCTCAGCTCCAGTGTTTCTACCGCGTCAAAATGTCGACGAAAACAAAGGGCCTCTCTCCAAATAGAGATCCGCTAATAGAATCTCGGAGATAAATTTTCCTGTCACCTTCTCTACCTCCAAAGAGCCTCGTGGTCGATAAGGGAGAAAGATTGGGTTGAAAATTGATTTTCCAGAATAATTGCTATTCTCTTCGTCAGGGGGACTCAAGTGTCTCCAAGGCGTTTTCCTATTACAGCCGCTGGCTCTCCAATTTACCTGCCCTGAGAAAATACATGAAAGGCCACAGCCTTTGGCCTCTGCAATCATCAAGGTTGCGAAGCATCCAGCAGATGAGATTTATGGTGAGTTCGGCGATTGGCCGGTGGTATACGGTTGATTGTTAGCGTTTGACCTTTGCGACACAAAAACCTGAAACATAAATGACACATTAACTTTTTAGCGCCCGTAGAAACCATGCCGAACATATTTATTTTACGGGTTGAGGTTGTGCGGTGTGCCTTCTCTCCTCGTATTAATGCGACAGATATTGACACAAACCCACTCCTGTTGTCGACAGCAGCCTGTCGTTATGTGTCATCGCCACTTTGATCTCCCGTGCTCCTCCAAGCAGCAGCGAACAGGTCATTTGTACGGAAGGTGATTAGTGGACAGATCTTTACTGAGTCAGATCTAATTCCCCCATAGCTTAGCCGGGAACCTAGTCCGGCCCTCCTGTGGCTGATCCCGTCCCTTTGCACCATCCAGCTAACAATAACAAACAGCCATTTATCTAAAAATAACAGCGTGGCACTGGAGCCAGTGATGTGCACAGCCTGAACCACACACATGGTGGGCACAAAAGACATTTGGAAGCATTTCAAAGTCCAGTTGAAGACTGCCAGACACCCTCAAAAGTGAAAACATTGCTTGTAAAATCGCTCGAGATAAAACTAAAAGTAGAATCACTCACGCTTTTATTTAAACGTTTGACATGGACTCGACCAAACATTCTATCTTACCAGTGCAAACAGCAAAAGCAGTGTGTATGTAATGCATGCCGGCTGAGCTGTGCTTCATTATTAGAGATGTGTAGTGTGTTGCATCGTACCGCATCATGGCGTGGAACAGAGGGAGTGATTCTCTAGCCCTGTCCTCCTGCATATCATACTCAGCTGCCATCTGAAGCCTCCTCGCCTTGCTCCAGCGTACAAAACCCTATTGTGGTTTCCCCGAGATAAGCAGAGAAGGGTGAGAGACTTCTCTGGAGGCGCCAGGCCTATCTCCTCTATCTCCTCCAGGGAACATGCCGGCATTCCCAAAGACACTGGTGCTAAGAGCCTCGTTGCCCCTTGCTGCCCACCTCTCGCACACACACACAGGAGAAGGAGACGTGGAGATTTATGTCATGGTAACCCAATCCCTTCCCCTGCTGAACTCCCCGTCTCCCCTGACTGCCTGTGGGAGCGAGGGAGAGTTTAAGATTGGAGGGCTGCTGATGTTTTTGCAGAGCAGAGGTGGGCCGAGACAGACACAATGTTCTCTTTCTGTTGTTTCAATCTGTTACATTAGGGCCGCAGTGATTTGTATGTGTCCTCATAGTGTCTTTCTATGTATTTATGTGCGTGCATCAGTGTTTGATATCTGATACCAGTGGCCTTGCTTTATTTGGGACTGAGTGGGATTGACTCCCACGGATGGCTCTGAGAAGAGATGTGACGCTCAGAGATAGCAAAAAAAGGGAGGAGGTCGGGTAAACACATACACGCGTAGACACAGCTCACGTGCTAACACATTTCAAGCCAATATTCACACAGTTACATTTTTAGGATGCCTTCCTAATGCTCTTTTAACATTTTTAACATTCGCCAGATTTTCACTTTCATCACAGAGAGCGACTGGAAGAAACTGCGAAAAAAGTTGAGACTTTGCAAACTAAACAGATGCTGAGAGCGAAGCTGTAAAGCCAACAGGAAGATTGCACTACTTCCTCCTATCCATACCTATTAGAATTCAAAGAGTCAACAATGTAGTGTAGGTGTGCATAATGAATGAAACACAGAATGTGACATCTCCTTGAATTCATAGGTTTAATATTTCATGGTTCGGAGGCACACCTGAGAGATGAACATATGACTGAATCAAAACTTAATGTGGAACACGCAATATGCTGAAATTATGAAGTCAGGGGGAGGAGGAGACTGAATTACTGCGGCGAGGATGACAGAGTTGGATCGTAAAACACTGAACTGCAGTCACTTTTTATTTTAAACTTTCTCAAGGATTTAATCCTTCATTGTACCGTGTGTACTGCATGTTTCATATTTGCTTCTGAATCTACCATAACTCGATAACAATACCACACAAATGCGCTCAATCTAATTATTTTTTTTAAGTCTCCGTTTGTGATGTTTCTCACCTGCACAAACTGCAGAGACTCCGTTAAATTAGACTCCACACATTCACTCTCACCTCCGCAGCATCCTCCAAACATGTGTCGAGCTCACCAGGAGTCGGCCTTATGGAGATGCGTGCGTGAGAGCGTGTGCGTGCGCGAGGAGGTCCTTCCTGCATGTGTGTGTTCGGCATGACGTGGCAACCCCCTGCCCTGTTCAAACACGGCGTTGGCTGTGCAGGCAGTCTCGTAGTCAGGCTTGGCTTGCCACTGGTACACGCTGTGCCTGGCACCCTGCGGTGGGGGAAGGAAGGAGCTCAGCGGGGCCAGGCCGCCTCCAACACCTCTCCCACCGAGCCAAAGGCCCCTCTGCTGGGGCTCTGAACACCAGAACAGGCCCAGGGAGAAATGATAATGAGGACCAAGACTGTGTTACACAGGATAACACGTAGGGAAGCCGTCGCAGGTTTCAAACCACACACACACGCACACACACTAAGATGTAAACATGCAAATATAGAAACATATGCGCACAGGCACGCCTGCTCATAATCAGGCTGGCAGGGATGCAAATAATCGAACACACACACAAACTCGTAGTTCAGGAGAAGACCTTGTCACAAATTTGACATTGTGTTGTCGTGGGTCTTTGTTAGAGGTAATGTTTGAGGTCTGGGTTTTCTTTGCACTGCTGGAGATCACTTGGCATTCAGTCTGCATGCCCAGTATTTTGACATCTCTTTCCTTAAGCTGGGCATACACTGTACCATTTCAGCCCGTTTCTGGCCTGAATTTTGAGCTGTACGTGTCATTTTAGAGTCGGACTGAATTTCAGCTTCGTCGGGCATTGTTTGCCGTGCAGTGTACAGGAGGGACCGATTAACTCCTCCCGAACCGGCTGTCGGATGGTCGGGACATATCAGAAATTTTGATTGGCCGTCCACAGTCGTGGCTGACAATCGGGCCGTACGGTGTGAGCACACAAATCGTGAGCTCTGGCTTTACATCGCAAATGATCGACTCGTACAGTAAGAGTAGCAACAACATTTCTAAAATCATACAGTGTATGCTCAGCTTTAGTTTGACTACGTAACAGTCTGGTTGCTGTCATTAATAACACTCTAAGCAAAGATAGTAGTACTTTGATTCCAAACTAATCACTGCTGGAGTCGGATTTCTCCTTCATGTGACAACAAATGTGACAAAGAG
This sequence comes from Sebastes fasciatus, assembly GCF_043250625.1. Classification (NCBI taxonomy): domain Eukaryota; kingdom Metazoa; phylum Chordata; class Actinopteri; order Perciformes; family Sebastidae; genus Sebastes; species Sebastes fasciatus. The sequence continues at coordinate 12,014,963 of NC_133809.1, forward strand.
ATCTCGAAAAATGTAAAATTGTGCTCTTAAAACATCTCAGCTGCTAATTTCCCATAAAGTTATACCGATATTCTCTCAATACACATCTAATTTGTACTGCATGTGCAAGTTGTTGACTCATGCAAAGTGACAAGGCTGTACCACCTGCAACTTGTCAACAGAATCATGTTTATGTTTGTTTTACACCATGTTGATTTGGCCACATGTTTCCAGTTTATTTATTCTCGTCATAAGAGCAAATATGTCTTTTCTACCGATTCCAGCTTTAGTGGGTAAACATTTTGATAATTTGTGTGCAGGAATTAAGTGGGAACTAACCTTAAATCAGTAATATGTTTGCACAAATTGGTAATATGTTCCACTAAATGCGCTCATTGCTACACCAGATTGAGGAGTGACGGTGATAACTTGCCCCTTTTAGTCACATTACAGTAGATACACAGAAGTCAAATGTCAGCCAGTATGAGGAATCGTGTATGATAAACCTGTAACGATTAATCAGTTTGTTGTCAACTATTAAATTAATCGCAAATTATTTTGATAATCGATTAATCGGTTTGAGTAATTTCTTTAAGAAAAAAAGAGTCAAAATTCTCTGATTCCAGCTTCTTAAATGTGCATATTTTGTGGTTTCTTTACTCCGCTATGAAAGTAAACTGAATATCTTTGAGTTGTGGACAAAACAAGACATTTGAGGACGTCGTCTTCGGCTTTGGGAAACATTTTTCACCATTTTCTAACATTTTTTAGACCAAACAACTAATTAATTAATCGAGAAAATAATCAACAGATTAATCAACAATGAAAATAATTGTTAGTTGCAGCCCCAATGTGTGAGCCAGGTACCAGCCATTGTGTGGCCATTCAGTAACTCAGCACCTCAGACCAAGTTAGGAACTTCCTATATGCTTATCCTTGGCAGGTTTGTGGGTGGCTGGAGTCGATCCCAGCACACACTGGGCGAGAGGCAGGGTACATCCTGAACTGGTTGCCATTCTAACAAAGGGCTACTGTACATGGCGAAGCCAGACTACCTACAGTACAGATGATTTACAGTCGCCAGCCAGCACTTTCAAACCCGGCACCTTTTTTTTAGCTGTGAATGCTAACGAGGCTAACTGCTAAGTGAGCTGCAGTGTCCCCATTAAGTTGAGGGAAATAGTTTTGATCTCGGGTTTAAATCTAGTACTTGTATGCCATGAATTGATAATTTGATGACCTTCTGTGTGGAGTTTGCATCTTCTCCCCGTGTTAGCGTGGGTTTTCCTGTGATAGTCTGGCAACCTGTCCAGGGTGTACCCCGCCTTCACACCAATGTCAGCTGGGATCGGCTCCAACCCCCCCGCGACCCTGAATAGGATAAGCGGTCACAGATAATGGACGAAGAAATGGAATATGTAAGCGATAATATACAGCGAGCCGGTCATTATTGTGAAGATTTAGGACTTTCATCGCCCTGAAAGTGTTTATTTCACAACAATGTCCCATTCGCTGTACATTATCCCGCTTATCACACGGCTACTTAACAAATCAAAAAATGGTCCTCCAGAGTCCGAGATCAGAATTGCGTCCATAGCAACGGTCTGTTATAAAGAAATAACAGACTGTAGAATGCTATAATTGATCAATCAGAATCAAGTATTGCTGTGTAATAAATGTTTGTGAAAAACTTTCATTTGAGGTCACAATGTAATAATTTGAAGTAACACATTAGTCATTTGAAAGCACAAATTATTAATTTGAGCGAACTAATTTGGATTTTACAAGGTATGAGATATTAATTGTTAGGAAACAAATTAGTATTCACTAAATTCATCAAAAACAAATGATCCAAAACTTTCCCCTTGATGTGTGGTTTCTCATACTAAACATGTGGGTATGTTTAATGACCCATCATTTTTTATAGCATACAAGGAGAACAGGAGGTGGTTTCTTCTGGAAACTTTGTTGCAAATACAACTTCAGGTGAAGAAACTGAGAAAGACTCCGTCTGTGTCCGAAATCAGTCACTACTGACTATATAGTGAGTTCTCCACTTTGTAGTGCTGTTCGAATGTAAAGTGAAAATTACTATACCCTATATAGAGGACTCAAAGTATACTACAATGCATCGTGGAAAGCAGTGTATACCGATGGTCCAAATGAGCATACAGTATATACCATCATGTAATGCGCTGAAGGAAAAATGGCAGACGGATGAGAGGAAAGAAAGCAAAGCGATTGAGACTAATCCATGAGTTATGGCATGAAAATAATGTATTTAATGTGAGCAGAGCAGCGCATCACAACACATACGGCCACAAAGTTTGTATTTATTTTAATTTGGGAAAATATGCTTATTGCCCTCACATTAACAACGGCCGTTAATTCTTACCTTTCACAATAAAAGCTCTAGACATATATACTGCATGCTGCATCACTGCTTACCAGGGGAGCTTAAATTCACTCAAAGCATTTAGCTAAGACCCAACTTAACAAAATAGCTTGCAATATGTATTTATCACAAAAATACATGTCGGTATTGAGCCTGTCTGGCACGTTTTAATTGCGCGACAGCAATGACGTAATTAACGGCGCAGAGAAAATGACCCGAGTACTGTCCGAAAGTGTTTTTTCAATTCGCCGATGAGCTCACTATATAGTCCTCTATATAAAACTCCCTGGACCAAACCTGAAAACACAACCAAAAGTGTCAAGTGTCAGCTCAAGTGCTGATAGAATTATGCATCCCCAGCATGTGATCGCAGCACCAGTTGGAAGCGTATGGGTTGTAGATATAAACCATAGCATGCATGTGTGACTGCTTTGCGAGATGTTAAAGATGAGAGGGGATGAAAATTGGATTAAATTGCGTGTGGCAGCTCACTGTAGGGAGGTAATTAGGGACAAACATTGAGACGCAGAGTCTGATCTCTCCTGCTGGAGGTTAAGTGAAATAGGAGCTGTGAGTCCCAGCGTCCCGGTGGCACAGTGATTAGAATTTCCTAATGTGGGGCTAATGGGATGTCAGCCGGGAGCAGAACCCCTACACAGAACCACTCGTAACAACAAGTGGTCAAAGATCAAGCCTGATTAAAGAGATAGAGAAGAGAAACAGGAACACGTTGCCAGTGTTGATGAACAAGTAGACACTTATGGGAGTTATGAATCCTGACTATCAGCTATGTTATCGCACCATTCGGGAATGGGAAGAGGAGAAGTGGGACATTACTGTTTTGAAATGACATGATTGGGATGTGAAAAACAATGCTTGCGTTTCATTTTAGTAACCCACAGCTTGAAAATGCTTTTGCAGAATAATGTTATTTTACTACCGGCTCTTTATACGCAAACTCAAACATGAATGAGTTGCAAATCAGCAGATTTATACAACATTAAGATGAACCGCAAGATAAAAACAATCGTAGACAGATGTCTGATTTGAATGGTATGTTACTACTATTATTGTTATTCTCCCTCCATACCCGTACGGCTCACATACCTGCTCTTTCTCCAGTTCTCTATCTCCTCCTCACCTTGCTTGTTTTCTGTTGTTCACCCACTCCGGCCCCAGCTTACATATTTGATCAAACCCTGGTGAGGATGTGATAGCGTCGCTACTTGCCAGTCGCAGCGGGGCCTGTGGTTGAAATAACAACAATAGCAACGCGACTTGACTGCCAGCCCCTGATGATGAAACGACACGGGGAAACAAAAGCAGCCCCCAGAGCTGCAGATGTTGACGCTGCGAGCTGTTTGTTGTGTGGAGGTGTTTGTGCGGTAGAGGTGGTGTGCTTCTGTGCGAGCATATTAGTGTGTGTGTGTGTGTGTGTGTGTGGGTGCACGAAACACTTGCATGTTTCTGTGTGTGTACTGTATGTCTGTCAGTGTGCATGTGTGTCAGTGCTGTGGCCCTGTGGCTATGAGGAACCCAGCTGGGAGGAAGAGTGAGTGCATTCATCCTGGCTCTCAGGGGCCGGGGGGCCACACAGGTACCCAACGAGGGGATGAAAGGCTGCTCTGCAGATGTCACCCGCTGGGGTTCAGTGGCCTAGCCAGCAAATGTCATGTTTGGCAGCTGGCACACTGCTGCTCTCCCACCAGTTGTTGGCAGAGGCGTCTTTTAAAGGATGCTAGAGTGGGATGCAAGCACCGGGAGCGCCCTAATGGGAGCAACATTAAAGAGAGTTGCTGGCTTCTGTCTGTCATAGAACATTAACCTTGTCCTGTTTCCTGCTTCTCTTGGGCAGCTGACGCATATACTCTCTCTCGCACTCTCTCTCTCTCCCCTTCTCGCTCTTCCCCCAATAACTTGCACACATGTGCACATGGATGCATCTCTGCACACGGGGGTACTCTCCATTAAGCTCTCTATCTGCTTGTTTATCTGTTTAAAGGGCCAGTTCAGCCAAATTACAAAAAAAAAACATCAGTCTTGGTTTAATTTGTCCAGGATTCTGCCTCCACCCCGAAACAATGGAGGTGTTTGTGGCAGCAACGTGTCATGTCTAGAAACTTCCTTTTAAGGCACACCAAGTCCGCATTTTTCGTATGAAATTGTCGCACGTTTAAAGATAATTAAAATCTGACGCTACATCGAAACTTTCGTCCGCATTAAAGTTTTTCCGAACGGGTTTGATTTCTGAATTTTTTCCCATCCGTCTGCGAGCAAAAGAAGGTTGTTTGACCACTCAGAGCCACCGTCCGTTCAAACGTCATCATCCAAAATGGCTTGATAAACATTCACTACGTCTCCCAGCACAAAGCATTTTACAGTGAAGAAATAAAAGAATACAGAGATGAGGTAATTCAAGATAGATTGTGGCAGGTGACTGCCGTACACCTTGGAATCGGGGATGGTCACAAAACAAAGGATGTACGAAAGATTAGTAGTAGTGATTGTGCTCTAGGCAGCTAAATGATAACTTCTTGCTAATATCACACATTCATTAGCCCTATTTTGGACTAGCGTTATCCCTTGCACCCACGTAATTAACTCAGTTTTGTCTGGTGTTGCAAATTTTCGCAACAAATACAATAATAAAACGCATTGGACTCAGTGTGCAAGGTTTCTGTGCATAACGTTTTTTATCGAATGACGGATTTAAAAAAAACGCATACGAAAAATACGGACTTGGTGTGCAAAGACCTTTACTCATATAATTCACAGAGCATGCTATCAACCATTTTCATGAGGACTAAAAAAGTTATTTGAGAATTTTTCTTTTCATTTATTTCTTTTGTAATTTGGGTGAACCAACACTTTAAAGAACTGGCTAAACTGTTACAATGGATTTGTAAGATGCCGAGCTGAAAATATTTTCATCTTGACTCTCACCTTTTCTCTAACATTGTCTTGTCACAGCTTCTGCCTTTCCCTGTTTTGCACAACACATGGCTGTTCAGTGTCAAAGGTCACGCGACTGGCCAGTGGTTTGTGGACCCTCCTGCTGTCCCACAGCTGAGCTCCCCGAGGTTACTTACACACAGAAATATCACCCGCTACGAACAAACTCCACACATCCACATGCACATTGAAAACACAGCTTTTTTTTTTTTTTACCTCTCTACAAGACAACATTTTGTCTGTGTTCTCAGAATAAGATAAAAGTAATAGTATATATAATATGTTTATACAGTACTTCAAATAGGCCTACATGTCAAGCTCTACAGATGTTATCCCCAGTTTCAGCAAATTATTGTATGCCTGTGTTCCAAGTGTGTACAATAGAGCAGGGTGGTGTGTATTTTTTCCTGCTAGTCACACAGTTATTCCATTGGCATTGACAATACTGTTCCAGTTGTTGGCCTTTGTGTTAATGCTCACCAGGGCCTGTACATGAAAATCCAATTTGTGCAAATGCTACAAGAAAGCATTTAAGAAAGGTCAGTTTCTCACTGTAGGATTGCTATTTAACAACACATCAACCCTTCCATAATACCACAAAACACATGGGGAGAAAGCTGACGCTGTTTGTGCTGGTGTGTGTGTGTGAGATCATTTTTTTGATAATTTTCTGTCAAGTCACTAATAAGAAACATACTGTATCTGGAAAGAAGGATGAATCAATGGGTTCACTTACTCATCAAACTACATGTAAGAATAGTCTGACATTTCCATTGACGCTCCACTGGCTTTACTTTCTTTACCCTGCCAGTCTAAAAGAATGGTAACGTTCAAGTAAAGGTTTGGGTTTTACAACATCTGTGAATCATTACTCTGAATTTGACTCCCCCGAATAAAGACAACAGGGGCAAACTATGTCTGTAATGCAATGTCCATCTATTATAATTAGGGCTGTCAATCGATTGAAATATTTAAACGCGATTAATCACTTGATTATCCATAGTTAATCGCGATTAATTGCAAATGAAAAATTGACCTTAAAGGGAGATTTGTCAAGTATTTAATACTCTTATCAACATGTGAGTGGGCAAATATGCTGCTTTATGCAAATATATGTATATATTTATTATTCGAAATCAATTAACAACAAAAAACAATGACAAATATTGTCCAGAATCCTTCACAGGTTTAGCATAAAAAATATGCTCAAATCATAACATGGCAAACTGCAGCCCAACAGGCAACAACAGCTGTCAGTGTGTCAGTGTGCTGACTTGACTATGACTTGCCCCAAACTGCATGTGATTATCATAAAGAGGGCATGTCTGTGAAGGGGAGACTCGTGGGTACCCATAGAACCCATTTTCATTCACATATCTCGAGGTCAGAGGTGAAGGGACCCCTTTGGAAATGGCCATGACAGTTTTTCCTAGCCAAAATTTAGCACAAGTTTGGAACGTTATATAGCCTCCTTTGTGACAAGCTAGTATGACATGGTTGGTACCAATGGATTCCTTAGGTTTTCTAGTTTTATATGATGCCAGTATCATCACGTCTAGCCTGCTACAAGCTAAAAATCGCAAGTTGTGTAAATGCTTTAAAGAAATTAGAGGCGTTAAAACAAATTTGCGTTAACACATTCTTATTACGTTAACTTTGACAGCCCTAGTTGAAACCCAAAATACAAGCAACCTAAAAATGAGCACAATATGTCCCCTTTAAAGGCTTTAGATGTGCTGGTAGACAGATTTTGTTGTCTTTGGCCAGACTAGCTGTTTCTGTTTCTGTTTCTGTTTCTGTTTCCAGTCTTTGTCCTAAGCTAAGCTAACTGGCTGCTGGCAGTAACATCATGTTTACAGTACAGACATGAGAGTGGTATTGATCCTCTCATCTAACTAATAGCAAGAAAGCGAATAAGTGTATTTCCCAAACTGTCAAACTATTCCTCTAAAGGGTTTACCTAATGTTCGGAAATACAGGAGAAAAATGGGTTCATATTCGTTGTTAGGCTAAGTCGAGTAGTAGTAAAAAGGACTGATTGGGCCTTTTAAGAGCCAAGTGTGTTACAACGAGAATCGTTACTCTCAGCTCAAGCTATTCTGCTCTTTGTCTTAAAGGTCCAGTGTGTAGGATCTGGCGGTATCTAGCGATGAGGTGAGGAGATTGCAACCAACTGTAGCCTCTCTCATGTGTCAAGCGTGTTGGAGAGTAGCAGGTCATTTGGAGCAGAGTCAGTGCGTAGAGTGTGTGTACAAGGGAAGTGAGTGGTGAAGCAAGAGAGAGAGAGTGGCGGCGACGGTAGCGAGTTACGTTATCGACTCTGGCCCAAGCAGGAAAAGATAACAGAGTTTGTTTTGTCCCTTCTGGGGTTACTGTAGAAACATGGCAGTGCAACATGACGGACACTGTGGAGAGGACCCGCTCCCTATGTAGATATAAACGTCTCATTCTAAGCGAAACACGATTCTTATTATCAGGTGATTATACACTAAAGACAACATACTTATTAATATTATATTACATTTCTACCAATAGAGCCCCCTAAATGTTACACGCTGGTCCTTTAAGATGTATGCTGACATTCCATACACATATATCTTACATGCGTGTACACATAAACACACACATGCATGCACACACATTACACACACTCACACACACGCGTGCCAAGTGGACAAATCACACCCAGGGGATTTGGATGCATGCAATTAAGATTATGATCAATGACAAGTCAATCATGTGAGCCTGTTCTCCTCTCCCTTCCCCAACTCAGCAATTATTCTCCAGCTGGTGGGGTCTGCCCCGAACCATTGGAGGAGACATTATACTCCTCTTTTTCCATCATTTCTTTTTCGCCTGCGCCCCTGCTCCTCCTCCTCCTCCTCCTCCTCCTCCTCCTCCTCCTCCTCCTCCTCCTCCTCCTCCTCCTCCTCCTCCTCTTCCTCCTCCCTCTCTTTCTCACCCCCTCTCCCCTAACTTCCCTCACAGAGCAGTGTGCTTTGTCCCCCGCTCCTCCTCTTCTCCGTCATCTCTGTGGAGCAGTTAGCTCTGTCAGTCACATCTGACAGCTTGGGGCTTTTCAGCATTAGCCCCTGGCCTCCCAGCCTTCAGACTCCATGTTAGGTCAGATACCATCCCCCCGCACCCCCCTAAACACCAAACAGACAGATGAGGGACGGGTTTAATGTTCCCCCTCATTTGAACGTTGTAACTTCACACTGCCAGCTTTGAAAGGATGATATATCGTTCGTTAGCGCTGGATAAACGCCAAATATGGACAAACTTTATTTCAGTTACTATTGTTTTCAGTGTTGTCACTTGAAAAAGCTGCTCGTGTTGTTGACCAGTCGGAGCTGTGAGGAATGTACACAGACAACAGCAGGAGAGGAGCTGCACCTGTCCTCTTCCCTGTTTTGTTCTTTTTTTTTTTATTGGCAGCTCAAACATGCTGGATTTCACAGTTTCTCAGGTACATTCGCTACCAACTGCGCTGAATAAATCGTGTGCGGTGTGGTTGTGTACGTTGAAGAGAGGCATGGGCCCGGCTCTGCCCATTATCCATAATAGAAAGGCTGGCGGTCCTGCCAGCAGACCCATCGCTCCCGTGCTATCTGAGAGCAGATAAAGGCGGCAGGTGTGAGGAGGAAATTAATGTAAATCCATCAGTCTTCAATTAGAGCTCTGCTCACACCCAAAATAAAGACTCCATCTCAAACCAATAGGACCCCAGCTTTATTCACATCCCAGCCCCACCTGCACAGCCACAACAGCAGCAGCAGCCCTACTGTGTAAACATTCAGGAGCTATATAATGCAATGGTTAATGATGAGAGAGCACGGGATGTGTGATATGTGCAGGTGCAGGGTGTTATCTGGCTCCCGAGCCGCAGCCATGGTGTACACGGTTGTCCATTAGGCTCCCAGCGTGGGGCTGGGCTAATTCTGTGTGCCTGGAGGTGCGGGGTCAGAGACTCTCCATGGACTGTGGGCTGGGGGAAGAACTGCAATTTAACCTAATTTGGTTCTAATTACAAAGACAGGAAGTCCACCTGCCACACATACGGCTGTGTTCTCCTCCCCTCCAAGGGTTGGAGAGAGTCTGGAGCGAGGGGGGAGGGGAGTGAGAAAGAGCGTTTTTTTTTCTTTTATCTTGTGTCCTTCTGCGTGGTACAAAAGGTCCCGTCATCCCACAGCGTATACAGTGCCGTCACAGCTGATACCAGACTGAATATTTTAAATATCTGCCTCAGCGATAAATATTTGAAAAGCAAATAGCCCATTAGATAAGAATTTTAAGGAGCTCTGGGAATCTTATAAATGTCAAAATGAATGTTATCTGACAAGAACAAAACGGTATTTCCTCAACACAACCACTGCAGCTATGCCAAACACTGAATCAGCCTTGATGTGTATCTCCTGGGAAGATTTACATCTCATTGTTAGTAGTTTCAGGAGTTGGGTTTGTTTGGTGATTGCTGGGACTGGTGTTAGCCATAACAGCTTGCCACAGATAATTTGTACAGTTTGAACATGACGCTGGAGGTCTCGTTTAACACATGACATCATCATGGGGGAGTTTTTTAGTAAAGCAAAGAAAGACCAGACAGCATTACATGCTGTCATCCTTGTTCTTCCTCGCTTTGTGTTGTCTTGGCTTTGCTGCTGGTGTCATGTTTACAGCATTTGGCTACATGACTCTGATTTGTACAGCTCTACCCATACTTGCCAACCCTCCCGATTTTCCCAGGAGACTCCTGTTTTTCATTGCCCTCTCGGGGTTTCCTCCCGGGGTCACAATTCTCCCGATTTATGGCAAATTTTCACACCTTTTCCTTATCTCAACCTGTTTCTGGCACTGTACAACGTGTATAAGCCCTACTGTTTCCACTCGGATGACAATAGAGCTACACCTATGTCGTTTCATGGCGGAAGAGAGCGTGCAGCGCCCAATGTTGGGCTCGACACAGTGAAAAGCCGTCATGGCACGGCGTAAGCCATTGGAAACAATGGAACTAATTCAGAGCGCAGTGGTGCTGTTGTTGCCGTCGTGTCTGAAAGGGCCTCCTATTTTTGAGGTCTCAAGGTTGGCAAGTATGACTCTACCTATTAACTTGCATCTGAACAGCATACTTCCTCTCTACTTTTAATTTGTCTGTGGGAGATATTATTGTACAGGAATGATAGGTGAAGAGAAAACATAATTAACGGGTCATTACAGTGGTTTTGTATGGTTTTCAGGCGACCAAAAAGGTATAACTGAAAACACACTGTGAAAGGGTTAAAGTTGTAAGATGAAAACACAGACAACTCCCAGACCGGACAATGCCCTGGTAGCGACCTGTCAATCAAAATGTAGCCACGCCCTAAAGCATACCCTGCTTTATGGTCTAATTAACTCTAAATGGGACCATCATTTACTAAATGAACATCATGTATTGAAGAAGACTTGAAACTAGCGATTTGAGACCATAAACTCATGTTTACAATGTTTCTCTCATAGACTTCTATACAATCAGACTTCTTTTTGCAACCGGGGAGTCGCCCCCTGCTGGCTATTAGAAAGAATGCAAGTTTAAGGCACTTCCACATTGGCTTCACTTTTCAGACCCCGGAGTTGCCCACTGGGCAGAAGGAAGGTGTGTGACTTGAAATAAACTACATGTTCATGGTAATGAAAGAACATATCAACCAGTGCAACAGATTTGGGGCGACAAAAGGGGGTTAATCACACAGAGAAACAAGCTATATCAGGCTTTGGCTGCACTGGCAATACTTGTTCATAGAATCAATTCTTTGTTGGTGTTGGTCTTTTTCGTGGGATTTGTTAAGAATAATACAAATATAGAATATAACCAGATTTATTCTTTAAAATCAAAATGCAGAGATTGGAAACATGCTAAGCCACAATAGCATTGTGTGGTTATGCAGTCTTAAGCAGGGACCGTTTTAAAAAGTCTGCCTGAGGGAGCTGTCATAGATGTGCTGACATATCACATTTAAATATTGGCTGCTGAACAACAACCTTTTTAATCCAAAATACTGATTCTTTTTGATATATTCAATCCAAAAGATGGAAATAAATGCAGCCATCCCTCAGTGGCCTCGGTTTGAGCCTACGTAACTGTGCAACCTGCAAAAAGCCTACTGGGGCTTTCTTCTGTCAGGCCTTATCAGCTGACCAGATCCCCCAGTGGTGTTAATGGCAGGCTCTGGCGGTGTAAAGCTCCCTAACAAGGATCCTGATTGTTCTGTTAATGTGTTACTTCCTGTTGGAGTCACTGCTCCGGAATGGAGCTGAGTGGCCAGCGCCGGAAGAAATCCCCACATCAGAGCGATCGCAGGCCGGCCAGAGTTTCACTTAGCCAGCCAGCTAGCCAGTCAGCTTCCACAGCCTGTGATTGAGGAGATGGATGTCACTAAAGCAGTCGGTGTAACCTGACACCCAGGCTAAGAAACCTGGTGGTCCAAATTAAGTTGGATTTGATCCCAAGGAGTTCACAGACAAGTCTATATATTACTGTTATGGGTTATACAATTTATATTTTAATATTTTTTAAGCATATGCAAATGTGTGCCTGATATAATACGGTACACTTCAACTCATTTTGTGAAGCAACATGACGTTGGCTTACAAATGTCTTATAAGTGTTATTGCTATGTGGCATCAGAGTGTTAGCAGCGGTGACTGTTGCCACTATGGATTCCTCCAGCTTATTCCTCCACTCTCGGATTTACACTCTGTGCACAACTTTGATCTCAAGGTATTAAAGTCAATAGTAACCCAAACAGGGTGTGGAGCAGAGCAGGGGCTTATGGGGGCTTTATACCCTACTCTACATGCAGGGAGCTATCTGAGAGCAAACAGAGGCAGCATGGGTGGAGGTGAGGAGATGATGGGGCAGGAAGAGAGAGAGAGAGAGAGACAAAACAGAGACTATCTGGCTGATCATGTGAGGAGCAGGTCAACTCCTTGGCAGGGAAAGTGCTGTGTTGATATGGCAATATGCCTTTTTACCCACCCAGGAGTCATGGGCCAGGGCACCGTCAGCGGTGTGAGCGTTGTTCAAGAAGCAGTGGAGATCAGGACCTTAATCAGTCAGTGCTGATACAAGGGTGAAGAGCCTGGGAATAGAGCCTCGGGCTATTTGGAACAGGAACATCAGTGCACACACATCCTTTATAAACACAGCATCTGATGCACGGACAAATTAGATAAAAAAACTAAGCAGAATCAGTGATTTGTTCTGGCGCGATTAGCTGAAATTCAGCATCGTTCTTAGTTACGACGAGGAGGGAAATTTAAAGAGTGGATCGCAGCAATAATAGCTCAATGCATTAGCATTTAAGCCTCATTTCCCCCGTGAAGAGGATCAGCACGTTGCTCGTATGGTTCAATATGTGCAACTCCTGTTGGCATCCTGTCGTCGCTGCAAAGAAGTAAATAAGGAGGAACTTGTGTAGCGTGCCCAATTTGAGTCTCTTTTCCCTCCCAGGCTGAAGAGGAAATGTATCCTGAAGTTGTGTTACGAAACTTAATAACTGACCGACCATCTGATTCACACCCTATCTGTCCAAGACGTGGCACATATTTATTTCCAGCAAGTGATTGCATCAAATTTGTCCTGTTTTTAACTTTGTTAGAAAAAAAAAAAAACATGCTTGGCGGATGCACGGCACACACTGGTGGCTGCAGGGAGCCAAAAGCACTTTATTTATGTTTGGATGGCAGCGGGCGCTCAGTTCTGCTTGGCACAGACAGTGTGCTGTGGTCTTTGGCACCTCTTTGCATCCCTCCTGTCCCCCCCGACATACACTCTCCCCATCTCTATTGGGCCTCTGTAGCGCCTTGTGTATGCGTGTGTACGTATGCATTTGCATGTGTTTGCAACTATGCATGTACGCCGCGTGCTCCTGTTTGTATGTTCTTTGAACCGCAGTTAAGATATTTTCTACCCTGAATATCACATAAAAGAGAGCAGCAACTCCTTGTATCAATTTTTCATAGACTCTTTTATCTGTACTTTTTCAGAAAGAGACGACTAGCCGCTTTAATTAAACATGAGAAGTTTTTCAGAAAGTGATTTTGAAATTGAAACTAATCTCCAGTGCACCTAAGGTCATGGGACTGCAAAACTCAAAGTTCCAAGGAGAAGAAAAAATGCTACATGAATTAAGATGAATACATATGCCAGTGGCTAATCTTCTACTTTGAGACTTTGCTACTTGAAACTTACTTAAGACGTCACATGCAGGGCATGAGTGACTCATGTAGTAATGCCAGCCAAGTGCAAATTCTAATCTTCCCTCAGCTCTGCTTATGCAGGAGAGAGCACTCTGCCAGGGCGTCCACTGAGCACAGCCATTCCAGAAATTCAAAGTTACAAGGTCGGTGTACATCTGCTGCCGGCAGAACCTAAAGTAAGCAAATATCCCCAGGTCTATGCCCCAACAATCTCATTTATTATCTTTCCTCCACCTTCCCAGCGCTTTTCATTTTACCTCAGGGAACCGACTGACCCTCACTTCTCGGTATCTAAATATATAATTTATATCTCATATATTTATAAACCAAAGCAAGGCCAGCCACCTTAAAAGGAAGCAGGGCCTTTTTTCCTTGTGCCGGAGCTCTGCGGAGTCTCAAACCCAGGATCCGTAGCCTGGGTTTCCTCAGTCCGGAGCAGCCAGTGTAGCAGAGGGCTGGGAAGAGAGCGATTCTGGTCAGGCAGGCAGGCCATCCGCGGCCAGATAACGGCTGATACTGGGACTAATTTGGTCATGTGCAGGGCTGCCGGATGACGAGGGGCTGATAAAGAAAACATGGCAGATAGACAGCTGGGCTGCTGGAGGAGGATGTGAACTCTCTCCAGATCCTTGCTGGAGGATTTTAAGTGTCCTGAGCCGGCCTGTCTGTCAGTCCATTCATCTGTCCACTGTCTGTCTATGAAATCATTCATTCATTATGTAACAAAAATATCTTTTATTGGTAGAAGTTCTTGTCTAAAAAGAGGCGAAGTCTCTCCCCTTCCGGTCATTCCCATGTTGTCCCATTTGCGCTTCTGCCAACACCAGCGTGTAGCTGATTGACATCTCAGCCGCGCAAGGGCAGCATATAGAGCCCCACAAACCACCGAACCAGGCTGATGGATGGATAACAATCCCTAGCGGAGGAAGTGCTGCGCTGGAAACATACTGTGAACATGAGCAGTCTTGGCCGGCGGAGTACGATTGCGGAGCAGCAGCACAGTTTGAGAAACCCTGTCGGGGTCATATGGTTCTGACAGTCCTGGTCTGCTTAGGCTAACACAGAGCCTGTTGCCTGGCCTAGAGAGGGGAAAGACAGAGAGATAGTGTGTGTGGCGGCGGCGGCGGCGGCGGTGTGTGTGTGTGTGTGTATGTAGATTGGCTCCCGGAAGAGCAGCAGTGGCTCAGGACTGCAAGGAGGCTGCTGGGAAATGTCTGTGTCACTGGTGTCACCCAGGCAAGGCAGATACACAGAGCAGCAGTCACGGACACATTCTTGGCCCGGGCCGATCTCCAAACACGCTCGCTACCACGATCCCCCTTCTCGCACTTTCAAGCTTTCACTCTGCTTCCTCTCCCTCTCACTCACAGATGCTCTCTGTCTCTTTCTCCCTGGCATCTACGACTCTTTTGCTCCTTCTGCCTCCGTCAACAAACACACACACACTTTCACGTGTCTTTTTTTTTTTTTTTTCTGAAATTTTAAGATACGCTCACTAACATTGTAATATTAACATTTTCCTGACATCCGGAAACATTTGTTTTATTGAAACATTGAGGATTATTTTTAAAATATTCTTTTTAGAAAATGAAATCCCTGCAAAATCATTGTCTAAGTGCGTTTAGCTTTGAATCATTTGCATCCATTGTTATGCTCCGTCCTCTGTAATTCAGTCTAACTCAGTGCAGTGCAGGCGGAGGAGCCAAATGCAGACAACTAGCACCCCCTTTTGAAAGTGCACACTTGACCAGAAAAACAATCCTCTGTCATTCTCTTTTTTGGAGGCTCATTTGGAGCTTCCCCGTCACCCCGTGCAAATCTAGATCGGGCTGTCTTCGCTGGAAATGAACGGGCAGAGTGATGAGCTGAATTAGCGATTAATTGGGATTAAAATGTTTACCACAGGAGGTTGTTTTGGATGACCTTTCATGTACAATGTGTGCATGTGATGCATGCGAGAGAAAACAACAGCTCAGCTTTGATTAATATGGATTAGGAGTCTTACAACTCGTAATTCACGCACTGAACAAAAAACATGTTTGGTAAAACCATAATTCCTCTGAAATGTGAAAAAACACTATAGAAAAGTAATTAGTCTAAACGTGTCCAGCGTTTTGTTTTTTTTAGCTTAAACTTTCACAACTATCACTTAATATGACATAAAATAATACTGTTGTATTATTGAAGCATAAATCAGCTCACTGAGAAGGTGGTTAGTTAATCCTCCCCATGCAGAGGAGTCGGTATTAAAGCTGCCTACTAACGTTGCCATGAGCAATAGAGTGTGATTAAAACAGCAGTTTTAGGAAGTAAGTGCAACTCATTAAGGGGTTTAATGCGACCATTTTCCTCCTAAATCTCCATCCACATTATGTGACATATGTGATAGCTCCAACTATCTCAATATATCTGTAATATATGATGTAATTTCATCATTTTATGTGATTTTGATGAGATTTTTATCAATTGTTTGTGCATATGACGTAGTTTCTAGTTTTTTAGCCTTGGTTATTTTATGTATTTTAGTGTCAGACATTGAATGACTGCTAACACTCTTGTCTTGATAAAAGTTGGTGAACTGTGTAAATACCAGAGAAATAAGTCCAGGACTTTTATTCCTGACAATGTAATGCATTTTTTTTTAGGGCTCAAAAATACAGAGTTAACGCAGTTTTTTCTTTAACACCACTAATTTCTTTAACGCAACTTGGGATTTTTAATTAACCTCTTAAAAATCCGACAGGCCGCCATCGGGCCCGTCTACTATTCGATCTTTCAGACATTGTCGCAGGCATCCTATGAAACTAGAAAACCTAAGGAATCCATTGGTACCAACATGTCAGACTAGTTTGTCGCAAAGGAGGTTAAATAACGCTCCAAAATTACGCTAAATTTTGGCGAGGAAAAACTGGCATAGCCATTTTCAAAGGGGTCCCTTGACCTCTGACCTCAAGATATGTGAATGAAAATGGGTTCTATGGGTACCCACGAGTCTCCCCTTTACAGACATGCCCACTTTATGATAATCATATGCAGTTTGGGGCAAGTCATAGTCAAGTCAGCACACTGACACACTGACAGCTGTTGGGCTTGAGTTTGCCATGAGCATATTTTTTATGCTAAATGCAGTACCTGTGAGGGTTTCTGGAAAGTATTTGTCATTGTTTTGTGTTGTTAATTGATTTCCAATAAAAAATATATACATACATTTGCATAAAGCAGCATATTTGTCCACTCCCATGTTGATAAGAGTATTAAATACTTGACAAATCTCCCATTAAGGTACATTTCGAACTGATAAATAATGTGCGATTAATTTGCGATTAAAAATTTTAATCAATCGACAGCTCAATTTTTTTTTACAAATTATAGTGTATATTGAATTGTTGTCAGTAAACCAAACCAAAAATAGCAGCTGATCAGTTGTCCTGGATGTAGTGAATCTCCCAGCCATACACATAATGTATCTAACAAGCCAGTCATTGTTTAGCCATCACAATACACATATACATCCATCTAGTCATTCATCTCCGTCCATCCATCCATAGATACATACTGTACATCCAGCCAGACATGTTTCCAGGCAACTAGTCAGAGCCCCAGGAGTTTGAGCTCTTACACCAGAGAGCGGTGTGGGAGAGACCCGATAAGCAGCTCAGACTGGATCAGTGGTAGCAGGAGGGGAGCATGGGAGCTCCTTACACCCCCCTTTCCTCAGTATCCTCCATTTCTTCGCCCTTTACATGTGCTTATACCCCTACTCCTTGATCTATTTCTTTTATGAATTATCTTTCTCATGTATAGCTCGCCTTGATTACTCATTTTCACGCTTGCAACATGCATTCACAATCCTGCTTGACGCTTCCTCCACCTCTTTTGTTTTTCTCATCACAAACTCTGTGCTTTGCGAACACAACTAGTTTCTACTCCGAGTTCGGAGGCGTTGGAGGTCAAAGAGGAGACGGAGGGGCCGGGGAGCGGAGGGGAGGGCTGAGTGAGTGTTGAGCTGGTCGGTCGGTCAGGTGCAGCGCCACCAGTGATCATTAGGGTTACAGCTGCCCGGGCCAGATTGTGTGCTGCCTGCACCAGGCGAGATGTTTTGCCCAGGGAGAAGAGCGAGCATCTGTCTGTCCCTCCCCGTAGACAGCAACCTCCTACCAGCCTGTCCAACTCAACCCAACTGGTAACAAGGTCACCCAACTCTTACTTTCTCTCGCTCACTCACGCACACCCACTCTGAACTACTCTGCACTTCTTTTTCCTGTTTCGCTCGCTCCCTCCTTCACACACGGCTCGTCTCGCTCGCTCTCTCTCTTTAGGACAGGTTGTGAAAGCAGCAGGCCCTTAGTGCAGTGCAGATTGCAAAAAAAAAAAGGAGTGCATGTGATATTTGGACTGAAATGAATTTTATGTGAGCGCGATGCCAATGTGCATAGCACCACAGAACAGCTTTTCCTTTTCAAACTGTAGAGACTGTTTATTCGTTATCTGTGCCCAATGTTAATTGCATAGTTTGATCCCTGTTGATAAAGGGACACTTTCATCATAAGAAAAGAATTGGCTCCAGCAACTTGAAAACTATTTTTTTACGACCATTGTTTCTCCTTATCTTATCAAACTAGTACAAAATTATAATTATGCACAAAGCCCAAAGGGGAACTTGTAGCTGCATGTGTATTCACTACAGAACTGACATCCTTTAACTTCTATTTAAAGACTTTATGAGAGGGCCTGAGAAGAACCATGTTGAACCATCTCAAACCAAAATGTATTTAAATTATATTTTGTAAGTTTTCTCTTTTTTTTATATTGACTGGTGGCTTGAAATAAAAAATAAATCGCCCAGCCCTAGCTTGGCATAATGATTGGAAACAGGGAAGCAGCGAGCACGTCTCTGTCCAAAGGTAACAAAATCTGTCTGCCAGCACCTCTAAAGATCACTAATTAACATGTTATATCTTATTTGTTTAATCAATACAAAAACCAAAGTGTAAAAATGACAATATATGTGCGGGACTATTTCTTGCCCGGTCGCAGTGACTTCCTGGAGTCTGGTTGTTATTGTGAGGTTGCCAGGCAACTAGTGGAGACTCCAGGAGAATTGCTTTTG
The DNA here is from genome assembly GCF_043250625.1 of Sebastes fasciatus. Lineage (NCBI taxonomy): Eukaryota > Metazoa > Chordata > Actinopteri > Perciformes > Sebastidae > Sebastes > Sebastes fasciatus. Next base: position 12,033,640 of record NC_133809.1, read on the forward strand.
TAACGCAGCAAAGTGTAGTCAATATCAAAGTAGATCGTATTCTATAAAGTCCTACCTTATGAGCGGTTCTACTGAGTATTTGTGAAAATGCTGTGGTGGTTTTAAGGCTACAGATGATTATCAAAGGATCGGTAATCTTCAACTATTTTGGATTGTTTCAGAATATTCTCCAAAAATATTCAAAATGTAAGCATGTTTGAGTTTATTATCAGTATGCAGTGATATTTTGAATTGGAAGTGTATTGATAACAAAGAATGTGCAAGTAGGGCTGGGCGATATGGCCAAAATCTTCTGTCATGATAGAGGTAATTTTTTAAAAATGTCCTCATTTAATTATGAATGTTAGTGCAAAATGAACACAAGTTTCAAGTGAAATTATAGAGAAAAAAATGAATAAATATTTCCAGCTATATACTGACTTTGTTTACTAGAATGCATGCACACAAATACAGAGTAATCCGATTAAGACAATAGTTTGATTTAACTGAGTTTAATCAGATTTTCTGAGAAATTTGAGTCAGTATGTGCTTATTATTGTCAAGTTAGTTGCTAGTTATTATCAATTTAGACAACGTTAGTGTGTATAATGATATCTCGATATATGATTTCATCACGATATGATTCCACTTAAAGATGATAAATTATCATATTGAATTATGGCCCAGCCCTACATGCAAGCAAATTGGCCACAACAAAGTGACATTCAGAGAGTCTGCATTTAAAGCTCTGGATACAGATGCTCTGCTGTTTTCTGCTCAAATCATCAGTTTCCCACCAGATTATTTGGGGAAATCCTCAGAGGAGTGATTTCTTCTTTGGTTGTGTGCCAGACGTCAGTATTGTTTGATAGGGTTTTGAGGTAATTTGCTGATTGAATGCATTAGGTGATGTCTGCTAATCTCTCTGATCTAGCTTTGTCCATGGACTAACAACAGGGTTGTATGAGGAGAGAAAATCTTACAAGGCAGCAAATAACATATGGCCTCTGTTGTTAATCTATCAAACGCAGTGCTCCCTCGACAACAATAAACAGTTAATGAAAATGTAGAATATTTAGCGACACGCGATTTTTCACAGCAATCCTAAAACCGTACACATAGCACCAACTTCTAACACGTTTGCTCTCAGTCAGCGGAGTGGAGGGGTTAGAAAGCAGTGAAAGCTTTAATTCGTTTTGACAGCATCATCTGTACTCAATTGTCAGCCAGACTGAATGAGCCGGGCCAGGAGCTGACAGAAAGGGACCGAAACAGGTGTGACACCAACTTTCTGCCTCACAGGAGACGATAAAGCCCTTGGTCAAGGGCACAGCACCTGGGCCATTGTTTTATCACACAAAATAGCTTTTAAGTGCAAATTTCCACTTGGTCCTAAAGGAGACCTGGCCTCTGCACTTGCTTTACTCGTCTGAACCAATATGGGATCCGTCCTCATTTGCATAATGGGCAGAATGGAAATGAGGGGCCAGCTTTGTCAGCCCAAGACAAAAAGAAGAAAGAAAAAAGGGAGGCAGACTGATGCCATACTGCTGAACTGCATCTGTACAACACAAAGGTGTGATATCTTGAGTCTCATTTGACCACTTTTAATTATGATCAGAGGTTATATTGAGCTCTCATGGTTTGACAAAGGCCTTATAAGTGGCTGCTAAATGGTGGATAATCAAACAACACGCGGACAGATGACGTAAGCGTGCGCGCTCGTCTATACATCTTTCTCTTTTGTTAGCTACTAATAGGATTTAGACCGTTTCTTTAATTACAAAAGCATCTTTTTTTTTACTTTTCAGGCTACTGTTTGACACAGAGTACGGGTTAATGAGGTGCCGACAGCTCTGTCTTGTAGAGGGGCTGGGTTCTTCTGGTTATTTTATGCTGACTGCGTTGCGCTCACGTTGCATCATATGTTTTCAAGTTTCATCTCTCCGTCTGCCTAACAAGAGATCAGTGAGTGAGGACTTGGCAGTTGGGCTAGAATTAATCCCCATGATGAAACTGATTCTTCTGCACCGCTCAACTATCAAAACTTTATCTACTGTGTTAACCGCAATTGACCGAACTGCATATGCGTGCATCGCAGCTGCTGTGATGTGGTTGCAGATATTGGTTGTATGTTTCAATCAATTCAGTCGCAGACGAGGTCAAACCGGGTTCAGCTACGCAACAGTGCCCCAGGATCTGCTGCACGCTCAAGGCAATTTTTATTAGCAGTGTGCCAAAAGCTCTGCAGTAACTACTGGAACAGTTACGTTGAGAAAAAAGGGTTTGCAGTTTGAAGGCTAAACAGCTAAACCTTCATTTTATCCCTTTATAAGATGATTGCCAGACAATCAGATACTATGTTTGGCCAATCTGTTTTGGCATTGAAGCCAGGCTAGTTAAGGGACAGCCGGTACGAAAGAAATGCTGCTATTTTCTCTGAGCCCATTTGAATCTGATGTGCATAGCTACGTTAGCGTGTACAACACGCAACACGTAACAGAACTGTGAATAATCGCGTGGATACGTCATACTGTCGCAGTGGTTTTTACCCGGGAAGCCGTTTTTGTTCACGGAGAGTAAATTCACTCAAGCGGTACTTTTTTTTAATGACAAGCATTTATTGTTTCATGAGTCATAGTCATGATCATTCGACAGATAAATTAGTACTTTAACACATCTTGAAGTTTGACATGTCAGAGCTTTTCAGAATAGCAGCTGGTGAGGTTTAAATGTCAGGAGTCATTGTCGGGACAGAAGTAACAGAAGTTTCTTTCATCCCTCTACACCCTTGTTACTGTAGAGTCTGACAACAAACTATAATGTGTTATTATCAATAAAGTTGCCTGAATCTGAATATGAATCAGAATCACTGTTATACCCTTAAATTATTTTGAACAGTTTTACTGTTGTTGTAAAATGTCTGATGAAATTGGAAATTGAAAATGAAATTTCATATTTTTCTATTACGATAGAGGACGTAATATGTTTGCAATAACATATTAACAAGGGTATTGTCAGACATGTTTAATAAAAACAAGAATAATGTAAATAATTCAAGTTTATACTGTTGTGTTACTTTCGTCCCAACTGACAGAGTCAAAAATAAGAACAACCGTTCAAAGTCAAATGTTACCAAATTATACCACATTTATACAAAATAACACCTGGTATTGATAGACAACGCATGTGAGTTGTTGATCACAACATAAATGAGTTTCTGTCTGTAACGTTATATTTTAAAATGACATTTATCTGAAAATTACTTCTGCACCGCCTCTCCCCTACAGTACCTATTAGCAGGCCTAGTTTATCTATGTTCCTTTTTTCTTCCATTTAATTATATTTAATTTGTAACAAACTAATTTACTAAGATGTTTAATTACAAGAAACAGGTCAGAAGGAAGTGGTATATTAGTTTTAGTTGAGACTAGCTGTGACTACACTCCAGCTAGTAAGCTAAAGCTAGCTAGGAGTACACTTTGTCCCTACTCTCTGGCCACCAAGTTGCCTTTAACCCTGTATTGTAATCAATAACAAAAACCACAGAACCATCGCTCAAGTTTGAGCTAACTGATGAGCATTTCTTCATGTATGCATATTGCTCTGCAAACAGCACGGCCTCCTCAGCACCTGCACAGTGGGCTCTGTGGCTGGGAATCCAAACTGTCAGCTGTGATGCTCTGCAAATAGCAAGACATCACTGCCCGCATCAACTTATAAACATCCTCGTCACTCTGACTCATTTCTCTCCTTCAGTTAACCACCGCCAGTTTGTCTTGTTCTGTGACCTGCAAACGGAAAAAATTGTGGTGAGACAGTGCACCCTAGACTGAAGAGCAGTATTGTGTGAGACACACGTCTCAGTGCATAAAACGACATATGGATGATAAAATGTTATTGTTTGAGTATGACGTGCAATTTTAGTCATCATCTGTAATCAGTGATTTTGGATTTTAAGCACTCCCAGTTGAAACATAACAAGCTGCATTTGTTTCCTTTGACGGTGATACAACATATCTTGTTATAATGTTAGATTTCATGATATATTAGAGGCATTTTTTATGTACAGTAAGTGAATAAGCACCTCTCTCTGTCTCTCTCAAAGTCAAACACACAGATGCAAAATAAGAGTAAATGATTCCTATTGAGAAACAAATGGACCAAAGCTCATTTTAGATGTCTGAAAATGATTTCCTCGCTGTTTCCTATTGGGAAACATCATTATAAGATACGCACGCCAAAGTGATATTTCCAGTAAGCCGTTACTTGCTTTCTCTGTCTTTTCCCCTTGCCTTGCTGGCACTTAGGCACAAAGGTATTTACTTTAGTTTAATCTTCTTGAGCTTTCCGCAACCAGGCAACACGTCCACATAAATTCTTACATGGACAAATACACAAAGAGGCAAAACCCTGTCGCCTTGTTCTCTGCGAAGGTAGATTATCTGTGAATGCACGGAGAAATTTCTCGGGGGATGCTTTGGCGCCGAGTAATAAAACTCGGAGAGTGTTGCCTTTGCCAAGCTGAGACATCTGGTCACCTTATCACAGATAAGTGGGGGTTAGTCCTGGCATCTGCTAGAATTAATCCATTTTGCAAACACAGTTATCCTAATCTCCTAAATATGTCATTCCACAACTGTACAAAGCAGTCGGTATATTTTCACCTTTCCTTCTCCGATGTGCACGAGATCAATCAAGGCACACTTCACTGCGCCGTGTCATGAAACGTGATCAGTGACACAGTATAGGAGACAAAAAGAGGTTGGGAATCGGTGTCACAACCTGCACCTGGCCAACTATTTTGCTGGTGCCCAGTCTGGTCTACTGCTAGCCATCTAACATCCCTGCATGAATATTCATGTGGGCGGATTTCTCTTTTGTTGCCTGCCTAGTCAGCAGTCACAGAACACATGGTGAGTGTTGGCAGCGCCCGGCCTAGGTAGAGGGGCCGCGGACGGAGGCGGTGGCAGGAACCAGGACCTGTGAGGCTGACTGACATTTCCATCTGTGGCGAGGCCTGGTAATTATCGGGGAGAGGAGCGCCCGCAGCAGCGCGCCATCTGCTAGGGGAGATGGCTCAATGAGGTATGAGCACGAGCGGCACTCCGTCGGGCCACTGCCTGCCTCTGACATGAGGGCTCGCATCTGCTACCGAGGAGCCGGGCCGCCCAACACAGCCTGCCTGCCTGGCCGAGAGAGGGGGCTGACAGGAGGGAGGAGAGCAGCCAAGAGCCCCCCTGACCCCCTCCACCCCCACCACCACCCACCGCCATCACTACCACCACTGCCCTGCCAAAGGCACACTTGACAAACAGCGGAGCCCACTCACAAGTTTTCATACAGATCTCATCAAGTTGTTGGTCGGTTGTAAAGGATGCCTCTTAGTTCCAGCTCTTGCTGAGGAATCCATCATTGTTATGTCAGTGTCAATGAGTGTTGGAACAGGCGTACAGTGTGAGGTGAGATGCATTTTTGTCAGAGGATGGCTCAGTGGAGGTGTTCTGTACTGGTGTGCCTGTTACCAGGATTTGCTTCTGACTCATTTGTGAAGCTCTCTGAGACTGGTCGGTCGGGCGGTGGGAGCCCACCCGGCACCGTATCACACAGCCTCCTCACACACCTGGCAGGTGTGTGTGTGTGTGTGTGTGTGTGTGTGTTGCGTCCTCATCTCCTCATTGTCGCTCTCATTTTGCGCTCAGCATGGTTAGTCCAACTGTGGTTCTGTTATTACACTCTGCCCACAGACATAGGCACACACTTTCAGAGCCACACACTAACATCCCATTAACAATGAGCACAGAGCGCAGGCCCACTGCTCACTGAGCAGTCAAGATGGCTAACCACCGAAAAAGACAGCTGTGTGCGTTATTGTGTGTTCGTGAGGTGTGAAACCGAGAGAGTTTCTGTAGTGCGTGCTATTCTTGCTCGTGCTTAAATGTGACCTAATTTAAAAATATTTTACAGATACAGATCTATAATGGTTGGTTAGGGTGCAGTCACACCAGCATTTATAACAGACGCATTTTTGACCAAAATCAGCAGATTTCCAAAGAGAAAACTTTTTTAACTCGATACAATACCGATACTTTTTGTTACATTAACGGAACTTGCGTTTTTTTTTTTTTTTTTTTTTTTTTACCAACCATGTCATACTAGCCTGTCGTGAAGGAGGATAAATAACGCTCCAATCTTGCGCTACATTTTGGCGAGGAAAAACTGGTTTGGCTATTTTCAAAGGGGTCCCTTGACCTCTGACCTCCAGATGTGTGAATGAAAATGAGTTCTATGGGTACCCACGAGTCTCCCCTTTACAGACATGCCCACTTTATGATCATCACATGCAGTTTGTGGCAAGTCATAGTCAAGTCAGCACACTGACACACTGACAGCTGTTGTTGCCTGTTTTAGTGTGTGTTAAATGTTTGACAAGGTTACTCGTATTGCTGTGTGTGGCACTTTATTGTCACAAATAGTGCATCTTGCTGTATTTTTTATCTACAGATGAAAAATAGCACCACATCACGCTACATTTCCTTTCTGCCGTTCTCTCACATGTTTGATGTGGAAGTGTGCGACTGTGCGCCGCTGTCACATGAGTTTCAACAATCATGTGACACGGGCGATCTAAATATGTCAGGGCTGTTTTGGCACAAGTGTTATGCAAAAGTAGTGAAAACGTGATGCAGCCACCCACATTTGTATTTATATACTTTTATTATTAATATTTTTTTAAGGAATCAATACCAAATGAGTAGCTTGTGAGTATCAAAACCACCGTATCGATCAGCCCATCCCTAGTTACTGGTCGCTTACTCTCATCAAACAAAGCCAACAATCATCGGTGATGAAATCGCTCTTGACGTTAAGACTAAAAGAGGCCCATTTCCTGCGATGTAGAGTAAAGCAGTGTATCTGTGGCAGTTTCTGTAACTCGCTAAATTTAATTTTACCTCCTCCTGTTTTAGTTCTTTATCATCTGTCAAGTCTCCCTGACAAGTTGTTGTGGAAGTTGTTTTTACCTTTGTGGATCTGTGTTTTCATGCTGCCCTTGTGGCTCTTGCATCACTTATTACCGCTTGAGATTTACTCTAAAGGAGAGAAAAAGCAAAGGAGGTAGGGAGTGAGAGAGAGAGAGAGGAAGGGAGGGGGGGAGAGAGAGAGAGAGAAGCGCATCTCTTCATCGCAGGATTTTATCTGACTGTTTGGACAGATTGGTAGAATTCAAAATGCAGCAGGGGCCTGTGATGTGGCAATAAAGCGTTTGCCTTTGATCCCGCCTCACTATTTTTTCTCCCCTGCACATGTGCACGTCAAAATCAATTAGATCAACTCTGAAGAGGCGAGGCAGCTGCACATCCGCACAACAAACCTTTGCATCACCTTAGTTTACCAACAATCTGGTTATTTATTCTCATTGTCAACTCATTGATACAAACTCCAGCGCTGCCGTCACCTGCACACACAACAAACTTCAAGGTGCGTAAAAGATGAAATGGTACACAAATAGAATATCCATCTTAGCAGACAGAAACACATGCTTACATCCTCGCCGCAGCTGTCAATTACCTACAAAAAAAACCCCTCTTTGATAAGAAAAATTTGAATTTCCCCCCTCCCTACACTTGGAGTGGCTTTTTCAGATGTCGTAGCACTTATGAAAAATTTGTGACAGCATCAACAGCGCCTATTCCCCATTCAGCAGCATTAACTCTGTGCCATGTGTCTAACAAACGGAGGCCATTCTGGAGCCCTTAATGACAAGGCTGCTCCGCTCCTCTCCTCTCCCCCTCGCTCTTTTCAAATTGCTCTCTAAATGAAGTACAGCTGTGTGGACCAGGTGCTGCCATCCCCCTTTCAGAAAGAACAGGAAATTATGAAATCCCCAAATCCTTCACAAATGGCGGGCAGGAGGGAAGGTTGGAGAACGTCAGCTCGGCTCGCCTGGTCTGTAGCTACATGTCTCTTGTCGGTGGATGATCTTTCATTCGCGTTCGTCGCCGAGCTGTCTCCATCCAGCGCTCCGACCCACAACCTATCACTTACGAGTGTCGGGGCGCGTACAGCGGCTGTGCTGATCGTTTCATTCAGTTCAGCATCGTTTTGACTGCTGGTATAATTTTTAGAAACATGTATTCATACTGGTGGGTGCATCTTATCCATGCCGACTTTTGGGAGCGGCACTAAATTTGTGCCTCATGTTAGGTAGGTTGCAATTACTGAAAATATTCTTTTTGTATGTGTGTGGTCTGGAGGCGTCTCCTGACTGCAGATTTCACATTTTTATCAATTAAATAAACTATGCTGAAAGGTTTAAGACTAGGCTGAATAAAAGAACGCTATGTCATCCTTCCTTTCCTTTCAAATTAAGGTTTTACTTAAAAACCTGCAGTATAGCTAACAGAGAATACAGCTGATATGCAGAGCTCTGTGTTTGTTCTCTGTGTTCTCGACAACAGAAAGAGCACAACTGCTGAAGTAGGCCTCCTGCTCAGGAGACTGTCAATGTGCAGCTGTCAATGTCTCCATAAAGCCCCATATCCATAATAGACAAAGCACTCATCAAGCCTCAGCTTCATCTGGCCTCCCAGATGCCCCATCACCAGGGGCAAATCCCATCCAGGACTGAGCGCCGCACCATGCAGCCAGATGTGAGCTGGCAACATGGCCGTGGGGTCAACACATGGCAAAGGTAGACCCAATAAATGAATTATACTCTGATTATCATAAATGTGGCATCTGAGCATGGCGCTTGTGTGTTAGCTCTGTTTGGAAGGGGGAAATTCTGGGACATCAGCTGCACCGCTGCCTCTCAAACACACGCATACACACACACAATGCATGCAATTCCATCGTGTTAATGTAAAAAACGCAACATATAGAAGTCAAGTTTTTGTTGTATTCATTTACACATTAGTTCAACTTTGTGCAAGAACATGGCAGGGGGTAACATGATGGAGCCAAAACATATTTAGGATTCTCAAAATGATTCCATGCCATATGCCCTGTATTTGTACATAATTCCACAATGTTCTAGGTCGCTCCCCCAAACATATTCTGTTTCGTCACATGCCAAAAAGACCTTTCCCCCCCCCCAACACAACCCTCCCTTCCTCGGTTCGACACGTTTGCATGCGGTATCTGGCTGCCCTGGCTCCCTGTCTTCCCCTTTAAAATGCCATGCCAACTTCAGAGGACCCAGGTGTATGGGTCCGTTATCAATTCCACTAACAAGCGTGCTTACTGGGATCACAGGACGCGTTGTGGCTTGCTTTAAAGTCCCCGTCTGTAGCCAAGGCTGACCTGAATTGGAGACATGCGGCCCCCTGCTGATAGCAGCCAACCTCTGATGGGCAGTCCCTCTCCCAGACTTGGCCGGCACTCCGCCTGGGAAGGAGGAGGGGAGAGAAGAAGAACTCTTTGAAATGCTGGAGTTCCATGAAGAATTGAGAAGCAGGACAGAATCAAAGGCTTCTGATATAGGAAAGGAAGAAAAAAAATATAGAATCAAGACTTGGAGATGAGGAAAAAGGGAAGATCGAACCCCCCCCTCCCCTCACAGCCCCCTCTCCCCCTACATGCACACACATATACACTGCGAACAAAAGACATATCTGAAGTTGCAAAGGAAACGTATCTATCTCTTTGCCACAGAGGCCTTCACATGAAACCTACAGCTTAAAGAAAAAGGATGTTTCTGCAGTTAAAAGCCCAACATTGAAGCTCAGTAACATCTAAACCTGCAGTACATGCACACACAGTGTTGGCATCAAACAACCAACCTTTAGATATTACACAGTATGTTGAATTCTTTGGTCACATTGCCTTTCAGAATATTATTCTTTTTAAAGGTGCAGTGTGTAGGATTTGGGGGCATCTAGTGGTGAGGTTGCAGATTGCAACCAACTGAAACTTTTCCCCTGGCTGACGTGAAAACGTGAATGGCTCTATTTAGAGCCAGTGTTTGGTTTGTCCGTTTTTGGCTACTGTAGAAACATGGCGGCCGGCTCTGTGAGGGGATCGCAAAATGAATGTGATAATAACACGTTAAAGCAACTTTGTTTTGATGTTGCTAATTTCTTTAATGCATTATCACAACTTGTGATTATTAGGTTGTAGCGGGCTCAATCTTTAAGCTAGAGGGAAGGTACCGGCATCATATGCAACTAGAAAACCTAAGGAATTCATTGGTACCAACCATGTCATACTAGCTTGTCGTGAAAGAGACTAAATAACGCTCCAAACTTGCGCTAAATTTTGACGAGGGAAAGTTGTCATGGCCATTTCAAAGGGGTCCCTTGACCTCTGACCTCAAGATATGTGAATGTAAATGGGTTCTATGGGTACCCACGAGTCTCTCCTTAACAGGCATGCCTACTTTATGATAATCACATGCAGTTTGGGGGCAAGTCATAGTCAAGTCAGCACACTGACACACTGACAGCTGTTGTTGCCTGCTGGACTTGAGTTTGCCATGTTATGATTTGACCATATTTCTTTATGCTAAATGCAGTACCTGTGAGGGTTTCTGGACAATATTTGTCATTGATTTGTGTTGTTAAATGATATCCAATAATAAATATATACATACATTTGCATAAAGCAACATATTTACCCAATCCCATGTTGATAAGAGTATTAAATACTTGACAAATCTCCCTTTAAGGTACATTTTGAACAGCTGAAAAAATTTTATTTGCAATTAACTATGGATAATCAGGCAATTAATCAAGATTCCACATTTTAATCAATTAACAGCCCTATTATAAATATTATATTCCAATTTCTGCCAATATATTACCCTAAATGCTACACACTGTTCCTTTAAAGATATATATGTATGTGTGTGTGCCCAGAATGTGTATGTGTATGAGTGTGTGTTTGCATGCATTGTGTATTTTGCCCTTGCACACAGCTATATGAACAATAGTGTGTAGGTCTGCGCATGATAAAAAAGAAAATGGGTGCATGTGTTAGAGATGCGTCTCTAACTCGGCTCTTGCTGCCGCTTGTATTGGTGGTGATGGTGGCAGCTGAAGGCCATTATGTCCAGGTGGCCTAGAGGATGCAGGGGCTTTACTGAGCGCTATACACACTCACGGACACACGCTCACACACACACGTGCATGCACAGAAAGCTTCACAGCTGCTAGGGCCCGCTGCATGTCAATTAGGACAGCAGAGGATGTACAGGGACACATGGACATTCACACAGCGCATGTATAATGCATGACAGGTTGGATGGACTGCATTGAGGTCTACTAGTAGATTGGATGCAGCAGTAGTGGTGTATAAAATAATATATATTTCAGGCAGGATCACACACCTGAGGTTCTCCCTGGCAGGTGGATTTGATGTCAGTTGGCTTGTGATGTTTGAACACATATGTGTGCACGAGTGTATTTTTATGTGTATACTGTATATGTAGCTTCTTCCATTGCTTAAAATAAAACAGGGACAGGAGTGTGTTGCTTGGGGATGGAGCCCGAGAAATAGAGGAAGTGAAATTGTTGTGACAGCCATCAATTCCCCAGAATCTGCTCTCATTTCCATTCTCACCTGAACCAAAACAATTTTCCATGGTTTTAGTGTTCAATCTGCAGCAGAATACAGGTTGATAAAAGATCTTCGCTCATAATTTTCATCCTTATTAAGTTTTTGCCAAATAGGAAAGGCAAATTACCGACCAATATCACCCGATTCCGTAGAAAAAAAATTCATTTTTAACATCCTGATGATAACAGTCATAAGTCTTTGCATACCCAAATTGTCTCCCAGTATGTTTTGTTCAAATGCAATGTGAAGGTTTGCCCCCCCCTGACAAAAAAAACATTCCTTTTAAGGTCAAAGCAACTCAGAAGTTATCTGCAGAAGCTAGCACATTATGCTGATTACTCTTATGAAAATTGCATGTAGTGGGGTGAGGGGTCACCCGAGCTTAATTCCGTTTTCATGTTTTGTTTCACACTAGCCAAGCTGTGGGTGTCTGTGTGTGAGGCAATGTTTGCTATTGGCCTTGACAGGGCGCAGTGTAATTGGCTCACTAAGGTGATTCAGTAATCGCCTGAGTGACACCTTCCCTGGCAAATTTTGACACTGGAGGTGGATGAGGATGCCGCGGGCTTCAAGTGCCAAGGGAGCTAACCTTGTAGGAAATTTAAAGCAGGGAAATGTGGAGGAGACCCACTTCATTCGGTGTGTTTGCATCATATAATGAAAAGGTACGATGGTTCGAGACGCCTTTTTCTCTAACCTTATTGACTTCAAGCAATTGTCCTTGTTCTTGACTGTTTAAAATGGTCATCTAATTTCATCATCTGTCCTCTTCCACTTCCTTTACGACCTCCTTCTCCTCATCAACTACTTTCCGCTCCCTTTGCTTACTTTTCCTTCTTCACTTAGTTTTTACTTCTATGGATCATCTCTACTGCTGCTCTTCTTCTCCTCTTCCTCCCAACATCATCCCCCTCACACCTTCGTCCTCTTCTTCTTCCCTCCACCCCTCATCCATCTCCTTAACTTCTCCTCTCCCTTTCTTCCGCCTCCTCCACTTCCTTCTCCTCCCTTTTGCTCCTGGCGTAGCTCATGGAGAGGAGGAGCAACCAGCGCCGCTCTGTTCCTCAGGACTGTCCTCCTTGTGCAGAACACAGATGGTTATTATGGAGCTGCACATAAATTGATTATGTTGGAAATTAACTGTTGCTGTCAAAGGCAGCCGCCAACCTGTCCCAGTGTGTCCCTGTGCCCGCTGATGCATAGGATCCAGCTGATGGACCAGATGTTTGCACAGTGCGCCGCTCCTTTTAAGGTCAGCACAAAAGTGGTATGGGGGCTCTCTGATCTCCGTCTCTTTGTACTTTCAGCCTGTGCCATCTTGCCTCTTGACATTTTGAAGAAGTAAAATGCGAGTTTTTCGAATGTGGATTGTGACGCTGCAGTGGTTGATGCGTTTTATTTCCCATCAAAACCATTTTTATTTCATTGAATATCACTTGTAATGTGGTTCTGGAGTTATTATCTTTTGCTTGGGAGAACGCTCCTCGTTTAGTTTTTTGACTTGTGCAGGATTTGTGCGAGTTCTTTCAAGACTGGAGGCACCTGCTAAGTAACATTCAATCTATGGGAGGTTGAAGTAGGCCTTACGTTCGTGCCAAAAGACCATGTAGTCTCTTCACCGAAAGCAGCATGCCAAGAGTCTCCAAACGCCATCCCTAAGTAGGACTGTCTTCCAGCAGCTCATTACAGGTTGGTCTGGATAAGCATGATGGGTGACTCCTGGCGGCGGCCTCGGGGGACAGGCAGCACAATGCCAAACTCAGCAGAAAGTCAGGTCTTAGGAGTGTTGCTACATTGTTTTCCAGGCCTGACCTTGATTCCAGGCCCACTCCTGCATGTTTCCGTATGCATGGCAGAGTACGCAGCACTGCCAAAATCTGAGCCAAACAGGGAAGAGACACACACACACACACACACACACACACACACACACACACACCAACGCACAGACACATGAGAGAACACACACACTCAGACATTGGGCCAAATCCCATCAGGAAGGTTAACTTGCATAGAAATGGAAAATGAATAAGTTGTTTCATATTGTATAAAATTTATTAAAAATAAGAACTTTGAGGACAATTATCAATTTTTATTACATGCCGTACAGAGCATAATGTTATACAAAGTATCATCATTTTAGGTATTTTCCTTTCCTGCCTGCGATCACTGCATTGCACACATTCCAGGGTAAATCAAATGCATGGCTGGATTTTCCGTTTTTAACATTTTGTTCTCGTTTAATGTAAAATTCTGGTTTGTTTTCATATTCATGAAACGAAACATCTTCTCTGATGCAACTCCACCCTGGCGTTAGATATGTTAATACCTCTCCAGTGCAAAAGTCTCTTGAAGCATTTTAATTATAGCACCGCTCAGAAGATGAAGATCACTTTAAGAACCTTCTTGGTAAAAGCCGTCGGATGCTCTCTGCGGCTTTTTGGGCAGAATAAAAGCCTCGCTGGTCAGTGAACTAACTGAATCCTGTCTCAGGCCAGAGAGGCATAGTGACATGAATATGAATGTCAGCAGGTGACAAACAGAGTGGATTTCTGGGACGTGTGACTGTTTGCGACACGTACCCCTCACACCCCAGATGTAGGCGAGCTGGGGAGGCTGCCACTCAATTTGACGGCATCTGAGCAGCTAGCAGCAGTAATTGGCTACAACGGCCTGACTGTATGGAAACTAGTCTCAGAGGAAACTTTAGAAATACACAAAGAGATATACAGCACAGACGGACAGTTACTGTATAGCCTATCACCTTTCAGCAAATGAAATGCTGTGTACCTTAATAGAAACTTACTACAGATATATATGGTACATTTCTCATAGATAGTATACTTCGAAACACAAGTGTGAAACTGCTTATAGGTTCTCTATACGATATCCAGAGCATTAAATATCACTCCAGTTCAGTTTAATCACATTACTCATATATGTTGGAATTTAGGCTAGAGAAGAGAAGACTCAGCCACACTTTTTAAACTAGTTAGAAATCAATATTTAACTTTAATACTGCCAAAAACCTTCCAACTATAGCCAAACGCCCACTTGGGGACAGGCCAATCCAGGATCATGAACTCTCAGTATAATCAGTCCCAGATCCTATTTGTGAATGGCCTATTAGATTGTAGTATCCCACAATCTACATACAGTATAACATACAATACCGTAACAGTAATCTCTATAAGTATACTTGTACAAACAATTAATAAATACAATTCTGGTAAAGTAGTCTGTCCTGAATTTAATGCTGCATCATGCCAAAATATACTGTACGTTAGTATGAACTCTTAGTAGAATGCGTGAATGGTCATAGAACTGGTTAACATGGGAATCTACAGTAACCATTTACAGGCAATATTCATATAGCCTAATATTTACTAGCAAGTCACAAGACATGCTTGCCGGCATGTGGCCATAGATAACATCCATAATGTTGCACCATCTCCAGCTTTTCCTATTTACACCACTCCAACTGTTGGGGTCCTTGATCCGCCTGTTGTCGCTCCGAAGCTTTTTACTTTTCGCACTGAATCGTTCAGACGTGCGATGGAACCCGTGGACAGCCTTGCGCTGAGAAACAAGCCATCCAGCTCTCGATGTATTTCCTCTTCACTGATGATGCGGAGGAATGTCTGCACCTCATTGATTGTGACGGTGTTGTGTGCCAGCATTTCAGACTTGAACAGGCTGGAATACAGTCTCCGTTGCAATCGATGGGACATTTAAGAAAAGTGGGTTTGTGCATTGAGTTCCTTTGTCGTGCAAGAGTGACAGTTCTGTTCACCAATCAACGGACTGCAGTGTTTATAGCTCCCCCTTTAAAGTCCCGACTCAGAGTGCTAGGTACCTCAACAGAGGGATACGAAAAAACAGACAGACAACTTTTGTGAATAATACGAAAATGGAAATACAAAAATAGCCCTTTTAATGTGTAACGAACTGAACTGGACTGCTTGGTGGAAACATGCCACAAATGCCTTTGATAACAGATCATGGTTACCGCATCTACTAGATGTCTGTATGTCATGAAAGTGTCAGCTTGCATGCTAACGACAAACAAAAGCCTTTTATTTTGAAGGTTGTCGGTAGGCCTCATTGCTTAAAAAAGGCATACAGTTCTATTCCGGCGAATGTTTTGTTGACCCATCCATCCACCCTCCATACAGACTTTGTAGCTCTATAATACCATCACCTGACTTCCTTCCTTCTTGGCACAACAGTCTCTGAAAGCAACATCTGGTCTAAAAGGTTGCCATAGAGAATGTAGTGGTAGAAATACTAATTAGCAGTTGGATTTTAGTTATTTTATTTGATCAATTTTCTATTTTTGTTTTCATTTATTTTGAATTTGATACTTCTGCTTCAGTGCCACATAGTTCCTCTACACCACCAGTCATACTGTAGCTTATAGTGGTGCTGTTTATTCTTGCTAGTCTACTGTAGAACAGTAAGCACAGCAGAGGATGTGCTACATTTCTTCAGTGGAGGACCCATTGCATATTAATTATGGTTCGGTATGTAAATGTTTGAAGAAGTTTATCTTCTTTTACAACATATTTGTGTATAATATCTTTCAACAGCCAGACAGTAAAAAAAAAAAAAGCAGCCAAAGGAAACAAATTCAGGATTTCAGAGCAATGTGCGTTCATTGTTCCCCAACTTAGATTATAAGAAAGAAAAGGCTTGAGGATTTCTGGTGATTTACACTCCTCTGTGTGAATAAAACGTAGGAATCTCCTTTTCTTCTCATCTCTATCAGGCTGGAACACCTTGGGCTGATAGGAGCTCAGAGGTAGCTACAAGCTCAAATGAAATTTTCCATGTTAAAGTGTGCGTGCACGCCTGCGTGGGCACGTACTTGTGCACGTCCGTGTGAGTGTATGTTCATGTATGTCTGTGTGGGTGCGTGTATGGTAGTGGTGGGAGATATTTTCCAATCACCGCTCTGCCGGTTTCTCATTGTTCTGGGAAGCTGTTTGCCACTCTGCACGATTAACAGTATTATCTGTACCTAGCCCAGTCAGCCAGCCAGTCCTTGGGCCATTGTGTTCCCGTCAGGGGTGAGTGCTCTGGGCGCTGCGTGTCACGCCTGCCCCCCGACAGTAGGGACAGGCTTGGCTAGGCCCAGGTGGGACGTGCTGGCATTTGGGCACTGTCCGCTGCAGGAGGGAAGGGGTGGACGGGGGGGGGGGGGGGAAGTGGCCTCCACAGCAGGCAAGAGGCAGAGAACTGGTCCCTTTGCCCATCCAGAGCTGCAGTTTAGGGGTGAGGAGGGGTGAAGGGGTGAGGATGGGAGGCCCCCGGGGGCCACCTTTGTGTGCCCTGAGCATCAAGCTCCATCTGGTCACTCTGCAGAGAGGACAGTGTCTGTGACAAGCCTACTTTTGGAAAACAGAGTTGCCTCATAGTTTTTGGTTCTCTCTGTCCACCTCTCCCTTATATTCTCACTCCGATGTGTCTTTATGTCACAAGGACAGAACAGATATTTACATACTTGTTTGCAGAGATGTAATGTAACTTATATGTATTTAAGTACAATTTTGGTGCTTGAATTTTATATGAGTATTCCCATTTCTACCCAATCTCACAGGATGACGTATAAATAGCACGGCATTACATGGACATTCCACGTGTCATGAGGATGCATTTTAGGCTTTTTGCATGTCATTTGCACACCGCTTTTTGCGCGTCATTTGTACGGCACGCAACAAAACTACGGTAACGTCTGCATTTAGGTTGAGGCAACAAAACCCCTTAGTTTGGTTTAGGAAAAACTAATGGTTGGGCTTAAAATGAGTACGTAAACTAAGTAAAATACGTACGGAAAGAACGTAACATAAGTACGGAAAACACATCACAAATGTCACTAACGTGACTTACAAAACAAAACACCGGTCTCCTGGTTAAAAGTCTTGTGTTTGTATGACCCATCCACCTCCCCTCCAGCCTGCCTTATGCGGTCTTTATCGCTATTTATTCTACGTCACTAGCTCTGAGCGTAGCATATTTACGCAGATGCCTTTACATTGCAGTCAGTACAGATTACATGGCGTACAAATGACACGCCAAAACCAAAGAAAGACGTTGTTATTGCACGCTAAATGCCTTGCGCATTATCATGGCATTCATACACCATTTGCTTCATATGCATCATATGTCTACTCCACTACATTTCAAAGGGAATATGTCTTACTTCACTTCATTATACTTTTTTAAGTTTTAAAAAATAAAACATATGATGTTTGTATTATTTGTTTGTTGTAGATTAAACTACCCAGCAGTACATACCAGCTGTAACATTAAAACACTTCTTACTCATTATTGCATAAATTATAGATTATATAACTACTATTGTACTTTGACAGTAAAATTGTGAATGTAGAAATATTACTTGTAATATAATCTACTATTATATTATGAATATTTCTTTCACCAAGTCAAGTTTATTTATATGTGTGCAGCCCAAACTCACAAATTTGTCTCAGAAGGATTTACAATCTTTACCTATACAGCACCCTTAGTGTTGGATAAGAACAATCTCCACAAAAACACAAAAGTAAAACCTTTAACAGGGACAAAAAGAGAGAAATCTCAGGGAAAACAACAGAGGAGGGATCCATCCTTCAGGATGGACAGACAATGGACAGAGGAGACAGAAGTGGCAATAGTAGAATTACAATATGGGGAAGCAGAATGACAGGAATTCATATCATTAACCACCGCTGTTTATTTGCATGTTTATTACCTATAATTTTAGCCAACCCTGTTAATTCCCAGTACAGTGACGGATGCTGAATCAAGAGGCAAACACTCAAATGAAGCCTTTTAATCAGACGTGTGTCTTATTTGATTTGGTGATGTGGTCTCCTCTGATGTAAATGTCATATTAGCATACCACTGACAACCTACCGGACTGAAGCTCTCCATCTCAGTTCCCCTTTCTCTCGCTTCCTCCCGGCCTCTCTCACCGCTGACCTCCGTGCCCTCTCCTTTGATGAACTCATGAATTCATTGCCCCGGTTCTCGGGCCCTCCTCTTCCTCTCCTGCTCTTTACCCCTCTTCCCTATGCTGTATAATTGACTCAGCTGCAGCCTTTGTGATATAATAGCTAGTTTACCTGGCAGAATGACATTTCGCAGGCTCTGAGCCACCATAAAGCTAATTGTTCTAGAGCGAGAGGGAGAGAGCAGTGCGTATGTGTGTGCAGCTGATGATAAGAGGAGAGCGGTCGCTCCATTTGTGCTGTATAGGCCAACGGAGGGTTAGAAGTGACATTTATCTCCACATTGAGCCTCAGACCCAGCCATGGCCTGATGTCCTCTCTCTGTCTCCCCCTCCTGCTCTTTCTCACTCTAATTTGGTCTCTATTACTTTCCATAGACTTTTTGTAGCTTTATTCCTTTTTGATAACTGTTGTGCATGTGTGTGTGCATGTAAGTAGTTAGTACATACCTCCTCTAGACCTAAACCAGTCATCCTGCACAAGACAGATAGGGTATTTAATTACGCCCAGTGGCGGTATTTCTCCTCTCAGTATTCAGCATAATGTAGAGGGAAAAGCATGAATATACATGTACAGTGTATGGAAAGGAAAGGCAGGTGGTGCTGTTTGCCCTGTCCATCTGTCTTCTTTAAAATGAATATATGGTATGAGGCCATTTGTTCTAAATAAATGTCAGTAACCAAATATGGCACTGCTGTTTACTGAAATATAGTACACAGCGCAGTTCACTGCACAGATGAAATGAAGTCGTCCGTTATCTTTGCTATTTAATTTAAATGTCTTCCAGGGATGTTGTTGAGGGTAAATATAACTGACTCTCAGACTGAAAAAAACATCAAGTATCTGTCTGTTACAGGGTTTCTTTAAGGGACGAGAAGTATTTAGGCACATGTTATTGTTAGTATTAGGTATGCAGCATTGTGATTGGGCTTGTATCCTGATTTATTCTGTCAAATAGGGTGGCTGATCAATATTACCAGATATTAATCTCATCATAAAACATTCCCAACTCTCAGATTATTATATATTTGAGCAGGTAAACTGAATTAAGAATGATTACTCACAGTGGTGTCCTGGTCTCAATTATAAAGAAATGCATTTGTTTTTTTTAACTGTGATTTAATTTCTCACCTTGTTGCAGTGAAGTGTATCGGTACGCTGTAACATCACTGTTGGGTGTGAAAATTGAGTGTTAATGAGACTCATTTTAACAATGGGTAAGGGCCAAAGGTTCCTCAGGGCTCTGGGAACTGCCAACACCGCCGTGATGAGTTTCATATTCTGTTTACTGATTAAAAGGGCACTCCATTTACTATTAGTCGCTGTCCATTGACGGGGGGTGCTGAATTAATGTTGCCGTGGCCTATTGTGAAGGGAGGTTAAGGGACAGGTTAGTGGCCTTTGGCCGGTGGACCCTCTGTCTCCGCCGTCTCCTAATCCTCTCTCCCATCAGCATCTCCATTTGACTGCATTATGAGCAAATGCACGATAACCCTATTTAACTGTGTGTAACAAGCAGAGTGTATATGCGTTATGAACCCGCCTATGTAGGCGCATCTTACTATCTGAATAATACACCCTTTAAATAGCAGGAAAACACTGCGACATTGACTTTAGACCAGGTTTTTGTTGGTCAATGGTGCAGTTGCTTTCTGCTGCCTCAAGAAAGCCAACAAAACACCTGACCACACCTCATTCTAAGACCAACATGCCAGATGGGCACAAGTACATTTGCTACTTACACAACATGGGCGCTGGGCGTGAAATTGACAACTGCGTCAGTCTGAAACTAGCAATGACAGTTGTGCTGCGCTGTGCACCGGGTGTAAGATAGCGCCCAGTGTATCTTGTGAGGTCCAGGAACTGAGCTATAGCAGTGTGACTCTGCCCATCATTCCACTGAATCAGATTCTTTATATAGAGTCTGACAACACACTCAGAGAGTAGAGACCTGCCACTGACATGTTTTGTATTGATTCTGTCTGTCTGACGTTCAGATAGCCCCGTCTAGAGTTTCCGCTGCAGAGAGAGAGAGCGAGAACGAGATGGAGGGACAAATATATAGAGAGAAGAGGAAGTTCCCAGAGGGAGAGCAGCTGCTCAGCAGAGCAAGAAGATACATTTCATAATGAGAACATATTGCTATTGATTCCAGGTTTGAATGGGAGCATTGATTTGATTGAACAGTCATTACATCGTGGCCCTTAACAACCCTAATGTGATCAGGCTAAAAGCATGTCTAATGGTACTATCTACGCGGGGAAGGATTTTTTGAGTGTGTGTTGAAAAATACGCACACGGATACCTCTCTCCTGTCTTTAAGTATGGTATTAGAGCAGGGAGGCATTTAGCTTAGCTTAGCATAAATACTGGAAGCAGAGGGAAACAGCTAGCTTGGCTTTGTCAAAGTTGAAAAACATGGCAACCAGTACCTCTAAAGCTCACACACACAGACACGAGAGTGGTATTGCTCTTCTCGTTTAAGTCTCGGCAAGAAAGTGAATAAGTGTATTCCCCAAATTGTCAAACTACACCTTTTAACTATTTGTACCCGGTTAAGTCTGTTAAACACTGGCGGTGTTTTATTAATTAATTCGCACATTTGCATATTTTTTCTAACTGTTGTTTTTGTCATGAGTACTTTCACAAGTAACGCTAATATTACGCAGCTATAAAGCCACTTAACAATTTTGTACAAAGTTTGATTTTCTGAGCTTTCGCGCCGCGAATAAAGGCATCAACCAATAACGTTGTGCAAAGCCGGTTGAGTTGCTCCTTTATTTATGAAACAACAACACGGAGGCTTTGTCGTCCAAACCAAGACGGCAAACTTTATTAGTCCTTTCAACCTTGATAAAGGCAGCGCAGACCAGATCCACTCCTTTAGTTCTTCACAATAAAAGCCCTAGACATAATATTCACAGGCAAGTATTTTGCATTTTTGTGTTTTTTATTTATCATGTTTAAATGCCTTTAGGGTTTTTGAACCGGCGATGTTTCGAGCCCTGTTTTATTTTGGTTTAAATCACTGCATTTGAGGTTTTAACAGTCAATTATGGAATGAAAGTTAAATACCAAAACATGCTAAACAAATATGTAAAAGACAATCTTAGCTTAAACTGAAAGAGAAATAAAATATCTACAGCAATGCCACAAATTGCATTTGAAAATCATACATTTTTCAGGTTTAGTCATGCTCCAAGTAAACATCCTTTCATGTCAGCGCTCTCTTATTAAATATATGGCAACACATCCATCCATGCTGGCAGGTTTTGAGGAGGCATGTCCGCCTGCCTCTGTGTTGAACAGACTGTGGGATGTCACTGAAGCGTCACTAGGTTTTCTTCTGCTCTGTTCCTGTCAAAAAACCCACAGGCCCACCCATCCAAGATGGCCTCTCCGCTTCCCACTTAGAGAAATAGATGGAGTGTTTAAGTGTTTTTGTCGAGTCAAATGGCACCAGGCAGATGACTGCATGCCATTACCATAATTTACCCTGATGCAGGCTGTCAGGGTGTATCATCAGCAGGTCTGTTCCCTGCCCTATGGAGCTTCCAGGAGCTTATAGACAGGTTTAGCCCTCCACAGTCACTCTGCGAAGATCTGCGCAGGTTCAGATTGTTGCTTACTTTGCCGAAGTTTGTTGTCTGCCACAGCTTGTCCCCAGTAAAGTTAGCTTCACTTCCTCTTCTCTGGTGACAGCTGAGGGGTGCTGAGTGGCACTCGTCCTTCAGTCTGTCTGTCTGTCCATCCCCACCTGTCTCTCTCTGCCAAAGCTTTCAGGGGCTGCCCGCACAAATCTGTCAGGCAGATGGGGGGCCGGCTTTTTACATGTCACTTGAGGGACGCCCAGACAACACAATCTGCGGCCCACAATGCAGTGTGTTTGAACCTTGTGAAACGCGAATGGAGAATCGATGCAGCGCCATGCACGGCCCAGATTCTCTGAAGAATCCCTCCGTATCCTGCCTGTCTGTGTCTACCTTCTGCCGGGCTCCTTTAGAAGAACTCTGCATCTTTTATTTATCCCTTGAAATAAGGCTGGACCCTGACGAGAGCATAGGCTGCACACACAGACACACACTCACACACACATATACACACACACAAATGGGCCTCCTTCTGTTGCTGAAAAGTCGGCAATTATGGAGAGAGAGGGGAGGGACAGTTGGGATTTGCATATGTCGTTGAGAGAAGAAACTACATCTCCCACAAGGCCCGGCGGTGGAAATGAACCAGCTGTCCATGGTTTGTAGATCAGATCCCATCCTCTTGATTACGAAATCACAGAATAATAAGGACCAAAAAGTTGTGGGCCACGCTGTTTGTTCCTCCTTTGTTGTTCCCTAGAACAGAAGTTATTTTGCTTCCGCTGCCTCCGAGCTGTTCGCCATGTGCCAATGTTTGGTGCACTGTGCTCCACTTGTTCTCCTTCTCACACAGAAAATCAGAAGGCTCCAGCCCTGCCCCTCCAAAGCTGTCATGTGAACTCCCGCCTTTTGTTTAATTTACATTTTGAGGCACAGCCCATCAATTCCCCCTCTTCCCGCTGCCCCCTGCCAACACCACCACCCCACCACACCAACTGGCTTCATCAAAAATGCAGAGTTCAAACTAATTAGTGACATTTGGCCATTTGTGAAACTTTTTTCTCTCCCAAGCTCAGCTTCTGTCGAGCACGGCCTCATAGCTTTTAGAGGGACGGAATACTTTTCATCGGTATGAAAAATTAGAAAACTATTGACGAAAAGCTATTTCTACCTCTACATCTATGCCGATCTGAGTAGAGATTTGATGCATGTTACAACATGTGATACCATTAACTAATCAGACATGAATAAAATAAAATAAATGCATACAAATTATGAATTGTTAAATTATATTTACACAACATTGACCAAATAATGCTGTGTAGGGGCTGCAAATAACGATTATTTCCATTGACGATGAATCTGTTGATTATTTTCTCGATTAATTAATCAGAAAATGGTGAAAAGTGTTTCCCAAAGCCCAAAATGATGTCCTCAAATGTCTTGTTTTGTCCACAACTCAAAGATATTCAGTTAACTGTCATAGAGGAGTAAAGAAACCAGAAAATATTCACATTTAAGAAGCTGAAATCGGAGAATTTTAACTTTTTTTCTTCATAAATTACTCCAAAAAAAATTTATCGATTAGCAAAATAATTGGTGATTAATTTAATAGACAACTAATCGATTAATCATAGCAGCTCTAACGCTGTGTTATACATGAACTTGGATTTTGTCAGTAGGTTGTCACACGTTCCATTTCCCACAATTCAGACAACAGTACACTAAATAAGGATTTATTAAACTTTACAGTAGCATTCATTGAGATAATCAACAAAAATAGCAAAATGAATTGTGACACATTGTTTGCATGTGTGCATGTGTACAATACGTGAATGCCTCTCAGTGAATTGTAAAGTTTGCTTTTGACATCTGTCTCACTGATTAAAAATAGCTCTCAGTATGAAGGCAAACATCTGTAGGGACAAGAATAAATAAATGATGTGATAAAATGACGACATGAAAGCTTAATTAAGCAGATAAGTATTGAAGTTCTAATAGCAGCTTGTGCAGAGGTGTAGAATCAGGGGATGGGAGATATAACACACACACACACACACACACACACAGGCCTATTCAGTGAGATTTGGCCAATGCAGTGATATTTTCAAAGTGCCCATGGTTAGATGTCTCTGTACTGCCAGCTATTCTTCAGTGAGGGTGCAAACAGGTGCTGTGTATATAATTAGTTTTTTTTCTATAAACAGCCTTGTTTTAGCTTGACCACAATGCATTGTTGCATTGGAACAATTAAATATCTCAGTCTATGGGAAGGAAAGGTGCAATATGAAGAGATGTTAAAGCAGCTATGTTCAATATTTTTATTAGGGCTGTCAAAGTTTACGGCTTAATAACGTGTTAACGCAAATTCATTTTAACGTCACTAATTTCTTTAACGCATTAACGCAACTTGCGATTGTTAGGTTGTAGCGGGCTCAGTTTTAAAGCTAGAGTGAATCATATGAAACTAGAAGACCTAAACAATCCATTGGTACCAATCATGCCAAACTAGTTTGTGGCAAGCAATGGCATGGCCATTTTCAAAGGGGTCCCTTGACCTCTGACCTAAAAACATGTGAATGAAAATGGGTTCTACCCACGAGTCTCCCCTTTACAAACATGCCCACTTTATGATAATCACGTGCAGTTTGGGGCAAGTCATAGTCAAGTCAGCACACTGACACACTGACAGCTGTTGTTGCCTGTTGGGCTTGAGTTAGCCATGTTATGATTTGAGCATATTTCTTTATGCTAAATGCAGTACCTGTGAGGGTTTCTGGACAATATTTGTCATTGTTTTGTGTTGTTAATTTATTTTCAATAATAAATATATACATACATTTGCATAAAGCAGCATATACTGTATTATAACTACATCTAAAACATAAAATAATCTAAATTTGATTTTATGATATTCATGCATTTTTTTATGGTCCTTAAATTTAAAACTTGTGTTTCCTTGCGTTGAACAAATAATTTGTGGACTGTGAAAACAAGATGTTTTTTCTTATCTTGGTAAGAGTGCTCTCGTCCACTCGTACAATTTTGTCTTACCTAAGAGAAGAGCAAAAATAAGATTTTTGGAAAATTGGTGAATCCCAGAAATCAATGGGGACTAACAAAATAAGAACACATTTGGAAATTTGTTCTTATATCGCTCCCTGCATGAGGCCCATTGATGTATGATCTACAACAATAGCAACAATAAGTATTTGTCGTAGATTCAGCCAAGCGTTTTCTAATGTAGCAGCTCTATAAAATCTTTTTGTCAGGATTAGAACGATACCTGCTATGATAATGGGGTTGACACAAATTACATTGAGTTGCAGTCCTGTCTGTCATATCATCCCCATGAGATACATCATCTGAAACGAGTGACATCATGTCAAAAAGTGTGTGCATCTCTTGACTTTTACCAACAGCACTATACTGAAGCGGATGCTGCTGATTCTACGGTAGCTTGTTAGTTGTTTTCATCCAGAAATTCAACAATATTTCTAGAATTGAAAAAGCATTGCTGCAAGGCTGAAAGTTTCTGCCAAACTTTCCTCCACTGCTGTGTTTCCTGTGGAGTCTGGGTGAGAGGGGAGCACTTGAAAATGAGCGAACAGCAGAACATGGTGAGGAATGGAGCAGTGCAGGTGAGGAGAGGGGAGGTAAAAAGCTGACAACGTTAATATGGAACCAAAAGGAGAGTGCAACCTGGCAGTCACTCAAATTCTGCACCTGCACCTTTATAAAACAAGCTCTCCGGTGTGCCTCTCTGGCTCCCTCTCTCTCGCTTTTTTTGTTTCCCTCTCTTTCTTTCTCTTTCCTTTCCATGTGCTGTGGCTTGGGGCGTTGTCATTTTCGGCATGTTTTCTATACACCGTGCACTATGTGTGTGTGTGTGTTAATTGCGGCCATCCTTGGGGAAGGAGAGAACGATGAGGAGGACCTGTTTGAGAGCAGCCGTGCCAGGTTCTGTGGTACGACTCAGCGTGGAGCTGCAGACACCTGGTCTGCCTGAAGGGCAAGAGGAAGGTAGACTTGCTTTTTCTCTTCGCTCTCCTTCTGCCCTCCCTTCGCTTTCTGTTCGACCTCTCTCTCTTTCTTTCTCTCTCTCTCTCACTTTCACACACTCTTTCTCTGTCTCTGCTCTCCTCGAGCTTGGAGAAAACAGCTGCTGTACAGCCTGTGCACAGGCATCCCACCTTACCAGCCCAGCCTATCCCATCAATCATGGCACACTACTCACCCCTGTTTGTATGGATGCAAGTGCGCTAGAAAAAGGGAGAAACTTAGAACTTTGTGGGTCAATGACTTTGAAACAATTTATCCAGAATGCCCGAGGCCACCGTACCAGCTGATAATGTTTCATAAATTACAACAATACATCACTGACCATCCTCAACAACTCTTGATCAAAGTTACCCACTCGGGAGCAGGCAAAGGTTTACCCACTCTCTGGAGCCATGGGCCAGATCATTAATACCACTTAAAGGACAATTCTGATTTATTACAACTTTGGTCTTATTTTGAAAGTATTGGCCATCATTTCTATAAATATGCACTCACCAAAGTAATCGCAAAGATCTGGGAACATGGCTGCATCCCTACAATGAAGTCAGATGGAGCAAGTTGCACAAGCAGTCAGATGATCAGACAGGTTGTTAACAAACTAAACCATTTCATTTTGGGCTGAAGTCAAAAGTGAGTAGGCTACTCCTGAAATGTCTGTAATAATCCAATAGGAAAACTGTGTTCCTGCATTCCTAGATCTCAGTTATTAAAGGAATAGTTTGACAATTTGCAAAATAGGCTCATCTTTCTCTTGTCCAGTACGGTAAATATGAAGCCAGCTGGTTAACCTGTGGTTTTACTGGGGGGTTATGGGCCGAACAAATTTTTGGCCAAGCACTTCTTGGAGTCTCAAGAAGTTACTGTGCCTAAAACCACAATGTGCTGTTTTTATTTTTACTGATTACGTTTAAGATTAAAGGTACAGTGTGTAGGTTTTGGTGGCATTTAGTGGAGTGGTTGCAGATTGCAACCAACCGAGCACCCCTCCGATCACTCCTTCCTTTCCAAGACTGCGGTAACGTGAGCCGCAATGTGCAAAACTGTGGTAACGCTGTTCGCCTCGCTCAGAGGCCATGCTTATTATAATAACACTACTTTAGTAGTTTTAGCAGTTTCACAAGCGTGTTGGAGAACTACAGTGGACTTCAGGTAATGTAAAAACGCAAAAGGCTCTCTCTAGAGCCAGTGTTTGGTTTGTCCGTTCTGGGCTACTGTAGAAACATGGCGGACTCCGTGAAGAGGACCCGCTCCCTATGTAGATATGAAGGGCTCATTCTAAGTTAACAAAAACATGATTCTTAGTTATATTATTATTATTATACACTAATGAAAACATAGTTATGAATATTATATTACATTTCTGCTAAAAGATCATCTGAAATGTTACACACTGTTCCTGTTAAGAGAGCTATAACATGTTAATTAGTGAGCTTTAGGTGTGGATTTTCTTACATCTGAACAGAGCCAGGCTAGCTGTTTGGCTCTGTTTACAGTCTTTGTGCTAAGCTAAGCTAACAGACTGCTGGTAGTAGCCTCATTTTTACCGTACAGACATGAGAGTGGTATCCGTCTTCTTACCTAACTCTCGGCAATAAAGCGGATAAGCAGCTTTCCCAAAATGTCAAATTCTTTCAACAAGGTGAGTTCTCATTACTAAAAGTAATGATGTCAAAACCACGAAAATAAAGATCATGGTTGCAATTAACAAAAAAATATCATATTCATGGAGAATTTTGGTGAAATTTCATCTGTAAAATGATCACATTTAACATTTTTCTGATAACTCTGAAACTGGACTGTGATCTGTGTCTGTCACAACAGTGTGGCTTGGATTTATAGTCTGCAGTGCTTTGTCGCTTTGTCACTGCTCCTTGGCCTTTCCACTCAACTTTGACATTCACCATCAGCTTTGTGGCCATATGTGCACATGGTGGTTGAGTGATGAAAAAGTTGCCCGTTTTCATATTCAAGTCTGACATATTGAGGAATGGAAAGATGCTCGTGGAGTGCTTGTGGGGAAAGACAGTGACATACGGACACTTTCTCTCTCTCTCTCTCTCTCTCTCTCTCTCTCGCATACGCACACAACTCTTGGTCAGCAGCACAGATGAGTTCTGGGAAAACAAGCAGCTGCAGGAGGAGGAAAGGACCATAAGGCTGGACGGCTTGCCAAATTTCATCATCTATTATGGATTGCCTGAGATGCACACTCTACTGCAACCAGGGGCATGTCTCAGATTCTCATGCAATCGCAAATCTGCGTGCACACACATATGCATGCTCACGTGCACACCTCAACGTATACTACAGCAGCATTTCAAACCCCTAAACCCCATAGAACCAGGACCTGGAAGGCCAAACTGAACCTTTTATGCTACATCGACACATGCATGATGCGTTACAGGATGTCAGCTTGTTCATAATAATCTTCTTAGTAAAGTTTTACCCTTAGCAAACTGGGGTTCAAGGGCAAAAAGCCTATTCACTTCCTATTAACAAAACTAATTAATAGCATTCATGGTTTCTTTATCATGTACTTATAATTTATTACATGTATGTGGCTTGAGTGTTAGTGGCATGCATTGCTATTTGCAGTGTCTTTTTCAGCACTACCACTGGGAGTCGCCAAAGTCAGAAATGTTTAAATTCTGCACACAGGGCCTTAAAGTGAAAATGAATTAATGCATTAGGCAACTGCAACACTGAATACATGTGTCCAGACACACATTTTGAAGGGCAACCGAGCACCTGAAAGGACCACTTCACACAAAAGAAATAGAAAAACACATTAGCGTTCACGCCAGATGTTAGGGGAACCAAGAAAATAGTGATAAGTGGGTTATGATGTATGATGGTTGCTGAATTTTGCTCATTTTTAGCTCAAAGCTCCAGTTTTACCATTATTTACATCATAATTATTTGTAAACAACTGTTCTAAAGTTAATGCTGCTGTTACTCAGCTCCAGTGGACATTAACTCAAGTACTGGACCGTACAATTTTGAGGTACAGTACTTGTACTCTACTTGGATATTTATTTATTTATATATACTTCTATTCCACATTTTGGTGGCAAATATTGTACTTTTTACTCCGCTGCATTTATTTTTATAGCTTTAGTTACTTTGCAGATTCAGATTATTAATACAAAATATAAATCAACAAATAAATTATACTATATTGCTATGGATTAGCTCCACCTCTACCAGCTGCAACAGTAGTAATGCATACACATCAATGCATCACTAAGTATAATCTAGTAATATAATATTGGTATTTTCTGAAATGAGCCATTTTGCATAATGAGTACTTTAAGTATATTTCAATACTTGTACTTTTAAATGCAGGACTTTTACTTTACTACTTCTTAACATTATTTTTACACTGTGGTATTACTACTTTTATTTTAGTAAAAGATCTGAACACTTCTTTCACCATTGCTCAGCTGCGCTCATTGCTGATATTAAATTGACATCTGTCCATATACTGCCGGTCATCTGTTCCGCTGCTTATCGTTGCTACGTGACATTTAACGAGAGGAGTTTGCTGGTTTACTCCTGAGACATTAACTTTTGTGCATTTAGTTTGTAATGATCTGCTGTGTAGCGAATGTGTCTTAGTCTCCTGCTGAATATCTGGGTTTACTTTTAGCCATATTAATTCACTAGATTTTATATTCTCTGCAATGGTTGGAGGTGCTTTGTTGGGTAAATGGCGGCATAACGGCAGATGCCCAGCCCTCATATAGAAGTTGCACACTAGATAGCATATTCACTTCATGGGCAGAGGTGCCGAGCAAGTGATGGCCACATGGCAGCTGGAGCCCAGTCCACATATAGTAGATTCTATGTAACAGCTGTCGTCAGGCTCAGTATGGAATGTGATTTTATACTGTGCTGAGCTCGACGTATGCTTTTGGTGAGTGATGAAGTCAGAGCCTGATATCACCAAATATCAACTTAGTTCATATTCTGCTATGCACCCTTTGATGCATTGCATTTAAGGGGATCTATTAGCGGAAATAAAATATAATATTAATAACTATGTTTTCATTAGTTTATAATTACCTGAAACTAAGAATCGTTGTTGTGTTTTCGATAGCTTAGATAGAGCCCTTCATATTTACATAGGAATCGGGTCCTCTTCCATGTTGCTCCGCCATGTTGCTCCACCATGTTTCTACAGTAGCCCAGGACGGACAAACCAAACACTGACTCTAGAGAGAGCCTTTCGCGTTTTTACATTACCTGAAAGCCACCATAGTTCTCCAACAACAACACACTTGTGAAACTGCGATAACGTGAGTCGCAGAGTGCCAAACCGTTGTAACGCCAGCCGCAGTCTGACTTCCGTTGCTCCTAAAGTAGTGTTGTTATGGTAAGGATGACCTCTGAGCGAGGCGAACAGAGTTACCATGGTTTTACAGCTCTCGTTTCTGCAGTCTTGGAAAGGGAGGAGTGAGCGGATGGGTACTCAGTTGGTTGCAATCTGCAACCACACCACTAGATGACACCAAATCCTACACACTGTACCTTTAAGCTGTCTATGCTCTACTAACTCTTTTACTTATCTGTATGCTGCTGCTCATTTGCAAACACTTGCTCTTGCTGCAGCTGCTGCGGCTGGTTTTGTGATGTGCTGAGCTTATTATAAATACCCCGCTCCCACCCCAGAATCCACCTGTAGGCTATGAAGGCGCCAGAATTCATCAGAAGTGCTTGTTGGATGGTTACCTTTCCGATGTCGGGAATGGAGCGCTGCACCCAACAATTTCTGTAACTTTCAGCAACCAACAATCTGACATTGACACCCACTTCACGAAGTGATTGGCCTGGTGTGGAGATGAGAAATTAAGCAGGGTTTGTCTCGCCCCTCTCTATAACCACTATTCACCCCACCTACGAGTGTGGCCATTTGGAACAGCTATAAACATGTTTGCTGTAGATGTGGTCGGAAAACACGTTTATTACTGTGTATTACTTGATGCTTATGGGGAGTGACGAGGCCAAATATGGATCACTTTCACCTCTAGAGGGTCTTCATTATAAGTAATGGTCACTTTTTGGTTTAAAGGTAATTCAATGCAGCTCATCTTCACCTATTTGAGGTGCGCTCACTCTTTGGTCTCACTGAGATTTCTATAGAATACAAATAAACATTTTTATGAGATATCCAAGCAGTTAAAAAAAAATTAATTGGACTTTCCAGTAAGTACCTCGAACATGCAGTACATGCCTTGTGGGCTTCAACAACACAATCACTAGTCCGGTACTTAGATTTTATAGAGTGGTCTTGGCATTCTTGGTCCCATCTTCAGGAAGGGAAATGGGATAACTTGTTGTTGTGCATGTTTGTGTATCTTTTCAGAGGGAGCACTTTGGCAGGCACCATTACCGCCCAGCAGTAAATTGCCTTGTAAATTACAGTGCCGGGGTAATAAAGCCAGATTTGTATATCACCGGGAGTGGAGACTGTGTCTGTCTTGTAAATTTAATTAAACAGCAGGTGCAAAATCAGGTCATATGGCTTTGATGTGCCCCATGTGAGAATGACAACCAGACAAAGATTCTAATATGAGCAGCATTTACATATTTTTGCATGCGGCGGGCGGCTTGTACGGAGGTAGGGGGAGCCTCGCCTATCACCTTGTAGTGTATTAAATTTCCCCCAAATTAAACAGGATTCAGATTAGCTGTCACCTTCAATTTTAATAGATCTACAGTGAAATAAATGGTTAAGCTCTTCAAAAATCTTGCTTGTTGAGAGTGTGCATAAACTCAGCCATTACCAACACCTTGTGCAGAATGAAACACTTTCAGACTAATTGCCTTTTATTGCCTGTCTACTGTACATTACACAACATCAGAACTAACCCATTAGAATGCAATTAAAATACTTCTCAAGAACTTCAGCTAAACAAGATGTGACATCAAGCTAAACTAACGCCTGCAGTATAGTATATTGGAAAAACTGTTATTTTCTTGCCAGCTAGAATTGTGTTTTAATATAGATCTCCGTCTGGCTGATGTGCACTGAAGCCAAAAATCATCCTCTTATGGCTGTGCTTGACCTGTGACACTGTCAACGTGCTGTCTGGGCTCCAGAAGGCCCCTTCCTGTACGTCGGTTTGAGCTCACTGCCAGAGAGCTTACGAACGTGTCAGCGGCATCAGTTGACCTGACGGCAACACCTTGGCTTGTTTCTTTTTTTGTGTGTGTTGGGAGGTAGTGGTTGATAATTACCACCTAGGATGTAGCCATCTGTGCCGCCCTTTCACGGCCTGTTAAGCTCGCTTTTCAGAAAGTTTACTGTTGACAGAGGGCACGCGAGAGGAGTGAACGCCAGAGCGCGTTAAAAAGACTGCACACTCAAGCAATATTAAAAGCAGCGCTAAGGAGCTGATTTACAAGCAGAAGGTGGAAGAGGAGGAGGTAAAGGAGGAAGAATAAATGGAGAGGGGGGTAAGGAGTAGGTGCAAAAATAGGAAGGGGGGTCTTGGATGAGTTGGTGAGGTTGGGTTCACTCGTTAATAAACGTTAATCGGAGGGAGTCATCCAGAAAACTGGCATCCAAGTACTAGCACGAGTGAACATCAACACATTTAAAGAGGACCTATTATGCTTATTTCCAGGTGCATACTTGTATTTTGGGTTTCCACTAGTTTCTCACATGTTTATACAACCTCTTCTCACTCTCAACTCTTCAAATACCGTCGATTGGGCAGCGCCCCTCGGCATCAGAAACCAACGCACGGAGGCACCCTTTAGCATCAGTATGTGATGAACCGGGCTAACTCCACTATAAACCCACCCGCGACGGTCGTAGCAAGTGACGTAGTATAAATAGAGTGAGAGTCTTCTAAAGACTTTCAACCAGAAGAAAACGTGAAACGTGAAAAAATAACATTGACTTATTTTGTCACGTCAGTTGTTAGTCACATGACGCGTTGGTATCGTCAGTCCCATGAGTCATTAGTCAGTGAAGTTAACGTCAACCACGACCGTTTGCTAACCCTAACTAAGTGGTTGTGTTGCCTAAACCGAACTTCCTGTGAAAACAGAAGTTTATTTTGAAAGGACACTATGCATGTAATGAGCGGATATTGACACGCTGTCTCTGACACGTCCAAAGGTGACGTAAGAGGGGTACCCTGTGCGTCGGCATCAGATGCCGAGGGCCACTGAGCAAGCGGCGGAAATTGACGAGTTGGGAGTGAGAATGTGTTGGTTTACATACATTTAATGTTCGAAAAACGCGATACTTTTCTCATACCAGCTGTGCTGTAGCACCTCTTTTCAGTCTGAAACACTCTGTTAAAGCCCAAAACCAAACTCTTCAGACTCCACTCCAGCTCCGCTCTAACTAGCTTTGTTTTATGGCGTACCAAACTAGCCGCTAGGCGGGTATTATGCAAATATGTTACTTGGTGACATCACCACGTCACGGAAGAAAAGGCGGGACTTCAAGCAAGGTGTTTCAGGCAGTTCAGGAGCAGCGTTTCTGTGGAGGAGAGTAACTCCCTTTGGCGTGGACTTGTAACTTTGCAGACCTTTTACATGCACAAAAAAACTATAAGGAAAAGGAAAAAGCACAGACGCATAATAGGTCCCCTTTAAACCAGATTGAAGAGAGTATTCTCAGCATTGAGTCAGCTTCACAGTGACCTCACACAGGTTCACAATCCCTATCTTGTTTTTGTCCCAGCATGCACACTTTCCCTCTTGTTCCAGCTCTGTAACTTTTCATCAAACCCGTCCATCACTCAGAGCTGCCTATTGTCGTCAGCCATGAGGGACACCTGTGTTTCTGCCATAAGGCAGCAGTTATCATCAAGCTGTCGGATATCTGTCACTATGGCAGGATCTATGTGGAAACCTTCCCTGTCAAAACCTGTCAAATTTCACTGAGTCTTTAATGAGAAAAAGCCAAGTTGAAACCACAGGCGCAGACTTGTGTGTTTGGTGTGTGTGTGTGTGTGTGAGTGTGAGTGAGAGTGAGAGATACAGCAGGCTGAGGGAACAGGTGCATGGCTGGAAGCTGTGGTGGTGGAAGGAGCAGTAGGGGGCTCGGTACAGTACGTCATCTCTGATAGCTGACGGTTCCAGTCCCACTAATCAAACACACATCAACTGCCAGTGACTAAAAGACACATGACTGACATTACATAAAGAGCAGTGGGCTGGACATTGATCCAGCTCCATTTCACAAACTTCATGTTAAATCCACAGACCAAAATACTTTTTTTCTACTGTGGCCCGGGTTTTTAAAAAAAATCAATTTGTTAGCAGTATAAAAAGAAAAAAAGTTTCTCGCTAAACCAAATATAAATAGAACTTGAAAAAAATTTTTTTGAGTGATTTCCCTACAGTTCTCTTTCCACCTGGCAATATTGTAATCAACTCAAGCCTGTTTGTTTTGACTGTGCGCTCACTGCAAACCAAATCCCTAAGGTCTTAGCTGTTCTCAGGTATGTCATCCTGACAGAAAACAGAGTTTGTTGCTTTCCCCGCGGCCCTCGACAACCGTTATCCTCACCAGGCAGGCCCGCCGTCCCAACAGGCCTGTCAGAGGCCAGGTGAGGAGGCTCAGGTGAATGACCCCAGGCAAACTTCTCCCAGATAAAATCGGGAGAGAGGAGGGAGAGAGTGGGGAATGAGACGGGAGGAGAAGTGGAGCAGGAAAGCGAATGCAGGGGGGTTGTACAGCAAGAAGTGGGATGAGGTGGGTGAGTTTTCTTAAGGTGCAGAGTGTGGAAAGAGGGTGAGTCAAGCAAAACTGAAGGTAAAGGGAGAGGAGGTATGTGATGACACATGAAGAGGAGTAGAAAGAGAGTGGAGGGAAGATGGAGGAGGGTATGCCATTCTACCCTCTCAGTGATATTGACAGGTTCTTATGCAGGAGCCTCATGTGTAAATCAACAGTGTTGTATTTAACATTCTTTGTAGTTTCTTTGTACCATTTATGGGGATCTATTAGCAGAAATGGAATATAATATTCATAACTATGTTTTCATTAGTGTATAATCACCTGAAACTAAGTATCATTGTGTTTTCATTAGCTTAGAATGAGCCATTCATATCTAAATAGGGAGCAGGTCCTCTTCACGGAGTCCTCTAGAGAGAGCCTTTTGCGTTTTTACGTTACCTGAAGGCCACCGTAGTTCTCCAACGCGCTTATGAAACTGCAGTAATGTGAGCCGCAGAGTGCAAAACCGTGGTACAGCCAGCCGCAGTCTGACTTCTGTTGCTCCTAAAATAGTGTTGTTATAATAAGGATGGCCTCTGAGCGAGGGGAACGGCGTGAAAAAATCTCACGTACTGTTTCAGCGTTTTATTCTTTATTTTTTTTTTTTTACTTTTGGAAAGAGCCAGGCTAGCTGTTTCCTTCTGATGCCAGTTTGTGCTAAGCTAAGCCTCATATTTAATTAACCCACACAAGAGTGGTATCGATCTTCTCGTCTAATTCTGAGCAAGAAAGCTAATATGTTTTTCCAAATGTCAAACTTTTCCTTAAATCAGATAAAATCTTGCTCTAATGTTTTGTCAAATTCCACTTCCACATTCTCCGATTCAGTGCTATGTGCTGGAAATGAACTTTTCCAAGTCACAATCACAGATCAACAAATACTGTACCTCCTTTATTGTTGATTTGACAGGCCCGAGCCTTGTCTTCCTGAACCACAGGGAGCTAATGAGAGCTAATAGGTGTCCGCAGGCTTGAGGGACAATGAGCAGTTCAACTACATGCTGGGATAAAATAGATCAGAGGCGGGACCCTGTCATCTTATGCCAGTCACTGGCTGATGTACAACGGCCCCTGGTCACAATTAGAGTCCTGTGTGCTCTGTGTGCAAGTATGAGCAAATGCACATGCCTATTATTAACCCTTAACCCCCCACGAGAGCTGGCAGGGAGCTCTTAGCTTTTAATGTCAACGTGTGTTTACTTGAATCTTTCCTCCGCGGGGGCACACGCTGCCCGTCAGCGTGACATGTCAGGACTGAGAAAAGACCCTCTACAATGGGGCATCAATGCTCAGTGGAACAGAAAACAGTATCTTGCTGTATGCTGCACTGAAGACTGCTCTCAGTGACACATGAGCGCACAAATAACTGAGTGCTGAACCATAGAGAATGATCTATTTGACCCTAGCTGCTTTGAAATGTAGTGGCTCTTCACCTCGCAGTATTTGATGTATCAAAAGTCAGTGTGTGTATGATTGTTGACAAACAGGCTGTGCTGTCTTTACAGCTCTCTAGTTCCCTCTTCTGGTAAGCAGATTTACCATTAACATCACGTAAATAATGATAATATCACTCACAACACAACTACATAATGACCTTCTGCTATACCATAGCGCTCATGAGCATTTACCTTCAGAATTCCTGTGGGTCTGGTCACATCATGGTAGCAGACCATACTTACAAGCTATATAAAGTAAGATGAAGTAGAGGCATTCATCCAATGACGTTCTTAGACTACATGTTGCAGATAGTTGGGTAAAACCTTAGTGTATCGCAGCCTTGAACAGGGAAACAATATCACCACTAACTACTAGATACTTACTGTTTCCAGTGAACTGATACTTGCAGCATCACTACTAGTGTAGACTCACACAGAGACATTAATCAACACTCATGATGAAGACAACAATGGTAATTTAATTACGGTATTTAACTCCATGTGCTCTTTTTTCTTAAAGGTTTCTTTCCTGTTCAGAGTGCTGAATGGCTTCCAGGAGGTAAAGTGTTCCTGTTTTTATCAACTGTCACTGAATTTGCATTTTTTTTTTTAGGTCTTACATTGACGAGACCAGTGGTTCCCAACCTAGGGGTTGATGAGCTGAATCTACGGGGTTGTGAGGTGATTACAAATCTAAATTTTGCTACACAAAGTTCTTTATATTTCAGACTTTTCTTTAATCTTTGCTATTTTCTTGTGAAATACTGGATATGTTTTATCTCCTTGCTCCTCAAAAAGTACAAAACAATAGTCTAATAAGAAAATATCTGTCTTGATTGAACTGCTAACAGTCAGAGACATCGCTGTTGCTTCATATTAAGGGGTCACAAGTGAGTATTTTGACTGATATTGCAATTGTGATATGATTTGCGATATTAGATGGAATGATCATTATCATCATCATTATTCTCATTTTCATTTAAAATCATATTAAAGTGATTATAGTGTGATTTCTGTGGGGATCTCTCTAACAAAGAAAGATGTTTTATTAAGTCTGTCTAATATGATTTGTTGGCCAGGACATCTCTGCAGCAACACAATATTTAAAATAAAATAGTATTTTGACACACATTTCGCATTTAACATTATTGCGCCTCCTGCGATTTGAAAATTGCAGGAGGCGCAATTGCGATTTTGATTGAAATTTGGTTAATTGTAGCCCTACCCTGGACTAGACTATATCCAAAAAATGTCCCATGTGCATTTCATAACATATTACAGATTAGTTTTAACTAGGCAATCAATCGCATGATTGTCCATACTTAATCGCAATTAATCACAAATTAATCACACTGTTATCTGTTCAAAATGTACCTTAAAGGGAGATTTATATGTAATACTCTTATCAACATGGGAGTGGGCAAATATTTTATGCAAACGTATGTATATATTTATTATTGGAAATCAATAACAACGCGAAATAATGACAAATATTGTCCAGAAGCCCTCACAGGTACTGCATTTAGCATAAAAATAAGCTTGAATCGTAACATGGCAAACTGCAGCCCAACAGGCAACAGCAGCTGTCAGTGTGTCAGTGTGTTGACTTGACTATGACTTGCCCCAAACTACATGTGATTATCAAAAAGTGGGCATGTCTGTAAAGGGGAGACTCGTGGGTACCCATAGAACCCATTTTCATCAACATATCTTGAGGTCAGAGGTCAAGGGACCCCTTTGAAAATGGCCATGCCAGTTTTATCTCGACAAAATGTAACAAAAAGTTGTAGCGCTATTTAGCCTCCTTTGCGCCAGGCTATTATGAAATGGTGGGTACCAATGTATAATATGATGTCAGTATCTTCACTCTCCCTCTAAAACTGAGCCTGCTACAACCTCTGAAAGATCGAATTGCGTTAATTTGTTAAAGAAATTAGTGGCAATAAAGCAAACATGCGCTAACGCCTTATTAACTTTGACAGCCTTAGTTTTAACATACAAGTTCACTTCACTCAAATTAAGCCCCTTATGAATTCTGACTGTAATAAGATTGTCTATCCTCTCCTGCATTGATGCTAGTATGAGGGCTGAAAGGTTAAGAGTTTGTTGGTTGGTTTGTATGTGCAGAGCAGCAGAGGAGAGGATGCTGACTGGGAGCAGGAGGGGGATTTGGCAGCAAGGTGTTGGAAGGTAAAGCCAGAGCAGACCTGGCTGATCGGCCTGCAGCCAGCACACGTGTGATAGCAGAACCTTGTGTTCTATACAGAGCAGGTGCAGAGGCCTTGTCTCTTCTCTTTTCATCCATCCCTCTCTCAGCTTGGCTCTTTGTCTTCCAGGCGATGCACTCCTCCCGGTCTCTCTCTCTGTCCATCTCTCCATTTCCGTCCCTGCACCTCCTGGCTCTCCCCCCCTTTACCCTACCCTCCACCTCTCTCTCACCCTGTATCATACTTCATTTGCTCCAGATAACACATCAGCTTCAACGCCCATCCACAAACTCTGTCACCATGATGCCCACAGATGGCAACTTCCTGTGGTCCTGCCCAGTGATTGGTGGAGAGACTTCCAAACAGAGAACAGCTGGTGAGGGATGATATATCACCGAGCGTTTGCACTTTCATTTTCAGGGTTGTCTTGTTAATGCTCCCAATCCAGCATCTGGCAGGAAATAGACACAAAGGCAGAGAGAGGGAGAGAACAACCTGTTCTTTGGCAGACCTTAACAAAAGGCTGACACATGTCTGATGAACACACAGAGAGCCGCAATAGAACAGACAGAGCTGCCGTGAATATGAACGAAAGACGCTTGACGCAAGTATAACAAAGACTAGATAAGAGGATGTGAACCTTTTCTACAAATACATCTCCCGAGGATCAGAAAACAGCATTAAAAAGTTACAATGGAAAAATATTGTTTGTCATCTTTGTACCATAAAGGATAGATAACTCAAAACTTTAATTGTTTTTTAGTCTTTCTTGGAGAAAGATGTTTAATAATTATTTTTATCATATATTACGGTCTGATTTAGCTCAAAGATTAATCCCCATAGGTGCCCTTCGTTTCTTTCGCCGACATCTTTGTGGGTTTTTTGTGCATTCACTGAATGACAACGTAGCGTACTTCTGACTGTTCTCGTCCAGGTGAATGATCAGGTCTGAACACAGCGAACGGACCACATATTCTGTTTAGCGGTCCTGGCTTCGTTTCTTGACTTTTCCAGCTCTTCAATTTCTCTCTCACTAATTTCAGCGTGTCTCCTTTCTTTTTTTATCTTCCTCTTCTATCCTGTCCATCACTTAGCCCACCCAATAAATCAAAATTCACAACAAAATATGACATTTTGAAACATTTTCTGTAGTGCATACTATCTTAATGCGGTCACAGCTATGTGTTAATAGAGTATTTTACAAGTTCGAACGGGGCTCAGCCAGTCATAATCAAGGACTGGAACTATCTGTTTTATAATATAACATTTTTTACATTTTTATGGCATTTTTTATTACTTTTTTGGAAATTCTTTATGATATTTTTTGTGACATTTTTATGGCATACTAGAATATACTGTGACTTTTTATGACATACCATATTATGATATTTTTTTACATTTCTATAGTATACCATAACTTTTTTTATACATTTTTTAAACTTTTTATGGCATACTATATTATGACATTTTTATGGCATTTTCAATTACTTTTTTTTTTTTATAAATAATGGCTTTTTTGTGACATTTTATGGCATGCTATAATATACCATGCCTTTTTATGACAAACTATATTATGGTGGTGGTCAACTTTTTTCAAATAATATTTTCTCCAAATTCTACCTACTACTGCTTTAAGGTTACAATGTATTGAGGATCAGATGTCTAGTCTAGAAAACAGAAGATGTGCTGATTAAGATTCTGATGACTTTTTTATGACATGCTATGGCTATGGTTTTACCATGACTTTTTTTAGTCCACACTATATAATGATATTTTTTGTATATACTATGACTATTGCGTTTTTTTTCAGTATGTCGAAATGTTTTTATAAAAAAAAGTCATAGTATAGTATGTAAAAAATGTTTTGAAAAAAAGTCTTAGAATAGTATATCAATCCATTTTTTGTAAAAGAAAGTCATGGTGTAGTATGTCGAAAACATTTTTGTAAAAAAAAATGTTAGTGTGTTGAAATTGTTTTTATAAAAGTCATAGTATAGTATGTCGAAAATGTTCATAAAAAAAAGTCATAGTATAGTATGGCGACACTTTTTATGTAAAAAAGTCATAATAGAGCATGTCTAAAAGATTTTTTGTAAAAAAAAAAAAAAATATTAGTGTCAAAACTTTTTTATTAAAAAAAGTCACAGTATAGTGTGCCGAAAATTTTATGAAAAAAGTCATAGTATAGTATGTTAAAAAGTTTCATGAAAAAAAGTCATAGTATAGTTTGTCGAAAAATTTATCAAAAAAAATTATAGTATAGTAGGTCGAAAAATGTCACGAAAAAAAGTCATAGTATAGTATGTTGAAAAATGTAATTAAAGTCATAGCATAGTAGGCCGAAAAATTTCATGAAAAAAAGTCATAGTATTGTATGTCGAAAATGTTTTTGTAAAAAAACTCATGGTATAGTATGTCGAAAAATGTATCAAAAGAAGTTATAGTATAATATGTCGAAAAATTTATCAAAAAAAGTCATAGTATAGTAGGTCGAAAATCTTTTTGTAAAAAAGTCATAGTATAGTATGTCGAAAAAAAGTCATACTATAGTATGTAGAAAAAAAGTTATATGGTATGTCGAAAAAAGTCATAAAAGTCATAGTATAGTATGTAGAAAAAAAGTCATAGTTTTCATAGTGATATCAATGTGCACAGCACATTGATATCATAGTCATTAAACGGGTATCTTGCCGGAAAGTAGATGGTCTGCGAGGCAAAATATGAGTAAAGTAAAAAAACAAAGCAAAAATTCAATTAACATTAGTCTAACATAGTTTTAAAATTATTTTCCATATTTTGTCATTTATGAAAAGACCCTAAATAAACATTGTAAGAGGATTACTTTATTATTATAAGCAAAAATAGTAGCAGTATAATTAACAGCATTTCTATAGGAATGAATCTGTCCCAAGCTTTTTTATCCATAGAAGCTGATGATCACTGTAACTGTGATCACTTCAAGCTGTTTCCACTAGGGCTGTCAAAGTCGCAAATTTGTTTTAATGCCACTAATTCCTTGAACGCATTAATGCACCGATCTTTTGGAGGTTTTAGCAGGCTCAGTTTTAAAGCTAGTGAAGATACTGGCATCATACGAAACTTTACATGCCCACTTTATGATAATCACATGCAGTTTGGGGCAAGTCATAGTCAAGTCAGCACACTGAAAGTTGTTGCCTGTTGGGCTTGAGTTTGCTACCTTACGATTTTGTCATGTTAAATGCAGTACCTGTGAGGGCTTCTGGACAATATTTGTCATTGTTTTGTGTTGTTTCCAATAATAATTCCCATATTTGCCCACTCCAATGTTGATAAGAGTATTAAATACCTGATAAATCTTTATTTAAGGTACATTCTGAACAGATAAAAAATGTGCGATAAATTTGCGATTGATTGGTATTAAATATATATAATAAATATAACATATATCAATCTTTTGATAGCCCTAGTTTCCACTATGCTATATATGGTATTTTTCAACATATTATATTATGACTTTTTTTTTGGACAAACTATACTATTACTTCTTTATGATTTTTTTGGACATACTACTATAACGTTTTTATGACATTTTTATGAAATTTTCAAGGTATACTATACTATGACATTTTTTTCATGGCATACTATGATTTTTTAATTTTTTTTCATGGCATGTTTTACTATGACATTTTAATGAAATTTCCATGGCAGACTATACTATGACTTTTTGTTCCATATTATACCAGGGGTTCAGAACTGGAGTTGGTGTTGAGGTCTTGAATTAAAAGGTATTAAATTGAACTTATGGATTCCTGCATAAACCCTGCTACAGGTCTCACTGTTTATGGAAAGGAGAACTATACACTTTCAACACCAGAGGGAGCCAATTTGAACCAAATGGACCACAAGACCTTATGGTAAGTTGGACATGCACAATTGTAATATCTTAACACACTGGTGTGATTGAATGAAGAATGCAGAATCACAAAACAACAACCTTTAATACCTGGTGTCACAGTGTTAGTGGAACTGTAGATATACTGAAATGCTGAGTCTAAGTACAGAACTGATCCGAATATGCCATTTTACAATGTTTATCTTTGTATCACCCAGGTCAATTAACTTTCAATTACTGCCTTAACTAGAGACATTGTTTACCATCTCTAAATACACAAGTCTGGCATAGAGACAGCATCCCCTCGGACAATAATCCACTTACTGATTGAAATTTAATTGACCAATCAGGTCTGAAGAATTAAAGAATTCTTAAAACAGATAATGCAAATACAACAAT
The DNA here is from genome assembly GCF_043250625.1 of Sebastes fasciatus. Taxonomy (NCBI): domain Eukaryota; kingdom Metazoa; phylum Chordata; class Actinopteri; order Perciformes; family Sebastidae; genus Sebastes; species Sebastes fasciatus. Next base: position 12,076,499 of record NC_133809.1, read on the forward strand.
CTATGATGTAAAACAGGTGTATAAAAACAAATCAACAAAAAAAGTAACAGACACATGAAGCCAACCTGCTGAATTGAGGAAGGCCGACCAACGCTGTTTATCATATGGCTGAACATCAAAACATATTTTTCCAAACTAAAATAAAAAAACAGACAGCTGAGTGATAGCGCTACCATTCCAAAGATCTTTAGAGGCTATTTATTTAACATGTAGAAGTCAGAGAAAAATCATGCAGCTTCATCTCTTGACACAACCGGTTATAAAATATAAATTGCTGCTCATATCCAAACTTGATCTTAGGATAGTTGCAGAGTAGATCTTGAGCTTTTTGTAAAATAAACTTGACCTTGCTTCTCATTTAAGGGCCGAATCTTAGAAGCAAGCCCTTAACTCAGTCGAACTCTCCTATTCCAACACCTGTGCTGATGTTTCATCTGCTTAAGGGGCTATATAGGCCTTTATATTGAGCCCTGACAAGTCTCTTGTGTAGAAAACAATATGCAATTCGACACTGCAGTGATTGTAATGTTTGCTGTTTGGCCCTTTTTATGTTTGTTGCATAATACAGTATCTACCTGTTCAGTGGTGCCAGCAAACATAGGTAAAGGAGAATGTTGTGTAAAAAAGAAACAAATGGAAGTGGCGATGATTTTGTTCGACTTTAGTTAGTTTGTGCCTGCTCAAGACTTTGATGATAGTTTTGTGTTTAAATGAATATTTTTGCACTATTTGAAATTTATCCTGGTGATATCAGAGCCCTGACATTAAATTGTGAAACCCCTTAAAAAGTACAGTTGCAATCTCTCATATGTATTGACTTTTCTATCGAGTAGACATTGACTTCAGTTGCTAAACTCCTCTGTTAAACACAGCAGGCACCATACCACACACACATCACAGATCATATCAAGAAGTAAAACAATGAAAACCCATATACAGTGCAGCGTTTACATAAAGAAGCATTAAAATCGTTTTTTCCACCCTGTAAAAACTGTTAATACATTACAAATACATGGTCAAAATGCACATACAGTAGACAGCTCCGTTTCCTTATCCCTTCCAGGAAATCTGCTTGGCACGATTGTCATAAAAACAACAAAAGCTTGAAGGGTTTAACTATGTTTGGGGGAAAGCACCAAACTTCAAAAGTAGAAAATTGGACTGGCTTTGATATCAAATTATCACACTCATACAGTAGGTGAGGTCAGCGAAAAGCAACGAAGGCTACAGGTAAGGTAGTCAAAATTTA